>NC_134222.1:2619500-3271250 GCF_965140235.1 Caretta caretta | reverse complement strand
CACTGGATTTATGGCTTATTACCAAATCTGTAACCTACTAACCACCTCTTTTTGTAGAGGTGATAACAGGCCACTCTGCCTTGAATGGTCCCTCACAATATGTGCTTCTACTTATCCTAACCAATCTGTTCCACCTTGCATTTTCATGTAACACTAGAAGTACCTTTCCCAGACCGGAAGAAGAGTTCTGTGTGGCTCCAAAGCTTGTCTTTCTCACCAACAGAAGTTGAGCCCAGAAAAGATATTACCTCACCCATACCTTGTCTCTCTAATATCCTGGGACTGAAGCGTTTACAACTACCCGGCATACACTGCACCAGAAAGTCTCATGACAAAGAGATCCGAACACAATTCTGAACTCAGAGGAGCACAGAGAGCCCCTGTGAAGTTAGTGGGAGCTTAGCACAGGCAGCCAAAGGTTTTCTAAAACCTGCCCTGAATTTTAGTGGGAGGATTACAAACAAATTAAGGAAGTTATAGCTTAAATTGCTCAAGAGCAGCTCAGGCTGAACCTTATCCTGAAAAAAGGGAGGGGAATTCAGAATGCAAGCTGCCATCCCGTCCCCTAACTTTTATGCCTAGATATGGGAGGCTGGACAATTTGCGACAGGACTGGCCAAAATCCCCTTAATATCTCAACCTATTGGGGTGAGTTATGTGCCAGTCCTTACTGAGACTGTCCTTGCTCTTGACAGTTGAAGTTAAAATGCTCCAGGTTATTTTGGTGCACCTGTTTATATTTAATTGGATCCTGTTCAACATCATCAGACTCCAGTTGAGAAGATGCCTTGAATAACGGATAATTCATGTATGTTCTGCTAAAAGGGATGATCTGCAGTGATCCAAGGTCTATTTATGATGATTTACCATGATAAATCCAACCAATGAAATCAGGTCAGTTAGGGCTGTGGAGGTTGGCAGGAGGTAAATGTAGGTGACATCTGTGGGAATCTCATTTAATATTTCTCCACATAACAACAAAAACTTGATGTCAATTTCCCCCCTTACCTGACCTTGTTTACTCTCATATCCAGGTTTAAACTGACACCATCCGACAACGTGTTAAACTGCAGTTTAATAAAGTTCAGCCAAAGACTTGATAACACTTTTTAACAGAAAGAAAAGGAGTTCTTGTGGCACCTATGGGTATGTCTACACTACGGAATAAGGTCGAATTTATAGAAGTCGGTTTTTTAGAAATCGGTTTTATAAATTCGAGTGTGTGTGTCCCCACAGTAAATGCTCTAAGTGCATTAAGTGCATTAACTCGGCGGAGCGCTTCCACAGTACCGAGGCAAGCGTCGACTTCCGGAGCGTTGCACTGTGGGTAGCTATCCCACAGTTCCCGCAGTCTCCGCTGCCCATTGGAATTCTGGGTTGAGATCCCAATGCCTGATGGGGCTAAAACATTGTCGCGGGTGGTTCTGGGTACATATCGTCAGCCTCCCGTTCCCTCCCTCCCCCCGTGAAAGCAAGGGCAGACAATCATTTCGCGCCTTTTTTCCTGAGTTACCTGTGCAGACGCCATACCATGGCAAGCATGGAGCCCGCTCAGGTAACCGTCACCCTATGTCTCCTGGGTGCTGGCAGACGCGGTACGGCATTGCTACACAGTAGCAGCAACCCCTTGCCTTGTGGCAGCAGACGGTACAGTACGACTGGTAGCCGTCATCGTCATGTCTGAGGTGCTCCTGGTCGCCTCTGTGAGGTCGATCAGGAGCGCCTGGGCAGACATGGGCACAGGGACTAAATTTGGAGTGACTTGACCAGGTCATTCTCTTTAGTCCTGCAGTCAGTCCTATTGAACCGTCTTATGGTGAGCGGGCAGGCGATACGGACTGCTAGCAGTCGTGCTGTACCATCTTCTGCCGAGCAGTCATGAGATGTGGATGGCATGCAGTCCGTCTGCTGCCAGCCAAAGATGTAAAAGATAGATGGAGTGGGTCAAAACAAGAAATAGACCAGATTTGTTTTGTACTCATTTGCTTCCCCCCCCTCCCCTGTCTAGGGGACTCATTCTTCTAGATCACACTGCAGTCAAGGTGCAGCGAGGTAAATCTAGCCATGTATCAATCAGAGGCCAGGCTAACCTTCTTGCTCCAATAAGGACAATAACTTAGGTGCACCATTTCTTATTGGAACCCTCTGTGAAGTCCTGCCTGAAATACTCCTTGATGTAAAGCCACCCCCTTTGTTGATTTTAGCTCCCTGAAGCCAACCCTGTAAGCGCCCCTCCCAGCGTCAGAGCAATGGCAAACAATCGGGCATCTGAGAGTGCTGTCCAGAGCAGTCACAATGGAGCGCTCTGATGGGGCTAAAACATTGTCGCGGGTGGTTCTGGGTACGTGTCGTCAGGCCCCCGTTCCCTCCCTCCCTCCGTGAAAGCAAGGGCAGACAATCATTTCGCGCCTTTTTTCCTGAGTTACCTGTGCAGACGCCATACCACAGCAAGCATGGAGCCCGCTCAGGTAACCGTCACCCTATGTCTCCTGGGTGCTGGCAGACGCGGTACGGCTTTGCTGCACAGTAGCAGCAACCCCTTGCCTTCTGGCAGCAGACGGTGCAATACGATTGGTAGTCGTCCTCATCGTGTCCGAGGTGCTCCTGGCCGCGTCGGCTGGGAGCGCCTGGGCAGACATGGGCGCAGGGACTAAATTTGGAGTGACTTGACCAGGTCATTCTCTTTAGTCCTGCAGTCAGTCCTATTGAACCGTCTTATGGTGAGCAGGCAGGCGATACGGACTGCTAGCAGTCGTACTGTACCATCTTCTGCCAGGCAGGCAAGAGATGAGGATTGCTAGCAGTCGTATTGCACCATCTTCTGCCAGGCAGGCAAGAGATGGGGATGGCTAGCAGGCGTACTGTACCATCTTCTGCCAAGCAGCCATGAGATGTGGATGGCATGCAGTCCTTCTGCACCGTCTGCTGCCAGCCAAAGATGTAAAAGATAGATGGAGTGGGTCAAAACAAGAAATAGACCAGATTTGTTTTGTACTCATTTGCCTCCTCCCCTGTCTAGGGGACTCATTCCTCTAGGTCACACTGCAGTCACTCACAGAGAAGGTGCAGCGAGGTAAATCTAGCCATGTATCAATCAGAGGCCAGGCTAACCTCCTTGTTCCAATAACAACGATAACTTAGGTGCACCATTTCTTATTGGAACCCTCCGTGCAGTCCTGCCTGAAATACTCCTTGATGTACAGGCACCCCCTTTGTTGATTTTAGCTCCCTGAAGCCAACCCTGTAAGCCGTGTCGTCAGTCGCCCCTCCCTCCGTCAGAGCAACGGCAGACAATCGTTCCGCGCCTTTTTTCTGTGCGGACGCCATACCACGGCAAGCATGGAGCCCGCTCAGCTCACTTTGGCAATTAGGAGCACATTAACCACCACACGCATTATTCAGCAGTATATGCAGCACCAGAACATGGCAACGCGATACCGGGCGAGGAGGCGACGTCAGCGCGGTCCCGTGAGTGATCAGGACATGGACACAGATTTCTCTGAAAGCATGGGCCCTGACAATGCATGCATCATGGTGCTAATGGGGCAGGTTCATGCTGTGGAACGCCGATTCTGGGCTCGGGAAACAAGCACAGACTGGTGGGACCGCATAGTGTTGCAGGTCTGGGACGATTCCCAGTGGCTACGAAACTTTCGCATGCGTAAGGGCACTTTCATGGAACTTTGTGACTTGCTTTCCCCTGTCCTGAAGCGCATGAATACCAAGATGAGAGCAGCCCTCACAGTTGAGAAGCGAGTGGCGATAGCCCTGTGGAAGCTTGCAACGCCAGACAGCTACCGGTCAGTTGGGAATCAATTTGGAGTGGGCAAATCTACTGTGGGGGCTGCTGTGATGCAAGTAGCCCACGCAATCAAAGATCTGCTGATATCAAGGGTAGTGACCCTGGGAAATGTGCAGGTCATAGTGGATGGCTTTGCTGCAATGGGATTCCCTAACTGTGGTGGGGCTATAGATGGAACCCATATCCCTATCTTGGCACCGGAGCACCAAGCCGCCGAGTACATAAACCGCAAGGGGTACTTTTCGATAGTGCTGCAAGCTCTGGTGGATCACAAGGGACGTTTCACCAACATCAACGTGGGATGGCCGGGAAAGGTGCATGATGCTCGCATCTTCAGGAACTCTGGTCTGTTTCAAAAGCTGCAGGAAGGGACTTTATTCCCAGACCAGAAAATAACTGTTGGGGATGTTGAAATGCCTATATGTATCCTTGGGGACCCAGCCTACCCCTTAATGCCATGGCTCATGAAGCCGTACACAGGCAGCCTGGACAGTGGTCAGGAGCTGTTCAACTACAGGCTGAGCAAGTGCAGAATGGTGGTAGAATGTGCATTTGGACGTTTAAAGGCGCGCTGGCGCAGTTTATTGACTCGCTTAGACCTCAGCGAAACCAATATTCCCACTGTTATTACTGCTTGCTGTGTGCTCCACAATATCTGTGAGAGTAAGGGGGAGACGTTTATGGCGGGGTGGGAGGTTGAGGCAAATCGCCTGGCTGCTGGTTACGCGCAGCCAGACACCAGGGCGGTTAGAAGAGCACAGGAGGGCGCGGTACGCATCAGAGAAGCTTTGAAAAACAGTTTCATGACTGGCCAGGCTACGGTGTAAAAGTTCTGTTTGTTTCTCCTTGATGAACCCCCCCGCCCCTTGGTTCACTCTACTTCCCTGTAAGCTAACCACCCTCCCCTCCTCCCTTTAATCATTGCTTGCAGAGCCAATAAAGTCATTGCTGCTTCACAGTCATGCATTCGTTATTCATTCATCACACAAATAGGGGGATGACTACCAAGGTATCCCAGGAGGGGTGGTGGAGGAGGGAAGGAAAATGCCACACAGCACTTTAAGCACAGCACTTTAAAAGTTTACAACTTTAAAATTTATTGAATGACAGCCTTCTTTTTTTTGGGCAATCCTCTGTGGGGGAGTGGCTGGTTGGCCGGAGGCCTCCCCACCGTGTTCTTGGGCGTCTGGGTGTGGAGGCTATGGAACTTGGGGAGGAGGGCGGTTGGTTACAGAGGGGCTGCAGTGGCAGTCTGTGCTCCAGCTGCCTTTGCTGCAGCTCAACCATACACTGGAGCATACTGGTTTGGTCCTGCAGCAGCCTCAGCATTGAATCCTGCCTCCTCTCATCACGCTGCCGCCACCTTTGAGCTTCAGCCCTGTCTTCAGCCCGCCACTTACTCTCTTCAGCCCGCCACTTACTCTCTTCAGCCCTCCACCTCTCCTCCCGGTCATTTTGTGCTTTCCTGCACTCTGACATTATTTGCCTCCACGCATTCGTCTGTGCTCTGTCAGTGTGGGAGGACAGCATGAGCTCGGAGAACATTTCATCGCGAGTGCGTTTTTTTTTCTTTCTAAGCTTCACTAGCCTCTGGGAAGGAGAAGATCCTGTGATCATTGAAACACATGCAGCTGGTGGAGAAAAAAAAAGGGACAGCGGTATTTAAAAAGACACATTTTATAAAACAGTGGCTACACTCTTTCAGGGTAAACCTTGAAAGTTAACATTACATACATAGCACATGTGCTTTCGTTACAAGGTCGCATTTTGCCTCCTCCCACCGCGTGAACGGATTTTGGTTGAATGCCAGCAAACATACACTGCAATGCTTTGTTCTACAGTGATTCCCCAGTACGTGTTGCTGGCCTGGAGTGGTAAAGTGTCCTACCATGAAGGACGAAATAAGGCTGCCCTCCCCAGAAACCTTTTGCAAAGGCAGAACCGCAAATGCCAGGGCAAAGTAATCCTTTCACATGCTTGCTTTTAAACCATGTATAGCATTTTAAAAGGTACACTCACCAGAGGTCCCTTCTCCGCCTGCTGAGTCCAGGAGGCAGCCTTGGGTGGGTTCGGGGGGTACTGGCTCCAGGTCTAGGGTGAGAAACAGTTCCTGGCTGTCGGGAAAACCGGTTTCTCCGCTTGCTTGCTGTGAGCTATCTACAACCTCCTCCTCATCATCTTCTTCGTCCCCAAAACCTACTTCTGTATTGCCTCCATCTCCATTGAAGGAGTCAAACAACACGGCTGGGGTAGTGGTGGCTGAACCCCCTAAAATGGCATGCAGCTCATCATAGAAGCGGCATGTTTGGGGCTCTGACCCAGAGCGGCCGTTCGCCTCTCTGGTTTTCTGGTAGGCTTGCCTCAGCTCCTTCAGTTTCACGCGGCACTGCTTCGGGTCCCTGTTATGGCCTCTGTCCTTCATGCCCTGGGAGATTTTCAGAAAGGTTTTGGCATTTCGAAAACTGGAACGGAGTTCTGATAGCACGGATTCCTCTCCCCAAACAGCGATCAGATCCCGTACCTCCCGTTCAGTCCATGCTGGAGCTCTTTTGCGATTCTGGGACTCCATCATGGTCACCTCTGCTGATGAGCTCTGCATGGTCACCTGCAGCTTGCCACGCTGGCCAAACAGGAAATGAGATTCAAAAGTTCGCGGTTCTTTTCCTGTCTACCTGGCCAGTGCATCTGAGTTGAGAGCGCTGTCCAGAGCGGTCAGAATGGAGCACTCTGGGATAGCTCCCGGAGGCCAATACCATCGAATTGTGTCCACAGTACCCCAAATTCGAGCCGGCAAGGTCGATTTAAGCGCTAATCCACTTGTCAGGGGTGGAGTAAGGAAATCGATTTTAAGAGCCCTTTAAGTCGAAATAAAGGGCTTCATTGTGTGGACGGGTGCAGGTTTAAATCGATTTAACGCTGCTAAATTCGATCTAAAGTCCTAGTGTAGACCAGGGCTTAGAGACTAACCAATTTATTTAAGCATAAGCTTTCGTGAGCTACAGCTCACTTCATCAGATGCATTTTTAACAGGGAAAACAAATAGCTCTGCATGACTGACCTGGAGATACCCCTCTAGGGGCCAGTGGGGAGCTCAGTCTCCAGGGCCCACTCATTTCTTGGCCTCTCAACTGAAACTACAAACCAGGCTGTCAATTTTAATGGTGGTTCACATGTTATGACCACCTACATACTGGGAACTTGATTGGGTCCTACCAATCCCATTTCCATCTCCCTCCCTCTTGGGATTTCTACCATGCCCAGTCCAATGGCATAGGTCACTGTACCACTGTCACAGGGGAACACTGTTTGCTCACTCCCCAAACTGGACTGGATTTGTCCTAGAGGTGAAAACCTCCATATCCTGTTACTGATACCTTATCCCCCACTAGGTCCTCTTTCATAGTCCTGGTTTTATTCTGAATTCACTAGCAGTGAAATTTAGAACACCTTAGCTGAGGCCCCTCACCACCTCTGGAATCCCAAATACATTAGCTGTGGCCCTGCACAATAATCTGACATCCTTCAGAATTACATTTGGAATCTGGTTTTATTTTTCTGCCCCCTAGAGAAATACTTATTTTGTTACATTTGTAGGCAGCAAAGGTGACCTCAACTGGCAGGTTCTGTAACCAAATACAAACTACTAGAGGCTTACAGACTGCATCCCATACTAGAGCTCATGCTTAAAAGTAGTAATTTAATTTTAATTTCAAGCAGTAAATAGACACATACTGTCACTTCATCTCTCCTCTGGAACAGTTGTGTGTTCTAGCAATAGTTAAACTCTTCTAACCATGTAGAAGGATCTGCAGTCACAGCTTTACAGCAGGCCTGCCGCCATGGGAGATACTTTTTTAAATAGCATTTATACAACAACATTCTGAATTGCCATAAGGTTTTTATAGCCCCATTAACTTGTTTATTGCTATTTAAACACTTTAAAAAAAAAAAGAGAGACACACAAATAATTGCAAATCAGAATCCACAATTACCAAAAACAGCAACAGTAGATTAGCAGCCAATCCCCACCCCACAACAACAAAATGGCCAGACCACAAAAAACAGAAAACAAAGAACATCCCCCTTCTGTTTCCATCAAAGCCTCTTGCCCATCCTGCAGTTCCACATGCCCATATTCAGCAGTCTTCTTCAAGTAATCAGTCAAATGGGTGGATGTGCAGCATGTCCTGAAGGTCACCAAATCTGGACTATTTTGGACTACGGAAGGGACAGTAAATTCCAAAATCAACAGAAAAGTCATTCTCTTATAAACCATGGACTCCAGCTCAGCTACTTCACTGATTGTAACTGTGGCAATATTGTACCAGAAGGGAGGCAACTCTCAGGTAGGGTTAGGTAGATCACAGTCCATCTAGGTCTTTATGGGTCAAACACCAACACTCCACATGGAAACCACTAAGCAGGCAGCGCTAATCCCAGAGCACTGGTGGCATGTGCACATGGTAAATTTCTCCACTTCATCTGTGATGTAAGGTACTGCTTAATGTGAGTTAGGTGGCATTATCTGACCTTTTGGTTGTATGCCCTTTAGGCAAAGGACTTTTGTCTGTGTAAAATATCTAGAATACTTTTGGCCATACATAAACAAATACTAAAACTTTGATTCTGCAGTGAGAAATGTAGTTATCCTGGGAGGTCATGAATTCAGAATTGTGAATCCAGTACAGGATTGGAGTTTGGAGAGAAGGATAAATCCACAATTTTAAAAACAGAAGAAACCAGGGGCATGGAAATTTAGAGAGAGCCACAAAAAATAGATACCTTAGAGACTAACCAATTTATTTGAACATAAGCTTTTGTGAGCTACAGCTCACTTCATCGGATGCGTACTGTGGAAAGTGTAGAAGATCTTTTTATACACACAAAGCATGAAAAAACACCTCCCCCCACCCCACTCTCCTGCTGGTAATAGCTTATCTAAAGTGATCACTCTCCTTACAATGTGATGGATAATCAAGTTGGGCCATTTCCAGCACAAATCCAGGTTTTCTCAAACCCCCCCCCCCACACACACACACAAACCCACTCTCCTGCTGGTAATAGCTTATCTAAAGTGACCACTCTCCTTACAATGTGCATGATAATCAAGGTGGGCCATTTCCAGCACAAATCCACGGTTTAACAAGAGCGTCTGGGTTGGGGGGGAGGGTAGGAAAAAACAAGGGGAAATAGGTTACCTTGCATAATGACTTAGCCACTCCCAGTCTCTATTCAAGCCTAAGTTAATTGTATCCAATTTGCAAATGAATTCCAATTCAACAGTTTCTCGCTGGAGTCTGGATTTGAAGTTTTTTTGTTGTAATATTGCAACTTTCACGTCTTTAATCGCGTGACCAGAGAGATTGAAGTGTTCTCCGACTGGTTTATGAATGTTATAATTCTTGATATCTGATATGTGTCCATTTATTCTTTTACGTAGAGACTGTCCAGTTTGACCAATGTACATGGCAGAGGGGCATTGCTGGCACATGATGGCATATATCACATTGGTGGATGTGCAGGTGAACGAGCCTCTGATAGTGTGGCTGATGTTATTAGGCCCTGTGATGGTGTCCCCTGAATAGATATGTGGGCACAGTTTTTGTCCTTACCCATAATTATTTTACATTTGGGGACAATGTATACCTTCAGATCAGCAACACTGCTATGGGTACCCACATGGCCCCACAGTATGCCAACATTTTTATGGCCGACTTAGAACAACGCTTCCTCAGCTCTCGTCCCCTAATGCCCCTACTCTACTTGCGCTATATTGATGACATCTTCATCATCTGGACCCATGGAAAAGAAGCCCTTGAGGAATTCCACCATGATTTCAACAATTTCCATCCCACCATCAACCTCAGCCTGGTCCAGTCCACAAAAGAGATCCACTTCCTGGACACTACAGTGCTAATAAACGATGGTCACAAGCACCACCCTATACCGGAAACCTACTGACCGCTATTCCTACCTACATGCCTCCAGCTGTCACCCTGACCACACCACACGATCCATCGTCTACAGCCAAGCTCTGTGATACAACTGCATTTGCTCCAACCCCTCAGACAGAGACAAACACCTACAAGATCTCTATCAAGCATTCTTACAACTACAATATCCACCTGCGGAAGTGAAGAAACAGATTGATAGAGCCAGAAGAGTTCCCAGAAGTCACCTACTACAGGACAGGCCTAACAAAGAAAATAACAGAACGCCACTAGCCGTCACCTTCAGCCCCCAACTAAAACCCCTCCAATGCATTATTAAGGATCTACAACCTATTCTGAAGGATGACCCAACACTCTCACAAATCTTGGGAGACAGGCCAGTCCTTGCCTACAGACAGCCCCCCAACCTGAAGCAAATACTCACCAGCAACCACATACCACAAAACAGAACCACTCACCCAGGAACCTATCCTTGCAACAAAGCCCGTTGCCAACTGTGCCCACATATCTATTCAGGGGACACCATCACAGGGCCTAATAACATCAGCCACACTATCAGAGGCTCGTTCACCTGCACATCCACCAATGTGATATATGCCATCATGTGCCAGCAATGCCCCTCTGCCATGTACATTGGTCAAACTGGACAGTCTCTACGTAAAAGAATAAATGGACACATATCAGATATCAAGAATTATAACATTCATAAACCAGTCGGAGAACACTTCAATCTCTCTGGTCACGCGATTAAAGACGTGAAAGTTGCAATATTACAACAAAAAAACTTCAAATCCAGACTCCAGCGAGAAACTGTTGAATTGGAATTCATTTGCAAATTGGATACAATTAACTTAGGCTTGAATAGAGACTGGGAGTGGCTAAGTCATTATGCAAGGTAACCTATTTCCCCTTGTTTTTTCCTACCCTCCCCCCCAACCCAGACGCTCTTGTTAAACCGTGGATTTGTGCTGGAAATGGCCCACCTTGATTATCATGCACATTGTAAGGAGAGTGGTCACTTTAGATAAGCTATTACCAGCAGGAGAGTGGGTTTGTGTGTGTGTGTGTGGGGGGGGGGGGTTTGAGAAAACCTGGATTTGTGCTGGAAATGGCCCAACTTGATTATCAATCACTTTGTAAGGAGAGTGATCACTTTAGATAAGCTATTATCAGCAGGAGAGTGGGGTGGGGGGAGGTATTTTTTCATGCTTTGTGTGTATAAAAAGATCTTCTACACTTTCCACAGTATGCATCCGATGAAGTGAGCTGTAGCTCACAAAAGCTTATGCTCAGATAAATTGGTTAGTCTCTAAGGTGCCACAAGTACTCCTTTTCTTTTTGCGTATACAGACTAACACGGCTGTTACTCTGAAAAAAATAGACAGGTGCATGCTCAAGAAGAAGAGAACTGATGTTCTTCCCACTGTTTAGAGGTCCTGCTCTAAGCAGCATACCAGTCAGATTTAGACATCCTGATCAGACAAGTCACAAACCAACGAGTTTGTTATACTATCCTCAGACTAAGCCGGCTGGATAAAGTGAGTCGGACATGGTTTGCTGCAGGCTTCATCGCTACATTGAGGACAGACTGTTTGTTACAGAATGTACTTTAAAGACAAAGATCAACACCAGACTCTCCATTACAGGAAGCATCCCGTAGTCCAAGTAGCACAGACAGTATCTGAGGGTACTTGGGTCCCATACACCCTACAACTGGACACATCCAAGGCCTTAGCATGAATCTCGGGCACCGTTAAAACACAGTCAGGTCCCATTTGCACTGTAACTAAGACTGGCCCATGTTTTCATTCTGGCCAGGGACATTTATGTACATTAACTTGGAAGCAAATATCACACTAAAGAACTGGGACATCCAAGTCCGAAACAAGTCTTTTAAAAATCATCTTAAAAGCTCTGAAGTTTTGGTCGGTTAGACACTTGTCCTAACGTGCAATCAGTTCTCTCTGAGGTACAGGCTTGAATGGTCTCTGATTGGTGTGGTATTTCAGCACCACTGAGGCCAGGAGATTTTACTTTACTGCAGACTACACAATGAATTCTGGTTTTCTTCAACAGGAAATAATATTGACCAGAGGGATTGCATCAGTCAACATAAACTCTTGGGTCAATAAATCTTGACACTGAGCAGTTCAGACATCTGCTTCTTGCTCTGTCATATGAAAGAATGGTGGAAGTGTGTCCTGGGTAGTAAAGCACAGCAGAGTGCGCAGTTGACAATACGTACAAAAAGTAATCGTGGAGTCCTAGCAGACACCCCTGAAATCTAACATTCTAGCAGGGTCAAGGCTGGAGATCAACCATCCTTAATTAATTAATTAATGCATCCGATGAAGTGAGCTGTAGCCCATGAAAGCTTATGCTCAAATAAATGTGTTAGTCTCTGAGGTGCCACAAGTCCTCCTTTTCTTTTTGTGAATACAGACTAACACGGCTGCTACTCTGAAACCAATCCTTAATTTGACAATGATGGGAAATATTTAGGTTAGAATGGTTCTAACAGCTTGATGGGGAGAGTCAAGTGAAACAAGCAGTGGCAACCCAAGCCCATGGCAAGGGGTGAGCTGTGGGGGTTTTAGATGTAGCCACCAGAAACAGAAGTAATGGAGACAACAATGATGCTATTTATAGGAGCTTGCAGCTCAAACCATGGATAGTAAAGAAAACGGGGTGTAGACCAGTGATTAATTTCCAGCATAATGCATAGGTAGCAAGTTGTATAAATTCCCCCATGAGGGGCATGGGGCTGGACCCCAAGGGGCTGATTAGCCTTCTACACATATAACTTTTCCCCAAGTACTAAAATTAGGAGAGAGAGAGAGAGAGAGCGAGAGAGCGCGCACAAACACACGCAACTACCGGAGTCAAGTACCTGGTGGACAGATATCCAGGTCACAAAGCCATCATCCCAGCTGGCACAAAGGGGTTGGCAGACTCTGCAGAGTCCCAGGGCTCTCCTGGGCAATGTTGAGGCACGCTGACTGGGAACCATACGGGAGTCAACTACCAATGCCTGTGCTGTACCTGATCTGTGGATTGATAGTAGCCCAGGGCTGTTACACTGCCCCTGCCACCAGCACTGGATAGAGCCATGTGAAGGCAGACTATTCTACAAAAGGCCGTGTCTGTATCATGCACAATGTCAGGTGCCAAAGAAGCAGGGACTCGCAGCAGCAAACAACAAAATGGGCCATACTGTCCTCATTGAAACTCAGAAGAGCGAGCAAATCTGGTATTTTCCACCAAGTCACAAAATAAATCTTTGTGACCAGGACACTTTGAGGTCATGACCAAATTCGTGGGACCAAACTGCAGCCTTCCAAGAATTCATCTGTAAAGCTGCAGTCAACCCCTCCCTCTTCCATTAGAGCATTAAATCCTCTGAAAAGCAGTTGGAAAACTAGCGAGGAATGCATTGCACCCTCCCGATAGGCATACTTGGTAGGCCAGGCTAGCTTTGACTTCCTTTCTTTTTTTCTATCCCATTCTCGGAGTAACACACTGGCACCCTGACAAGCCATATTGGCTGTGATACATCTAGGCCTGGAAAATTAGTCTTAAGGACAATTTCTCTTAAAATTAGCTGGAGAAAAGCTGATAATTAACCTAAAACAGGTAATCATGGGGTCACATTAACCCTGCTCTATAACTTTCCTGAAGGTGACTGGATAAGAAACAAAAAAAACCCAAGACATTTGTGATATTCTAGGGAGAATCCAGCACGTTCCCCTTCTATTTAGATGGTGTCCCTAGCTGGGCTGCTATGATCTTTGCTGGCATGTTTACAGCTGTAATGGATCTTCCCTATTTGTGTTAGTTTGAGCCAATTAACTGTCAACATATTTAGTGAGTCAAGTCATTAAGGTCCTTAAGGTTTAACATTTCAGCATCCCCTCCACACACTTGAATCCTTTTAACTGGCTCAGAGCCCAGTGGGCAGACATGTGCCAACAAAATTATTTCCATGGGAATACATAGCAGACAGAGAAGTTTCATTTCAGGAGCTGTTTTAAAAATAAGTCATGGGCAAAGCATTAAAACATTAATATAAATATATTAAAGCAAATCTGAATTGTTTAGCTGCCGCACAAGAGCAGGGCAGCAATAAAGTGAACAAAGGAGAACACTACAACAAACATAGGTCAGCAAATGCCAGTTCCTTCATGTTAACTGCTATGAGTTGACTGCAGACAGGCACCGATGTGCCTCATAAAGAGACTGGGTGTGCTGTTATCCACAACAAAGTCAGTTATCAGAGGCCCTGTCACAGAGTCCTAAAATTCATTGCACTAATTCTGTTCCCTGTGCATTCCAATTATGCAAGAATGCTAGTTATTAGGGGTCATTAAATGGATCCTAGACTAGGTCCACAAAAGTAATACTAGCTGTGACGGGTTCCCCCCGGGGTACCACCTGGAACTGGGGTACCACTGAGTCCACCTGACCCACCAGCCTGGCCTCTCTTTACACTGTACTACTGTGACAGGCCCTCAAGCTCCCTCCAGCACACATACAGGTAGGGACACACCCAGCTTCAGCTACATACAGATGCTGAGATCAGCTCTGTATGGGAAGGCTCAGCTAAGGCACCTCCCAGTTCCTAAGGCACGCACCTACTTCTGGAGTGTAAACCCAAAATTACACCATCTTGCGCTGCACAGCCAATTGTACGGTGTAAGATCATGAAATTCACCCTCTCCCTCAATGTGGAGAGGAATATACACAGCTTTTGCCCCAAGTTATGATTTCCACACACTGGTTTTAGACAAAACAAAACAAGTTTATTAACTACAAAAGATAGATTGTAGGTGATTATAAGGGATAGCAAAAAGACCAAAGCAGATTACCTAACAAATAAACAAAAACACAAGCTAAGCTTAATATACCAAAGAGACTGGATATGAGTAGCAAATTCTCACCCTAACTGTTGATTTAGGCAGTTTGCAGAGATTCTTGAGGGCAAGCTGCACTTGCTTGCAGCTTAAAACACCAAGTATTCCTGTCACAGGCTAGAAATCCCTCTAGCCTAGATTCAGCCCTTCTCCCCTAGTCCAGTCCTTGTTCCTCAGGTGTTTTTAGGCATCTCACTGGGTGGGGAATCAGTGAAGAACCATGATGATCTCACTCCCCTGCCTTAAATAGCTTTTGCATATGGCGAGAACCGTTTGTTTCCCCTCTT
Source organism: Caretta caretta (assembly GCF_965140235.1). Taxonomy (NCBI): domain Eukaryota; kingdom Metazoa; phylum Chordata; order Testudines; family Cheloniidae; genus Caretta; species Caretta caretta. Next base: position 3,256,300 of record NC_134222.1, on the reverse strand, counting down.
GGTTCCCACACCTGGTTAGTGAAAAAACACAGGTATTCCAAGATGGAGTCCAGTACCAGGTGATGTGGTCACATGCCCCTGTAGGGACACAGCAGCCATGACTCAGAGGCTGTTCGTAGCATCCTCAGGAAGGCTCCCCAGTGGAAGATTAGCATCTTCTAAGACCTATTGTTCTCCCTAATGGCCCTTTCCAGCCAGCCATCTAGACTGATTGAATTCTGTCTAGTGGGTGTTCCACAGCTGTAAACGCATTTGTAATAGATGCATAGACAATATTCCTAACTTCAGATACCAAAATGATACATGCATACAAATAGAATAATCATATTCAGTGAATCATAACCTTTTCAATGATATCTTACATGACTAATCTTGCATAAAATACATCATAATTATGCCATGATCATATCAATAATATTACTATGAAGAATATAGGGTGTAATGCGACACTCGTATTGCATGCCACCTCCAAAGAGGGTCTAGCAGCAGACCCTTTTGGCCTAGGGAAAACAGGGAATGAGACCTAGATCCTAAAATGTTATCTTGAGAATTTGGTTTCATGCTATCAGGGTCGTTGTCATTTATGCATTAAGAAAAGAGGGTGTCCCCACCAGCAGCAGAATTAATTCCTTACTCAGGTAGCTCAAAGTATCTACCAAGCAACCCACTTCAAGAGGGAGTAGAAAGAAAGGCCAAGGAAGAAAAATACCTGGAAATTCAAAATTTCACTTTATGGGAATGGATGCAAATAACTCCATCTATTAACTTTTCTCGGTATTTACACTAGAACTGAACATACAAGTCCGAATATTTTGGCTAAGACTAAGGATAAAGACAAAGGAATGGTGACAAGGAGGGAACTCAAAGGGATATGCCACATTTCATCCACTGTCTGTGCAGTCAGTGTTCAAGGCTGAGAGTTTTCTACACCTGTAAAATTAAATGGTGGTTTCCATGTGAGCTTTAACTCCCTTTTATCTCCCTTTTGCAGATGAAATGTGTAAAAGTGTGAACTGAAAGAAGGACTGTCACTTTACATTTTAAGGGTCAGGGCGCAAAAAAGGATGCTTAAAGTTGGGCACCTAAACATCTGGGCCCACACCTTTTGAAATGTTTGGCCTTGGCAATTAGATTAAATCATGCCTAGAAAATTAGAGGTGAAAACATAAAGCTGATCCTTATAATAATACTTTGTCTTCATCAGTGTGTGTCAATATGAGCATGCAGATATATATATATGTGCCTATATATTAGCATATGCTTGTGAGTCAGGGAGTGGAGCTATGGGTGCCTGTACATGTTCAAGTTATTTAGGGATTTTCTACCTTGAAAGCTCCAAAGGGATTTTTGATTTTTTCTTGGTATTCTGTTTCTAGAGCTAGAGCCTCTTTTTCTCCAGGAAAGACTGCAATGGTATTGGAGCCACTGATTGCATCTGTGGCAGATGGCAGAATCCAGCTACATTTCCAGATGAAGCTTTCCAGCATATTTACTGTCCCAGGGAAATGCCAAATGGGATCAATCATTTGGTTTCTAGTGAGGTCTTGTCATATAACAGCACGTACCAATGTCATTAGTTTCTCTCACATGCCACAATCTGTACCTTTTACAGGAAAAAAAAAGACGGCAATTTGACTTAATTCAAGGTGCATCAACCCTGCTGCAGACTCAGAGCAGCCTTTGATGTGACAGATCACAAGAAACAGACACTATCAAAACTTGATGTATGGTGGGTAAAAGGACCCTAAGCTCAAACAGCCCTTCAAACAGAATCACTTTCCTTTTTTCAGCTCTAATTGGGGCCCATTAGCATTTTCTGGAAAATTTAATTGCCAGCTAGATTTGTCAAGGAGTTTTTAAAGCCATTTATTTAAAAAATAAAAATAAAAAAAACCCTGTTTTGAAGCATCTGACCATTGAAAGAAGGATTCTAGTCCAGCCCAGGTTTACATTAGCACACAGTCACTCTATGTCATGAAACAACACACTGGGTGACACAGACATAGACCTCTGGGAACCTCAAGTCTTGAGTACTCTTGTTTCTGAAAGGAAAGAGAGATGCCTCAGTGGATTAACAGAGGAAATGCGACAAACCATCAGACAATGGTGTGTGATTCCTCTCTAATGCTAATCCTCAGTGAGCCCTTCTGGTCTGGGTTTCCCAGGGGATAGCCCATGTCAAACCTAATATCCTTTCCCATAGCACTAGGGAAAGTAAGGGAAGAGACCTAGGTCACCCTCATGGAGCCAGGCTCCACCTCTTCTAAAGACCAGCACTGCCAACACAGAAAAGCTCTAAGCAGTGACATCTGGGTGGAAAACCAGTTCAAAAAAAAGGTGTGTCCTAGTTATTTATTTAGCAAGTTTTAACAAGTTTATAAATCCCTGCCATGTAAACATAAAAACCCAAACCCAAAGAGTTCACTTTTGTTTAAAGAGACATGATACACAAATATAGTTATCACATCTTTCTATTTACCAGGGTATTACCACATTACAGAGCGAGCATCATTACAACACCAAAAATACTGGGACACATGTCTTAACTTCAGTGGAAACTAGGGAACTCAGAGAGCCCTTGGGAGGGACTACTGGAGTAATGATAAACGTTTGTTTAAAAAAGGATTGTCCTTCCTAAATAGGGTCAATGAAACTGTGTGTGGGCACCAAATATTTATTCAACTGGAAGGCAACTCTGCCAACTTGGCAGGAAGCTGAGGGGTATACTAAATTTGCACAAAAAGGATCAAATTGCAGTCTCTCATAATCAATAATGCCTGCTCAGGCCAAAATGGGCAGTTGCATGCTGGGAGTCAGTCAACACACTGAATAGAAGAGTGGCTGCAGGCCATGCTGTAGAACTCTGTGGGTTGCATTTGGCCCTGGGCCCTACTTTGGCCATCACTGGCTACACTAACTTTCGTTAAAACACAACGAAGGGTGTCTAAAGAAAAGAAAGAGACAAAAACTTGACAGTGGTTTGGGATGGAAGCATAAAGCCTTCAGCTTCCAAACAACCCTGTCTGGTGTACATCTGTATCAATTACCTCTTAAAAGAGTGAGGTCATTTAAACATCATTTATTATGCAGCTTCGTTTACTATGCTAACAATGTAGCATCCTGACATTGATACTTCTGCCTAAGTGACCTGTGGGTTGTATTCATTTTAGTGGGATGCCGGACATATGAAGGATAATTTAAACTCTTAATTTCCTTAGCGTTTGCCTTAAATATATCTCTATGTTGGTGCAGGCTCTGGTCATTACAGTTAATCAACTCAGCAGGCAGGCACAGACAGCAATGCACTTGTTCTGTTGCCTTCACTGAGAAAGTGTGCTTATTATTGCTTCTTTGGTTTAAGGAATAAAAACAAATAGCCAAAAGGTTTCTGATCAAAGGGAGCATAGATTCCAGCAAGCTCCTGGGGTAGTATCTCATTGGAGATGAAAGGGCTGGTTCAGAAAGACATTCTGAAGCCTGTAGGGTAAAGATGAGCCAGATGGGTTTGTCTCCATGCAGGTATATTTTAGTCTCTGGGAGCTAGGTAGAAAGGAGAGAGAAGTCTTTGGGATTTCCTATTTCCCTTACTGAGGGCCATCTATGCTCACCTGAAATTTTTCCTAGCAGAAGATATTCCTATCTATTTATTATAGGGTCAAAATATGGCTGCCATCACGTAGAGGCATTAGCAGTGGTGGAGGAGAGAAGAGGGGACTGGGAAGTCCTCCCCCAAACACTCCCATGCATGCAGGAGTCATAAACGTTGCTGCTGCCTAAACACCCTGATGGCAAACGGGGAGGGGTAGATGCTGCTACACCTGTTCTGTACCGGTGAGGGCAACCCTCACTTCCCAGTGTTCCTGGTGCCCCCTGGGCTTTCCCTGGCCTTCACTGGCACAACACCCTTCCTACCACCACTGCTTCTCCTCCTCCACAGCATGGCTCAAGTTTTAGAGCCATAACTGAGCCTGTAGTTCAGGGGTGAGCAAACTTTTTGGCCCAAGGGCCACATCTGGGTATGGAAATTATATGGCAGGCCATGAATGCTCATGAAATTGGGGTTGGTGTGCAGAAGGGGGTAAAGGCTCTGGGGTGGGGCCAGAAATGAGGAGTTCAAGGTGCAGGCGGGGGCTCCGGGCTGGGACATGAGGTTGGGGTGCAGGGGGGAGCGAGGGCTCTGGGGTGGGGCTGGGGATGAGGGTTTTGGGGTGTAGGAGGGTGCCCCAGGCTGGGACCAAAGGGTTTGGAGTGTGGGATGGAGCTCCGGGCTGGGGCAGGGGTTTGGGGCACAGGATTGTGTGGGCTCTGGCTGGGGGTGCAGGCTCTGGGGTGGGGCTGAGGAGTTTGGGGTTCAGAAGGGTGCACTGGGCTAGGATCGAGGGGTTCAGAGGGTGGGAGGGGGATCAGAGCTGGGGCAGGGGGTTGGGGTGCGGGAGGGGCTCAGGGTGCAGGCTCTGGGTGGCACTTACCTCAAGCGACTCCCAGAAGCAGCGGCCACGTCCCCCCTCCGGCTCTATACGGAGCTGTTCTCAGGCGGCTCTGCACGGTGCCCTGTCCACAGGTGCCACCGTTGCAGCTCCCATTGGCCACAGTTCCCAGCCCATGGGAGCTGCGGGGGTGGCGCTTGGGGCGGGGGCAGCGTGTGGAGCCCCCTGGCTGCCCCTATGTGTAGGAGCTAGAGGGAGGACATACTGCTGCTTCCAGGAGCCGCACCATGCGTGCACAGAGCGGCCCCCAACACTGCTCCCTGGCTGGAGCGTGGGAGCGAGACAAGTCCCAGACCCTGCTCCCCTGCGGGACCTCGAGGGCCAGATTAAATTGGCTGGCCGGCCAGCTGTGGCCCATGGGCTGTAGTTTGCCTACACCAGCTATAGTTGGTAAAGTGCTCAGAATCTCTATAAAACATGAGATAGTAGCAACAGCTAAAATCATCTTGTGGATCTCAAACTCAGACAAACCTTTAGTGGGGAGGCAAAGAGTTCTACTGAAAAACAGATGTGGTTTTTTTAGGTGAGGTGAATAGCTCTTTAGAGGTTCAGGCTTCACCCATGAGCAAACAAATGAGCCAACAAAGCAGCCTAGCAAAATAAACAAACCCGCCCTGCTATTTACATTAGGAGATTAATTGATGTGGAGTACTGCAGCTGACAGAACTTGATATCAACGAGTATCATCTCTCCATCCTGCCCAGAGTTTTCAGCTCAGCTCTGCACATGCCCAGCCCAGTCACACTCCCTATTTTCATCTGGCTTCTCTCACTCAGCACAAAACCAAATGCACACAAGATGACATTTGGAAAGATGAGTGTTTCAGTTGATGAACCTCCCAGGTAATAGCTGCTGCTGCTGGAAATGCAGGGGGAGGGAAGTAAAGCAGAGAGATTAAACTCAACAGTCCTTTGGAGAATTTACAAGTGGAATCCAGAAAGTTTATAAACTGGGATTCTGCAGAAAACTATAGGGAACAGAGCCAAGATTTCCACTGATTTGCTGTGTAACCTTGGGCAAGTCACAGCACCTTCTGTGCCTCAGTTTCTCCATTTGTACAGTGAGGCCAATATGTGACACTCCTTCAAGGTAAGTAAATGACTTAGGCCATGTCTACACTAGCACTTATGTCAGACAAATTTTTGTAACTCAGGGGTGTAACACCCCCTCACCCAGGGTGACATAAGTTTTGCTGGCATACACGTTCACAGTGCTGTGTTGGAGGGTGATGCTCTCCCACCAACATAGTTACTGCTGTTTGTTGAGCTGATTTTATTATGTTGACGGGAGAGCTCTCTCCCATCAGCATAACACGGCTACACAAGCATTCTTACAGCAGCACAGTTATCAGTACAGCTGTGTCGCGGTAAGCTTGTAAGTATAGACATGGCCTTAGTATGTAACACGCTTTGATATCTTCTGATGGGCGGTAGCGGAGTTCAAGGTTATTGTAACGTGTTGTCCCCCCTTTAAGTACATCCCTGATGTACTGGAATACCACTGAGCCTGCCTGTTCCGCCAGCTGGGCCCCCTTTACCCTGTCTTGCTGAGCCAGGCTCTTAAGGCTCCTCTAGCACACACACACATGCAGGGCCACACACAGCTGCAGAAAGACACAGACTCCGAGATCAGCTCTGGGAAGGCTCAGCTTAAGGGACTTGCCCCAGCACTCAGGTGCCCACCTCCCTTGGCGTGTAGACCCATAGGTATATTGTCTTGCGCTGCATAGAAAGATCTGCACCGTGCAAGCTCATAAAAATTTGCCCTCTCCCTCAATGTGAAGAGAGATATACAGAGCTTCTTGCCCCCTCCCCCCAGACTGCACAAACTGGGTTTAATAATAAACAAAACAAATTTATTAACTATAAAAGGCAGATTTTAAGTGATAATAAGGGATAGCAAATAGAACAAGGCAGATTACTGAGCAAATAAAAGAAAACACACATACTAAGTTTAAGATCTTAAAGAGACTAGTTTTGAGAAGTAATTTCTCCCTCTAAATGTTATTTTAGGCAAGTTGCAGAGTTTCTGTAGCTTAGAGTTCCAGTTATTTCTTCTTACAGTCTGTACCCGTCTCAGGCTGGACTCACCCCTGCCTTCCCCCTCAGGCCAGTTCCTTTGTCCCTGCAGGTACTTTCAGCAGTCTTTCTTCTTAGGTAGGCAATGGAGGAGAGTCCTGTTTGCCTTCCTCTCCAGTTTTAAATACGATTTACATAAGGCAGGAATCTTTTGTTTCCCAAACTTGATCTCTCCCTCCTCTTAGTGGAAAATTACTAGAAGTCCAAGATAGTGCTTAGTATCAGGTGACAGGACCACCTGACTAAGGCCTTGTCTACACTGCCACTTTACAGCGCTGCAACTTTCTCGCTCAGGGGTGTGAAAAAACACACCCCGGAGCGCTGTAACATGGCAGTGTAGACAGTGCACCAGCACTAGGAGCTATTCCCCTTGTGGAAGTAATTTTTTTTAATAGCGCTGGAAGAGCGCTGATGCCATGACTACACAGCCACGTAACGTTGGTAGTGAAGACATGCCCCTAGTAGCATCACAGATACCTCCCAGGACGACTCTCAGGAAGGAGAGAGATTAGTATCTTCATCCGATGAAGTGAGCTGTAGCTCACGAAAGCTTATGCTCAAATAAATTTGTTAGTCTCTAAGGTGCCACAAGTACTCCTTTTCTTTTTGTGGATACAGACTAACACGGCTGCTACTCTGAAACCTTCACAGTCTTGTTTCTTCTTAACGGCCCGTCAAGGCTGATGGCCTGTTGTCTGGTGGGTGTCCCCAGATACAAACCTAGTTGTAATGGTTACATAGCACACATTCCTAACTTTAGATACAGAAATGATACATGTATACAAATTGGATAATCACACTCAGCAAACCATAACCGTTCTAATGATATCTTACATGAGCCATTTTGCATGAAGTATATCTTAGTTATGCCATATTCATATCATAACCATATTTCTATGAAGAATGTGGGGTATAACGTCAGTTAATATTTAGTTTCATTTGTAAACCTAAAAAACTTCATTGTTTGGGAAAGGCTGACCTTCCTGTAACCCTGAGATCCAAGGATGAGAGGGACCCCAAAATTTACCAGCTTGGGTATACACCTTTATAGTTACACCTTTTCAACCAATTTATTTACTGCTTAGCTTGGTAGATGCAAACATTACACAGGCATTTCCAAAGACCCTCCCCCATTCTCCTCCAGCTCCTTTTGTTACAAAAAAACATTCTGATCAACAGCTGTAAGAGCTTTAGAAATCTGGCCTTTAAGTTTAAAAAAAAAAAAAAAGTCTCTAATTCAGGGCTCCCCACGGCAAGAAATAACCCAGTGGAACAGGAATCTACATCCAAGGCATCTCTCCCTGTATGTGTCATTTCATTTTACATACACTTTCAAAACAGCCAGGAGTGTATGTAGCCAAACATCACAAAACAGGAATTCTAGCTTGGGATCTGTCTCCAGTTCCGTTCACTCAGACTCCACTTGCCAGGGGGAGAGAGGGGGTTGGCCCGGTCTTCCTTTAAGCTGCCTCTGATTTACTGCATTAGCTTCTAAGGAGGTAGACAGGGTAGTCTGTGTCAGCATAAAAAGAATGGTGTGCATGGCTTAAACTCCATGAGGGACAGCCGACACACCACGGACTGCGTTTAGACAGGCAAGAGTGGTGTCAATTATTTATTATCTGCGACATTGGGAACACACACTATTGCTCAAGGTCACCAAAACAAATGCGGGAGGGTTATGCTGAAAGGAGTATGCAACCTAGGCATTTTTGGTTTCAATCATTTGTTTCTTTTAAATTATAGCACAGCAATAATGTTACAGACACACCACAATGTACAATCTGAGTTTGCATAGTGTCCTTCAGATAAAACTGCATTATAGATAAGTAACCCAACTACTGACTCAAATAAGAACAAAAGGAAGAGCGAAAGGAACAGGCATAAGTAATGCAGAAAAGAAATGATGATTCAGTTGAGACCTGGAAGAAGGTGGTGTAGAGCTGAAGAGGCAGAGAGATACAAAGGCTGCTCCTGAGTGCAGAAGCTGTGGAGAAGAGTGGGTTCTCTCACAACACTAACGGGCTAACACTGAATGAGGTGGGACAGGAGAGGGCAGTGCTAGACTTGCAGAGGGAGTAGGAAGGGGAGTGGAGTGAGGCTAGTAAGCGGTTCAAAACCAGACAGGGAAAGTCTGAAGTGGAGCTTGAAAGGAAGAGGAGCCAGTGGAGTCTGTTGCAGCTGGGGGCAAAGAGGTCTCACACTGTTTGTATGGCATGGTGTGGGTCTGCATTCAGCACACAAGAGAGTTTGGAATCCTGAGACATGGGAGGCCAACACCACAATTCCTGCCCAGGAGAAACATCCAGAAAGTGAGCACGAGCATCAGACCTTTGGGTCCTCTGTTGGCAGCTGCAGAAACACATGCTCCCATGCAGATCACAAATGCGGGCAAAGGTATAGTGAGAAGAAAGCTGAATGTCAAAACCAGAGGCCTCTGGTCAGACAGAGAGGCCAAAAGGAAAGAGGCACAAAGAATTCTAAGCTAGCGTCAGCGACACAATAGCCACCCGGATCTCCCAAAATAAAGTTTTACATTTCCCAGCCAGGCAAGTATGCTCCCTATCTTGATTCTGCATTCAAGATACTATTGCAGCTTAGCCCTGTCCACTGCTAAGGACACCTTGGAGTTACTGCTTCAGTGGGGTCCCAGCTACTGCACTTGCTGCAGCTTCACTTCTCTCTGTTAAACCTTTTCTAAAGTCTCTTTCTCTCAACACAGGCGATTTCCCAAGGGGCACTCAGTGACCTCTGTCACTTCTGGTCGTAATCTTTCTGTAGGTGAGGACATACTGTATTATCATTTCACCTTCGGTATCTGTTCTTAGCATGCCTATGGAATGAGAGCATTCAGCGTTATATCTTCCTTCCTGCTTTTATTATATTATATATAGGGGTGTGAGAGAGTGCACCCACTGAAAACTCACCTGTTGCCATCAAAACCTTCCAATGCCTGAGCAAACATTCTCAAGGTACAATCAGAAAAAGAGGAAGCCGTAACAATGAGCCCAGATCCCCCCTCAAAACCCTCCCAACTACTCCCCTGATTAAAGGCTGCAGGATCTGGTGTGTCCATGCACATACAATATGTAAAGCACCTGGGTCTACTCTCTGCATTAAAGGGGACTTTATGAATTTAAGATTTAAATGATTACTGATTATCTGTGTATTACAAAGCCACAGATGCACATTCTCAAACTTGTGTTGATGTTGCTCAGCGTGGATGTTCTCCTTCAGAATTAAATGCGTGCTGAAGCAAAGCTGAATGCTCAGTTAGCTACCAGTTCTAAGGTGGAAGAACAATATTCAAATTTCATCTGGTCACTAGGAACCAAATCAATACGTTATTTTATATTTTTTTAAAGAGTCATATATCCTAATCTCCCTTCCTCCCTGTTCTATAGGCCTGGGGGATGAGTTCTCCAGTACAGAGCCTCTGCTTTTATATCTGACATATGTATTCCATTCTGGGATCCCTACAGTGATGCTGCCCTGGCTGCATTCCCAGGATCCCATGCTGCAGTATCTGGGTATGTTCTCTTCCTCCTCTCACTGCCCCCGAAGAATCTTTGGCCAGCGTGACTCTGTTGGCTGCGGAAACCTGAATGCCTTCAAGAAATGCGAGTGACAAGCCTCCAGTAAATTCTAGTGTCTTGGCTCTGCTTCACTGAAGAATAGGATCTGTGTTTGGGTTATTATGATGCCTTTACAATGTTACATTATGCACCACTCAGTTGAAGGGAATAAAAATTTCCATAAAGTTTTTATCCCTCATTGGTTAGCAACATTGCTCTGCCCACTGCCTGAACGCTAGCAAACCCTGCAGAGGCCATGATAAATAGTGAGGTCACGGCCAAATTTAATAAGGTCTTGCATTCTCTCTGAAATGCCACCAGAGAGCAGACAAAAGCATGTTTGCTGAGCTCACCAGGGAAAGCTGAGTGTTTGCACAGAGTACTTGGTATGCAGATGGCGTGGCTGGCTGCCTTTGGAAACTGGTGCAGAGCTGAAAGCAATGGGAAGGAGCTGAGGGGCAGAGCTCACCATGAAAACGCATTGGGGACAAGCTCCAGAGGAGGCCACTAGGTCAACGTGCCACCTCACCACCCTGCTTGGAGACTTCTTTTTTAAACTCAGCCTCTTGCTGCCTCTGCTGTGTGAGTGGACGTGGGTCTGCACAATTGCAAGAGGAGAGGAGACCTCTGAGAGACACAATCTGTCTCTATTAAGATGTGATTCACTCTCAGAAAAAGTTTGAGGACTCCTAAATTTATTTCATTATTAGGCATTGGACTGGGCTTGGCTATAATGCTGTGTATGTCTGGTCTGGGACAATGAGACGTTTCCCTTTTGCGATGACTAGGATTCTTTCTGGAGGACCCCGCTGGGTTTCAACAGTAGCATGGAATAGCCCCATCCCCTCAGGAAGCACTGATGAGAGAAAGGTCTCACTATGTCTTAGCACCAACTACTAGTGCCACCTAGTGACTCTTCTTTGTAACTGGCCAATATGTGAAGCTCCTACAGTTCAGGACCATTACATCTGAATTGAGAATGACAAAACGCACAAGCTTTGGGCATAGCAATTCAATTAACATTTCTGCAATGCTTCTGAAGACTTTTGTTTAATTCACAAAAAACACTTTCACTCCTGAAATATACAGATGAACATTATAACCCATGTTATTAACTGCAATCAATATTGAAAAACAAGGCACAATGAATCCTAAATACAATAATCTGGACATGAAGACAATATTGTGTATGCTAAACAGCCAAGCAACACATTTAAATAGGATTACCAGCATTTTCAGGACTGTTATGACACTGTTAAGTTACCCATTATGACAAGTATATGGACTGAAAATTAATTCAATAAAATAGCTAACATATTGAATTAAAATCAAAGGCAGGGTCCAGCTGATCCAGCAGTAAAAGCGCATGAGGACTGTGAAAAAAACATGATTCTGCTCATTTTATAGTTTACCCAAAAGGTTTTTTTTCTCCTTTTTCCACAAAAGGCAAAGTTGATTTTTTATCATCCTGTGAAAATGACAAAATTTTGTCTAGTGTCAAATGTGGGAAAACTTGCTATTTTCTCCAGGAGTAGAAATTCACCATTGTTTGTCATGATAAAATATGGTCATTGGCAGAAAAGGCAAAACCTCTGCCTGGATCAAACTTGGGAAAACTGATAGCTTTGCTCCACTCCGACATTGTGGTGGAACACGGACTTTAAGGTGTGTAGGCTATATTCAAAGGTATGTCTGTGAGGCACAGAAAGCTCTCTGCCAGTGTGATCCCCAACATTAATATTATAGTGGGAAAGGACTCACTGCAATACTGAGATGATCATATGAGAGACTCAACTGGGAACTTGGTAAACTGAGCGAAATTGATCCACCATCCAGTTTACTCTTACCTGTGCTGGACTTCAGTCGATTCTCAGCAAGCTCAGAAATTGCTCCTGTTGTAATGGTCTTCTTCAGTCTGGAGACCCCGGAAGCTGCTGTCACCCCTGGCTTTGTTAACATGTCATCGCTGCTAGCTCTTTTTAGCTACAAGAAAGAGAGAGATCTTGTGAGAAACCAGAAGAATGAGAGATCTGGTATGCCCATGAGCTAGATGATTTTACAGACATACAAGTTGAAAGAAAAAAGTGGTGACACACTTGGAGAAGGGAGTATTTCTGGAAAAGGAAACCCATAGAAATATTGCTTTTGGAACAGCAATCTGGAGTCATTTGTGAATATTCAGAAGAGGGGAATATCCTTCTCCCATACATTAGAGGGATTTTCCCAGCTTGGCACCAAGGAGGTCACTGCAGTGCAAGGACATATTTTCCTTTGGACCAAGACCCAGGACAACATCCTGCAGGCTGAGAAAGAAATGAGACTGATTAAATTTGACTCAGATACCAGGCCTAATGGAAACCACTGGCTACTCCCTATTCCTCTGGGGCAGCAGGCTCAGTGCATTCATGCATGTACTTGAAATTTATCTACTAGGTAGGATTATTGGTACCAAATTCAACAGCCTGCCATGGTGGGAAAAAGCATTTTTGTATTAATTCCTGCCTTTCAGTGAGGTGGACCAAGAGGCAATGTAGGTTTGATGATGCAGCCTATAGTGGGGGGTGAGGGAGGGAGAACTAAATAAGCAATGACTGAGGGGATGGGGTGAAAAATCCCCAGAGTCCCATTCAAAAGCTCCTGATCATCAGTCACTGCACTGGAGACTTCTCCCCAAGTTCTGGTTGGAGTTGCACTTGTTGAAACGTGTAGGCTTCTGAACATAAAGAAAACAAGCAACTGAGGAAACTGAGGCACAAAGCAGGCAAGGAACAATATAAAATAACTGGCATCTCAGTGCACCCCTATGCTACAAAAGGTACTAGGTCTTGGAAGGATCTGTTGCTTTCTATTTCTGTTTCAGCTGAGGCCATTTTACAAGGCCCTACTGTGCTCCAGCAGTGACCTCATATGCTGACCTGGGAGGGCCAGGCATTTCTAATGGAGAGTCTGTCTGCTCATTCCCATCTCTCTGCCAAGCAAGAATTGATGAAGTTAGCTGCATCATAAACTCTCCTTTGTGATATGAACAACGAGCCCACTAGGGACTGAGCCAAGACCCCAAACTCATTTAGCGGAGGACTGCAGGCTGCTTCATCAAAAGGAAAGAGCAGAGAACACAGAGTCTACTATCACAGTTACCAAAGGGAAATCCTTTATCTTAAGTCTGGCATCACTTCAGTTGTTTAGACCTTCAGGGGCTTTATTTACTGAACAGCAGTGAACAAAGCTAATCCAGGACAGTTTGGTAGGTGCTGGTGCTAGCATCACTGCTGGGAGGTGCAGGATTTGATTTTCAGTGTGAAAACGGAAGAATGTATCCAAGAGAGGGCATTTCGCTCTTCAGATCGCCAGAGGGAATCATTCACAGCACAGAAATGCACCAGCTCTCAGGTTTAGACAAAGAAGCTGCAGAAACCTCCAGATTATTATCCATCGAGCCCCACTGATTTGGTTCACAAACTTGGAAGAAGACAAGATACCTGCCCCAAGGCGTGAGCTAAGCAGGTACTTAAATGGAAGTGTGCTTGATGCACAGGAACTGGAAGCCTTGGTGTCCTGTAAAAAGCATAGCTAAGAGAGCATGAAGGGGGACCTTCTATTTAGAGGAAGAAGCAGATAATTGGTACCCAAGATGCTCAGGCAGTTCAGGACCCACTAAACTGAACTAATTACAGCTGCTCCTCAGGGGACACGTCTAGTGTGACTGCAGATTTGTCCCCTCCCAGGCATTCAAGAAAGCCCTTTGAGCATGCAGGATGTGGGAGGGGTTTGCAAACTCAGGACAAGTGACCTAGTTACAAGCCTGAAACCTAATGGTATATGTGGAGCTGCTGCATCATATTTGCTCAGGCATTCAAAAAACATACACTAGAATAAAGTTTTCCTACTTTAAAGTTTCCCAAAGTATGAAACAAACTTATGAATAAGGCTCTACTAGTACAGTGACTCCGTATACAAACTGTATTCAGTAACATGAACATTTTTTCTGAGAGAGGAAATGTTAGGCAGGACAGCAAATTTATGTCCATAGGACTTCCAATTGGACAACCCACCCAAAGCTGACAAAAAAGATCCTGCTTTAATTTGTCAGAGATTGGCGCTGCTAATGACGCAGCACCTCCTCTTCCAGGACTGCACTGCAGTGTCAGCACTGGGGTTGAGCCAAAGTCCCGGTGTGACATTTGAACCAGGACTTCCAGCCACACGGCAAGGTGCCAACCTGACCTACTACAGGGCACTAGACACAGAAATATAAGAGATATTCAAGCATATATTTGATTGTAGTTTTTATTGGTTGAATTTCCACTAGCCAGCTCACCACTATGTATGTTCATATTCCAAAATCTAACACGGGCTGCTAACACCAGAGTTTAGTCAGTAAACTTCACTGCACCTGAAAAAACAAGACTGATTTTTTTTCCCCTGGTAATCCAAGTTCATTCTAGAGTCGTATTCAGGAAATTCATGCAAATCTGAAAGACCAAAAAAACATATGCTTCACAAGGAAAACATTGAAATGATGTTGGCTTAAACCAGCATAAGGAGGAGTCCATCTCAGAACCCACACCAGTTGCTTTTCCCTTTTTGTGCACTTCCACAGCTCAGACTAAGAGAGAGAAGCCTTTTAAGAGTCTTAAAAATCAAAGGCGTTGTAGCATCTCTCTAGACTAGAGCGAGATGTTGGTGGATAGAAAAGAGATGAGAAGGGAGATTATATTACAAATACATGCCATGGTTAGTGGGTTCCTGAATTGTAATTTTTTTTAAGCAAGATCAAATCTCTCTTAGCTCCAATTTTCTTCTCTCTTTAATCTCTTCATCTGACTCAGTCTGTGGTTTCCCAGACTCTGGGAGCATGTGAGCTTTGATAGCCAAAGCGTTGATCTACTGCAGGAAACCAGACCTCAGAAGTTTTGCATTTTGGCAGGGCCTTTGCCAGTTCATTCCTCAGAGCAAGACAGAACAATCTGACTTTCTGACCTCTGGAGAAGTCTCCATCCAGTTTCTCTACAGCAGCTTTTACCAAGTTCACCACCTTTCACAGTGCCAAGTGCACCTCACTGCCCAGTCTGTCTTTCCACAGCCCCTCCCTAACTTTTCCCTTTGATCATATTTTGTTTGTACCGTAGTTGCTCAGCAGCTTAGAGATCACTGAGGCAGCTAGAAAGAAAACACCATGTTCTTTAAAAGATGTACAATGAAACGTATCAGGTTCCCTTGCCTTCCTGCCCCCATATACCTCTACAACAGTCGCTCAGAAGTGGCAGCACAGCACCACACCTTAAAGGAAGGACCTTATCATGAAAAAGATTGGCTGGAGCCCTGGGCTGAAAGTGTCTCACTTCTGAGATGCTTAGAGTTGTAGGAGTCTGTAAAGTGGGTATAATATATGGACCCATTGCACTGGAGGCAGCAAGGGTTAATAAGTGTTTGTAAGACTCTTTGAACATTCGCGCTGTAGAACACTATGTATTGTTAATCAATCCTTATTGTTGAAAACAAAATCAGTCTCAGTTCCCAAATTCCTATTTCTTTTTTTTAATACTTAGACCATATTGCTCTCTTTGTTCAGGGTCTGCCAGAACACAGATGCAGCATTATGCTAGGTTTGGAATTTTCAATAAAATGGAAAATAAAATTATTTTCATGTGTATTTCTGGTCTTATTAAAAATATATATAAAAAGATGAGTATCATAAACTGTAAATGTTCTATCACAAACAATACTTTTGCTATGTACCTTGCCTTTCCAAAGGGGCTGGGGGAAAAAAACACAGATTATAGGACACAAGATTACCTCACTACCCTTAAAAAAAAAACAAAAAACCACGACAACAAAACCTCTTTTTTGGGAAAATAAATTCTAAACCCTAAAATCAACCTCCACTTCTACCAATTTAGTGCAATCCTGTCCAATCTAATCCAATCCACACCCACCCATCCACAGAGTACAATTTGATCCACACATACTTTGTGCAGACTAATCCTTCACTCACAACACACATAATATATTGTGACAAAGCTCTGTCCTTGTCTCCGTGGGTCCGCGTTTCCTGGCAGATTTTGCTAGCCTCAGAGGCTCACTGTGACCCTCCACGTAACCCTTCTCGCTCTCTCTCTCTCGACAAGGGTCACAGTCTACTGAGCCATTTTCATCATAAGCCAGCAAGGGAGGTGAGGAGAAGCTATCCTCCCTTGCACAGTCTCTGTTGTCTCCCAGGCTCAGTGATTAATTGGGGGGGGAGGCAAAGGGGGGAGCCCGGGCCCTCCCTCTACTCTGGGCTCCAGCCCAGGGACCCTAATAGTATCAGCTATGGTAGCTGACCTTTTAGAAGCCTGACACGTACAATTCCCTGGGCTACTTCCCCACAGCAGCTCCCACTTCCTCAAGTTCCACTTCACCCTTACCTTAGGGCCTCCTTCCTTGTGCCTCATATGGCGTGTACTGCTCAGTCTCTCCAACAGCGCAACTTCCTCCCACAGCTCCTGACATCCACATGCACCTGACCAACTGGGAGGCTTTTAACTAGTTTCAGCCAGTCCCTGATTGGCTTCAGGTGTTCCAATCAACCTAGCATTCTCCCTGCCTTCTGGAAAGTTCTTAATTGGCCCCAGGTGTCTTAACTGACCTGGAGCAGCTGCCATTTAACTTATCCTGGTACCAGGGATTTGTTTAGCCTGGAGCTAATATACCTATCTCCCACTAGTTTTCTATAGCCATATGGCCTTTCCCTGTCACAATATCCAATGCATGCACTATACACACCACAGTCCAGTCCAAACCACCCACGCATCCACACACGGTCAAATTCCCTTCTTCAACCCCACCACACTAACACTCATACTCTACAAGCACAAACCAACCAGTCAACACACAGAGACAAATCTGGAATGACTATCCCAAAACATACAATCTGGTCAAATGTATACAGACACTGTGGTATAATATGCACACAGTAGAGTCTGATCCAGACATACACACCCAGTGCCAAAGCCCTGAACACTTGGTGATATGCCCTGCCTTAGCTGGAGTGATAGCTTGGCATCAGTTTGGAATGCTTTCACACTGCTTACTGGTTAGTACCTTGCTAAGTCGAGATTCAAAAGCAAGTGAAGTAGAGGATTTGGAGGTCTTCATGCCTGAGGAAGCAGCGGGGAGAGATTTTCCTCGGTCAATCCCATGGTTCCCTTGCTTTGCCATTGCACTCCAAGGTCTGGCAGCACTCTTCATTTTCTTTCCAGAGGAGTCAGTCTGCAGAATATCAGAAAGGAAAGCAGATATTAATGTTTTTAAAGCATTTGGAATACAAAAAGAGAATGGATACTGCAGTGCTGGGTGCACAGAAATAGATTATATAGCGATTGGTCAGTAGAGACCCAATGGCTCTTCAGTGGCTGCTCTATGTTAGATAAGATAGTAGCCAGGTTTTCAGTTCAGTACCTAGTAGACTGGTGTCTATGTCATACAAACTACATTCTTGTTAGCCTTGGAGAGGGCAAAGACTGAATGAGCCTTAGAGACCGACCTCTCTTCTCATCCTAAAACGGGGCCTCCAGCTCAGGGTTGAAGCACAATGCATGAATAATCTGGGGGTGAATTACTGCTAATTCTTGCCCTGTACCAGTCCTGAGGATAAAGAGAGGACTCAGTGTCAGACTGTCAATCCAGCATCTTCTTCTTGAACTATGATTACATTAAAATATATTATATTCAAAACAGGATCCTGAGACACACACACAAGCTTTCCTCCCACTATTCATTTATTTTTGATAATCCCTCAGTACCACAAATCAACCATACTGTCTCTTTAACTGATCAAACCTGCCTAGAGCTGCGGTAGTTGATGTTGCTACGGTGATGAAATGATTGTTCCATTGTATTTCCATAAAAGAAACACAGTAAAAAGGTAACAGTTAACTTCTCTGCAAAGAGAAAGAAAAGGAGCTGCATTCAGTCTAGAATTTCCCAGATACGAACTTATGAAGGAAGCAAATCCTGCCAGGATTTGGAGAACAGAAATGAATTTCTCTTCCTGGATGTGCCAGCAAGCACATTTTGTCAATTTCCCTCAGTTGGTGGTTTGTTGCCAGCTAAATGGCTGGCTTGACTCTTTGAGCAGATCTGTGTCCCTGACTTTTCATCATCCATTCCCCAGTTTGCACTAGCAACAGCACCATCATTTGGGTCTTATAAATCTGCCAGCCATTGTTGGGGGAAAAAATCACAGATGGCTCTCTTCTTCTTCTTCTGGTCTTCAGTCTTGTTTTCTAAAACAAATAGGATGTAGTTGCATGCAACTCTTGTGCAGGCAGTTTGTGTTGTGTTTGCCAAACAGGTGTCCAGAAACTACAGGAGACCAGTAGAGAGGCTCCTCTTGGGAGGGTGTGTGGGAGATGGACTACTGCATTTGATCACAGAAGAGGCTAAACCAAGTCTCTTGTGGTCATAGGCAGCAGCTCTACCAGATGAGCAAAAATGTGGCCTCCCCTAGCTAAGCCAGTAAGAGCCACGGTGAGAAGGGTGAGAAGGACTCGGACTTTGCAGGTCTCACAATTTGCTTTGTGCATTGTTCTGGTGAAGTGTTCTTGTTAATGAGTGTGGACCCCTGGGAAGAAATCTATTCAGGGCCTAATTACATTCTGTGCTAATGACACCTTCCAGGTATTAGGGATGTTCTATTTAAAGGGCATGCAGGTGCAAGAGTGTTCTAGGCTCTCTTTTGCTGCTGTTTTAGGGCAAAGCAAGCAATAATTCCCCTCCTTATAGCATCATGACTTTTCCTTGCGGATGTTGGAAAAAATCAATTTTTTGCACGGCTCTAACCTCACAGCTACTAATAGCAACTGAGCAACTCCTCTTTTTAATTCTGT
The DNA here is from genome assembly GCF_965140235.1 of Caretta caretta. NCBI lineage: Eukaryota > Metazoa > Chordata > Testudines > Cheloniidae > Caretta > Caretta caretta. The sequence continues at coordinate 3,237,290 of NC_134222.1, read as the reverse complement.
GCAGTCACCAATTCCATCAGGAGTTCCAACACATACCGTGAGCACCCAAGAGCGGATTTCAGCGGAGGAGAAAATTATCTATTTATTCCACGACCATTACTGTGCTGCATACACCTGACATTTTTTAACGCAGTAGTGAATATTTAACTATGAAGCAATACAATAAATGCTATTCTTAAGTCCCATGGTTTCAGAGTACCATTAACAGGATTTTAGTGTTTCATATGTATTTAATGGGCATTTTAAAAAAATATATGGATGTACGGTACCCCACATTTACACATACAAATCAGGCAATTGCACATACAAGTAGCCTTGCTGAAGAGATTACCAGACTTATACAAACATAGGTTTTGTGGATGCCATAACTGCACATGCATTTTTCCAACTGTTGCCTTGGGACTTCTTCCTGGTTCTATCCCAGCACCCTCCGCCCTGCCTTGTGATGCTCCTCTCTGGTCTATGTGGTTTGAGGGGATTCCATCTGGAGTCAATGAGCACATTTTAAAAGTGCCTGGAGAGTGTTGTGTCCTTTGGACAGCCATGTCAGAAGGAAGAAAAGCAGGAGCTGGAGCAAGCCTCAGTGAAAGCAACTACAATTTGAGTGGCAGTTCCTCTAAACTTCCCTCCTAACCAGTAGCAGTTTAGATACTTGACTTAAGCCAGATTGGACATGTAGGAATGTAAGGAAATAGACTTGAAAAGACATTCCTTTTGCAGCTGTATGAACTTTTCACCACATCAAGCAAGTGAAACCAAGGATTGAGTCCATTTTGTTCCAACTTTTCAGTGGTCGATAAATTTCAGAATCTGTCTAGATGGGACCCTGTGTGGGGAAAATCGGATATTATTGCACTATCAATCAATGCTGAGCGGGTTGAGGGAAACAGGGCTATCGTCTTTCTCTATTTCTAAAGAAGTTAGAGTTTCTGAGCTGCAGCTAAAACACACAAGTAGAGATTATTTAGTCATGTTGATCCTGAGGCCCTTCTTGATTTAGGAAGGAAACTAGAGGCCTGTGCAGAACTATCACTAAGAACGTGCAATAGAAGCGGCAGGCGAATAATCCATCAAGCAGATTCCATATGCACAGAGATCTTAGTCAACTATAACTATGCCTTTGAGCAGGGATGGACTGAACTTGTTTACCTATGCACCACGAATGGAGTCTGTAAAGTTAGGTTCCAGGTTTCGATCACGTCAGCTGCAGAATACATTTTGGAATCTTTCTGTGTGTGCAGCAATTGATTGAAACATCTGCTTTTGCATGGGGGAATTCTGAAGTTCCTCTTTCTGCAGAACCAGCACCAAAATTACCATTAGAACACTGCAGTTACTAGACCCAAAAGGAGTAAAGCACATAAACATTTGGACAGATGAAGGACTGGATGGCACCAAATTATTGGGAAGGGGATCTGAGCCTTTCACTTGTAGGTTACAGGCTCAAATCCAACCCAGGTCAGTAGCATATAGCAATCAACACTTGAAACAATTCAATATCAGTTTGGTGGACTATACAACGTGGACTGGTTGTTTCAGCTCAGTGGCTAAAGTTCCACATCACAAAAGCCACCAGGATACTTTGCAGCAGCTAACAGAGAAGCCAAAAATTAAATAGGTTCCCATTGACTGTTTCTCCAGAGCAGGCAAGAGATACTTGGCAAGGCCCAGCCTAGGTGTAGCTTGTCCTATCCAACCTGAACCTATGCTGTGGGTAAAGAGGATTTCAGTCTCTTGGGTGTCAATCCAACATCTTCCACAAGCCTTAAACTCACTTGAAAGAGCAAAGCCCATTGCACACGTCCTTCTCATCTTAATTTGCTTTCACTCCTGCATGACACAAGTTGGAGATTTTAAGGGAACTGCTTGAAGAACAGCCCAAAATAACAAATTACCAAAAAACAGAACAGAAAAGCCCCACTGTTCCCTGGTCTGGGCAGGAAACCTTTCTTAAGAGTCAACATCAGCCTTTCATTTCCTCCAAGAGCAACCTTCTGAGTCAGAGTGAAAATGCTCCCCTGAAAAGTTTGGACAGCAGGAACACTGGGAAACCTGAAGGAGATAATGAGCCATTCCATGCTGCTCATTTGCCTGCAATGAATGGCAAAGCAGGTCACTAGAATTAGGTACACACTGTAGCTGCAACCTGTCAGCATTCAGGAAACAGAATATTAATGTGAAAAGGTTACTGCCGCTAGTACTCCCCCTCCAAAGGGGATAACAGGATGGGCAAGGACAGCCTGTACTGCGATGGCTCTATTAATGGTGCAATAGGACCCCAGAAAGGTTTTACATACCAGCTTTGGAAACATAAATTGAGACATTGCATGTTCCTTGAATGTGAGATGCATAACCTACAGCAGAGCAGAAGTGCAATGTGGCAAATCTGGGCACTCCTAGGCCTCAAAATGGTAGACCTAGGGTGTGACACACAATTAAATATAATTATCTAGAGGAGGGTAGTTGTTAAATCATAGATCTTCTACTAGCGTCTGTGCGCTGGCACATACCTTAGAAAAACCTATTTAGCCAGCCTTCCCTGACCAAAGGCCCTTTGGCCATCAAGAGTGAGAGGTTACAGCCAGAATAAGGGGAACCATTATCCAGGAGCCCCAAATCCTGAATTTGTGTTATAGATAAATAATCAGGAGTCACAACACATTTAAAAACCATTTTAAAATATGAGAAGATAAAAGAAGAAATTCTATACAGTACAGACAGGGGTTTGAAATTGTACTGAAAAACAAGAAAGAAAAGATGAGGGATTCACAGTGTCCCTAAATATAAACTACTGACACTAGGGAAAGGCTGTATTGTCTTGAGAGGATCAGGCAGAAGGGTGGAATTGAAACTTTGCAGTGTCTTCCTGTTCCAAACACTGAACCAAGTCACCAGCTTGTCAAAAAGCAATACAACCATTAAATGGCAGAGTCTGCCTTTTTGATGTGGCTTTGGGTCAGAAGCGGAGAACTAGGAGTTGGTAGATGTGAACTAAAGGCAACTTTTACCATCCCTCCTTAGCTAGTATCTACAATGTAAAGGCCAGCACACTGCAATCTCATTGTACTACCAAGGCAGGCCTAGCTTTTTACAGGAAACTAGGTAGTCTGGTTAAGAGGTTAAAACATGAGACAGTCAGAAAACATGGCTTCTAGTTTCACCTCTGCCAGGGATTTGCTGTATAACTTTGGGCAAAAAACTCACCTTGTGTATTTCCCTGGATAATAATACTTATCCACCTTTTATTTCCTCTGGTGAAAAGTACTATATACATGCAAATGATTAATAGTAATTTACCGGAGGAGATTTTGTTCAACACCTATTTGTGCACAAGGAGCTAAGCCATGTGTTTCTGTGTCTGGGAAGATAAGCTCTCTACAGGTAATGGCTCCCTGTGGCTTCAGATGCCTCAATAAACAATTTATTTACTGTTTATTTATGGTAAATAAATGTCAGCATTTTCTTCCAAAAGGACCTCAGAGAGATTGTGGTTTGATCTTTAGGCTGTCCACAGAGAGCAAAAGGAGAGAAAAGGCAGCAGGAAAAGCAGCCTCAACACAGATGTAGTCAAGCAAATGCAGATGCAATGATACTCGAACTCCCTGGCTTTCACCCCCATCATGTGACCCCGTTTCAGAGGACAGTTCCTGTTCATTCCCCTGAAGCGGGCCCTATAAACCATAGTTAGAGCTCTGAGGATCAGTCAGTTTCTGGCCTCCTTCTCCACATTACATGGTGACTCAGGAGAGGAGGGCTGAAGCCCAGCTTTCTATAGAGCCCATTGATGCCTCTCTTTGCCTTGGCCAGAGGGGGTGGCTGAAGAGCAACCATTAGATTACTGCAATGTACTCTGTAGCACTACACCTTGAGAACATTTGGAAACTGATGATAATGAGAGGGCAGCTGCATTCTGCAATATGTGGAGTTCCATGCCAGGAGCAGGTTACATCAGTGCACTGAGATGTGCACTGGCTGCCAGTACGTTTCTGGGTGGAACTCAAAGTGTTGGTTTTAACATATAAAACTCAATGGTCGGTGACCTGGTCAGCAGAGATGCATCTCTGCCTGCACTACCCTGCTGCAGAGGAGATCAGCTGAAACTTCCTGGATATCAACAGAAAGAAGGGCCTGATAGGGCATTCTCTGGACAGGGCCCTCAGAATTCGATCCCTCTCGCCCTCTTTAAGGGCATGCTGTAGCACCCATCTTTTCTCCCAGGCATTAGCGGGGAGGCATGGAAGGTTTTGGTTTTTGCTGCAGGAGCTATTTAATTAGCTGGTGTGAATTTATTTTACAGTGGGACACACAGTCCATTATACTTGGAATTTTATTCTGAAATGTATGTCAAGGTACCTAGTTATATTTATAGACTGAGTCATATAACCATATCAATAAAACCCCTCAGCACTCACTCTGTGAGGGCAAAATTTCTATCCCCACTTTACAGAGTGAGAAAGGTCACACAGATAGCCAGGAATTAAACCCAGGTCTGAGCTCCCTGCTCTGTCTTTTAACGCATAAGAACATCCTTCCTCCTTTATATAAAGCATATGTTAATATTTCTGACATAAATACTACTGCCAATAAAGGGGTGAGCTGCCAGCCAGTCCTGTAGAACAAGGCTCTAGAAAATATATTCCACTGGGGATTATGGCCAGTTACACAATGGGCTAGATAAAAAGAGAAAGCTGATTGGACAATGAAGGATATGCCCCACATTTGTGCAGTTTAAATGTCTAATCCAAGATCTGGTAGCTACACTTATCAGTTAATAAAATAATTTACGCACTTCAAGAAGAGACATTACACAGGAACACCTGAGCTTTTAGGGTTAAAGGAGAAGTCACTTTGATGCGAGGGATTTATGCTTTACGCACCAAACCCTGGATTTGTGGGTATCCAGGTCTCAACTCTCATGCCGTTGTGCACCAATAATTAGTCAGCAGGGCAGGTAATTTAACGAGGGTCATTCAAGTGCCTTTGGGAAAGCAAACTCTTATGAAAGTTAATTACCAGATCTGCAGAATAATACACCAGTCGGCAGCTTCACTGGGAACTGCGAATGCTCAGCATTTCACAGTGAGGCCACTAGTACCTGACTTTCAGGTGGGATTCATGCAGGAAAGAGTTCTCTGACTTTGGTGAGTTTAGATCAGACCCTTAGTCCCATTTTCCTGTAGTTTATTTATTTCACCAAGGAGTCAGGCTGGTCCAGAATGAACACAGAACATTGGCTTGAAATCAAGGTAAGAACGTCGTTGGAGGTTTGGCATGTAACATTTGAGCCATGTTTATATTGCTGTCCCTCTATACTATATTGTCCCTCTATACTACTCAAACTGTATTATTCTCAGGTGAGCCATCAACTGGAACAAAAAGATGCAGCAAGCTCAGTAAATTGTCAAGGATGCCCTACTGGAGTGTAGGAAGCTATGCAGCAACATAGAATATTTTTTCAGTCTTTCATAACAACCCACTTGAAACCACAATTTGTAGACTTGACAGATGCTTTCATATGATTCATCTTGATTTCTTAACTGATACCAGGAATCAAGCCAGAGTCACAAAGCAGAGAAATTGACCGTCCAATATGGCAGTTGTTGATCTTGTAATTAAAACCAAAACCTTCTGTTACTCTCCTAGCCTCATCTTTATCTGCCCCTCTACAGCCCCAATCCCTTCCAGCTCAGTCTGCATCAGCTGTACATCTGCTACATCCTCTGTTGCAGAAACAGTCGCCTGTCCTTGCATAAGAACAGATTTGATCATATAAATCTTCCCCAACCCCTTTTCCATAATTTCTATTATCCTACCTTGTTTCTAGCATCCCCTTGGCTGTCTCTGGGCAACCCTCATCTGTCATCTTTCCAAGTGGAAACTTTGGCTGTGTTTTTGCTTGTATGAAGCTTAGCTCACATCAGGGTTTAATGAATTTAAAAACACTGGTGATGTGTCCAGTGCAATGACAGCTCATCGCTAATGCTCTTAGTGTTCTTGCTGGGCACTGGGACAGAGGATGAACCTTAAGCCCTACCCCCTCCACTGAGCAGCTGGTTCCAATGGTCTAGAGGGCCAGAACATTCTCAGCAGACTCCATTTCTCATAACATTTAATGCTGGATACTCACGCTTTGTTAATGAGATAGCAAGAAACAATAAATTACTTGGAAACTTTCATGCCCAGACTATAAGTTATAGCAAGGAGGAGGACTGTGGGTTTTTTGCATGTCCTAACCTAGGTATTTTACTTTCAACAGTCCAGAAAAATGTGCTAGAATAATAAATCTACGCACTTTGCAACCAAAGACACATGGAGGCTAAGGCACATGCCCAAGATCACGCAGCAAATCAGTGGCAGAGTCAAAAATAGAATGTCCAGTCCTGTGCTTAAGCCATCAGCCCACAGTGGCTCCCACATAGCAGTTTAGGGTCACATGTGACATCCTTTATAGGGTTGTACAAGGACTTCTTTCCCTCATGGAAGTCACTACCTATTAGGTTTTTATATTATGCTTAACTCTATGGTTACTGAAAGCCACAAAAGAGCCCTCTACCTCCATGAGCAAACAAGAAGACCACCATATGGAGTCCTCTGAGAATCCCCTTCATGCATGCTATCCTTGGTCTGCAGTGTAAAGAGCCCCTCCACATTGCCCATTACTCTCCCTTTCCCCGCACAGTATCACATGGAGCCACTCTTGAACACTGAAACTACTCTGGAGCCCCCAGAGACAAGGTCTAATTGTCTGAGGGTGGGTGGTTGCATTGTAGGGAGGAGCTAAACAGGCTATGAGGCTACTGCAGAGTCTCCAGCAGTTGCTTGTCTGACTTGCGCTTAAGGCTGATCTTGTTCTTTTCCTAGTCTAATTCCTATCATTTATCCTTAAGGGGATATTTATTTACTGGCATTATGCAATCCTCACCAGTATGTTATAATCAGGAGTGGCCTGGGCAGAGAAAGGTCTAACCAGCCATGAATGTCGAGCACCTGGTCACCGCCTCAAATAAACCATCCCATTACTACTTCCAAAGCCCAGGTCAGCAATTCCAATCTCTGGATGGATTCAGTGTTGCACACAATAAAACACATCCTTCCTGCAGTCACCAGTGGGTCATCAGTCATAGAATCATAGATTGTAGGGCTGGAAGGGACCCCAAGAAATCATCACGTGCAGCCTCCTGTGCTGAAGCAGGACCAAATAAACCTAGAGCATCCCTGACAGGTATGTCCCCAACCTGTTCCTTAAAACCTCCAATGATGGGAATTCCACAACCTCCCTTTGAAGCCTGTTCCAGAGCGTAACTACGCTTATAGTTAGAAAGCTTTTCCAAATATCTAACCTAAATCTCCCTTGCCACAGATTAAGCCCATTACTTCTTGTCCTACCTTCAGTGGACATGGAGAACTATTGATCACAGTCCTTTTTAGAACAGTCCTTAACATATTTGAAGATTGTTATAAAATCCCTTCTCTTTTCTCAAGACTAAGGCTACGTCGACACTTAAATTGCTACAGCGGCACAGCTGCAGTTGCATTGCTGTAGCACTTCAGCATAGACACTACAGCAACAGGAAGGGTTCTCCCATTGCTGTCGTTAATCCACCTTCCTGAGAGGCAGTAGATAGGTCAACAGAAGAATTCTTGTGTCAACCTAGTATTGTCTATGCCAGGGGCTAGGTCAGCTTAACTATGTTGCTCAGGAATATGAATTTTTCACACCCCTAAGCAACACAGCTGGGTCGACATAACTTTTCAGTGTAGACCTGGACTATGACTAATCAGTGATTTTTACCAGAGACAGTCAGGCAAATAACAAAAGAGAATTGCCTTGTCTCCAAGTCCCATCACCACAGAACGTCTCCCGAGAGTTTTGGGCTTATGGGTTTCTTGTTCTCAACTGGATCCCATTTTCCAGCTAGACATAAGAAAGGAAACAAAGTTTAAATAAAACCCTAGTTTTGTGCAAATGGACAGAGGATTTATTCAGCTCTCTTTTTCTTGTGTTGGGTCCACATTCTTGACATTTACAAGCCACAGGAAAAATATAGCTTTGCTATTTTACCAGATAAACCACATGGAGTTGTCCTAGATCAGAACTCAATTAGGCTTAGGTACCTCGGAGACACCCAGGCACTTTCCTCTGCCTCCTGATCACTGGGGGGAATGTAGAGATAAAAAACGCATAAGCTAGCAGAGATTTGGTCAGCACTGATCCTATACGAAGACAATCACCACCAGCTAGATGGTGGGCTTCTTGAAGCACTGATTTGTACTGGCAATCAGCAAACAAACAGACCACCACATTTAAATTAATTGGTTAAGAAGTTATAGGTGTAGTCTAAATAAGGTTGATTGGGCAAGAACTGATATGATCCTTTTTCTTACTCCAGGGCAGGGTTTTAGACTTGAATGTGGCAACTCTGTGCTCAACATGTTACTGACAGCTGCACGTGAAAAAGGCAACAAAGCAAAGAGGGAGGGGGGAGAATGTGCTTTTGGGTGTGCTTGTGCTTAGAGGAACACAGAGGCTGTACCTGTGTGCATATATAAAGGCTACCCAGTTAATGCTAAATTTCATCAAACCACACTAAAATTAACAGGTTTCTACATTCAAGGAGTGATCTCACTCTAGAGAAACCAGAAGAATCTGTACAGTTGCAACTACCGCATCATCTCGGCTCATAGCTTCCAGACGATAGGTGTCCCAGCTTACACGGTGTGTATAATCAGCCATTACTTTGAGACTTAGGGCACAGGAGGTCAAAAGAAAGATAGAGGTTGAGCCTTGATTCTGAATTTCCAAGCTGTTGGGAGTTTAAAATCAGCCTTTAGCCATAAAAAAGTTAAACCACTCAGAGCTATCCCCGACACCTTCCTGGCCTGAGAAGATGGGTTTAACCTTGGTGTGGTATAATGCAGGTACATTTTGAGAACAAAGGGGCTATCAGAGCCATCTGAAGGTAGCTGGTTCTTGTTAATCCTCTTCTGCTACCCCCGTGACTGGAGCAAGTGGAGGATGAGACACGGAGGGTTAACATTGCATGTCTTACCAATCCACAATAAAGAGAAGGATGCTCTATTTTACACAGGACACAGTTATGTAATTACTAAAGAGAGGAAGAGTAATTACAGTGGGTTTGCCTGATAATGCCATGTCATTACACCTTCTGGCAGAGTACAGGCAGAGATGCACTTAGAAGGAACAGAAGGAACTGCCATAGAACACATTATCTAGGTTGTAAGAGAAACATAGCACACAAATACCTGACAACCTGCCCACCACATGCATGAGACATGGCAAAGGATGGATGATTTTGTAGTCAAGACAATGGATTGGGATTCAGATCTTAATTCTATTCCCAGCTCTGCCACAGACTTCCTGTATTACCTCGGGAAAGTCACAGGATCTTTCTGTGCCTTTATTCCCCATCTATAAAATGGGAATAATACTGGTCATCTGAAGATGGCGTTTTGGGAAGATGAACTGGGATATAGGATAAATCCTCATGTACCTTGGTGAGGAGCCCCATGGAAAAGCCAAACAAAAATAAAAAAGCAAGTCCACTTCTCCCACGCACAATGCATAGGTGATCACAATCTCTATTCTACGCACACACCTCACGGTGATGCATAGCAATCATTAATTTCTGAAAGTTGCCTGGCAGAGAGGTTGTGCTCTGCAAATGTGCACAGTAGCCTGTTAATTAACTGGGACCTTTTGAACTTTTAATTGTTAGTTGTCAGTGTTGTGAAATCCTAGCAGAAAGGTTTCACTGGAGAGAGGAAGCCATTGTGAACTCTAAAACTGCAAGAGAAACCAGTAGACTTCTGCATTTTCAAATTATTCATTCTGCATGTGGATAGAGATGAACAAAGCCGAATGGATTCAAACATCAGAGTCAGGGGTTTGCAAGCTATGGCCTGCCAACCACCAGGGAGCTGTGAAACCCATGGAATCACACAGTGGGGTCCAGGTCACTGTTCCCTCTAAGCTGTGCGTGTGTGCACGCGCACACAGATCCTAAACCCCATGCACACGGCAAAACACTGCATGCAAACAACAATTTGCACAGAAGAAATTTTTGGGGCACATGGCCTGTCAACAATTAGAGGGAACATTGGTTCAGGTGTTGCAACAGGAGCTGATCCAGGACAGGGTCTCTCTCAATCATTGGCAGCAATCGATCCAGCGGGGATCGATTTTATTCCATCTGGCCTAGACGCAATAAATCGACCCCACCCCCACCCCCCAAGCCCTCTCCCGTCGACTCCTGTACTCCGCCGCTGCAAGAGGTGCGGGCGGAGTCGACGGGGGAGCAGCAGCAGTGGACTCACCGTGGTGGAGACACCGCGGTAAGTCGATCTAAGTACGTTGACTTCAGCTATGTTATTCACGTAGCTGAAGTTGTGTAACTTAGATTGATCCCCCTCAGTGTAGACCAGGGCTAAGTAATCAGCAGAATCACACCACTGAAGAACAATCAAATATCCCCTTCTCAACTGAGACCCTGATTGACAACAGAATAATTTCCAGTTTGTAGGGAGTAGAGGCACACAAACCATGTTAAGGGGTGACATCTAGAGAGAGAATTAGATTGTGCTGATGAGGGAAAGCGGGGGAAGAGTCCCCATTTCCTGTCCAGTTCCGCCTGTAATGCTTCATTACAAACACTGAGCTTAATTAGCATTTGTACAGCTCTGCAAAGCTGTAATACAAGTGCTGCGTATTATTATGATTGCTATTACCATCAAGATTCAGCTCAAAGCACATTTGATGGCCAATTACTAAACTGTTGAAACTGGAGCTTCCTTCTGAGAGTCTCAGCAACCCCCTTCTTTGGTGGAGTGAGAGCACAGATCTGGCCACGCTCCCCAACATTTGTACTCATTCCCCTTGCAGACGAGGTAACTGCCAATTTTTTTCTGAAGCAGCTTGCACAGCAGCCTGGCCCCTTCTTGACTGGACAATCTCAGCAGCAGGGTTGGGGAAACCTATTTGTGCTCCTGTTTAACCCTGCTGTTAGAACACATCACTGAACACCAACAGGAAGAGAGCCGAGGCAGGCAGAATGACAGCTTCAGCCCATCAGTCACTAGCTCAGCTCCACGCAGCTAAACAGAAAAATACACAGTAGCCAGTTCTCATAGGATCATTTTCTATCGTTAACATCTAACAGACCATCCAACCCAGCTCCCCGCCAATGCAGCAGTGTTCCTTACAGTGCATCTTCTAGTGCTTCATCCAATCTAGTTTTATTTAGAGTCAGACATTACATCCAGGTGTTGTTAAGCAAGGCAGTCTGCTTTGCTGCAAGAATGCACTTCTGTCCACTAAAGCCCACTAGAGAAGAATCCAGTTCCCACCTTACAAATAAAAAGAGGATTAAATACTTACAGTGAAGGCTTTTTCTCCTCCTTGTATTAAAAGGAAAACTGTCTCCTGCTAGCCTCTGACAACATGTGCAAGCCAGACTGAGAATTCAGGGCTTTAGTGCTTCCCTGAGAGGAAAACCACATTGCAACGAGACACAGAGAGCTGCTTGAGAAATGATTCACATACGGAACAAGCTGGCTTTACCAGCGCTTTGGCATTTAGCACACACGCATGTATGTGCGCACACACACACTCTCTCTCTCTCTCAAGGGAAAGAGAAATATTATACTTCCATCATACCAGGAGGAATTCCTGCAGGCAAGCCATTTGTACCTGAATTCAGAGCTATGCAGGGCAGCAGTCCCCTTCAGAAAGCAGGGAAGGTTCCTTATTCCTTCAGCCCTCCGAGTAGAAGTGTACATTGGTAGATGGTATGACAAACCCCAGTCAAGTCTATATAATCTGATCAACTGAAATGCAGCATTTATATTGCAGAAAAGATAACGAGGCGGGCACGAAAAGGAGATATTTGCGGGGGCGGGGGTGGTCTTTGGAGGAAAATTACAGAAGCTGCACCCACAAGCCCTTATATTCCATACTGAGCATCTCCTCCCCAGTAGCCCCACTCAAGGGGCATTTCCCTCACCTCTACCACTGCATTGAAAAGGTGCAGAGTGGGGTTTTTACAATAAAACAGAGATTCAGTCATGATCTAACATGCGGGGTCGGGGTAGGGGAAGGAGAAATAGGAATCCAGCCCCAGAGCTCCCCATATTGTCAAGACCTGAGAGCCCTGTGCTCATAGCACAGGGGAATGGAAAGAGTGCCTCGCCCCATCAGATCTCAGTGACCTGTCTGTGGCTCACCAAGCACAAACACCCATCAGCTCCTAGGCTAGAAGAAAGTGAATAAGGGGTAAGGGGCTGAGAAATGCCTGTGGGACTCCCCCTCAGCTTTCAGCCCTCTGGAGTGAGTGAGCTTTAGTGTGCAGAGAGAAGGGGCAAGGGATCTTTACAGACAGGAATCAGGCAGAAATTAGAACCAAATGTGAATTTCAAACACTTCCAAGTTTGGGGCATATTCAGAGCTAGGGTGTTGGTTTGGCCTATTATAGAGGCAGGGCTATTTGCAAAATTCTTCTCTGGATCTGCATCCTAGGCCATTCAGACCAGGGTATTAGTTTGGGTCCATCTCTAGAATTAGGTTTGGGTTTTTTCCCATTGTGATGTGAACCCAGAATATAAGTGACAGTGATACAACAGCAGTCTCCTTAGAAAAGAAAGTTAGCGACGATTTATTTTAGCCAGCTGTTTACAATCAGATCCTAAATGTAGTGGTGGCCTATACATAGCTCTGCCCTCACTGAGTCCCTCCCGAAACCCTCATTCTAGGGGCCAAGATGCCCTGACACAGTCCCGAAGGAAGCCAATGAAATGCCACGTGTAAACTCTTCATCCAAAGGCTATTTCCAGGTCATTGTTGGTCTCAAGCTGTGGGCCTTGGATCTTGGAGGCAGGGGCGGCTATGTCCAGGTCTCAAAGCTGCAGACCAAGGAAGATACGTCATTGTTTATTTACCGTATTCAGTCTGGTTTGTCAATCCCCGCACTATCTGGGGACAGACTAGGTGACCACAGACAATAGAACTTTTCCATCCTTACTTTTTTATGTGCTATGAGGCTTCTGAGACCTCTCCCAGTTGCAAGCTATAATCAGAAGGCAGTACCATCTGGCATTCATATTAACAAATTACTAGCAGATAGTTTCATATAAATGAACTCTGCTTCTTCTCTTGGGAGGCAAATCATATTATTTTTGGTGATAAATGTATGGACAACCACTCAGGTTTGTAATACGTAGGGACAGCCTGATAGCACTCAAATCTCCACTCCATGCTGACTTCGGGCGGCTTTCAGAACCAGGAAAGGCAAACTGCAAAATGGCAGAATCAAAAACCAATAGTAAGTGCCAGAGACACCAGGCCAACGTGTACCACCTGAAAAGTTCCCTGTTTGAAAATACACACATACATTTTTTCGACTGAAGTACATTATTGTCTCTGTCATTGCTGGTGAGTTCAGTGGGAAACCAGCCCCAGACTCTCTCTCTCTCTCTCTCACACACACACAAAGAACTGCTATATTTGTCCTCAAAGATATTTTTAGCTGTGACAGATATCACATGACCAAAACCCAATGTTGAAAATGCTCAGCATGGGTAGGAAAAAGCCACAACACTTGCTCACTAGAGTTTTGGTACATTGGATATAACAGAGTAACTGTTCCATACAATCCCCCCAAACCCAGCAAATCTACAGTATTTATTTATTAGTAGCCTTTTCTATGGCATTCATCACTATAATTATCTAAGCACCTCACCTACACTAAAGAATTTATCCTCACAAGGGAGGAAAATATCTCCATTTGACAACTGAGGAGCCAAGGCACAGATAGATTAAATGACTTGCACAAAGTCACGCTGGAAGTTTGTGACAGGATTAGGGTAAAAAGACAGACATCCTGAGCCCCAGGCCAGAACATTAACCGTCCTTCCTTTCACCCAGTAGCAGGGGCGTGAAGTGAGGATATGAAAGTAATTTAAAATTAAAACAAAGAATCGGCAAGATTCACATCTGAAATAGATCTGTCAACCAAATGTGCAAGTGCAGAAAGAGACAGAGCTGGCAAATTGTGCATGCGCACACACGCATCTATTGTCTCCCACCCACTTTATAACCGTAATCTCCTAGAACACACATGCCATTGGGCACAATCTGATCACTTACACAGCAGGAGCAGAATTGCATCAGTGTGTTATGAACAGCATTATGATGAACAAACCCTGCCAGTCAGTGCATCATAATAACACAGCACCCCAGGAAACTAAACGTATGCTGAGGCATGCTCTTTTTCAACCACAATCTTGCTTAAGGCACAGTGTGATGGAAAGGATCAAAGGCTGAATTTGAGTTGTGAGGCTCATTTGGGAGGCAGGTGTTCATAAATAGGGATGTGGAAAAGAGGCTTATACAAGGAACAGAAGAGGGCGAAAGCACAACTTGAACCCAAAGATAGGGCTCTTACAAACTGAACTTGTATTTGCAAAAGCCCTAGTTACAAAGAGACATTCCATAAACGAGGCTGTGATGTCAACATCAATGTGGTTTTCAAGGGAGTCTCTAATTCAGTTGTGAAGCATGGAACATTACTGTCTGCAGATATAAAACCTAGAGTTAATTACAAGGGAAAGTCACCAGGAAGAGTGGGTATTAGTTGGAGTCGGGCTGTGGCTTTGGGGCTATGTTCACCCTGCCCTTTTTCTCGCTGTGCAGCTCCGATACCAACTCCTCTTTATTTTTCTTTTCTCAGTTTCATTGCTGATGACAGGAAGGAAGTTCAAGGCACTAGCAGCCTATGTGCAGAATGAATCATGGGGCAACAATCAACTTCCATTTTGCTGAAAACACCCTGCTGCTTGGTTAACAAGATGATGCTAATCAAAAGAGTGGATGTAAAGAGTGAACTCCAAGGGCAGTTGCCTGTAAGGGTGCAGCCAGTGCAAGACGCCTGTGTGTGCAGACTTGAAGAACTCAAGAATTTCCTGTGTTTATTAGGGGAACATTACACAGGTCCAGGTTCCCACTCAGATATCCTGTGAGCTCAGCCTATGGCACAGCCAGTAGCTTCCACTTACAACTGCTGGAGAGAACACTCTCTGCTAGAAGAGGGCAGGATTGTTAGAAATCTCACATAGGAGTGACAGGGAAGACTATGGGAGGCAGATAACCAGCCAGTTTCCTTTGTTCTGCATTGTTGAGATTTCAGAAAAGTAAAGAACAATATTGAAGCATCAAAGAACAGAGAAAAACCAGGACATGTCAACTAAGAGAATGAATTTGTTTTCAAAAGTATAAGGGTCTGTAAGCGACTCCAGCAGTTTTCAGGACCCCTCTCTGATTCCCAAGCAGAATGTTAACGGGTAACAAATGCATCTACTTACAAGAACAGAGAATCATTTAAGATTCCAAATGAGTAAGGGACTATACGGAGAAGGAAAAACCCCACCAGTAAAGAAGCACTTAAAAAAAAAAAATCTCTGAAGATTACGTTTGCACACGTTTTACCCAGACTGGTTTGCCCACCTCTGCATTGCACCCCGGCTCATGTGACTCTGCGCTTGCTTAGCTACTATTGGTGGCACCTAAGGAACACAGCTCCCTGTCCTCCTACTGACTCATTGTGGCAGGTGCAGCTCATTAATCCATCAAAAGGAGCTGGGGAATATCCCCTCTGGAGAGAGATACCTAGGGCCTGGGGCTGAGCTGATCTTTCATAAGAACAGTCACACCAAAGGAGAAGGCTTGGGTGGAGTTTGTTGCATTACCTTGTTAAGAGAGCCAGATGTCAGGAAGGGGGAACGTTTTGAACCTACACAGCAAGTGAAGTGTTGATCATTTTCAAGCAGGGTGGGAATACCACCTTTTCACAAATACACATAAGGATGCAACTCCATCTTTTAGTTTAGGTGATTCAGCTGTCACTCTCAGTTAATTCACCAGGACTTCCCAATGCAATGTCAGACTTGTGTACTGTTGGGGGGCAGAAATAATTCCTTACTGCACATATTAAACAACATAGCATATGAAAACTCTTCAGTTACTAGACCAGCTCTGACTCCCAAAAGCTGTTTGAAATGTTAATAGCAATAACATTGCAACTAGGGCTCTCAATTAAACACAATTAATTTTTTTGAGTTAACTGCGATTACAAAAATTAATCATACTGTTGAACTATAGAACAATTGAAATTTATTAAATATTTTTGGAATTTTTTCTACATTTTCAAATACTGATTTCTATTAAAACACAGAATGCAAAGTGCACAGTGCTCACTTTATATTATTTTTTATTACAAATATTTGCACTATAAAAATGACAAAGAAATAGTATTTTTCAATTCACCTCATACAAATACTGTAGTGCAATCTCTATCTTGAAAGTGTAACTTACAAATGTAGAATTATTTTTGTTACATAACTGCACTCAAAAACAAAACAAACGATGTAAAACTTTAGAGCCTACTCAGTCCTACTTCTTTTTCAGCCAATCGCTAAAACAAACAAGTTTGTTTACATTTACGGGACATACTGCCGCCTGCTTCTTATTCACAATGTCACCTGAAAGTGAGAATAGGCGTTCCTATGGCACTTTTGTACCTGGCATTGGAAGGTAATTACATGCCAGATATGCTAAACATTCGTATCCATCTTCATGCTTCAGCCACCATTGCGGAGGACATGCTTCCATGCTGATGATGTTCGTTAAAAAAAAAAAAAAAGTGCATTAATTAAATTTGTGACTGAACTTCTTGGGACAGAATTGTATGTGCTCTGCTCTGTTTTACCTGCATTCCACCATATATTTCATGTTATAGCAGTCTCAGATGATGACCCAGCACGTTTGATTTACAAACACTGCCACTGCAGATTTGACAAAATGCAAAGAAGATACCAATGTGAGATTTCTAAAAATAGCTACAGCATTCGACCCAAGGTTTAAGAATCTGAAGTGCTGTCCAAAATCTGAGAGGGACAAAGTGTGGAGCAGCTTTCAGAAGTCTTAAAACAGCAACACTCCGATGCAGAAACTACAGAACCAGAACCACCAAAAAAAATAAAAAATAAAAAAAAATCAACCTTCTGCTGGTGGCATCTGACTCAGATGATGAAAACGAACATGCGTCAGTCCGCTCTGCTCTGGATTGTTATTGAGCAGTCCCCGTCATCAGCATGGATGCATATCCTCTGGAATGGTGGTTGAAGCATGAAGGGAAATATGAATCTTTAGCACATCTGGCACATAAATATCTTGTGACGCCAATTACAACAGTGCCATGCGAACACCTATTCTCACTTTCAGGTGACAGTGTAAACAAGAAGTGGGGTCTCCTGCAAACGCAACCAAACTTGTTTGTCTGAGTGATTGGCTGAAGTAGGACTGAGTGGACTTGTAGGGTCTAAAGTTTTATATTGTTTTATTTTTGAATGCAGTTATTTTTTTGTATGCAATTTGACATTTGTAAGTTCAACTTTCATGATAAAGAGATTGCACTACAGTACTTGTATTAGGTGAGTTGAAATACTCGATTTCTTTTGTTTTTTACAGTGCAAATATTTGTATTCAAAAATAAATAGAAAGTGAGCACTGTACACTTTGTATTCTATGTTGTAATTGAAATCAATATATTCAAAATGTAGAAAACATCAAAAAATAGTTAAATAAATGGTATTATTATTGTTTACCAGTACAATATTTTTAATCGTGTAATTAATATTTTTAATTCCTTGACAGCTCTAATTGCAATAACAACATGTTGCAAGCACTACTTTGAACCAAGGTGTTTTCAAAGCCCTTTAATATATTTTCCTTTACAGTTTCAGCAGAAGAGTAACTTACCCCAGAGTCAGCAGTTTATGTGCTTTCAGCGTCTGCTGCAGAGAGGACAGCCAGAAGACTATACCCTGAAACTGGTTTCTACTTGGTGTAAATTGGTATTAGATCAGTTTCCAGATGGTGCACTGTTGGCAGCATTCCACTCTCTGGCTGCACCATCAATCACAATCACTTACACCTTCCAGTAGCAGATAGAGAAAAGAGACTACGGAGAGGCTCATAGAAGGGCTAAGGAACATCTGCTGGAATTTTCTGAAGCCACAGGAATTCCAGTTGCAAAATTATGCAATTGGGATGATTTGGGGGGGGGGGACGACGACGACTGGGATGTGCCAATGTCACTGCCTGTGCCCTAAAGCTTAGGGAGTAGAAACTGATCTGCACTTACTTCTGCCCAAAAGAAAAGTGCAGGCAGTGGCCTGTGTACTCAAGAATCTGACTGAGGACTAACATGGCTGGTTCCTAAATCTTTGATCGCTATGGAAATTACAGCATGAGAAACCACAATATATATATATATATATTGTACCAAAACCAGCATCATAATTATAAAGAAAACAAAGGCTTAGACAATGAAATGAAGCATTCTTCCTGTTTTAAACTGTGCTAATTGATACAAGGTTCTCTCAGCAGCAATGGATATATCACTGACAAAAATATGGGTCAGAAAAGCTGAAGGTGGTGACATGCTTCAGTAATGTGAGTGTGACATAAGTGAGGGGTAGAAAAAGCCGTTTAAAACCCCTCGCTGGAGTAAGGGTAGCTTTACTAAAAAGAAAAGGAGTACTTGTGGCACCTTAGAGACTAACCAATTTATTTGAGCATAAGCTTTCATCGGATGCATCCGATGAAGTGAGCTGTAGCTCACGAAAGCTTATGCTCAAATAAATTGGTTAGTCTCTAAGGTGCCACAAGTACTCCTTTTCTTTTTGCGAATACAGACTAACACAGCTGTTACTCTGAAACTGGTAGCTTTACTGTGGTTTTCCCTTCCATTCAAAAGGGCAAGACATTTACAAGTGAAATGAATGTCCAGCTATGACTTAGCCCTGGTCTACACTAGGACTTTAGATCGAATTTAGCAGCGTTAAATCTATTTAAACCTGCACCCGTCCACACAATGAAGCCCTTTATTTCGACTTAAAGGGCTCTTAAAATCGATTTCCTTACTCCACCCCTGACAAGTGGATTAGCGCTTAAATCGACGTTGCCGGCTCGAATTTGGGGTACTGTGGACACAATTCGATGGTATTGGCCTCCGGGAGCTATCCCAGAGTGCTCCATTCTGACCGCTCTGGACAGCGCTCTCAACTCAGATGCACTGGCCAGGTAGACAGGAAAAGAACCGCGAACTTTTGAATCTCATTTCCTGTTTGGCCAGCGTGGCAAGCTGCAGGTGACCATGCAGAGCTCATCAGCAGAGGTGACCATGATGGAGTCCCAGAATCGCAAAAGAGCTCCAGCATGGACTGAACGGGAGGTACGGGATCTGATCGCTGTTTGGGGAGAGGAATCCGTGCTATCAGAACTCCGTTCCAGTTTTCGAAATGCCAAAACCTTTCTGAAAATCTCCCAGGGCATGAAGGACAGAGGCCATAACAGGGACCCGAAGCAGTGCCGCGTGAAACTGAAGGAGCTGAGGCAAGCCTACCAGAAAACCAGAGAGGCGAACGGCCGCTCTGGGTCAGAGCCCCAAACATGCCGCTTCTATGATGAGCTGCATGCCATTTTAGGGGGTTCAGCCACCACTACCCCAGCCGTGTTGTTTGACTCCTTCAATGGAGATGGAGGCAATACAGAAGTAGGTTTTGGGGACGAAGAAGATGATGAGGAGGAGGTTGTAGATAGCTCACAGCAAGCAAGCGGAGAAACCGGTTTTCCCGACAGCCAGGAACTGTTTCTCACCCTAGACCTGGAGCCAGTACCCCCCGAACCCACCCAAGGCTGCCTCCTGGACTCAGCAGGCGGAGAAGGGACCTCTGGTGAGTGTACCTTTTAAAATGCTATACATGGTTTAAAAGCAAGCATGTGAAAGGATTACTTTGCCCTGGCATTTGCGGTTCTGCCTTTGCAAAAGGTTTCTGGGGAGGGCAGCCTTATTTCGTCCTTCATGGTAGGACACTTTACCACTCCAGGCCAGCAACACGTACTGGGGAATCACTGTAGAACAAAGCATTGCAGTGTATGTTTGCTGGCATTCAACCAAAATCCGTTCACGCGGTGGGAGGAGGCAAAATGCGACCTTGTAACGAAAGCACATGTGCTATGTATGTAATGTTAACTTTCAAGGTTTACCCTGAAAGAGTGTAGCCACTGTTTTATAAAATGTGTCTTTTTAAATACCGCTGTCCCTTTTTTTTTCTCCACCAGCTGCATGTGTTTCAATGATCACAGGATCTTCTCCTTCCCAGAGGCTAGTGAAGCTTAGAAAGAAAAAAAAACGCACTCGCGATGAAATGTTCTCCGAGCTCATGCTGTCCTCCCACACTGACAGAGCACAGACGAATGCGTGGAGGCAAATAATGTCAGAGTGCAGGAAAGCACAAAATGACCGGGAGGAGAGGTGGAGGGCTGAAGAGAGTAAGTGGCGGGCTGAAGAGAGTAAGTGGCGGGCTGAAGAGAGGGCTGAAGCTCAAAGGTGGCGGCAGCGTGATGAGAGGAGGCAGGATTCAATGCTGAGGCTGCTGCAGGACCAAACCAGTATGCTCCAGTGTATGGTTGAGCTGCAGCAAAGGCAGCTGGAGCACAGACTGCCACTGCAGCCCCTCTGTAACCAACCGCCCTCCTCCCCAAGTTCCATAGCCTCCACACCCAGACGCCCAAGAACACGGTGGGGAGGCCTCCGGCCAACCAGCCACTCCCCCACAGAGGATTGCCCAAAAAAAAGAAGGCTGTCATTCAATAAATTTTAAAGTTGTAAACTTTTAAAGTGCTGTGCTTAAAGTGCTGTGTGGCATTTTCCTTCCCTCCTCCACCACCCCTCCTGGGATACCTTGGTAGTCATCCCCCTATTTGTGTGATGAATGAATAACGAATGCATGACTGTGAAGCAGCAATGACTTTATTGGCTCTGCAAGCAATGATTAAAGGGAGGAGGGGAGGGTGGTTAGCTTACAGGGAAGTAGAGTGAACCAAGGGGCGGGGGGGTTCATCAAGGAGAAACAAACAGAACTTTTACACCGTAGCCTGGCCAGTCATGAAACTGTTTTTCAAAGCTTCTCTGATGCGTACCGCGCCCTCCTGTGCTCTTCTAACCGCCCTGGTGTCTGGCTGCGCGTAACCAGCAGCCAGGCGATTTGCCTCAACCTCCCACCCCGCCATAAACGTCTCCCCCTTACTCTCACAGATATTGTGGAGCACACAGCAAGCAGTAATAACAGTGGGAATATTGGTTTCGCTGAGGTCTAAGCGAGTCAATAAACTGCGCCAGCGCGCCTTTAAACGTCCAAATGCACATTCTACCACCATTCTGCACTTGCTCAGCCTGTAGTTGAACAGCTCCTGACTACTGTCCAGGCTGCCTGTGTACGGCTTCATGAGCCATGGCATTAAGGGGTAGGCTGGGTCCCCAAGGATACATATAGGCATTTCAACATCCCCAACAGTTATTTTCTGGTCTGGGAATAAAGTCCCTTCCTGCAGCTTTTGAAACAGACCAGAGTTCCTGAAGATGCGAGCATCATGCACCTTTCCCGGCCATCCCACGTTGATGTTGGTGAAACGTCCCTTGTGATCCACCAGAGCTTGCAGCACTATCGAAAAGTACCCCTTGCGGTTTATGTACTCGGCGGCTTGGTGCTCCGGTGCCAAGATAGGGATATGGGTTCCATCTATAGCCCCACCACAGTTAGGGAATCCCATTGCAGCAAAGCCATCCACTATGACCTGCACATTTCCCAGGGTCACTACCCTTGATATCAGCAGATCTTTGATTGCGTGGGCTACTTGCATCACAGCAGCCCCCACAGTAGATTTGCCCACTCCAAATTGATTCCCAACTGACCGGTAGCTGTCTGGCGTTGCAAGCTTCCACAGGGCTATCGCCACTCGCTTCTCAACTGTGAGGGCTGCTCTCATCTTGGTATTCATGCGCTTCAGGACAGGGGAAAGCAAGTCACAAAGTTCCATGAAAGTGCCCTTACGCATGCGAAAGTTTCGTAGCCACTGGGAATCGTCCCAGACCTGCAACACTATGCGGTCCCACCAGTCTGTGCTTGTTTCCCGAGCCCAGAATCGGCGTTCCACAGCATGAACCTGCCCCATTAGCACCATGATGCATGCATTGTCAGGGCCCATGCTTTCAGAGAAATCTGTGTCCATGTCCTGATCACTCACGGGACCGCGCTGACGTCGCCTCCTCGCCCGGTATCGCGTTGCCATGTTCTGGTGCTGCATATACTGCTGAATAATGCGTGTGGTGGTTAATGTGCTCCTAATTGCCAAAGTGAGCTGAGCGGGCTCCATGCTTGCCGTGGTATGGCGTCCGCACAGAAAAAAGGCGCGGAACGATTGTCTGCCGTTGCTCTGACGGAGGGAGGGGCGACTGACGACACGGCTTACAGGGTTGGCTTCAGGGAGCTAAAATCAACAAAGGGGGTGCCTGTACATCAAGGAGTATTTCAGGCAGGACTGCACGGAGGGTTCCAATAAGAAATGGTGCACCTAAGTTATCGTTGTTATTGGAACAAGGAGGTTAGCCTGGCCTCTGATTGATACATGGCTAGATTTACCTCGCTGCACCTTCTCTGTGAGTGACTGCAGTGTGACCTAGAGGAATGAGTCCCCTAGACAGGGGAGGAGGCAAATGAGTACAAAACAAATCTGGTCTATTTCTTGTTTTGACCCACTCCATCTATCTTTTACATCTTTGGCTGGCAGCAGACGGTGCAGAAGGACTGCATGCCATCCACATCTCATGGCTGCTTGGCAGAAGATGGTACAGTACGCCTGCTAGCCATCCCCATCTCTTGCCTGCCTGGCAGAAGATGGTGCAATACGACTGCTAGCAATCCTCATCTCTTGCCTGCCTGGCAGAAGATGGTACAGTACGACTGCTAGCAGTCCGTATCGCCTGCCTGCTCACCATAAGACGGTTCAATAGGACTGACTGCAGGACTAAAGAGAATGACCTGGTCAAGTCACTCCAAATTTAGTCCCTGCGCCCATGTCTGCCCAGGCGCTCCCAGCCGACGCGGCCAGGAGCACCTCGGACACGATGAGGACGACTACCAGTCGTATTGCACCGTCTGCTGCCAGAAGGCAAGGGGTTGCTGCTACTGTGCAGCAAAGCCGTACCGCGTCTGCCAGCACCCAGGAGACATAGGGTGACGGTTACCTGAGCGGGCTCCATGCTTGCTGTGGTATGGCGTCTGCACAGGTAACTCAGGAAAAAAGGCGCGAAATGATTGTCTGCCCTTGCTTTCACGGAGGGAGGGAGGGAACGGGGGCCTGACGACACGTACCCAGAACCACCCGCGACAATGTTTTAGCCCCATCAGAGCGCTCCATTGTGACTGCTCTGGACAGCACTCTCAGATGCCCGATTGTTTGCCATTGCTCTGACGCTGGGAGGGGCGCTTACAGGGTTGGCTTCAGGGAGCTAAAATCAACAAAGGGGGTGGCTTTACATCAAGGAGTATTTCAGGCAGGACTTCACGGAGGGTTCCAATAAGAAATGGTGCACCTAAGTTATTGTCCTTATTGGAGCAAGAAGGTTAGCCTGGCCTCTGATTGATACATGGCTAGATTTACCTCGCTGCACCTTGACTGCAGTGTGATCTAGAAGAATGAGTCCCCTAGACAGGGGAGGGGGGGGAAGCAAATGAGTACAAAACAAATCTGGTCTATTTCTTGTTTTGACCCACTCCATCTATCTTTTACATCTTTGGCTGGCAGCAGACGGACTGCATGCCATCCACATCTCATGACTGCTCGGCAGAAGATGGTACAGCACGACTGCTAGCAGTCCGTATCGCCTGCCCGCTCACCATAAGACGGTTCAATAGGACTGACTGCAGGACTAAAGAGAATGACCTGGTCAAGTCACTCCAAATTTAGTCCCTGTGCCCATGTCTGCCCAGGCGCTCCTGATCGACCTCACAGAGGCGACCAGGAGCACCTCAGACATGACGATGACGGCTACCAGTCGTACTGTACCGTCTGCTGCCACAAGGCAAGGGGTTGCTGCTACTGTGTAGCAATGCCGTACCGCGTCTGCCAGCACCCAGGAGACATAGGGTGACGGTTACCTGAGCGGGCTCCATGCTTGCCATGGTATGGCGTCTGCACAGGTAACTCAGGAAAAAAGGCGCGAAATGATTGTCTGCCCTTGCTTTCACGGGGGGAGGGAGGGAACGGGAGGCTGACGATATGTACCCAGAACCACCCGCGACAATGTTTTAGCCCCATCAGGCATTGGGATCTCAACCCAGAATTCCAATGGGCAGCGGAGACTGCGGGAACTGTGGGATAGCTACCCACAGTGCAACGCTCCGGAAGTCGACGCTTGCCTCGGTACTGTGGAAGCGCTCCGCCGAGTTAATGCACTTAATGCACTTAGAGCATTTACTGTGGGGACACACACACTCGAATTTATAAAACCGATTTCTAAAAAACCGACTTCTATAAATTCGACCTTATTCCGTAGTGTAGACATACCCTTAGTGCTCCCCAGTGGGGGCTGTGCACCCTCAGGGCTCTCTTGGACAAGTCATGAGCGGTGAAGAAAGTGCCGTTGTATTCTTATGAAAAATAATAACAACAACTAATGCCCAATGTAGCAAGTGGAGAGTGAACTAGAGGCTTGGGGGTCTCCATTTTTTATCTGAACACTTTCACTGCTACTTTCCCATTGTATATGTTTTGAGGCCATCATCCCATTAACAATCCATTGAGAGTGACCCTGTTCAAGCAGCTCAGTAAGTGCCCTCTACCTGGCTGTAACTGGACTATTCAGGCAGCCCAGCAGATACATTCCCCGGCTGCTCCTCCTTGACTAAAGTGCTGAAAAAGATGGCATGGGATCAGGTGCATGTTCCCCCAGAGCTAATATAATAGGAACTAAGAAAGATGGTCATTTGACATTGTGAGGTGCTTCCCCAGAACCACCACATTACTACATTTTTGCTGCATGCCACCAACTCTCAGAGCAGGAAAAGGAATTTAGGATTGGCCAGGATGTGTGTCTGAGGCTGCTTTGAAATAGAATATACTGAATTCAATGGGCTGGTGCAGGGTGTCTCTAGGCTTAGAGCTTTATGGTGCATTTCAGGATGATATACATAAAAACAGCTGAGTTGTCACCTCTGTTTTTGAGGGGCTTCCAGTGGAACTGCTGACAGCCCTAGAACAGCTGCAGCATTGCAGGACACAGATCCTATACAAGATGCATGCCCGGGGGCCCAGCAGCAACAAGAATCAGGACAAACTGATAAAGAAAAATGATGAAGCACATATAGTTCAAATCCCAGGAGATTAATGGGTTCTCTAATGTAAGGCAGGGTTTCTGAGTGCAGCTAGCTATGAAGTTTGATTATGGACATCATAAAATACTAGTGCTTCCTTCTTACCCTCAGTCCAGGATCTCAAAGTGCTTTACAGACATCAAACAAGTTACTGATATAGGCTAGCAATATCCAGTTTAGAGATGGGGCAAGTGAGGAACATAGAAGTTAGTGGTCCAATTTTCAGAGGTACCAAGTTCCTGCAGTGCCAGTTGACTTCAGCTAGATGTACATATGCTTAACATCTCTGAAAATCAGACTCAAGTTGTTTTAAGTTAAGCACTCAAAATCAGAGGCTACTTTTCATAGGTTCCTAGATTGCAAGGCCAGAATGGACCACTGAGTTCATGTAGCCCGACCTCTTCTACAACACGGGCCAGAGAACTTCCTAGAGCAGATCTTTTAGAAAAACATCCAGTCTCCAGTCTTGATTTAAAAATTGTCTGTGATGGAGAATTCACCATGATCCTTAGTAACTTGTTCCAAATAGTTAATTACTCTCACTGTTAAAAATTTACAGTATGCTTTATTTCCAGTCTGAATTTGTCTAGCTTCAATTTCCAGCCACTGAATCATTTTATGCTTTTCTTCCTAGATTGAAGAGCCCACTATTAAATATTTCTTCCCCATGTAGGAACTTATAGACTGATCAAGTCACCCTTTAACCTTCTCTTTGTTGAGGCAGGCTTTCTAATCATTTAATCATTCTTGTGGCTTTTTTCTGATTTTCAAATTTTTCAATATTTGAAGTCTTTTGAACATGTTGACTTTACGGACTTGACCAAATCCAGAGAGTCAGTGGGAAGGTCTGGATTAGAGTTGAGCAGTTCCTCACTCCCAAATAGGTGATCATTCCTAAAGGCTGCCACTCAAAATTAGCCACTCAACAAGACAATTTTCTAGGCCTAAATCTTCTCAGAACTAACTGTAACTTATTATAAAATATTAAGAAATATGCATTGATGGAATGCAAGGAAATTCCATTCTGAGATTCTGGCTCTGCTTTCATGATTTATATACAGTAAAGATTAAATCTTTGTATTACATGGTTGCTAATCATAGAAATTACATAGCTGCAAACCCCCAATTCACAGATATTTAACACACAATAATCATCTTACTGCAGCTAAAATCAGTTGGGACATTTCTAAATTCAGCAGAAGAGGTGTCCAGTTGGCATATGCCTCAGGTTTTAATTGCCCCTGAAGCAACTAGGAGCAAATACCTCCACTTCCAGGATTCATGGGTCACCAGCATGAACTTCTCCTTAAAACAAATGGCTGGTCTATTCTTCACAGATGCACACAATACTATCAGCTGTCATCAAACACAAGACCCAGAAATTGAAAGCAAATTACTACACAAGGTCCAGGGCTCATCGTCATGTTTTCTTCTAAAGCACAGTTACCATGAACATCAGCCTGATTTACAAACAGAAATACCACTCAGACCCTTCAAAATCTGAAGGCAACAGACACAATGAGCAGAGAAGCAAGAAAGTAGCTAGAATGAAGTCCTAGCAACCTACATATGGCATAAACCTTTTGACTCCCTGGGGAACAAAAGATGATGCACGTAGGTGGGCTCACTCTGATAATGAACAAAATAACAATCTCCTTGCATTTCTTTAGCTCCTTGAATCCTAAAGGAACCCAAAGCATTTTACAAGCGATAAATCGGGTACTTGCATCCGCCTATGGATACAACTAGCTCTGGACCAGCAATATTATACAGTAGCATTTAAGAGGGGAAAATTGGGGTACATCTAGTTTTGTAAAATGTAATTCATATAAATGGAACATGTCCAGGACACTGGGGCTAGTTCCCTGTTAACACGTATCATTACATTCACACATCTTCTCTCCTAGTCTCTGTCCAAGCCCTGAAGAATCACAGTTTATAGAACTGGGACTGATCTATTGGGACTAGAGCAAGCACTCTCAGCTCTTGAAGTTCCCTGAAAAGCAAGTGACTAATTCAAGTCTCCAGCAAAGATTCAAATAAGAAAGCAATGATGCAAGATCGTCGGAACATAAAGTTAGAGGAAGATATATTCAACCAAGTTTGGGGACAGTCTGCCAGTCAGAAAAAGTTGAACAGGTTTCAGAGTAGCAGCCGTGTTAGTCTGTATCCGCAAAAAGAAAAGGAGGACTTGTGGCACCTTAGAGACTTATGCTCAAATATATGTTAGTCTCTAAGGTGCCACAAGTCCTCCTTTTCTAAAAGCTGAACAAAATCCCACAAGAGCCAAAATGGTATCAGAACGGAAGAAATGTGCACTGAGTATGCACAGGCATGCCAAGTGAAGAAAGCTGAACAGCGGCCATTGTAGAACTGATCAATGAAATTGTTTTTAATTGTTCACTTTATTAATATAACGTCATAAGTAAAGTTTTATGAAGGAAACTACAGTCAGTCATAAAACCAGGTACCCCAATAACTGGCTAATTGCTGCTTAAATCACTGAAACTTGCACTGCTTCAACACTGTAACTTCTGTTCACTGTTTGCCATTCCTTACACTTGTCCATATTGTAACTCATACTCCATTTTAACTTGTCCCAAACTCCATTTTAAAATGCTAACTCCATTTTGTAAACCCTGCTGCAACCTTCATTTTTGCAAAACCCTGCTGTAATCTTATTAGTGTAGTTTAGATGTGTGAATGAGGTATGTATGGATGATGGAATCAACCTCCAGCCCCACCCGTCCTGATGAAATAAAGTGTAAACACCAACTGCTGAAGATGCAGACAACAACCCTGGCAAAGCAAGAAGATTCCACCCTCAAAAGATAAGAACAAAAGTACAAGTGAAGAAACATCAAAGCCAGGTCCCAGGCTGAAAGTCATGTCTGTAATTGAAGGGTGATCAATCACACCAAACCCAGAGGCAGCGTGACACAGCAAGACCTATAGACTCTGGATTCAAACTAAAGCCTACAAAAAGGATTGGTGAGATGGAAGACTTTGAAGAGTAACGTTCTGTTGCCAACATGGAAGGGCATCGGTGCGCGCCCAACAGAGACCCAGCTCTTCCTTGTGCCCAGCTTTCCTGGCCAGTTAGCCGCCACAAGCTACGAACCCAAGTGACATCCGGGGTGTGTGTGTGTGTACACAGGTATTAGATATTAGTTATTGGTCTTAAATCAAATTGTGTTATTATAATAAACGTGACATCTTGTCTTGTCCCCTGAAACGATCCTGTGTAGTTTTGTCTGCATAACACCATGCGAGATCAACGGTGTAAAAAGGCAGGTGGAAAGAGCAGCAAGAACAGCTAGGGGGAAGGGGCTGCGAGGGACAGCAGGGCAAGGCACCAAGCTCACTGTGCAGAGCGGCTGGAGGAGTAGAGCAAGAAGGTTAGAGAAGTGCAAAAGGTACAGCATGGGTGCACAGAAAAGTGGGAAGCCATGTAGCAAGCAGTCCAGTGATAAAATTCCTCAGCACTCAGAGGGTTTTCCTCCTCCAAGCCCTGTAAATGTTAACTCTGGACATCCTGTGAGGTAGGGGAATCAGTGTTTTCATTCCCATTTTTACCAATGAGGAAACAAAGAAATTAAATCAGCTTTGGCAACTCTGCTCTCTCATTTGCCTAGGCAACTCCAGTGTCACTCTTTTTCATCCATCATCAGAGCAGATGGGTGCCTAGGCTAGTAACTTAAAAATGACTTTATCAGTGGAAGGTAATTATCGCTTAGGAATTCCTAGTTCCCAGCCCATGCTCAGTCCACTGATTAGTTCAAACAGCTCTCAGGAAATGCAGAGAGGAAGAGACAAATGAAGAGTTAAACATGTTTAACCAAAGAGCTAGACATCTCCATAGAAAGAAGAATTATTTCTTCCTCAAATTAAATAGAAAACTTAGCCAATGTTCTAACTATTAAGGAGATAGAGAACCTTAGGATCTGGTCCAGAGCCTATTGAAGGCAATGGGAGTCTTTCCTTTGTCTTCAGTGGGCTTTGGATCAGGCCCTTCCTGCCCAGCTCTCTAGCTGAAATCTGGCCCATGTGGATAGTGACTGAAAGTCGTTACAGCCTGGTGGCTGTTTGGTGACCAAGGTTCAATGAGTCGGTGAGTCTAAGCTTGCTCGTATTATCCATCTCACAACTAGAGTAACACCATTTCCCTTGTTAACATTCCTGGAGACAGGCCAAGCACTGAATCAGTCACAGAGACTGACGTTGTCCCACCCTCTATGAGATCACTCCTGACATGGTTGGAGCACACTGGGGAGGGGGTAGCAGATGGGGAAAAGTTGCTCCACTACTGCCCATTAAGTCTCTTTTCTGTGGGCCAATGCCATCAGTCTCTAGGGCTGTCAATCCCACTCCTTTCACCAGCAACAAGATTCCCTTCCATAAAGATTTAAAATATATAGTGTTTTCCTTTCTGACATTTGTGACCTCTGCCCAACTGTGAATCCAACAGGCTCTGAGCATTAAACTGTAATAACTCAGGGAGCTGGGCAACCTACCAGCAAGATGCTCCGTTACAGCAGTTACCATGGTGACCATTAGAGTTAATGGATATTTAAAGGTAACTCACTCCATCACATCAGTTAGACACTGGGAAGCTTTTGGATGATGGATTCACAGAAGGCTTCGAACCAGAGGGCCCGATTTATTTCTGGAGCACTGGAGTCTATGGAGATGTACCGGCTTCCAGCATCATTGAGTTGGACCCAGAATTCCCATTCTATCCAAATCCAAAAGGGAAGAGCAGCTCACCAAATGAGCTATTTCAAGTGAACACACTCAGAGAAATATTGTTTTGGTTCTGAAGGCCTCAGTGCAATAGCTGCAGTTTAGTCATTGGAGAATAACACACTGCCAAAAATATAATAAAGACTAAGAGGCCTTTAAATAGTCAGATTTTGACCCATGCACAAGCAAGAGGAACCTGCAGATTTGGATACCTGACCACATTTTTGTGCAGTATGTTTGAGTTACTGAAAGGGCAATATTTCACTTGGGATATTACAAGATTGTGATACGAATGGATTTAGCTTGTGATCAGACACTGTATGGGTGCCACCAAATAAATCATTCCAGAGTGTGTTGCTATTTATCCTTCCTTGGTGTTGGGCTGCCAGGGACGGCCCTGCCCTCTGAACCTCACTTTAAGGGGGTTCCTCTCATCAAAGTGGATTCTGCACGAGATGGAATTCAGATGGAGGCACTTGATGTGCTTTTCCCCTTGCACTGGTGCTTTCCATCCACTCCAACTGCATGGGGTCCAGGAACAGTGAAGGGGAAGGTGTCCTGGAGGCGACAGCTCTCACCATTACAGCAAGCTGAGGGTAAATCTAACTACAAAGGGTCCCATCTGTGTGCAAGTCTAGTGGGTATGGGTATGGCCCAAGGGAAATGGTGCCCTATTGTGTGCTATAGGGTAGGTTGTGGTGAGTAGACCCGTACCTGCAGGTATCTGCAGCTGAGTTAAATCCATCTTTTTTCATGAATTGGAGATAGAAATGTAACACACTGTTGTTTTTAATCCATTGTGTTCCATATGGATTCCATGGGTGTTCCACACAGAGGGATTGCAGGACTGGGCCCCTGGTCCTTAATATCAGGAGCATCTCAGCAGCTTGACAAAGCCTGAATGTCATTTACCAAACTGAGGATTCCTTTGCCTTTTCACTGCATCTCCCCCCACAGCACTTGCCCTCCTACATCGACTTCTTTCTGGACTAAGCCAGGTTTCTTGAAAGAGAACCCAGGCTCCTATAACAAAAGCTTACTTCCCTGGGAGGTGACATCAAAAACTTGATACACATCCTTTTAGCACATGAGTTACGAGATGTTACGTACTTTTAAAATTGTTAATCACTGGGCGAAAACACAATTATCTCTGATATCAGGGTGAAGGGATAGAGAAAGGGGTGGACCAAATGAAAAGCACAGATACCCTGCACAGTAGAGGGTCTCACTCTTCAAAGGACTTAAAAATACAAAATACTTACAATACATTAGACACAGAGAGAGAAAACAGGAAGACTCAGACGAATATCCCCCAAACCCAAGTCTCATGCCTCCTGCCAAATTGCAAAACGCAGTCACATGGAACAGGCCTACCTGGTCCTAAGAGAAAGCTTTGGAAAAAATGTAAACAGTCTGTCTTATGCTAACCGGAGTCAGGAGCTTAGTGCACCAGACTGTCTTTTCAGCCTTAACTCTCAAATCCCTGCCCTCGTGGGCTACAGCCCACGTCTTTATGGTTATGTTGGTGGTTCAGCAGAATAATGACAACTGTTATCAGCTTGGAAAGCCCTGTCAGTTCAGTAGAGAAGTAATCCCCTCCTCAGCCTACTTTGAGCTTTGGTTTGCATTTTATGAACAAATTGAGTGAGGTTCAGAAGATGAAGCAACTTCTGCTTTCAGTTGCTGAATTCAGAGAGCGGGCAGATTTCACTAGATATTGTACCTTCTCTTGAGCTTTCCATCCAAGGATCTGAAACCGCTCTACAAACAGTAAACAAACTTAGTTAAAGTATCATCACCACCACATTATAGATGGCTGAACAGCAAGGTAAAGTAACTCCCCTAATGTCGGTGAGTAAGACTTGGGAACAGAACCCAAGAGTCCTGGCTCCCAATTTCCTGCTCTATCCATTGAACCTATTTATTATGAATGCAGCAAAAAAATTTAAAGGTGGAAAAGGCCCCGAGTCAACAGTAGAAAAGAAGGGAATGGATTCCCAACTGCAAAACAAGCCACAACCTCAACCAGAATTTGGCTTGACACCACCTGCTTTGCAAACTGCCCTAAAACCTATGACCAGTGTTTTTTATTTGCAAAGGCACTTCCCGCTTCCAAAGGAGGGTAGAAGTCCCAGCTGGGATCATACTCTAAAACAGTGTTTCTCCACCTTTTAGATACCAAGGACTGGCTTGTTGAGTTCCTAAACTGTGTCAGGGAGATTTCAGGGACTGGCACAGATCCTTGGACCAGTCATTCAGAAACACTGCTCTAAACCACATCAGTGCAACAGCCTCAGCCCTCTCTGCAGGCATTCAGAGCACCCATAGTCACGGTGAATGACATGTGGGGAAGCAGCTTCTCAGCAACCAGCCTACCTAGCTTCTTATAGTCAGTGTTGCCAGCTCTTGGGATTTTATCATGAGTACTGTGATATTCAGTGTTTTATTTAAAGCCCCAGCCCCTGGAGTCATGTTAGTAGGTGAGACTTTCAATTTTCATTAAAACACACACACACAAAGTGTCTAGCCTCATGGCTATGGATAAAGCTTGAAAACGTGATCACTAAGGACAAACAGCAGAAGGCAGATAAAAGGAACCCCAAATGTGTTATTTTTAAACCTCACGATTTTCAAGCCAATCATATGACTTTGGAGGCCTGACTCATGATTTTTCAACACTCGGGGCTGGCCATACCCTACACTACATCCAACACTGTGGTAGCTGAGTCTTAAAGACATTCCTGTTTGGCTAATTTTTGCTCTTCTTCGGCACAAGTAGCAGCAGTTCAGAGCATCACAGGTAGCTACAAAAATAGCCCTCTATGCAGAAATACTTGCAGCTCCTTAACTGTCCACAAAGTTATAGGAGACCTACAAAGCTGGCAGCATTTCTGCCCAGAGCCTTTCCGGGAGGGAAGGGGAAGATGAGAGGGGGAAGAGAGAGGGAAACAATTTATTTATTTTGGTCTCCATTGCTAAACTACTTCTCATGCAGTGAAGTCATTTCTGGAATAACTATGGGATTTGAGTGATTGGTTCCGAGAGCTGCAAAGACTTTCTTTGCAGCAATACCCAAAATAACCGTCCGGGTGCTGCAGCTATGAAAGATATACTTCAGAATCAGAGTTTCAGACAAGAATATTATATTTACAGTTTAAAAGCCCTGTCCTTCAGGGCACTGACCTACATGTCCATATTCTCCAATCAAAGGTTCAGTGACACTGATCAATTCTCTCCTAAAAACTCCTGTGTGCTACCCTTTAGTGAAACTAAACAGATCCTAAATGTATAGAACAGCCACTTGAGTGTGTTTTATAAAAACAATAGCTATTGATCTTTCATCCTTAACACATTTCATTTTAATTACAGGGAGGAGAGACAAAAGAATGTTGGAAAGAGTTCCAGTTAGGGCTATGCAAGATTTAAAAAAAAAAAAAAAAAGCACTCTCTCTCGACAGAACTGAGGTTTCTTGGAAGAGGTTGAACATTGAGGGCTGTGCAACTCCAAGTTGGCAGTAGGGTGACCAGATGTCCCCATTTTATAGGCACAATCCCGATATTCGGGGCTTTTTCTTATATAGGTGCCTATTACCCCGAACCCTGTCCCAATTTTTTACACTTTCTATCTGGTCACCCTAGTCGGCAGTGTAATTTCAGGCAAGTTATTCAGATGAAGGCTTGTGCTGAAGGGGCTCAAACAGCACTAACTTGCAAGCGTCCAGTGAGTGATTACGAGAGAGAGAATTTGAAGTTTGGAGTGAGCAGCTTGTTCACTGCAGGTTTCTACTTGTCCCACACATAGCAAGAATTGTCAGTCACACTATCTAGGCCCCAATCCTGCAAACACTTAAATTTACTCATATGAATAGTCCATGAAAGTCAATGGGACGACTTGCATATTTAGAGAAAAGCACAGGCTTAAATATTTGTAAGATCAATGTCTTAGTTCACATGTAGAATATAAACCCATGCATGCATGATACTGGGAAATGAGGAAGACATTCATAATGAGAAGAAAGATATTGTGTGGGAAAACATCAGAAGACAATCATCATGTAAGTTCTGGCAATAAATGGAGCCTGTCCCCATTACCCTGGATGCCAGCTAACCACACCAGAAATGGAAATAATAAATTGCACACCCTTTCAATCCCAAATCACGGATCCGGGAAAAAATAATCCAAAACAACACTCCAGCCACAAAGAGAGCCCAACTCTCAGTGCACAAGTCCCAGCCCTCAACACACCTCTCACTCGCACAAAATCGTAGGGAAATAAATGGGCTTTGCAGGTGCCTTGAAGATCAGCAGATCTGGGCTATTTTGGATCAAGGGAGGGAGGGAGTTCTGAAGTTCAGTTCTCCTCATGAAGAACACCCTGGCTCCTCCTTTTTATACCAAGAGACTTGAGCACTTACTGTATTCAGTTACAAAGGGAATAGAATTGAGAAGCCAGTAGAGGGCAGTGGAACTCAGTGCACAAGTCAGGATGTTGTGCTCAACTGCGTATAGTGAAAATATTTGAAGGGGAAAATAAACCATTGTACAGCGTTAAACATATTTGCACAGAATTATCCAGATCTGCATGTGTGTCATTGTAAACAAGTAACAATGCTGAGGTAAAAGAGAAAAGGAAAACCAGGACAATCTACTACAGAACATCTAATGCATCTAACTCAGTTCAGACCATGGGTCTGATTTTCAGAGGGATACATGGAAATGAGTCACTTTTAGTTCATAAATTCCTTTTAAAAATAACCATTACAATGTTTTCTAACATTTTAAATTATTAAAATTCAGTGCCTCAAAGCAACCCATTCTCACCATAACAGTTATTCCTTGACGGTTAGGCCAAAAACTGCAGATTTAAAAAAAATATATTAATAGTAAAAACTTTCCATAGAACTATTACAAAAACATTTTGTTTGGTTTTAAACCCATCCTTCCCTTCCCTGCAGCAAGCTTAGCAACAGTCTTGTGCTAGTGCATGAGAATCAAAAAGTGAAACTGGCCCAGCTATGCCACTACTGAGCAAAATGAAGCATGAACAAATTGCATATATGACTGAAGTATTTATTTTAGCTTACAGCCTCCCTTTTAAGGGGGTAAGCTTATCAAGGTGGGAAGTATTAATGGGAAGTTTCTATGCTACTGCCAAACAAAATAAACAGTAGTGTAAGAGTTAAAATCCCTTCCTGATCTGACACTAATCAGGATTGCATTTTGTGACTGCAAGACAGATGTTGTATAAACTCTCAGTGCCCCTTGACCATAGAATATCAGGGTTGGAAGGGACCTCGGGAGATCATCTAGTCCAACCGACTACTCAAAGCAGGACCAATCCCCAATTTTTACCCCAGATCCCTAAACGGCCCCCTCAAGGATTGAACTCACAACCCTGGGTTTAGCAGGCCAATGCTCAAACCACTGAGCTCTCTCTCTCCCCCTGATCTGTACAAACCCCCAGGCATGAGTGCTATGTTATACCAGGGACATCCAAACTTCGCTCAGCTGAGGGGCTGCATGGACAACATCTGTCCACCTGGTGTTTCTCTGTCTAACGTACGTAAAATGAAGTGGAGTGGAGCTGCCCTTGTCTTAGCTCAAGCAGCCACCTCAGATGCTGGGACCTATCAACTTCCTGGGGCCACTCACCCCAGAAGACAAGAGAAAGTCAGGGGGGTGCATCGTAGGACTCTGTGGGTGACATTTGACCAACCCTACTGCACAGGTACCCATAAAGGCTTGGTTGCTTGAAGGGCAGCGGAGCCTCCCTCTCTGGAATCGGGCACCTTGGCAAGGCCACCGTGCAGTGTCAATGAGAGCCACCCAGGGGACAGCCCTGCTCTCCCTGGCCAGCAGGCAGAGCGTGGCCCCTTGCACACCGGGACCCAGGGCTTTCCCTGAGGCCTGAGGGTGGCTGCAGGGCTCCAGAGGGGGAGAGGACACCCGGCACTTTGGCTGCCCTCCAAGTAACCGCTGGCACCTGTGGCCTCCCTGAGGATGCCCCTCTGCATTAGAGCCCAGGGTCCCTCCCGCCCCCCTTTGCGGGGCAGCCACCAGGGATCCTCCTGCCATGGCCGAGGCCCCAGCCTCCTGTCAGAACGGCCCCTCTGCCTCCCACCCCCCTGGCCCTGCCCTGGGAGAGGCCCCCAGGGACAGCCCGCCCCAGCCCCGCTCACCTGCCGCCTCCTCCCAAGGATGCTCTGGCCGCAAGCACCTTTCCTCTCTTCGGCAACGGTCCTAACGGCCGCCAGGGGGCGAGCTGCCGCGGGGCACCCTGGGAAATGTGGTTCTGCCTCTCAGACCCTCCGGACTACGAATCCCAAGATGCCGCGCGCAGCGGAGCCTGGCGGTACGGCTAGGCCTGAAGCGGCGGAGCATGCCGGGAGTCATAGTCTCTTTGCGGGGTACAGGCGCATAGCGGTTAGAGAGGGGCTACAAGAGCCATGAATCCCGGCGCACCTTAGCCCTTCGGTGACGGGCATGCTGGGAGTTGTAGTCTGCTGGGACGAGGGTGTCGCAGACCGCCCGCGCGGAGTTCCACTGTGTCGAATCGGCTGCTGCGGAACCACAGGGGGTTGGGGCAGAAGCACCCCCCACCCTTGCAACTTCGAGTGTGGAATCTACGGCTGGGAAGGCAGCGACTGAGTTTACCCGGCCTGTCATGGCGGCGGCCTCCTCCCCGGCGGGGAGCGCGCCCGCCGGCCCCCGGCCTGAGGCGGCCGCGCCGGCCCAGCTACAGTACAGCCTCCTGCTGGAGCACCTGGTGGGGGAGCGGCGGGGGCCGCGCCAGGCCCGGGCCCTGGACCCCGCCGCGCTGGGGGGCATCCCGGCCCCGCCCAGGAGCGAGGAGCAGAAGCTGATCGAGCGGGTCATGGAGAGCTGCGGGTTCAAGGCGGCGCTGGCCTGCGTGGGAGGTGCGGAGCGGGGCCGCGCCCGGCACGGGGGCGGGTGGCAGCCGGCGCCCATCTCCCCTTCCCGCCGCTCGAGCTGCCGGGGCCCCGGGGCCGCGCCCGGATTGGAGCCCCCTGTCCTGACCCGGGCTGGGGTGTTACAAGGAGGGGCCGCGGGGGTGATGGAGGGTTATAAAATCACCAGTGGAGCGGGGAACGTGGATAGGGAACGGGGGGGGGGGGTCACCCAATGCAATGAACAGGCGGCTGGTTGGAAACAAACCTAAGGACATACCTCTTCGCACAAGGCAACGCCACCCTGTGGAACTCCTTGCCAGGGGATGCTAAAACCGGGTTCAAAAAAGAACTAGATACGTTCATGGAGGACAAGTCCATCAATGACTATTAGCCAAGAAGATCAGGATCACAACCTCCGTGCTCTGGGTCCCTAAATCTTTGAGTGCCAGAAGCAGGGACTGGGCGACAGGGGATGGATCACTCAGTAATTGCCCTGTTCTGTTCATTCCCTCTGAAGGATCTAGCACTGGCGTCTGTCAGAGGACAGGATACTGGGCTAGCTGCACCATTGGCCTGGCCCAGTTTTTATATTCCGGTCAGTTACTTCTCTCTCCCTGTGCCTCAGTTTCCCGCTTTGTACACCGGGCTCTCCATTACTGGCCCTGGGTGCTTGGAGATGCGCTATGTTAGTAATGTGACTCTGGGGGGAAGTCCACTCTTCTGACCACAAATGTCTTGTACAAGCTGTAACATATCAGGATGCTGGGATGTTTGTTGTGATGACCATGCTGCATTGCTGCAATCAATGGGGAAACATTCTATTCTCACTGGGTTTTTTTGCTTCTTTAGGTTTTGTTTTGGGAGGAGCATTTGGTGTATTCACAGCAGGCATTGATACCAATGTAGGGTTTGATCCCAAGGATCCCTATCGTACACCAACTGCAAAAGAAGTCCTTAAAGATATGGGACAACGAGGGATGTCCTATGCCAAAAACTTTGCCATTGTGGGTGCTATGTTCTCCTGTACTGAATGTCTAGTAGAGTCTGTAAGTAGCCAACAGAAATGCTTTCATTCTTTAGAAACCCTTGGCATGTGTGTATTCCTACCTAACTTGCTCTTGAGCTACACTAAAGCAACCTTGGGTGGTGGAAAACAGCTCTAGGAGGAAAATGAAGCACACTTAGCCTGTTGGTTTTTGGTGTTTTCCAGCCTCTGATTCCTTGTTATAACAGAAAAAAGTACAGAACAACCCTCTTAGGGCACACTTGGTAACAAAGATCATTCCAGTTCCAGGGCTGGATAAATATATGGTTAATTTTGGGGACTATATTTTAAAGCCTAGCCAACCTTTTTTAAAAATAAAAAATCTCCCTATCAGTTGTACCCATAATTATTTGGGCCTGTAACATTTTAGAAGCAAAAAGGAGGTTGGCGTGAAAATCAGGTCTTGGAGGATAATTCTGGATCAAGTCCTGGATCTCATTGTGTAGCTAGAGAGCAAAGTGACCTTGCTTGTCTCACTGCTAAAACTCTTGACTTTCATATTTCCTTAGAAATAAGGCAACAAGTTTCTTTATTTTAATTGGAAAGTGTAATTAACTCATGTAGAAGAATAAGGGTATGTCTACACGGTAATAAAACATCCACAGCTGGCCCTTGTCAGCTGACTCAGGTTTACGGGGCTACTGTATTGTAGACATTCGGGCTTGGGCTGGAGCCTAGCTCCAGCCTGGATGTCTACACTGCAGTTTTATAGCCCCACAGCCCAAACCAGCTGATATAGACCAACCCCCGGCTTTTCATTGTGTAGATGTACCCTAAGTGTCTTAGGTAATACTCCCCCTTCCCCCAAGAAGTATCACACCAAAGGTCAACGTTGCTATCTACTGGAAAATTAGGGACAAGCATGGTCAGCTGTGAGTCAAGGGGACTGGAGGGGTGTTTTTATTCTCTAAAACTAACATTAAGTAGCTATGCTAATAGTTCCACGTGCACTTTCCTACTGTGACTCCACTGCGTTTCTCCATTCCACAGTATCGTGGAAAATCAGACTGGAAGAACAGTGTTGTTAGTGGGTGCATCACTGGAGGAGCCATTGGCTTTAGAGGTTAGTAGCACTTACTTTGAACTGTTTCTGTCCTAGCTCTGGCTCTGGCCAAGACTGCCAGCTACATGGATGTACTGCAATCTTTTCTAGACATCCCAAGTGCAGAACACTTCCATGTAGTATTAAGGGGGCATCACCATGGAACTTGTAATGGTTCAAAATGAGTTAAATTTGCTTTAGGTGCTGCATCTGCTTCCCTGCTAATAAAAGGTACAGTGAAACTGACTATACACAAGCATCAGTCAAATGGAAAAATATTTTTATTCAAGGTTTTCAGAGTAACTTTGGGTGTTATTACACTTGGATAAGATGTAGAATAACCACTTAAACAGAATATTGCACAGGAAATACCACCTAGGAAATGCCAGCAGCAGCTGGCGCCCCAGAGCGAGTCTAGCTAGTAGCCATCAGAATGGGGCATAGTCCAGCACCAGTCACTGCTTAGCACCTGGGCTTTTGGCAAGAACCCACCAAATGCTCCCTTGTTAAGAATATGCCTGGAAGGGGGAGCTGTGGTTGTGCTGAAGCACAGGATTGTGGTGCTTTTCAGCAAAGTTGGAGTTCTGCCGCCTTTTCCCTTCCTCAAAAGAGTCTTCCCAAAGAGCATTAAGGGAAGCGAACAGCTCTAGAAAGGGCTCCTAATTAAGTCTATTATACTGTGTCTGGCCTGGACCAAATCCTTTCAGAGCTCTTAAAGCAGCTGCTGCCTTTCTGTCCCCATCATACTGTTCAGCCACCCTAAGTCACCTGCAGTGCTGAGCTCAGAGCCAAGTGAATCCAGCCATTGCATCAGAGCTGGAAATATTCATTTGCAGCCCTTCAGAGGCAGAGAAACCATAACAAAGCTCAGTTAGTGCACCACACAGGCTCAGCCCCTGTGGTTCCAAGTGCAGTGTGTGCCAAATTCCGGGGATGCATCTAAGTCCCCTAATCCAATTAAAATTGGAGTGCAAGATTCTCTGCATGGAAAACTGCCATCCTGGGACCTCTTCAAGGCCAGCAGTATAAGCCAGTAAATGGGAAGAAGTGCAGGGCATTTCTAATTCTTTCCCTTCCCTTTTTGCATTGCAGCTGGTTTAAAAGCAGGGGCCATTGGCTGTGGTGGCTTTGCTGCTTTCTCGGCAGTGATTGATTATTACCTACGGTAACAACGCAGTCCTGTGGGAAAGTTTCACTTGTGTTCCAGTGCTGCTGGTAAGAGCTGTGGGTTCACCAGACTTACTTCCCTGCCTTTGGAGGGGTGATCAGAGCAGGATATTGCCTGCTGTTTCCGAAATGACTGATAATCCTTTCACCCCTCGCCCTGGCAGGCTTATTTCATGCTCAGGTGCTGGAGTTCCTTGGAATTGAGCCAGTCTTTTGGGCACACGGTGATCAGTGTCATCGTCGGAATGGATAAACGGTCAGTTTCCAAGAACTAAGCCTCTTCTCGCTAAGCCTTCCGGATCCTTTGGGGTCTGACTTCTGGGGAATGTTTTGCTGGTGCTGAAAGAGGCAAGCTGTCAGAATCTTGATAAATAAATGCAGCAAGCTGGGTTGTCAGTTTGCTGCGAACGTTTAACAGTAACGGGTTTGCAATGTGCTGCTCTGTTGGGTAGAAACAAGACCGTGTGGTCGAAAGAATAACTAATTCCAGGCATTTTTTAATATCTGCTGGAGCGTACCTAACCCTCTATACAATGCTTTAAAGTACAACTAAATGGGAACCAACTTTCCTTACCATGTCTTCGAGAACAAAGTGAGAAGGCGTTTTGCCTAGTGATGCCAGTGCCTGAGCTGCCACACACAACATTTCAACCAAACAATTTAGGAAAAAGCGGCTTGTAGACAGAAGCATAATATTATATGGCAAGCCTGCCTAGCTGAGCTAATCTCACTGTAGTAACACAGCAAGTGATGAGCTACTGCTTCATCTGCCGTTGGATCAAAATGTTAACTCCAAAAAGTTGTGGAGAGACTAGGAAGCCATTGCATTAGAACAGTGTCGGGAGCTTCCTATTTACTTAGCAGGATGCAATCCTTTTCCCACAACCAAGCGGCACCGATTTTGTATGCTCTGTGGTGCTGGCTATTACTAGAAGCTGTATTATTGTGCACTAGAGCTACCAGCTGGACTTGAGTATGACTTTAGGCCATATTTCAGGCTGATTGCCAATTAAATCATGCACTGAGTTTCTGTCACACTGGGTTGAGGGACTGCTGCAGTAATGGCTAGTTAGCTGCATGCTGCCTGGAGGTACGTGTTGATAGGCTCTTCCAAAGGGAGACTCAGGTTCAAGGCCACGCAGGGTATGCAACAGCTGTAAGCAGTCTGATGCCTTACA
This sequence comes from Caretta caretta, assembly GCF_965140235.1. Taxonomy (NCBI): domain Eukaryota; kingdom Metazoa; phylum Chordata; order Testudines; family Cheloniidae; genus Caretta; species Caretta caretta. Next base: position 3,195,916 of record NC_134222.1, on the reverse strand, counting down.
CCATCTCAACTAAGCCTGTGCAGAGCTGTGGCTGAAAGTGGCGTTCAGCAGGCAGAGGTGCTTAGAACTCTCTCATTGAATGTAGGGGAAGATGTTAAGCCTGGGACCACTGCAGGGTATTCTGGGAAGTGAGCAAAGCTAGAGTCTGGGTCGAGTGTTACTACAGCAGGCTGGAGGAGATGGACGCATGGGTTAAGCGTGTTTAGCTTTCCAAGTGGTGCTGAAAGGGCTGGTCTGCCATAGCTGCCGACTTCCTCCATGGACTTATCCGTAGTGTAGTCATAATTGATTGTTCATTAGCACCCATGAACTGGTGCCTTCGGGTGAGTTCTGGCGGCCACGTTTCTAAGACAGCTGTTCCCACCCCTTAGAACAAACATGGTTAGTTTGGTAGGCCCAGGCCTGCTTAAACTGGTATTAACCTGGTTTGCCTTTGTGAATGGCTCAACCACTACTACTCTCTTAAGTGGTCTATAGCCCAGGCTCCTGAGACGAGGGTGGGTTCCAGCTTCCAGTGTGGCCACCTGGTCACAGGCTGCTGACTGTGCTGGGGTAATGACAGCCATGTCAGCACTGGTCCAGTGAGAGCAGCAGCGGGGTTTTAGCTGTGCTTGAGTGTCCCTTTTGGGAAGGGAAATGCTGCTGTCTTCCACCCCATGTGTCCCCACTTTCAGCTGGGGTGGGGAGCCAGCCCCATGTGACCGGTCAGCTCTCAGAGGTTCCCAGCGCGGGCTGGCTCCTGCTCTTAGCAGTGGATCACAGAGTGACACAGCATGCAGCAGCTGGGCTTTGCAGCTCCTTGCTGTAGAGACCTGCCTGCCCAACGGGAGCACCATGTGTGCTTGGACCTCAGAGAGGCCTGCAGTAAATAGCAGTATTTACACTGCAAGGAAAGAAAGTGAAAAGGCAGCGTCTGTTGGAGATAACCAGCTCGCTGCTTCTTGATGCAAACATCTACGCCACCGAGCTACTTTTTGTGCAAACGTCAGGGCTTTGCTTTTTATTAATATTTTTCACATGGTTTACATCCATTGAAAGTTTATAATCTACAGAAGTTGAAACAGAACACAAACAAAAAATAGATCTTAACTTAGTAGAAGTCAAATATTAATGAACCGTTCTATTCTACCTGTAGCCACAAGAGTCCGACACCTCCCACCCCGCTGTAGGAAAAATGAAAACACAGCCCATGGGATTGCCACAGCTTGTGCAGGGGGCTGGTCTCCAGCCCTTTGAACTGGTGTGGGGGTGGGTCATAGTCTCCCTTTGGAATGACACCACAGTTGACAGATGTAGGTACATAAAACACGCAGGGATCCATTGTGCAGTTCGATCTAAACTCAGTCCCGTTATCCAGGGCAAAGTGCGACACCTGGTCAGTGCATCCAATGCCATTTCGCTTCTCTGTCGCCAGCAGCGTGGGGGCTGGAGTGTAAGCCCTTTAGACTGGCATTGCAAGACTTCCCTCTCCCTTTAGCTGCTTCAGTGCTGTGGGGCTAGCAGCTGCCTTCAGCCCCCCTGAGGCTGGTCTTTAAGACAGCACATGGAACAGCAGTTAAAGGCAGCGCTGCTGTTACAAGGGATATGCTTGGTCACCCCAAATAAACCAGCTGTCCATCGGCATTTGGCACAGAGGGTGTAGGGGTAGTGGGCAGAGCTCCCCCCCCCAAGGGGGTGGGGGAGGGGAGAAAAAAAGGCAGGGTTAGTTTCCTTGGCAGGTCCCAGCACCTGTCTGTGGGCTCCAGGAATCAGGGTGGGTTGGGGTGCTCTCAAGCTACAAGAGCAGGAGCCCACAGAAGAGAACACAAGATAGTGTTTATCTGTGGGACACATCCCAGCCAGCAGGCAGAGCCATCGCTGCCTTGCCCCAAGGGCTGGAGGTTAGAATTCAAAGGGAACAAGCTGGGGGGAAGCTCTCCCAGCAGAATGGCATGTACCCAGGCTGGCTGAATGGATGTGCTTTAGCTTCCACCATGTCAGGCTGGTGCAATGAGGGAGAGCCACGTGGGGAGAATCCAGCTCCTGTTCCAAGCACAGTGGGTTTTCCCCTTCCAGGCCCCCATCTCCACGAGGCTTTGCCCTTCGAGTTCACTTTCAGCTGAGAAGCTGTTTACCTTGGTGCAGGAAGGGACAAAAAGCAGCTGTTGTCCTACAGACTCCGGCAGCCTCCTGCAGTGTTTACAAGGGGCCAGCCTGCGTGTGGCTTGGTGGTACCAAAGCAGAGCCTGGCTCCCTCCCTCCCCTTCGCCTGGTTCTCAGAAGGGTAGCTCAGCGGAAAGGCTGCATAGTGCAGCTCCCAGAGGGAAGAGGCCCCCGGGTAATGCTGGGGAAGGAAGCCTAGCTGCTCATTTGTGCCTTCGCGGCAGTGCTCCACGGGAGAGGAACGGGTGCCAAGGGCTAAGGCATTGGTATTGACGAGGTATGTGAGGCTTTCGGGACAGTCACTCCTCCCTCGTGCTGCAGGACTGAGGGGCGTTGCCCCACCTGATCACTCCAGCAGGTGCGCTTCAGGGAGCTCCTGGCTGAACCTTGTCCGTACCTAACGTCCCCTGGAGACACAGCTGGGGGCTAGAAGCCAGTCACTTGGCACACCCAGACGGAGGCAGGTTAGTATTGGTAGTGTAATGGGACAGCCCTTTCTTCTGTCCACACAAGCCTGCCAAAGGCACCTCTGCCCCATCCTAGAGAGCAGGTTACCCCCAACACTACACAGCGGGAGAGGAGAAACAGCAGGAGGATAGCCACACAGGACACGACAAACAGGCAGAAAGCATAGACCACAGGCCCTAGCTGTAAAGCACCTGGGACAGACATTAAAAATGTCCCCCCCCACCCACTTTTGAGGCCAAAGGTTTGTTCCAAGAGGGAGCAGAGTTCTCCGTTCACACGGACAGCAAGACAAAGTGGAGCTCGTAGTCTTGATGGGTAGAAAGGGGGAGCCCTTGGTCCCTTCTCAGCCTCTGATGCAAGAGGCCAGCCAAAGCTGCACGTGCAGGCACAGGGGATGAGGCAAACCAAACAGGCACTGGTGTGATGCTGCAGGCTTTGAGCGGGCAAGACGAAGGGACGCTTGGCTGAAGCTGGGAAGGGCAAAAGGAGAGTTGCAACGGCCTTCGAAGGAACGGGAGCCTGGCAGGAAATGAACGAAGCGAGGGGCTTGCGGCCCGTCAGTCACTACCTCTTCTGTCGAACGAATATACATAAAAAACAATTCCTGACCACGAAGGTACGTAAGACACGACTACTAGACAGGGCGCGCAGGGCCTGGGCCAGGGTTGGAGACTTGTACAAAATGGTACCAAAGATGCAGAGGGCACTGTTCTGGGGAAGTGCCCGTCTCCCCGCAGGGCGAGGCTAGTCTGTGCTGTACCCCACGCTCTGGGAGGCTGGGTTCGTGTGCGGCTGGTGCCTTCTCAGCGCAGGCTACACGTCTGTGGAGAAGTAGAGTGTGTTGCGTTTCAGCTCCGCGAAGGAGATGGGAGGATGCTGCAGGTAGTAAAGGAGAACCTGGACCTGCAGGGGACGCAGAGGAGAGAGAGTTAGGGCTGGGCTGGACACGGAGCTGGCGAGGGGACAGCCGCCAGGCCAGCCCCTGCCTCCAGCCATTAGAAGAACCTTCAAGTGTAAAAAGCCAGGGGAGGAGACGAACCTGGAGACGAGAAGGTGACTAAACCCAGCCCTTCTCCCACAGGGAAACCAGAGCCAAACAAGGGCTGTTTGAATGCACATAACACCAAGCTGAGGGGCCTGATCCACTGTAGGTTTTTAATGCGGTGGCACCCGGAAGCCTGCTCAGGATTGGACCCCACTGGGCCAGGTGCTGTACACAATACAATGCAGCCCCCCCCCCATCCTACTGAGGGCCACATGGGCTAGGGAGTCACCCAGACACTACCACACTCCCCAAAGCCAGTCACAGCCCCGCTCAGATTTACCCACGCTGCACAGAACATGTCCTGGCTGAGGCAGACAGAGCCGCCTCCCCCAGGCAGCTTTGCACCACTGGCCAGCAGCTTTCTGGGGCTTTCTGGCTCTAGAATCAGGCAGAGGCAGGAGACTGGTCCTGGATGAACCAATGGGCTGAGCTGGTGGCCATCTGGTTAACAGCAGAACCGTCTCCCAGCAGGGTGGCGTCTGCTGTTTCCCAGCTGGGCAGGACGCCAGGTTGCCTTGCCGAGGCATGCATGGAGAGCACAGACTGATGCATGAGGGAGGCTGGGTGACCAGAAACGTTCAGGGTTAACCACCCTGTGGGGACAGCCAGGTTCAACACGGCAGGTATAATGGTGCTGAGGCCAGCCCTGCTGGTGTACCCCCTGCCCGGCTGTGCATGAGCTAGGAGAGGGGCTGCAGCTCGGCTCCCACACGCGGGGGGACACCCTGTACAGGTGTGAGCCGCAGCTCAGCGAGGGGACAACACGCACAGCCCAGCAGGGGCACTGCTTCTCCAGCTGGATGGAGCCAGAGCAGCGCTCGGCCCCCATACCTGTGCCATAACGTCATGGGACCAGATGTCGGAGGCCAAGGTGAGGTGTCCTTTGCTCTCCACCTCGGAGGGTCTCAGCAGTGTTGGGCCAAAGACCGTGGCCAGGTTGTGGAGGGACATTTTGTTGACGGGCTCCTTTTCGGCAACCCTGCGTGAGGGGAGGGGGGAAGTCAGTCCACTGCGGAGGTGGATCTGGAGCCACCCCAGAGCTGCCCTCGCAGGCCACCTGGCTGGGTGGGGGGCTCCCAGAGCCACTCGCGCTCCCCCAGACAACACAGGGGAGGGGAGCAGCAAGGCTGAGCCGCTCTCTCAGCCCCGTCCAACCCGCCCCCTCTGTTCAGGCCCCTGGCCCCTCAGGCAGAGCACTGCCGGCCACAGCATCTCCCCAGCCTCACTGTCTGTGGGACACAGGCCCGGTGCACTGCAGGGCTCTGTCTCCCTCCGCTGGGGACAGAACCCAATTCGATGGATCAGCAGCTGCCAGGGGTTGCGCTGCCAGCCCTGTGCCGCTGTCTGGGGCGGTACGATGTGCCTGTGCCCTGTGAAAGGTCTGGGGTGGCGTTCGAAGCTGCCCAGGACTCCCCAGCACCTCTCCCCCCGATGTTCTGCAAAGCCCTCCGGCGCCTGGGAAACTGGCATCACAACATCGCTGTCTTAGGAGGCAGCTGTGCTCCTCCAGCACACGCTGAGTGCAGTCCAGGGACCCGCTGGGCCAAGTTCTCAGGATGGAAACCAACCAGCCTCTCCCAGCAGGCTCCTTTGCTCGCTGCCTGCCCCCTCCCCCAGCTCACTCTGTTCCCTGTGTGATCTTAAACAAACCAGAGAGAAAAATGCCTCCTGACGCAAGTAACATGAGACCTCAAGCCCGTGTCCAAATTCCCCCTTCCGGCCAGCCCTGTGCCTGGAGGCAGCGCCGTGAGCAATCCCATGGCCTTGGCAGAGGAGCTCATAGAGCACGCAGAGCCGTACCCACAACTGCCCCTGCCAGGGCACTAGCTGCTGCCCTCCTCCCGCCGCCCCGCTTCGGCGCACCTCAGACACGGCAGCAGGAGCGGCACAAGGGACTCCAGAGCCCATCTCGGAGCAAGGAAGGCCCAAGAACTGCCCGGGACGGATCAGTGCCTTGCCCACAGCGCTGCTGTAAGGGGGCTAGAAGGGGCCAGGCAAGCGGGGAACTTTTCTCCCTGAGCGGAGCCATTAAAACCCCTGCCAAGCACAGACACTAACAGCCACATTACAGGGCTGCCAGAAAGCTCTGTGGGGGGACTGCCACAGAGATCACCAAGAGCTGCCAAAGACCCAGCTCCAGCAAATGCTCTGCACAGTGACAGGAGAGAGACACGCCCAGAGCCGACAGCCTAGCGAGCGCTGTGTTGAGCAGCACAGAGCAGCTAGCCCAGCTCTTGGAGAACAGCCCCCCTCTGGGGGTGGGGGGGTCTTCGCTGCAGAGCCAGGGCTCAGTGCCCAGGTGCGAGCAGCCCCATCACGTGAGCATCCTCCCCGGTGCTGCGCTCCCCTGGGGCGTCACTAGGGCTGCTGGGCCCAGCCCAGGGCTCTGAGCACTGCAGAAAGCCTAGCCGCTCGTGGATTCTGTCCTAGCACGACGGCCTCCTGCACAAGGCAGCCAGCGGGCGGCCAGCCCAGTGACAGGCCTCCCCATTCCTGGGGGGAGAAGAGCCCAAGCACATTCTCTGTCCCATCCCAAGCGTCCCCCACCAGGGATGGCGGCCCCAGCGTTACCTTTTCAAGTGTTCCAGCAGGAAGAGGAAAGTGATGAGGTTGGGATCGGGCAGCGACCGGAGAAGGTGCATCATGCAGTTCTCCTTGGCGGCAGGATCCGAGAGTGCTGGAGACAAGGAGAGAGCCCAGCGAGTGCACACAGCTCAGCCCGGGCTGGGAGGACCCTGTGAGCACTGAGCGGCCCGGAGGCTTCCCGGAGCCCACGAGCCCCAGTTGAGTCTGGCTGGGAGACCCCAGCCTGGGGGTGTGGTGGGGTCACTGGAATGACTCTAAACCTCTCACCTCAAGGCAGGAGCCCTCCCTCAACTAGCAGCCGGCCCCCGGGGAAGCCAGTCCCACAACCACCCACTGCAGGGGACTGGTGCCTTCCTCAGGGGCAGCTGGTGTTGGACCCTGGTTTGACCCCTGGCATCTCAGTAGGAACCAGCCCCCCTCTGCCCGAGCAGGCTGTGGAGCAGAGGCAGAGGATCCAGCCAGGCCTCCCTGCATGGCCCGGGGCAGCACGCGTCTGACTCCCCAGCAGCGTGCTGGGGTTTGGGCTGCTTCCATCCTGCTGCAAAGCCCCCACCCCCGGCCTGGGTCTGGAGCTGCAGGCCCAGGCAAGAGCCTTACCTATCCCCTCCATGAAAGCGGGGTACAGCCGGTCTGTGAGGAGGGGCTCGGGGAGCTCTCGGAAGTACAGCTTCAGGGTGCCCGCGATGGCGTTGATGTCCATGTCGCTCAGCATTACCAGGACGTCCTTGTTATCTGCCAGGGGGAAACAGCTCAATGGTTTGAGCTCTGGCCTGCTAAACCCAGGGTTGTGAGTTCAATCCTTGAGAGGGCCATTTAGGGATCGGGGCAAAAATTGGGGATTGGTCCTGCTTTGAGCAGGGGGTTGGACTAGATGACCTCCTGAGGTCCCTTCCAACCCTGATATTCTATGACCCCCCCAGACCATCAGGATGCTGGCCCAGCCCAGCACAGTGAGGAGGCTCCTTAGTCCTCACCTGCTCCCCCAGGGCACTAAGCTCTGGCACTCAAGGCTCTGGCCAGACGCACAGCTCTCAGGAGGTAATGCAGCCCAGTGGCTAGTGCACAGCACTGAGGCAGCCTGGGGCCTTGCCACGCCCCCTCTCTCCAGCTGTGAATTGGTACTCACCTCACTGGCTGAGCACTGGGGGGCTCTGCACACAAGTGCCAAGAATTATCCTTCTCCCATTTCCTGCCCCAACCTGCTGCACAGTGCTCCTGTGCGCTGCCAGAGAGCTGCTGTGCTCCAGCCCAGAGGCAGCTGCGGAGGAAGGGACTCCAGAGAAACAGCAGTGAGTGTTCTTGCCTTGTTTGGTTCTGCACCACATCTCCTACTGGTGGAGAGCGAAGGGGCCAGAACAGGGTTGTGATCTTTAATTCTGCTGCCAGTGAGCATCAGCCATGGTGGTGCTGGGCCAGGGAGGGACAGGGAGGTCCTGGCAGTGTCCGGACAGGGGAATAGCCAGCTCTACTTTGCAGCTGGTTCTCAGACAAAGCTGAACAGAGAAGAACTTGCCAGCCTCTTGGGAGGCTCTCCTGGCTCCGTGCTTCCTTGAGAGCAGCTCAGCAGGGACGCTGATTGGAAGGAGAGCCCAGGGCAAGAGCTGGGCTGGGACGGAGCAGCCAGGTGCTTATGTTTTGCAGTTCTGCCCGGTGTCTGTGGCGAGCTCCATCCGGAGGAAGGATAGCTCAGTGATTTGAGCTTTGGCCTGCTAAACCCAGGGTTGTGAGTTCAATCCTTGAGGGGGCCATTTAGGGATATGGGGCAAAAATTGGGGATTGGTCCTGCTTTGAGCAGGGGGTTGGACTAGATGACCTCTTGAGGTCCCTTCCAACCCTGATATTCTATGATCTGGGACCATTTCCCCACAGCTGCCTCGCATGGAAGGGCAATCCCACCATTAGCCTTGTTCCGGCTCCAACATGGAGACCACGCGGCACATTAAAATCACATTATCCAGCAAGTCCCTGGTTTTCAGGCCGGTGGGATTCAAGAAACGTGCAGCAGAGGGGAGCTGGCACAGACAGGCTCTGCAGGGCTCGGCCGACGTGCTCCCCTTCCCAGAAGGGCTCTGGTCTCAGGACTCACTAGCCGCTTACCCCAGGGATCTGCGGCCTCCAAGCAGAGGGACTGCTGGGCTGGATGGACATGTTTAGCCTGTGGACTCCAAGCAGTGGTGCAGGAGCAACCAGCTCTTCTCTTTCCACAGCCAACCTGTGCCCCACCTCGCCCAGCTTAGCGAGAGGTGCGTGTGCGTGATTTCAGCCGCCCCCCCAGGAAAGCGCTGCTAGCAGTCGTGGGGATGGGAGTGGGGAGCCATTTCCCTGTCACTCACTTGCATCGAAGGCTGCCTTCAGCGCCTGGATGTCTGTGGCGACCCCCGAGATCCGGTAGATGCCGACCTCCTCGATGCCTCTCTTCTCCACCTCCTCGACGCACTGCCGCACGATGTACGGCACCTTGGAGCGCTCCCGCCTGGGGTGGGGAACCAGAGCAGCGGAGTGAGACACCCAGGCCCTGGGCCCGCTGCATCCTGCGCTTCAAACAGCCACAGGGCCATGCACATGGGGTGGGCGGTGGAAGCGGCACCCGCTGCTCTGGCAGGGCTGGGTGTCGCTCAGGGGAAATGGCAAATCAGACCGAAGGGGCAGCAGAGGAGGCAAAAGGCCTGCCCCCAATCCCAGGCTGAAAGCCGTGGGCTAGCGGGAATGAAGCTGGGATGCACCTGCTCTGCTCCGGGAGAAGGGATGGGACAGCCTGCGGTCCAAGCAGAGAGCAGCGCTGGGTGCAGGCCATGCACAGGGCTTCCTCGCACACGCAGTGGCAGGGAGGGACGTGGACCCGCTTGGCAGCATGATGCTGACTCCGGCTGGAAGCCCAACACTCAGATGGGGCGTGTTGTGGAGACGGCACACCCAGGGAGGGCCCAAGCCCGGGTGACCCAGCAGCCTGCTCCTTTGGGGCCGAGGGGTAGGGAAGTGCCGTCGAGCTTGGGGCTGCACAGGGGTTGTCCCCTGATGCCAGGAACTTACTTGGTCACAACGCTGATTTTCACCCCGAAGACGCCGGTCTGCTTTTTGGACGGGGTCCTCTTCAGGCTCATGTCCCGGCTCGTGAACTTCATGGAGAACTCCACCTTGATCTGAGGGAGCATGGAGGGCTCAGTCACAGGGGCGGGAGGCACAGCTGCAGGCAGGGACTTGGCCCAGGAGAGGGCAGGGAGCTGACGGACCCTGGGCAAGCGGGCAGCGACACGCCCTGGCCAGGCGTTTCCAGAGCAGCCTGGGAAGCCCAGCCCTCCTAGCCAGCGGGGGATGAAAGTGGGGAAGCCATCGTGATCCCGAGTGCAGGCACATGGCCAGTGCCTGACCCTCGCCCCGAGAGAGGTCGCCCTAAGGCACGAGCGTTGAATGGGTCCTCGGATTACCTACCCCATTCATCTCAATGACGTCCATGTGCCAGTTCTTGGTCGGCACGGCCTGTGGGTCCAGCTGTGAGGAGAGAGAGAGAGAGAAAGTGAAATTCCCAAGTGCTCCCCTGGCCTGCGTTAGACACAGCCCCACTGAATCCCGGGGAGGACGCTGGCACTAGTCATGGAAGTGTGCAGAACATTGCATCACTGGACTCTTCCTGCCCTACCACAGAATCATAGACGATCAGGGTTGGAAGGGACCTCAGGAGGTCATCTAGTCTAACCCCCTACTCAAAGCAGGGCCAACCCCAACGAAATCATCCCAGCCAGGGCTTTGTCAAGCCTGACCTTAAAAACCTCTAAGGAAGGAGATTCCACCACCTCCCTAGGTAACGCATTCCAGTGTTTCACCACCCTCCTAGTGAAAAAGTTTTTCCTAATATCCAACCTAAACCTCCCCCACTGCAACTTGAGACCATTACTCCTCGTTCTGTCATCTGCCACCACTGAGAACAGCCGAGCTCCATCCTCTTTGGAACCCCCTTCAGGTAGCTGAAGGCTGCTCTCAAATCCCCGACTTGACGAAGCTGGAGTTACAGCAGGGAAAGCTGGTGCCCACCCCACAAGGCAGGCAAGTGCTACCCTTGTGTTACAGATGTGGAGATGGGCCAAAGATGACCCTGAGGGGCCTCTGAGGGAGCCTCTATTGAAGCTGGGATCAGCCCTCAGGATCCCCGGTCCATCCCTGGCCTGCTTGCTGCCCTGGGGCTGGCGTTCGCAGCAGTGCAGCCACCGGCTCTCTCCTCTCCGGCCTTGGGGAGCAGCGAAAAGCCCCCCAGAGGCCGCTGAGAGCTCTGTTACCGCCAAGCCAAGCAGCCGAGTTTCCATAAAGCAGGGCTATTTCTGGAGCAGTCATCGAACAGAGGGAGGGCAGCGTTTTCCACAAACACCTCCCAGGTGGCCGGGGCTATTTATGACCCTGGGAACCAGGGGCTCCGCTGATTCCGGCCGTCCACATAGGCAGGACGACCCCAGCTGGCCAGCGCGGCGCTGGAGTTCCCAGCCATCCAAGCACTTCCACTGGCCATAGCTGCTCAGGTACCGCACCCGGGGCGGGGCCGATGCAGGTCCCACGCCTGAGGGGCTGCAGCCAAGGCACCCAGCCGCTGCCCAGGTGAAGGCTGGCGGCGACTCAGGACTGCCGGGGAAGCAGCGGTCCCGTGGTGAGCACAAGTGCAGCGGTTTGGTCGCACCAGCTCGCAGCACTGAGCACCACTGCCTGCTGAGGGAAGGCCCAGAGCACCGGCAGGGGGCTGCAGAAGCCCAGTCAGGGCTGGATAAGCAGCCCAGATGCCTCCTGGTTTCCAGCTGCCTTCCTCATGCTGATCCCACAGCATCCAGCTGGGAGGGGGCAGCAAGTGGCTCCAGACCGCCGCGGGGAGGCGGCCAGGAGCTTGGTGACAGATGGGATGGGGTGCAAATGTGGGGCAAGGTCCCAGGCCCTCCCCTGGGCCATACCCAGGACCCCCAGTGGAGTCTCTGCTGTGCTCTCGGCAGGAGGGGAGGAAGTCCCAGTCTCTCCAGGGGGAAGAAGAGATGGAGGAGCTGCAGGGGACCCCTGGACCCCGCTCCATGGAGCCCCAGGCTGCCCTCTCATGCTGCCTCCTCCAGCTCTTCCACTTGCGGGCCAGCTCCGGGAGGGGGCGCTGGCTCAACAAGGTCATGCCAGGTAACCTGGGCCCCCGGCTGGGATGATGAGCTCCAGATGTGGGCGAGCACGCACAGCAGGCGTAACAGGCACCAGGGCGCAGAAGGAGGGGTCACGCCCTGCCTGCATTTTGGGGGAAGTCAGGGAAAGGGGAGGGAGCTCTCCTGCCCCGGCACCCACCAAGGGAGCATGGGCATCGGGTCAGGCACAGCTGCCTGCCCGGCCTGTGGCGGACACTGGCTGCAGAGGGAGCTGGTTAGTCCTCTTCTGAGCTGCTCTGGGTCACCTCTGCTCCCAGCCCCAGGGCAGCCCAGCCAGCCTGGGCTCAGTGACCACAGCAGAGTGACTGACTGGAGCTGATCCATGAGAGCCATAATGCGTCTGTTGAGCAGCCCTGGGAGGGGGGGGGGGGCAGGGGCTTTGACTCTCCCCGAGGAAAGGGACTGGAGGGCTGGCCTGGCTCTGGCCGGTGCTTTCCCAACCCCAACGGCAGAGCTGCGAGGTGCGTGAGCCTTTCCGAATACCCCGGAGCAAGGCTGTGCAGCCCAGGCCCCAGCTGCTGGGCCAGTCACGTGCTGCCTGGCTGAGCTAGAGCCCAGCTGTGCAGAGCTGCCTTCGCTCCTCAAGGACATGCCGTTTTCCTCTGGCATCTCCTGGCTCAGCAGAGGCTCTGGCGAGAACATGCTGTTCCAGTGAGGCTGAGAGAAGCAGCAGCCACTACCGGCTTGCCAGCCTCTACCTCCCCTCCGCCCTGGAGCAGCCCCAGACGTCACGCAGGCCAACGCCAGGGTCCCTCCCACCACATCTGCGCAGGAGGTGGACGGAGGGGGCCGTGGCATCCCTCACCCACAGTATATAGGAACAGACAGGCTGAGAAAGCCATGCCCCTGGGTCCGGGCTCTCCCCTTGGCCAGAGCAGTGGGGGCTGGGCCCAGCCAACCCCTCCCTGCTGGGGCCGTCGCAGCAGGGACCCAGTCCCCAGGGATCAAGGAGACAGTGTTTCAGAGAGCGCCCTTTGAGCCAGTATGGGCGAGCAGCCCCCGGAGCCTCCAGCACCCTCTCCCAAACAGCAGGGCCCAGCCCTGCCCTCAAAAGGCCGGCCACAGGCTGTCAGCCTCCCTCCGGCGCTGGAGAGACAAGGGCATGATCTGCCAGAGGGGGAGGGATCCCATGGGGCTCGCCCAAGGAGCTACAGGACAGCAGGGGGTGCTCTTCCCCACCGTGGTCACACCCAGGCCAGCTCCAGCCGTGTGTTCAGAGCAAAGCGTTCAGTCGTTCACGGGGTTCCCAGCCACACCGGAACCTGCCACTCCAGCCAGCCAAGTAGGCCAAGCGCCGGAGGCCGTCCCTGGCACCCGCCCGGAGTCAAAGAGACGGTGCTGCCTCATGCGACTGCCCCACAGCACCCCCCCAAACACGCTCAGACCTGTGCATCGCGGCTCCTAGTTATGGCCAGCCAGCAGCAGCAGCTAGCTATCTTCAGCCCCAGCCGGAGCCGGCCCGCTGCCCAGTGCATTGCAGGGCAAAGCCATGGTGCACTCTTGGCCCTGGGGCTGGATGGGGGGACTGGTGGCAGCTCCCTCCTGCATTGCTCCTCGCAGGGACAGGAGGGGGATGCTGCCCGTCGGGAGCGCTGGTGGGGCAGAGCAGGGCCATGCCAGAGTCACTACGGTTAATACACTGCTAAACAGGCTGGGCAAGGGACAGGGATTGCAGCCCCTCACTACATGCAGAGCCTGGGCTGGCTTGTCCTGCTAGAGGAGGAAGGATGAGCAGAGACCCAGACACCAGCTCTGCCCCCCACCCGCCCCGGTCTCTCCCACCTGAGGCCTCGTATGGCACAGGGGAAGCCTACAGCAGTGTCCATTCCCTGCGTGGCTGTGGTTGGGGGTCCTCCGAAGGCTCCGCAACCATTTGCGGGCCATTGGCAGCGCTCAGCCAGTCCCCGCAGCAGGCCAGGCCGAGCTGGGGCCCGGTGGTTTCTCTCCCTTGCTGTCCCTGGGCCACGTGGAATTGCTGTGGTTTCCAGCCCTCGGCACAGGAATGTCTCCTGACGTACATTCCCTGCAAAGCAGCACAGTGCTCCAGCTACAGCCACGTGTGCCATGCCCGAGAGCATCCAGCAAGCAAGCTGGGACCGCTTGGGGCTGACATGGGAGGGGGCAACCAGTTCCAGCCCCACAGCCCCCCCAGTCACGAACCCCACAGCCAGGGCTCCTCTGGAGTTGCAGGGAAGGGGCAGCAGAGCAGAGAGGACAGAGTCCCTGCTGCTCCCTCACAGTGCAGAGTGGCCAGCCGACAACACCTTCACCGAATGGGCAAACCAAGTAAGGAGCCTGGCTCTGCCAGCGCTGCCAGGCCAAACCCAGCCACCCCGACACAGCCCAGCCTGCCCCACTGCAAGCCCAACACCGCCAGCCTGCCACTCGCATTGCCCGCATGCAGGCGCTGTTCCCACGGGGACACATCCCCCCTGCCTTCACCGCTCCCTTTCTGGGCCTCGTGGCCGAACCGTGCACGGCCAGGAGTACATGGGGCCCAGGACTGGGACAGCAGGGGCGGAACGCAGCACGCTACTTTAGGAGACCGCGGCAGACACATGCCAGGGCTGGAGAAGGCACCAAGCCCTGCCTGTCCCTGTGCACGGCGAGCAGTGCCCAGCAGGGAGGAGCAGGGGCCAGGTGTGGGCTCTGGCAGGTTTGTGTGGAGGATCCTCTACCTCAGCCACTGCCCCAGAGACCCCTTGGCTGAGGAGTCCTAGTGCTGCCAGAGGGGGCCCCAGCTGCCCCCCACCCTCGCTGCTCTGGCAGGGCGGTGACAGAGCTCCCCCAGGTCCCCTCGGCGCTGTAACATGAGCTGACTGCGCTGAACTTCACTGCAAACAACCGCAAAGTTCCCCGCCACTTCCCCCAGGAACTTTGAAGTCCACATATGGAAGGGGTTTAGCAGGCTCTGAATAAGGCCTTTATTAAAGTCAGGTTAGCCTCCCGATTCAAAGCGTGACCCTGCCCTCCAGAGAGCACCGCGCATTCCTGCCTCCTCCCCGGCTCCTTGCCTGCCCCAGCCGGTCCCCTCTCCACAGCCTGGCTGAAGGGGGCACCCCCAAGGACAGGCCGGATGGCATAGGGACACAGAGCACGGGGCTGGCCACCAGGGAAGAGCTACCACCAATACGGCTATGGAGGAGGGCCCGGGATGCATGGCCGCACCCCCATCCACAGGCACAAATGCAGGATCAGTGGGGCCTGAGAACCCCCCTGGTCCGGCAGGGATTCCCTCCCCCATGGAGGTCACACGTCTCCATGGCCATGTACCTGCTGCCACCTGGGAAGAGAACTGGCTGCCTTTGGCTCCCCAAGCCCCCGCCTCTCCAGAAGCCCAGCTAAGAGAGGGGCGGGGAGGGACGGGATAGACCATGTCATGCAAGGCACCCTGCCCCTCACACCAAAGTCTGTCTGGACCCCCATGCACCCCAGGCTTCGGAGCACTGCTCTGCAGTGGGGACCCTCCAGACAGCGCGAGCCCTGGGCCTCTCCAAGAACCAGAGTGCTGTTTGGACACGGCTCTGCCCGCGGGCCCTAGAGCGAGCCGGCAGGGGGAGGGCAAGCCAAGGCTGTGCTCACTGCCCCCAGCAGCCCTTCGCCAGGGCACTCCGGGACGCCCATCCGGCACGGCTCGGGAGGGGAACAGGGGGCTGGCCGGCTTCTCTTCCCCCAGGCCCTTGGAGCAGAACTTGCTATTACTTGAGTGCCTCTTGCCCGTAATGCCTTAGCCAGACCCCACGCCTGGTGCGCCAGCAGGGGGAGGGGTGCGATGGCGGATCTGTAACTAAATATTTGTGCGGCCTGAAAACATGACAAGTGTTTTACAAACAAAATGTTTGACAGTCTGCTTCCTCCTCAGCCTCAGGGCCAGCCTGCAGGCTGGGCCATGCACTGCCGGGGGCCCCTTGGGGCTGCAATCAGGGATGGGGATGGGGGGCGGGAGAGAAACAGGCTCACAGACACTGAGAACACCATTGGGCTCCCCACTTCGGCCAGCTCAGCTGGAGCACTCGGCCAGTTTGAGTGTTTCCCCCCCAGCATGGTCCCTTCTGGAGGGTAGATGGGGCCGGGAACGTTGGAGCCGGCAGCTGCTACACTAGGCCCGGTCACGTGCTGCGGGACAAACAGACCCCCTGAGCCCAGGGCTCTGCCACCTCCCCCATTCACCCGGCATGCGCAAGAGGGACTCCAAGCCAGCAGCTTGTGTCTCTTCTCACAACCCCGTCGCTGCCCATGTGCCAGAGGAGGGGAAACACCGACTGGGGAGTGGTGGTCCCAGGGGAGCCATTCGCTGCAGCTCACTGATCCAAGGCTGCGCAGTGGGGCTCTCCCCTGACGGCTCTCTGGTGGCCTAGAGTAGGCGTAGGGCTCCGGCGGCTCTCAGCAGGGCAGGGCCCCTGCAACACTAGAGCCACGGCTGCTGTTAGCCTTCCCTGCCCAGGGGAGAAACGGGGGTCGGGCAATGCAAGGGACGACACCCCTGCCAGGCCAATGCTGTGCAGACCCCGGAGACTCCAGGGCTGTCGATCTGGCTCCTTGTGCCAGCTACAGAGCCACCCACTGCTTCCAGTACCCAGCCCAGCCAAGGAGCCGCCCGCCGGTTCCGGTACCAGGGCCCAGCCTGGCACAGCGGGAGGAGACTGTGGAGCGTTAGGAAATGGAGACAGTATGATCACTCCTGTCTCTCCCTCTGCAGCCTGGTGAATGGGAGTGTCCAGCCCCCAAGGCCAGAGGCCCGTCTGTGCGCAATGTCCTGCCACTCAAAAACGCCCCCCCAGCTGACTGTTCAGTTCTGCTGTCAAACAGCAGAGGCTTCGGGTCCTGCTGGGATTTTCTTTTTTTCAAATCCATCTCCTCCGTATTTCCCTCCCCGCAGAACCTCCTGCTGCCCCGCACTCCTCGAGAGCCTCCCAGACACAAGGCAGCTTCGTCAGCTAACTGCAGCATGAGCTTGGAGCGGACGTCCCAACACACACACGGCCAGCGTCCCCCACCACACAAGGGGAAATGCACAGCTGTAGCAAAAAGAGCCTCTCCCCTGCAACGAGCCAGCCACCCCAGGGTGCCTACACGGCAGGACCGAGCCGGGAACGCCCCAACAGCTCAGCAACGAGGTGGCCCAGGTGCTCCAAGCAGCCGCTGGGTGAGGTGTGGTTCGGGGCAGGCAGAGATCTGCAGGTCGCAGGGACGCCTAGCCAGCCGCACCACCTCGGGAATGCGGCGAGCGCCCTGGCAGGAACGACGCGAACGCCCAGCACAGCCCTTCCCACATGCCAGCGCCCAGCCGGCCCTGCTCCAAGCGACGCCGTAGACAAGCTGTTCAGTGGCTGAACCCCCGTCCTTGCTGATGTACAATGGTCTGGGGGACGAGAAACTAGGTGAGGCTGCCCCACACCCTGCAGGCTTCCCTCTCCTGGAGATGGTGCTCCCAGGGAGCCACCCTTCCACCCGCCTGTCAGAGGCCCTGGCTCCAGCACACGAGAACGCAATGCAAGCCCAGGAACGCCGGGGGACGCAGGCAGCCGTGCCGGGCCCCTCTTACGCCCGATGGGGCGGAGGGCATCAGCTGGACTTGCCGTATCGCTGCTGCTCCCAGGAACAGGCCTTCCCAGGGAGCAAGGAAAGCAGTGGGTGTCTGAGCACCCAGCTGCTCCCAGCTCGAGCCAGGCCACCCTGGCAAGGGGATCCTCCCGCAGAACGACTCAGTCACTCCCTCCCTGCACCGCTGCCTTGGGTCGCACACCCCTGAGGTCATCCAGAGTGTCGGCTGCTGGCCAAGCTGGGGTGAGCGAGCTGCAACCCAGCCAAGCAGCCAGACGCTTCTGGCTCAGGCTGCTGGGACCAGTCCTAGGCCCGGCTGTTCTCAACACCCCGGCTACTTTGACCATAAGTCTCTAGGCAGGGACTGTCCCGTTTGCAGACCGCCCAGCATCACGGGTACCCGGCCCACCAGCGGGGGGGACACGGACGACTAGGTGCTATGATAACACAAATCATCCTACCACTAGGCAAGTCCCAGAAGAAAGCGGTGCCTGATGGCCCCTGGATGCCCGTTAGAAGCTGGCACTTGTAGATGTGTTTTGGGCCCAGAGACAAGGTGGGGGATGAAACATCCGACCAGAAGTCAGCCCAATAAAAGCTTAGGGCCCAGAGTCAGCTGCAGGACCTACGAGCAAGCAGCAAGAGGTTACAGACATTTTGCACATCCAAGACAAAGGGGTGAGAATCAGTTTCTCCTTCATTGCCTTGCCAGGGTCAGAAATGCTCGGACTTGTTCACGGCTTTGAAGTTCACCTCAGAACTACAGACAGCTTCTCCCCGTCCCTCGATTCTCACATCTCTGGCCAGCAGACCCTAGGGCAGGTGTTCCAACCTAGCCACTCAAAGCATGCGTCTCCCTGAGCAGTCCAGGGCCGGGCAGCTTCCCTGACAAAGCTCCTCGCTTCTGCGGCTTAATCCTCTTCCAGGGAGGGGCCAGGCCATGGACCCCGGCTACCCAGAAATTAGGTTAATGCTCCTGTCCAGCGGGATCTCAGCAGCTGCGTCACAGCCGGGGAGCCAGCGAACGCATGCTGAGCGGATGAAAGCACTGTTACTAAGCAGACTTCGACCCCTGCAAGCCTGATGTTTTGCCATGGTTAGTGCTAGCAGCCCAATCCCCCCAGTATGCAACAGGCACCGCCAGCTGTGTGCCTAGGAGTGAGGCTGAAGTGACGCCGAGACGGCGCGCAACGTGGAGCAGACACTGTCAGAGGGAGACACCCGTACACGAGCGGCACCCTCCAGGGACGTCAAGACAAATGCTGGAGCAATGGCTGCCCTCCACAGAAGGGGAGAGAATGGAGAGGGCAGTGGAGCTGGCATCACTCAAGCTTTGCCCCATCACCTGCACGGTGCCCCTGGGATGGCCTGCCCAGGTCTCTGCCGCCAGCTGCGGCTGTCAGGGTCACTAGCACCAACTTTCACCCAAAGGCTCCAAACTGGCTGCCCGTTTGCCCTCCATGTCCCCTCCCGTGCCAGGGGAGCACCAGCAGGGAGCGTAGCCAACCCAACCAAAACGCCCACAGCACCTCGTAAAGTATCTGCAGCTCTGATGCCAGCTGCCCTGCAGCCCCAGAGAGGACAGGTCATTAGCCCTGGCTTTGCAGAGGGAGCCTTAACCTTATGGTGCCACAACTACCCAAAGGGGCCCCTCATTCTGGGTGCCAGCCCCCAGGGTTTGGGCACCACGGCATTGCCAGCTCATCTGGACAATTTTGGCTGAAGTGACTGATCCCAGGTTGCAGAGGGAGCCTGCGGCAAGACTCAATAGAACCAGGAGCACTGCCCAGAGACAGTCTCCAGGGAGCTCCACGGCCAGGACCGGATAGGGCAGGGCAGTGGGGAAAAGCAGCGCCTGGTCTTTTGGACCCCACGGTGATCCGCTCACATCCTGAACCACGAGACTCATGTGCTAAACTACTCTCTCTCCAGTCCCCCCAGCTGGCCTCCTGCAGCAAGGAGTGCCACAGGTGCGGGACAGCGTCCTCTCCCGCCACTCTGCCCCATCAGATTAGTTGCATGAGACCCACTGCAAAGCCACAGCCCCTGGCGCACTGTGATTCAGAACCAGTCCAACCCAGCCCCGCACCCTCTGCAGGGTGGGCAGCAGCAGCCTTAAGGTGCAGTCCCTGCACAGAGCTGGCTGCCCCGCGTGCGGTATCTGGCTGGCTCTGAGCCCACAAATTCCCTGGACAGGAGGAACAGCCTCTCTCAGGACCCAGCGTGTCTACTTAAGGCAGCAGAAGACAGACCATCACCCTCTCGGCTGGGGAGTTCCCTGCACCAGCCAGGCTAGAGCGGGTGCACCCTGGAGCGGACGCCCTGCAGAGGGACCGAACCAGCTCACTGAGCACCATGGACATGCAGGGCATGGGGCGAGTCCCAGGGGGCCCCCGCACTTGGCAGGGCTAGAGCGGCTGGCACCCGCAGGTGACCCCTGGGCATGCCCAGCCCCCTGCTGCACAGGGAAGGGGGAAGAGAAGACAGCACCTTCTGCCGGAGCAGCTTGCTGCGCACTCGGCCCCACAGCTTGGCTCCCGTGTTGGAGGGGCGCTTGCTCCTGGGCTCCTCCAGCCTCTCCAGGCAGCAGTGGTCCAAGTGCTCGCACACCGAGCTCAGCTTACAGTCCGGCTGCACTAAGACCTCCGTCATCTTGGGCTCCCCGCTCCCCTGCGGCGTGGGACAGAAATCCTCCTCCCCGGCACCTCCTAGAGCCCAGCCCCTGCCAGCTGGGTCAGCGGTGCCCAGGAGAGCCCATCCCGCGCAGAGCCCCAGCCAGCAGCCCTGCGCAGAGCAGCACAATAGACAGGCACAGCTCCGGCTCGCTGCGAGGACAGGGCGCCCGCTGGCTCCCTAAGAGCAGCCCTCCCCCTCCGAGGAAGTGACTCGAAGGCAGGCTCCCCCCACTCCCTTTAACTCCTTCCCTGCCGCTCCTGCCAGGAGCCTGGCATAGCCGCTGGCACAGCCCGGCTACCCCGTTAACTCCTTCCCTGCTGATCCCCCGGAGCCAGCAACCCGCACAGTGCAGCGGCCTCGGTTCCTCCCGTCCTCCCTTGGTGTTTACAGAGGGGATCTGCCCCAGGTCCCAGGCAGCAAAGGGACTGAACCCCAGGCTCCAACCACTAGACATGCTGCCCATTGTGTCACCATCTCTCTCGGGCAGAACACACAGGGCTTTCGCTTCACACCTGGCCCGACACATGCTGGCTAGCACACCCGAGACAGGCACGATTAACCCTTTACATCCTGTGCACCAAGGCAGTGCTGTAATTCAGGAGCAGGGCATGGGTGCTCCTGTGACCCCCTCTAACATCTCACCCCGTGCCGCAGCCAGGTGGGGAGCGGTGGGCAGCACTGCCCTCCAGCCCCAGAGAGTGGGCACTCTGGTCTCCTTGCACCAATCAGGAGCTGCCCTTCTCCCGCCTGGCTTTGCTTCGAACATTCTCCGCCAGAGAAGCGGATGTCATTATGCGAGGGGCTCCTCCATCCCTTGGCTCCTTGTCACTCAGGTCTGCCCGGCTGCAGCACAGACGCAACGGCAGGCCGTGCACAGGCCCCAAGAGCTCTCTGAACCCCCCCACCCCCCAAACTGGGAAGGGGCAGACACGGACCCTCCGTGCTGGCAGCCCTTGCTCTGGATTTCCCACGCAGTCAGTCGGCCGAGCCGAGATGTCACATCCCAGATTGCGGGGGGGCCCCCGGGGACCGGCAGCAAATACCAGCGCCTTTCACATGACATACAGGAAACGGAGTCATTAGCAAAGTGTCACAAGCCAGAGTGACCCCCCTCCAGCAGGAGCTGCCCCCAGCCTCAGCGCACGCTGCTGGGAATCTGGGCAGCAGCCGGAAAGTAGCCCCCGAGTAAGGATGTGCGTCCTAGTGTGGTAATGCCGAAGCGGGATGGGGACGCCACCATGCCAGGCACTGTCCGGCCATGGCAAGATGGTCCCTGCCCCAGAGAGCCGAGTAGCCATTTCAGCGCCCGGGGAGTGGCATTTTTCCCAGTGCCAGCCAGGAGGTGCTTCGATCAGCACACAGCAGTCTTCCGCTTCCATAGGGCTAGTGCGACGCCAGGCAGGTTAGCCCCAGAGCGGAGGAGCATGGGGGGCAGGTACAAAACCCAGCATCCCCAGCAATGCCTTCCAGACCTGCCCCACGTGGCTGGGCTGCTCCCTAAGCAGAGGGAAGGGAAGCTCCAAAGAGGCTGGCCCTGCCCTGGGTGAATGAACAGCCCAGGCTCCGAGCGGGTTCAGCTGCTGGGGTCTCTTGCCTGACTCGGGTCTTGGCTAGGTGGCTTTTAAGCCACCCCAGCGCAGGATGTGATGGCCCCAGCGCAGCTACAGGGGAGGCTGAGCGCCACCCCAGACAGTGGCTCTGCCAGCAGCATCGGAGAGACGGCCGGGTGGGGAGTGTCGCTTCTCTCCCTCCCCCCAGCCCGGGGCTTGTGTGGCTTGGAAGCCTCAGAGCGCTTCGTCTGCTCCTCCCCAGGGCTGATTCAAGACAGCAGCTTGGCTGGAAGCTGGCCAGAGCCCAGGGTACCAGAGCCCACGTGCTCGAGGCCAGCAGCTTCCGCCACGCCTCCGCAGGGAGAAAGACAGATGCAGCCAGCCAAGCTGCCTCTCCCGCCCAGCCCAGACACGTGTGCATCCAATGCATGGAGCCCAGGGCTGGCCTCAGCTGCTGGGGAACTTGGGGAGCCCCTCCCCATTAACTCAGCTGAGGGCTTAGCAGTGAGTGCCCCCCGGCTCCAGGGACTGTCCTGGTGACTGGTTACTGACCGTGCGAGTCCCACGCACGGCCTGTGTAATGGGGCAGGGCGAACTCTGTCTGGGGCACCCCCAGACGCAGTGCCTTCACCAGGGCCTGGGCACACCCTGCACCCAGCTGGCTGGCAGGGCTCCCAAACAGCAAGGGCCCCCTTTTGCTCAAGCTCTGTCGGGAAGCGGTGAAGCACATCACTCGCTGGCCGGAGCCCCCGAAGAGCCAACAGATGTTCCTTCCTCCCTCCCTCCCGCACACCAGGAGCACGGGCCAGGCCAGCTGAGCTCATTCTGGGCCACAGCCACAGGCCCCCTCATGTCCGCCAGAGCCCGGGTGCCTCCCCCCGTTAACAGGCCCCTGCGCAGGGGGCAGCGTTCCCTGGAGGAGAGCACGGGGCGGCTAGAAACTGAGCCACAATGGCAAGTGGCTACTGAGTAACACTGCCTGCCCTGCTGCCCGCGGGGGCAGGCGAACACGTCCACACAGCCACGTGCCTGGCACACCTGCCCCACAGAGCCCAAGACTCGGGAGCAAGGAGACCACCCACTAGCTTCCGCCTCGAAGGCGATGCAGGAGCCAAGCGCACGGCTGGGGACCCACATGCAGGGCTGGCTGACCCCCACCCTGCCTACGGTGGAAGGCCCCAAGGAACTGCTCTATGGCCCCGACTCTGACCTCCCTGGGCTTGGCCCAGCTGCCCGCATGGGGTCAGTCAGGGGTGGGGCATGGAGCTGGGGCCAGCAGCAGAGGGCCTGTTCCCAGGGTTCTTCCCCTGCAGGGGGAGCGTGGGGCACCCTGTGCCTCATGGAGCCAGGCCGGAGCTCCCAGGCAGGGTCCGGGTGCCCTGCACCCACTACCCGGGGACCATGGCAGGGCAGGAGCAGAGTCCTGGCCCCAGGGAGATGCAAAGGGAAGTGGCTTCACGCCCGCCGCACAAGGCACTTGTGACCAAGGGAACCTCCCCCTGCCCCAGCTCAGCCTGGGGGGGCTCTACGGCTGGGGAGGCTTCCCCCTCCCCAAGCTCACGCAGCAGAGGGGAGGGAGCGACTCTGGCTCAGGCAGTTGCCTCCAGCTGCCCCATCGCTGGGGAAGGGGAACGCCAGCCAGGGATGTGCTGTACCCCCAGCAACGCCCTCTGCACGGCCCCTTGCCCATCCCAGCTGCCTGGCCGGAGATGGTCAGTCTGCACTGTGTAGTCACTTGCACGGCCCATCCGCTCAACCTCGCAGTGCTGGACACCTGCCTGCCGACCCTCACCAGAGCTGCCCACGTCCCCACAGCTTGGCACAACTCCACCCGCCCCCCAGAGCCAGAATACAGGGGGGGGGGGCTGCATTGGGCAGGGAGTGCAGAGCTTGGAGTTTGTCCAGAACCCACCCACAACATGCAATGCACCTGCTCCAGCTGCCAGCCTCTGCTTGATATTGGGGGAGGAGGGAGGAGAAAACTGGCACAGAAAGGGGCTACAGGGCAGGAGTGAGAGGCCCTGGCAGAGCTGGGGGTGGGGAGCCCAGGACTGGGCTAGCAGGTCGGGACTGAGGGGCACCAGCAGAGCTGCATGGGGGCAAGAAGCATTTTCAAACTCAAAATATTCCTAAAACTGGAGTTCCCTCCCCCACAGTCTGGCCATCTCCAGGGAGGTGGGCTGGGCTGGTGCAAGAACCCGCGATGCTCCTAACCCCATGGGGGGCTGTCACAGTGCACCCCGAATCCTGGGCTGGCAGACACTGAACACGGAGTGAGCAGGCCAGGGCTGTGGGGGAGTTATCGCTTTGGACGGAGAGAACTCAGCTTGCCTGGCTTGAGACTGCCCAGAAACAGCAGTGGGCAGGGAAGTGCCCCTTCCGAGGGTCCTGTGCTCAAACCCTTCTTCTCTTATGAAAGAGGTGCCCCCGGCTGGCTGGACGCATCTCCCCGAGCTGGCCTGGCCCGCCAGCCCAGCATGGCCCCGCTAAGCCCCAGGCCCATCCATGGAGGACTCTGAAGAAAGCTCTGCAGAGAGGAACTGCCGAGTGCCAGTGTGTCTTTGCCAGGCTCACCAGCTCTTACCCCCAGCAGGGTGAACACAGGGCCTGGGAGCTAACAGACTGGTAGGAACCGCTCAGGAAGGGATAGAAAATGTCAGAATACCATCCTCGGAATCCACGGGATGCCCACACCTTGAATCCCATGTGCAGCCCTGGTCGCCCCAGCTCAGCCAACTGTGTCACAGAACTGGCAAAACCACAGAGGAAAGCAGCAGAAGTGTTCTGGGGTAGGGAACAAGGGCCACCTGAGGCAGGTGTAACAAGATGGGGACCGGCCAGCTTGGCAAGAGAGGTTAGGACGGGTATGCTAAAGCCAACACAGAGCTGGGAGCACAGCTCACACAGGGCTAGAAAAACCACAACTGGTGTGGAGAAAGGGCGATTTCCCCTTTCACGTACCAGGCGGCAGGCTTAACACAAACTAAGGACGTGCCTCTCCACACAATGCACTCACCTGCGCAACTCCTTGCCGAGGGATGCTGTGAAGGCCAAACACACAGCCGGGTTCATGGAGGATAGTCCATCAATGGCCATTAGCCAGGCTGGG
Organism: Caretta caretta; assembly: GCF_965140235.1. Lineage (NCBI taxonomy): Eukaryota > Metazoa > Chordata > Testudines > Cheloniidae > Caretta > Caretta caretta. Next base: position 3,171,637 of record NC_134222.1, on the reverse strand, counting down.
CAGGGACACAACTCTACACTCTGGGTGTCCCTTGCTTCTGGCTGTCAGAACCTGGGGCTGGATCCCTAGATAGTTGCCCTATTCTGTTCATTCCCTCTAATGCACCTGGCCCCAGCCGCTGTTGGAAGATGGGACACTGGGCTAGCGGGACCCTTGCTCTGACCCAGTCTGGCCCTTCGATACACGTGGGGGAGGGGCTTACCAACCTGCCCTCCCCCTTGATTTTTACAGGGCAGGAGGTGGTTTGTCTCGGCCAGAAGGAATCAATTCCTGATGGATTTTGCCTGCAGGGCCTGGCGCATCCCCAGGGACAGGAGGCCCAAATGCTACATTTGCATATTGAACGATTTCCCGGCCTGATTTATGAACCCAACTGCACAAGCAGGGGCAGCAGGAGGGGGAGAGCCCAGAGCAGACATCTGCTTCCCATTGCAGACTTCCCGTCTCAGAGTTTGCTCCGCAGAGGCCAGGTCGGCTAAACTATAAACACCTGGGGAGGCAGCGGCCGAGAACCAGGCCTTGAGGAGCTCGACGCAACCTCTGCTGGGTCACACCCAGCATGGAGCCCCCGGCCTGGCATAGATACAAGGCCTGCGCGGTGACCGGGTCCAGCCGGGAAAAGAGCGGGAAGCTGGGAGCAGGGGAGGGGAAGTTCAGGACTGGAGTGAGCAAGGTGCACTGGGAAAGGAGTACACAAATCCCAGGCTGGGGTGTCAGAGAGAGATACCACAGGCCCGAGAAGCTGCCTGCAGGGGGTGGCTCAAAGCCCCCAGGGGGAAGAGGCAGCCCTTGGCCTTCTGCCACAGCTGACCGCCTGCCAGCCATACCAGAGCTGGGTCCCGGGCTCTTTGGCCAGTTGTCTCCCAGGCTGGGCGGCAGTCAGCCCAGCCACCCAGAGCCACTCCCCACACGCCCAGCCTGCTCCCTCACTGGCACCAGCCGCCCCCTTCCATGCCAATCTCAGGGCACGAACTGCCATCTGACTGATGCATGAGCCATGGTCCCAGGGGACACGGCGAGGACGAACCGCTCTCCCACCCCTGCATTCTCACAGGGCCCCGCCCATCGCCTCCAGAGAGCGCACTAAGCAGTGCCACCCGGCTGGCCAGGCCACCAGGCGCTGGGGGAGCCAGGCAGCCTTCTGAGCCCACATGGCTCTGCTCCGGGCTCCTCCTCGGCCCTCTTCCTACGCCCAAGGGTCTCTTTTGCCCAGGAGGTCCCTCCATAAGCCTGGCACACAGCAAGGTTATTCACAGCAGCCAGTGAGAGTGGGGCATGCCGTACGCGAAGACTGCCCGTCTCCCCATCATTCCTGGGCAGCAAGCCAAGCTCACCCCACACCGGATCTTCCAAAGGCACGTGAGCATGGCCCAGCCCAGGGACTCCTGCTATATGTGAGCTGCCTGGTACTAGGGCTGCAGGCTGGGCTCTCGGAGGAAGCTGGGATGGTGGCGCCAGCAGGCAGCATTCCAGGCTGGGAAGCTCTGCACTCAGAGGTCAGCAGAGGCTATTGCTGGGCCTCCATTAATAGCCATTACGGGAGCCACAGGGAGCCTGTGGGAAGGAAGCCCTCCCTCTTCAGGGTCTCCAGAGAGCCAGCCAGCCCCAGGGTCAGGGCCTCCAGCTGCCTGGCAAACCTGAGAGCTACCCAGAGCGCTCCTGCAGCACATGGGCTGCCAGGGGCCTTGGGGGCACATTCGAAGGCACTGGGCAGCTCCCCAGGGCTGAGTGTCCCTCCCTGGACCTGCCTCTCCCCTGCTCAGCAGGCTCCCAGCGTCAGTCATTCCCCTCCAGCTGGCTTAGGGGGATAAGGCTCCAGCAGAATCAGGTTACAGCCTGGCTCTGGGGTGGATCTATCCCCAGGGGAGAGCGGGGCCCAGACAGCCACCTCGTACCCCACCCCCAAACCCTCCTCCGACACTCCCTGAATGCTTGGGGGGCAGGAGGGGGATGCCCCAGAGGCTCAGCCGCACCAGGCTGGAGCCAAGTGGCCAAACCTCACACAGCAGGTTCAGTTTAACTGCAGCCAGGATGAAGCTGGCCAGGCAGATGGAGGGGGACACAGTGGGGGTGCAGATTGGCTCCAGGGGCCTCCTCTCAACTCTCTGGGCCCAGGGGCCTCTTGCCCATGCCTGCTCCCCCCAAGGTTCACACAGCGCAGTGCTCTTCCTCCAGAGGAGGCCAGGCTCCTGCACCTGGCCCCGCACTGGCTCCCATGTCCCTGACTGGGCTCACGTGAATCATGGATGTTGACACAAGGCTATTGCATGGCCCTGCTGTTCTCCAGACACCAGGACCCCCGGTCCCTCCTGCTGACCACCCCCTGCATATTCCCAGGGTGACGCCAACAGCCCCTCACCTGCTGCTAATCCAGTTCAAAGCTGGAGAATCACATGGCACAGTGGAGCAGGGCTTTGAACTCGGTCCCTCGCCCCATCCTGCACTCCATCTGAGCTGGCTTTTGGCTCCACTCCCCCCCATTCCCGGCAGCACTGCTCCCTCCCCCAGCTCCCCAGGGGCTGGCCAGCACAGCTACTTTCCCATGGAGCAGGCAGAGTGGGGCTAATCACACAGGCCCTTTGGAGCAGCAGTCCCAGAGCACAGGGATAGGCAGCAGGGATGAGCTGGCAGGCAGGCCAGGCCACCCCCAGGCACCATGTAGTCTGCGCCATGGGGGGAGGGGGTGGAGGCGGGGGGGGGGGAGCCAACCCCCAGGCTTTCGAATTAACCAGGTCCCAAGCAGCTGGCTCAGGGCAGCCAGCCCCAGCTCACTGCTCCTCTGGCAGGTTTCAGGCCATGACCACACCCCCACTGCAAACATCAGGCTTAGCAGAGCTGCCAGGAGACCCAACTCCCCTCTGCCCCTGCACGGCTGAGCCATGGCCCTGCCCCTCCCCTCGCCAGCCCTAGGAAAGCGCCGGGGAACCCCAATTGCTGCAGTGATCCACAGGCTGGAAAGAGCAGGGCCAGGGGAAGCTACTGCGCTGGACTCGCATCTTGGGTTCTGCCTGGGAACTGGGAGCCAGCCTCCTGCCACTAGCCCAGCGGCACCCTCCCAGGGCAGCTGGCTGGCTCCCGATGAGCCGAGCGTACCCGCTGCAGCTCCGCACCACACAGAGAGGAGCTGCTTGTGCCATGCGCCACCCACCCCTGCCACGGTCACGAGGCCGATTTACTGCAGCAGGTTTGTAGGGTCCCTGCTGCGGGCACAGGCTCTCATGGGCCACAACTGCCTCTGTGCGACAGGCCTGCCTGAGCAAACCTGCCCGCACCAGGGGCTGGACACAGGGCCACTCGGCCCCTCCCCTGGCTTGGCGAGGGCCTGGAACTGGGGTCTGGAAGTTACCTCCCCTCCCTGCCAGCTCCTGGGCTCCAGAGCTATTGTGCAGGCGGCTCGAACACTTAGCCCCACCCGTGGGGGGAGCACAGAGGCCTGGTGGAGCCTGATAGCTGGGTACAGATCCACTAGCACCCCGTTGCTGCTGACCCACAACAGGACTCTACAAACGCCTGCAGGGCCTGTGAGCCGCTGATCCCTCCGGGGGCTGGCCCGGGGGCACCACCCCACCTGGGGAAGCAGTGTCGGACCATCCAGCGGCTCAGCACGAGCCCCACAAGCCCCTAACCCTGCCCAGCACAAAGTCCTTAACACAAAACCCATGAGCCCCACAAGCAGAGCCTTTACCCTGCAAGGGGAGTGCCATCCGCCAGCAACTCCATGGGTGCTATTGCTTCGACATGGGCTGTGCCCAGATAACTGGAGGGATGAACCCAGGGGCAGCTTTCCACCCTGGCCCTACAGTCCCAGCCCTGACCTAGGACCCAGCCCCCTTGCCACCTCCCAGCTCCTACAAGAGCAGAGGGGTGCTGTGGCATAGCCTGAAGGAAACCAGGGCGCAGCTCCAGCCAGCCAGTGGGGTCACCAATCCCACAGCCAAGTTCCCCTCACTGAACGCACCTCTGGCCTCTCGCCCGGGGGCCCAGTACTCATCACCACACAGGGAGACAGTCTCCATGGTAACAGGGACCCTGCCTACATCAGGGCTGAAGCCAGCACCCTCAGCTGCACCCCAGAACACCTGGGGGCACACTGGCCACTCCCCCTTTCCTGCACCTCCTGACACCCCTCCTGTGCTGAGCCAGGGGCACATCCTCGGGGATGCAGCAAAGCCCCCATCCTCCCTACCCAACCAAGAGACAGTTGCCCCGGCAACCCCAGTTGCTATAACTGCAGCGCTGGTGACTGAAGGCAGCAGCAGGAGCCGGGAAGGGCTGAGCTCTGCACGGATCGCACAGGGGGTACCATGGGTGGGACCACGACTGTGTGGGCTCAGCCCTGGCCCCACGCCCAGACAGTGAGAGAGTCTTCCCCTCCCGCCAGCACGGGCCTGGCCAATAGCTGGGCCTTAGCATCACCACGGGACCCTGCAACACCAGGGAGTAGGGCAGTGCCGCAGCGGGCAGACTGGGGAGGGTGCTCCTGGAGACCACCAGCCAGTCGCCCCACCGCTCTCAGCTGACATCCCCATTTGGCAGGGGGAGACGGACGCACAGAGGTGACAGGGCAGGGGGCAGAGTCCGGAGCCCCAGCTCCTACCCTGCCCCCAGCCAGCAAACAAACAGAGGATGCCATGGGGAGCGTCCCCGCTCATGTGGGGAGCTGCCAGCCCCCCCATTCCTCTGCACTGGCGGGCGGCACAGCCAGCTCCCACTGGGAGCATCGTTACAGCCGGGCCAGACAGGAAGGAAACAATTAGAGCCTGGGGAACCGCCCAGCACCCTCCAGCCACCTAACCCAGCTTCCACGCCAGCCGGGCCTCCCCTACTCCCAGCCCCTTCCGCCCTCAGAGCCGAGCACGCTTGCCAGCCAAGATCCAGCCGGGGCTGAGACGGCTTTGGAGCCAGCCCACCCGTTAGTCCACAGATAGCCCTGACCTGGCCAGATCTCCGCCCCTCAGTCTCAGGCATCGCGAGAGCCCCTGCTCGCCAGGGAGAGGGCGCCCAGCACACCTTCCATCTCAGCCTGACCCCAGGCATCCACCGGCCGGGCAGCCAGCGAGCACCGATGGCTTCGGAGCCAGAATCCAACAGAACCGCGGTGCGCCAGACAGAAAAACAAACCCACCCACCGGATGTTCCCCGTCTGGTGGGAAGGGAAGGGAAGGGAGCGGCTCTGCCAGCGACACAGCGCCCGCGGGGGAGTCCTGGCAGCACCAAGCAGATCGCAGCATGGCCTCTCCGTTTGGCCATTCCCAGACGGGCAAGGGGAGGCCAGGCTCGTGCTGCTGCTGCTGCAGCCCTGAGAGCTGCTCTGGCACAGGCAGGCCAGCCCCAGGCCAGGGGGACACAGACTTTCCAGCTGCCCCGAGGCCCCCCCGCAGCCTTACCTGGACCTGTCCCTTGCCCATGATCTTATCCACAATCTCGTTGTTGTCCTTGTTGAGCTTGGTCTTGTCGTAGCACTTCTCGTAGCACAGGACGCGCAGTGACTGCGAACCTTCCAGCTCGATCTCGAACTCCTGGGGAGCGAGAGGGACAGCGCCTGAGCCAAGGAGCAGCCCTGAGACGCGCCCAGCAGGGGCCAGGGACAGCAGGGCTGGGCAATGGTGCCTGGGCCCATGTGTCTGACCGCACGGCACTTTGGCCTCATGCAGCAGCGGCCGGGCTCTGGGGGGGCCGCGGCAGAGCTGGGGAGCCCAGAGCTGGCATAGCAGGAAGGGGAAGAATGGCCTGGGGGAGGAGAAGGAAGCCTGGGACTTGACTAGCAGGGGCATGGCTACGAGTCAGGATTGAGGGGCACCAGCGGAGCAGGGGGTGCAGCCTAGGGCTGGAACGGGAGTTGGGGGTGCCGTCCTTTCCCTGGCTCTAGCAGGATCCCCTCAGTCCCCTAGCGGCGAATTCACCTCATTCCACTGCGGCTCGGTCGTGTCCCGGAAAACCCTGGTCTTTGCTTTGCTGACAAAGTACCCGAAGGAGTCCACTTCCAGAGTGCAGTAGAGGTCTGGGGAAGAGGAGACGAGTCAGAGGGCTCCAGGGATTCATGTTCAGCTCACACAGAGTCCCCAGTCCTTCCCCAGCCAGGGCCCAATAGGATGGGCACCACCAGGCTCCCAGGGCAGATGCCATCACGAACATAGGCAGCTCACCCTGCAGCAGGAGAGGTCTCTCCCCTTTCCAGTGGCCCTCTGCACCCCTGGGTGGGTACAGCTAGGCCCCAGGGCCAGGGCTAGGCCCCGCTCTCAGCCAGGACCCAGCAGCATGGAGCGGACACTCACTGGCAGACTGTTTGAATCCCTTGGCCGAGTGGACGATCACGTGCAGGAAGCCGTAGAGTCCCGGGGATTCGTCATCTGCGGCAGAGAGAAGCACAAGGGTACGTTAGGGCTCACAGCCCTGGCTGGCCTAGAATCCGGGCCTGTTGCTAGCCGGGCACTGGGGCTGCAGGGAGCCCTGACCCCCGCCCCAGCCTTTCACCTCGGCAGTGGAGCTAGTGTCCTGGCTTGCAAGCCCGGCACCTAGCATCTCAGCCTTCACTCACCTCCCTAGCGCCCAGCCCGTGCCCAGCCAGGGAGGCTGGAGCTGCAGGGGGCTGTGGGTCAGGAGTGGGGGCGGTGGGGACAGAGGGGAGCATACAGGCACGTTCACTGCCAGGATAATGCAAGGCATGCTACTCCCATCCCTGCAGTGAGCAGCACCCTGCTGGAGGGCTGCCCACTGCACTTGTCCCAGCCAGGATGCCCAGGCTTCAGTCACTGGGCACCTCCGGAACTGGCTTCCCAGCACCACCAGTTAAACCCACCCAGCAAGAGCTGGGTGGGCGAGAGCCCTGCAGACAAGACAGCTGCCCTGTGCCCAGATCTCTGCCACGGACACCAGCTGTGCCCCGTGCTCTCATGGGGGCCGGGGGGTAGGAGACCAGAGACTCCTACTGTGCAGCAGTGACCCCTGTGGCCATGTGAGGGGCAGGTCCACAGCCCCCATGGAGGGGGTTCCAGGTGGGGTGCAGCAATGGGTTCCCACAGAATGGCCAGCATGATTCCCACACCCCATCATGGGGGTACAGGCACACCATGCCAGCCCGAGCCCCCAGCAGGCAGGGCCCTCCCCTGCCGGACGGGCACATGGTGCCATGGGGCTCTGAGCAGCTGCGTTTGCCCAGCGAGCCCGTCCCAAGCCAGGCCTGATGCTGCTCTGCTCTCACAGCACCACCTAGTGGGCACAGACACTCCACAACCATCTGAGCCTCAGAACCACTGGGCAGGAGCCAACAGCCCTGGCATCAGAGCCCTGGGTGCTTTACAGACCCGAGGAGGCAGAGACCGTTACCCCGAGGCCCAGCAGAGCCTGCCACAGAACCAGGAGTCCTGTCCCGCAGTGCACAACCCCCTCTGTAAGAGCCCTGCTGTTAGCCAGGACGCTGCACTTATCCCCCCCAACCTGACAGATCTTGGCTCAGAGCTGAGCCGACGCCAGCAGGCAGGAGCCCAGGCAGAGAGCGGGAGCATGGGCACCACCAGGGCTGGTGGCAGCTGGCCCCACGCGCCCTCCCGTTGGAGATTTACGGTGTGTGCTCTGGCACGCTCCATGGGGGAGCCAGGGAGCAGGGCCCGGCGGGAGACACTCACCGTCCTTGTTGCTGGTGACAGGGATGTTGTGGACGGTGCGCAGCTTGAAGCAGGACCCCGTGAGCACCTGCAGCTCCACCGAGCTCAGCACGAAGGCCTGGAGGTCTGTGGGATCAGAAGGGGGTGGTAAGCAGCCGCGGCCAGGGGTGCCCGTGCGCTGCCGCTGGCCTCAGGGGGCTGTGTGCACCGCGGGACCTCCCAAGGGGCGGCCCAGAAAGGCCACCGGCACGCCTGGACCCCTGGCAGGAATGGCTTTGCAGCAGCGAGCACAAGCCCCAAGGATGTCCCCAGGGAGCCCCGAGAGACAGGCTCCTCCCGCAGGGCCTCCAGCGGCACAGGGCCTCACCCTTCTTCTGCAGCTTCTGGATGGCCTCCCTCCACTCTGACCTCTCGTAGTCCGAGGAGAGCAGGAACAGGTAGCTCTGAAAGGGACGGGACAGCGTCAGGGCAGCTGAGCAAACCGAGGCCCCCGCAGTGCCACAGGAGGTACTGGGCACCCCCAGACCAGCCATGGCAGGGAGCGATCCCAGCCCGCACAGAGCAGCTCGGCCAGCCGGAGGGGAGCACAAGGGATGCTGGCCCGTGTGGTCAGCGTGCATCGCCCCACTCAGAGCCCCGGCCCCACACAGATACCCCACTCCTTCCGAGGGAGGGCAGTGCCCTTGAGGACGGCAGAGGAACCCCACAGTGACCAGCTGAGGGAAGCAGAGTCCTGGCCAGGCCAGCTCTCCAGCCTCCTCAAGCCCCATCAGCAGCTCTCGATGGGCCCACAGCCGGTAGGCCCCTACCTTCCCGTTGCGGTTGTGGATGCGGAAGGGGATGGTGGGGGAGTTCAGGAGCAGCCAGAATTCGTTTTCAAACATCTTCTTCTTGAGGCGCTCGATGGCTCGGCTCTGCCCCTTGCCAGCTTTCTGAGGAGGGAAGAGCAAGAAGTGGGAGTCAGCCAGCACGTGGGATCCACAATCCATGCAGGAGTCCCTCTGCCTCCCCCAGCGCCAGCCAGGCCAGGAGATGGGGCACAGACAGGGAGGTGCCAGGGGGGCACAGCAGGCCCATGCCCTGCCCCAGGCTGGGTACTAGTTCTCAGCTTAGGGAGCTGGCCAGGGCCCTTCCCCCTCCACCCCCCAAGCAGAAGTAAATACAAGAGCTCCCTCTCTGGGCACGGGCGCAGCCCCCCAGTACCGCATGCCAGCGAGCCCAACCCCCCCGGCTCACCTCCTTCTGCACCTCGCTCTTGATGGCCGAGATCTTTATCTTCATGTCCTCCAGCTCGTGGTCCGGGATGGTGTGCACCTGCGGGCAGGGCTCCGACTCCTCGGGGGCCGGGAACACAAGGTCGGCCAGCGGCACGTACCACTTGCAGTCATACTGCTGGTGCTTCCTGCAGCGACACGCCCGGGTTGAGCCCATGACCCCCAGCGTGCCTTGCTGTGCACAGAGCAGCCAGGCCAGGAGCCCCACAGCACCCAACACGCCCCTGCCCCTTGCAGGTCTACCCCCCGCCCAGGGTGGCGCCCACCTTACCCCACGGCGGTCTTCTTCAGTTTGGCGCAGAGGACGACGTCGGTGAAGAGGAAGACGTGGCGCAGCTTCCGCGAGCCCTCGGACAGCTCCACCAGGAAGCCATCCTTCACCAGCTGCCGTGTCTGGGAGAGAGCAGGGCCTGCCATGAGGAGAGGCTGGAGGCCGGGACCCTCAGCCCGCGCACAGGCCAGATGGCACGTGGGGGCAGCCAGGCCTCCAACCTCCCCAGAGGAGGCAGCCCTGCCATCGGCCACTCATGGCTAGTGTGTGTGAGCTACAAAACCCGGTTGGCCTGGGGACAGACGGCACCCCAAGGAGGGGCCCTGTGGGGCTGGCTGGGCTCAGACCAGAGAGAAGAGCAGCACCAGACCCTGGACCTGGGCTGCAGCTGGAGGGTCTCTTCCCAAGAGCCAGCTAAGAGCCCAGTGTTTCCCCAGCAGGGCAGGGATAAAGGGCAGCCCAGACACAGAGAGGTCAGGCTGAAGCCAGCCCCATTGCTGCAGTAGGGAGGGCCCACACAAGACATGAAGGGCCCCAACAGCCACGGCTAGGCTGGGCCAGCTCACGGATCATACAATCAGCTGGTGAACCCTCCCACCCCACCCCAGCCACTCCACCCCCTTAATGGGACCCAGAGAGGTTCCTGTACCACGCCTGGTGGGGGGAAGCCTTGCAAAAGCCTCCCAGCCTCCCCTCTCCCAGTAATCAGAGATGCCAACTGGGTTCCTGTTTGGCAACTGCTTGGTCCCTCAAGCCACGGCCCCAGAGGGCGGCCCTGCCCACGGACTGGGCCCCTGCCCAGCGTACCATGGTGCATGAGGGGGCTTGCTGGAAGACAACCCCAGCTCGGCCCTCCCACCATGGGTCCCAGTCACCTGGCAATCCGGTTCAGGCACGGACCAGACCAGCCCCCACCACAGACCGCATGCAGGGCTCTCGCCCCAGAACCCAGGTCCCTCACAGAGCACGTGCCCCAACACACCACTAAGGTCTGGGGCCAGCCAGCTGAGCTAGCAGGCCCCAGGGCAACACTCCCGACCTGGCTCAGTGGGGGGGGGGGGGCAGGCACATCTCCCCACTTCTCCATGGGCCAGACTGTCTCCTGCAGCCGGCCTTCATTCCAGTGGCTGGGCAGAAGTGGCTTTGCTGCTAACACACCAGGAGAGTCGGAGGCAGCTCACCCCAGCAGCCCTGCCTCACCTCTCCCTTCGGTGTGGTGACTGCTGTCCTCCGTGGGTCAATGTCCTCATTGATACTGGACAGGAAGTTCTGGGAGATGCGGAGGGCATCCTGCAGCAGCGGGTAGTCGGGGTGGTCAGCTGGCGTGTGTTTGAGAAGGTCCTGGAACGGAGCGGGTGCTCGTGAGCAAGACAAGGCAGAACCAGCGAGCCCCCCACCGTGGGGGTGGACAGACTGCGGCGGGTTAGCTGCTAGGGCAGCACTGGGCCCCCAACCAAGCTCCGCTCCAAGTCAGAGCCCACTGCCTAGAGACCCAGCAGCATTAGGAGCTTGGAGCAAGACCTGCCATCCTGGCCACAAGGGGTTAGTCTGCCATAGCTTCCTGCTCCCTCCCCTGCAGGACTAACCCTCCAGGTGCAAAGACCACCCACCCACCCCTCCCCACCTCGGAGCAGGTTGTTCCTGGACAGTGCCCCCAGCAGGGACGGAGGGAAGGAAAGGGGTCCCCAGGGTGCCGCGCCCCAGCACGCTCCGGGGGTGGTGGTGGGGAACAGCAGCACAGGCTGCTGATCCAAACAGTGGGTCCAGACACAGGGGAGCCTGGCACATCCTGTGCCAGACAGACAAAGGCAGCAGAGGAAGCAGGACATGAGCACAGCCTGGCACAGGTGCCCCCGAGAGCTGGGGCGGTGCCAAGGGGGGCCTTGGAATGTGTTCCCCTGGCATGGCCCCCATACTAGGACTCTGGTGGGTGGGGCTGGCAGGAAGTGGCGGTGGCCGTGTGTGGGCAGGGGGTGTCCCCGGGGGCAAGCCGGAGCCATACTCACGTGCAGTACCAAGGTGCTCCGCGTCACACGGTCGATGGGCTTGTACAGCAGCGCTGTGGGGGAGAGGCACCAGCATCAGAAAGGGGCTGCCCCAGCTCAGCCCCATCCCAGCCCCTCGCTAGGCAGCTGAGCAAGGCAGCTCCCCCCACATCCACACATGGGGTCTCCAACCATCAGCAGTTCCAAGCCCCTGGCCTGGCCAGGCCAGCACTTCACAGCCCACCCCAGTCACTTGCTCAGATAGCCACGTGTGTCCGCACAGAGCGGGCCATTGGCTGCAGCAAACCTGGGGGCATCCAGATGGGTTCACACCTGGCCGTGCGAGTCTCTGCATGGGTCCCAGGGGCTGGGCCACGCCCTGTGCCCGGGACAGTTTCGATTCCCTGGCAGGCTGGAATTCCCAGTACCACTGGCTGGGAATGTGGTGCGGGGGCCAGGATCTGGGAAGACACTCGAATCAGACACAGCTCAGCCCAAGGCCGTGAGTTTCCTGCACACTGACCCACCAGCGCACCTCAGTGCTGACCCCGCAGCCCCTGCTGTGTCGCTCCACCGAGCATTAGCGCTTCACCCCGCGCCAGGGGGCTGCAGCAAGGGACAGGGAGGGTACCCGGCACTGGCTTCGCCTGTATTACCAGGGAACACCACCACCAGGGCTAGGCATTGTGAGCCCAGCCTGCTTCCTGTTCTCGCTTCTCCCCCATCAGTTTCCCCTTTTTCAGTCTGCTTCGCTCTCCACACGCAGACCTTGTCCCAGCTGAACCCTGCCGCCCCCAAACCGACAGAGCCATGCCAGCCACGTCCCGAGCACGGAGCCAGCCTTGGACATGGGGTCCAGCTGCAAAACTCGGCCAGGGGAACCTTGGCCTTTTACAACAGTCCTGTTCTCCCTGGAGCTGACAAACCGCCCTGGGCACTCTATGGCCCCCAATCCACGCCACCTCCAGGAGGTCCAGGTCCTTTCGGTTACCACACCGGCCCTGGAGCTCCCCCGCCAGCAGCTCCGGTTCCCTCTCTCCGAGACCCACCAGACTCGGGGGGGGGGGGGGGGGGAGACCTGACTGACCCGGCAGAGTTCCCGCAGTTACCAGCAGCGTGCTGGCTCGTGGGACCCCACATGTTTCCAGACACAACGGGATGGTGCAGGCAGCTGCTACCCCTGACTTATGGGGAGGCTCAAGCCGGACCCGACTCCAAAGGGGAAGGTGGGGAACTGCCCCTGCAACCTGCACACCCCTTTGGGGCTCAGCATTCATTGGAGATGAAGAGCTTGATCTTCCCCACACTGTGTGAGGGCCCGGGAGGGCTCCAAACCCTTGTGCCTTTCACTCTTAGCAGAAGGAATGTGCGCACGTGACTCCCACAAACCCCTCCCATCCCCTTCCCAGCCCAGCCTGGCAGGTGACTTGCATGACTCCCTAGTCTATTTATACCCTGAGCAGATGTAACTGCATTCTCCCTTCCCTTCAAACCACTTTTCCTGGCCCAAAGCCTGTGAGAACACACTTGGAGCTGCCCGAGGAGAAGGAAACCTGCTCCCCTTTCCTGAAGCACTAGGACTCAGGCATCCGACCAGCTGGTGGGGTAGCGGGGGGGGGGCGCTCAGGTCTGGGCCAGCACACAGCTGCTCTCAGCCCTGGGACAAGGACTCCATGTCGGGTAAGCGTGATGAGGTGCTGGCCCCTCCCAGGCAGCTGTGCCCCCACCTCTGCAACAGCAGGAAGCCAGAACAGGGGTGTGTGTGTGGGGGTATCGTGCACACACCCAGCAAGGCACCCCCCCACCCCAAATATACCCCCTCCCCCCACTGGCTGGGGGAAACAAGGGCCAAGAGCTAGGGGCAAGTGGCTCATCTCCCCTGGACTCTCTACATGCCGAGTGGCACATTAAAGCCCCCGCTGGCCCAGCCACTCCCCTCCCAGCCTCCCGCAGTCAGCGGCAAGAATGGACCCATCTGTTGTCACTTGCTGCTCCAGCCCCTCCATTGGCGGTGATCTGGGAGGGGTGTGTACGGTGTCCACCACCCAAAGGAAAGAACGCCAGGCCCAGCAGGAGCCAGATCCCAACCAGGAGCAGGGACAGGTACCACGCCCCCCCGCAGTCAGAGCACCCACTGCCAGCCCCGCTCGGCACTAGCCTCAGGTGAAGGTCAGACGTTCACGGCTCACATGCCAGCGGGGACAGCCCAAGCCAAGCCAATGAGACCTGCCCAGCCTGGCACAGACCCACCCCGCTGTGCGAGGGTGCCATGGGACCCTCCCCAACTCCTTCCCTCCACCTCGCCAGCCCCTCGGGCTCAGTGATGATTTCACATGCCTGACAGAGGATGTCTGGCTTCTCCCCGACACCCCCAGAAGCTCATCCTCCCCTGGCTGCTGCCGCTCCCAGGAACAAGGCTGCACATGCCCTGGCAGAGCACAATCAACGTGGCCCTTCACCGCCCGGAACAAAGAAACTACCAACTTCAGGCTGCAGAGCACGGTGCCAGGGGGAGAAACCCCCCAGCTCAGACCTCCAGGCCCGGCAGCACCGCTCCCAGGGGCAGCACACACTGGGAACAGCCCCGGCCGGGCTGCCCATCTGTCTAATTTGGCCCCGCGGAAGCTGGGCTAAATTCCCCCTAGGAGTCGCGGTGCCCCCAGAGGCCCTGCCCCACGCCCCAACTCACCGTAGGTGCAGTTACAGCAGAGCCGGACAATGAGGAGGATCTCCATGGCAGCCCCGTCTCCGCACGGCCATTGTGGCCGGCTCCCTGCCTCCCCTTGGCAGCTCAGCCCGGCTGCAACACGGCATCAGCACCTCGGCGGAGCGGGGGGAGGGGGCGGGGGGCTGCCAGACGTTGCTAGCATCCTAACGAGGGGAGCATCAGCACCACGCACGGGCACACAAAGGGCTTTCCACTCACACGCGGGAGCTGATCAATAATGCATGCGCTCGGGGCCGCAGACAAAGGCGGAGAGCCCCCTCCCCACCCGCGCATGCACGCTGTACCTTCCATGGTGACTGAGGTGTGGCTCTCCTTGGAGTCCTTGGGGCCCTTCACTTTCAGCTCCTGCCCACAGGAGAGAGGCTCGTTAGGAGGCTTGGAGCGGCAGCCTGGGGACTCACGGGGCCAGGGTTCTGGGTAGGTGCCCGGTCCAGCTGGCTCGGCAGGGGGCTCTGTTGTGTCCCAGAGCAAACCACCTCAGACTCAGGCACACACAGGCCAGAAGTGCCCCTAGGGCTGCTCCTGCTCCAGCCCTATGCTGTGGATGCTACAACAGAGCCAGATCCCCCAGGTGGCAGCCAGCCCTGGTCCAGGTCATCTGGGCCCCCAGAGCTACTGCAGCTCCAGGAAAGGCCCAGGCAGAGGGGCTCGTTCTCTGCAGAGGGGGAAAAGCAGGAGCAGGGCTGCTCCCCACCCTACATGGGGGTCCTGCTGCACCCCAAGTACACACACGATGCACCCCAGGGCGAGACAGCAAATGCCAGAAGACATGATGAAAGGCTGCTCCAGAATGTACTGCAGCAGCCCGGTCCCCGTGGCCTGCCCTGTGCAGGAGGAGTTTGGGGTTCAAATCCAGTTCCACACTGGTAATCACAACTCCTACCCAGGAAGCCTGGAGCTATCTGCCAAGACCCGAGTCCCACAGCCTGGACACAGTAGGGAATATCCCTGCACCCTGCCCAGCCTCTGGGAGCACAGGGAGCCGGGTCTCGGCAGCTGGGACAGCGCCGGGGTCTGCCATTCGCGCATGGCACCAAGAAAGCACCACGTCCGCCAGCAAGTGCCACATGGGAACAGGCAGGGAGCTCACGTGACTGAGCCAGGCTTGGGGTGCAGGGGGCCAGGTCTGCAAGAACCAAATGGGTTTGAGAGACACGTCTCAGTGAAGCCTGGCAATGGGAAAGGCCGTTGCCCGTGGGCTCCCACCGCTCTACTCCCAGCCGGAGTGCACCTGCATTGGGAACAGACATTGGAGCCAGCCCTGCTCAGCCCAGCCCAGCCCCGTTACTATGCCCCGAGAGCGCCCAGACGTCACCATGGGGGCCATGGAGCCCACCTGGGACACAGGCTAGCATTGGCCCAGGGATGCTGCTCTCCAGGGACACCTGCCTGAATGCCTGCAGGTTGTTGCTATAGCAGTGGGTGCTGCACGCCACTGAGCCAGTCAGTTCTCAGCACGCATGGGCCAGTGAGCTCCCCAACTCCCCATATCCCAGCCAGAGGGCAAAGGAGGGGCTCCAACCTGACCCCCACTGAGCTCTCTGGACAGAGCCTGCAGGTAGGGGTGACCAGACAGCAAGTGTGAAAAAAAAAAAAAAATCAGGACAGAGGTTGAAGGGTAATAGGCATCTATATAAAAGACAGACAAAGCCCCAAATTTTGGATCTGGTCACCCTACCTGCAGGGCACATGCTCCACGCTCGCCACCTTGCTGTGTTCACACCAGACCACGGAGCCCAGGCACCAGTGCAGCGGGATCAGCAGCTGGAGCCGCACCCCCGGGCCTGGGTCGCCCCCCACGCCAGCCAGTGAAGAGGGGAGAGCAGGCTGGGTCCTGCCCTGGGATCCATTCGGTGCCTCGCGAGCCCTGTGCCATGCCACCACCCAGCAAGCGCGGCTGGGCTCAGGGCCAGAGGCTTCCAGCAAACACCCCCCCTCCGCCCCCCCGGGGCAGCTGCCAGAGAGGCCCGCCCTGCTCACCTCGGAGATCTTCTGGAACTGGTTGTTGCTCTGGCTGCATTTCTCCGCCGTCTCCAGCGCGACCTTGTAGTTATCCACGAAGGCTTTATACACGCCGAGTTGGCTGGCCTGGGGGCGAGCGGAGGAGG
Organism: Caretta caretta; assembly: GCF_965140235.1. Lineage (NCBI taxonomy): Eukaryota > Metazoa > Chordata > Testudines > Cheloniidae > Caretta > Caretta caretta. Next base: position 3,155,667 of record NC_134222.1, on the reverse strand, counting down.
GGAGAGGGGGATTACCCACAAGACCTGGCAGGACACGCCTGGGATGGGGGCCCTCTCCTTTGAACTTTGCCTTCAGCAGTTTCCATAGCAACCTGAGCGGGGGGGGGGGCGCTCCCCCGGAGCCGGCCCCTCTCACATGCCTGCCCAGCTGGGACGGGGGAGCAGGCGAGTTCCTCCTGGGCGGGGAGAAGGGGCACACGGCCAGGGGTGCTCCCTTCTGGGGAAGCGCCTGCCCCAGCAACTCTGCCCGGGCCCCCCCCCCCCCCCCGAAGTGCTGCCCACCCCGGAGTCAGGGGCTCTAACAGGACCCCAGGTGCGGCCTGACGGCTGGGGTGGGCCGCAGCAGCAGGCTCCATGTGTGCCAGCTACCCCTCCCTAGGCAGCCGAGCTCGGTGCAGCCTCCTCTCCCCAGCCTGGCTGCTTTGGGGAGGTCACTGACCCCTAGGAGGAGCCTGCAGGAGACGCTCACGCCCATCAGCCCCTGCGGTGGGCACAGGGGGCTGGGAGAAGGTGCCCAGGCCGTGCTGGGCGAGAGTGGATTGCCGGGGGCCAGGAACCAGCCTCCCCGGCACAGGGATGTTCTCCCAGCCCCACCCCACAGCAGCGGGTACAGGGGGCTCCCCACAGGACAGGGACCAGAGGGCGCAGGTAGAAGGAAGCTTCCCCAGCACAGCCACTAACAAACCAACCCCTGGCACACCAGCCTGCCAAGCTCCCCTGAGAGCAGGCGCTTGCTGCTGCATGAGCCTACGAAGCAAACAGGGAACCTGGAGCAATCGGCTTCCCAGGAGTGTCTGCACGGCCCTCCCCCTGTGCCAGGGCCTGGCAGCCCTCTCACCTAGCTAGCAGCAGCCACTCAGAGCAGATTAAGGCTTCCCAGGCCCCAGCTCCTGGAGCCAGGCCCCAGCTCCTGGAGCCAGGCCCCAGCTCCTGGAGCCAGGCCCCAGCTCCTGGAGCCAGGCCCCAGCTCCTGGAGCCAGGCCCCAGCTCCTGGAGCCAGGCCCCAGCTCCTGGAGCCAGGCCCCAGCTCCTGGAGCCAGGCCCCAGCTCCTGGAGCCAGGCCCCAGCTCCTGGAGCCAGGCCTCGCAGCAAGCACAGAGAGATCAGTTCCTGGCCCTTTGCAGTCAGGAAGTAAGGTGGGACCCGTGAGCCCCACGTAACTGACACAGCGATATCTGCCCGAGTCTGCTGAGAGCTTGTGCCACCAGCTCTGAAGAGGGAAGTACTCCCCCGCTGCCAGCGTAACCGACATAGCAATGCTGTTAACGCCGAACTCCGCTGCCCCGGGGCCCCCACCAGCTCCTGCCCAAGGCTCCGTGTGACAGGAGAGAATCGCCCACTCTGCCCCCCAGGGAGCCAAGGGGACCTGTTGTTCTCTGGGCATGGGCTCTGTGCAGTGCCAAGCCGGGGGTGGAGCCACAGGGAGCCTGGATTGCCATAACCCAGCCCTGCTCATCTCCAAGCTCAGGGGGCTTTGCCTGTCACTGGGGTGCTGGAAGGAGACAGACCAGAGAGAAACGGTCCCAAGCCCTCAGCCCCGCAGGCTCCATCAGCCTCACTCAGGGGGGCTGCTGCTGAGCACACCCAGGGTGCGAGCCCGCATGGGATCGGAGCAGCGACTGCAGCCTGCGCATGGCCAACTTGGTGTGAGCTGTCGCAACAGTCACCCGGCTCCATGGGGCCCAGACCCCTATCCAGAGGGGTTTGCAGCCACCTGCTGCTGCTCCAGAGACTCTCAAAGCCTGGTCCCTGTTCTTCCAAACTGCCCTGGCACAGCCCAGCCAGAGCCCACAGCCCCACTCGGCTCCCCGGCACCAGGGAGCAGGAGGGGAGCCTGCAGATTGTGTGGACCTGCAGCCCCAGCCCTGGTCTCCCCAGGAGCCACCCCCGGCCAGCCCCACACAGAGCTCTGCCACTCCCCCTCCAGCCTAGGCTTGCACCTGGGAAGAACACCTTGGACTCAGCTCAATCCCTCCCTTCTCCTGGCAGCGAGCAGGCGAGGAGCCAGAAGACAAGCCCTGCCCCCACCCCAGGGCCAACGCCCCAGATCCCAGCCATGCCCAGCCACCTGCAGGGGAGCAGAGCTTACCAGCTTCTGGAAGAGGTGCCCCAGGGTGACCTTGCTCTCCCACTGCTGCACCTTGGGGCAGAGGCTGTCGTAAAACTCCTTGTGGATCTCGTAGATGTCCTGGATCTTATAGAAGATGGTCTCGATCTGCTGGATGGTGAGGACAGGCTGGGAGGTGGTGGCCGTGGCCTTCAGGGGCTTCATAGGCTGCGGCGAGCAGGGGAAGCCAGCATTAGAGCAGGAACCTGCCACAGAGACAGGCCAGGCTCGGTGCCTGCCAAGGGGCCGGAGCAGAGCCAGACAGGAGCTTGAGGGCCCCCTGACTGGCATGACATGGGACAGCCGAGAGCCACCCTTCTCAGGCCAGGCCAGGCGGGCAGCCCCTGAGAACTACAGGTCCCACCATGTAGTGCAGCCTGCTCCAGCCGGGGTGTTGCATCCCAGGAGGCCACCCCGTGGGTCCTAGGCCCATGGGAAACAAGGGGTCAATGTTCAGTTCTGGCACTTGCCTGCAAGTTCGGGTCAAGCTAGGTGAGGAGAGTTTGCCAGGGTCGAGCCCCATGTTGCCCTGGGATGGGGGAAGAGCCACTCAGTGTGTGATCTCAGAGCAGGAAACTCCTCAAGCTGGAACAGCCAGCGAGGCTGCAGGTCGGGAGTGAGGGGCACAGGCAGAGTCGGTGGGGGAGCCCAAGGCTGGGCTAGCAGGGGGGGGTGGGTGGGTGGGTCAGGATCCAGCCATCCCTCCTCTCACAGATCTGCAGAAGCCCTTTCTAACCAAGGCCGGCGTGGACCCAGCTGGGAGCAGGAGAAGGGGGCTCCAGGCCCCGCGGTGTGGGGGCTGCAGACAGCAGTTTCGGTTTGCGTGTCCGCACAGACTTCCCCATTGTGCTGGGAAGGGGAAGGCGGGACCCTGACAGCCCTGCCTATTGCGCAACCCAAGGGCAGCGGGCTCACAGGGGAAGGACCGCGTGCCAGGGCAGCGCCACTAGGAGGTGCAGGAGGGCCCAGGAAAGGGACAGCCAGGCCAGGCACAGGGTGCGATGTGGAGAGACGTCTGGCCCCAGCGTATGTCAGCCCTCGCTCCGCAGGTGGCGGTGGGGAATGAGCACCTATGGGTCAGCCCCCATCCCACAGATGCAGGAGTTACATGCCTGGCCAGGCATCCCAGCCCCTGGGCAGGGGGCGGGCAGGACGCGTTTGCATTAGCAGCTCTGACCCCAGCAGCCAGGAGGGGACAGAGACCTGCACCCACCCCAGCCTCAGAGGGACTCGTCCTTCTCCACCCGAACTGCTGCTACTCAGGTTCCCCACCCCCGAGGCAGCGGCACCCTCAGCCGCCCACCCTGCTTCCCACGAGGGGCGGAGAGGCTGCCCAGGCTGGCTCCCATTGCGAGTGGGGCTAACGTTACAGACGCACCCCGCAGCAGGGATGCTCCCTGTTCTGAAGGGAGCTGGGGCAGGTCTCCAGCCAGCCGAACGCCCGCTTCCCATAGGGGGTGCTGGAGCCCCACTGCCCAGATTCCCGCCTGCAGAACCTGATGCGGCAGGGGAGAGACCCCGGGAGGGCATAGCCTCGCACCCGGAAGCGCAGGGCTCGGTGCCGGGGGCTAGCCCTGGCAGAGGGGACCGGCGCCCGCTGGGCCGTACTCACCAGCAGCAGCGCCTCCAGCTGGTTGATGTAGATCTCCTCGCTGGCCAGGAAGCCCGAGAGCACCAACTTCCGCATCTCCAGCCCCTTCCCGGCATCCCGCTCGCCCTGCATGACAACAAGGGATGTCAGGGTCTAGGTGCTGCAAGAGGAACCCCCAGGATCCGCTCCCAGGGGAGGGGCTCTCCGCAGGGAGGGAGGCTGGCGTGGCCAGGGAGATGCATGGCAGAGCCTGGTGCCAGGGGAGCAGCATCAGCCTTGGGCGTGGTGGGAAGCCCAGGGCAGAGCTGGCTTTGCTGTCCTCCCTCCTCCTCAGTTGGCAGGATCCCAGCTCCATTGCTGGGGCTCCTGCGGTCTCAGATATTGGCCCTCCCTCCAGGGCGAGGCCCACAGCCGCCAGGTACGTTATGTTCATTGCAGGGACTGGGCCAGCTGCTCACCGAACCCCGCCTCCCTTGGCCCTGTACCAGCGCCACCCTTTCCCTGGCTCCCCCCGCTCACACCCAGGCCGGCGCTCCAGCAGGGATCCCGTCCTCGGGCCAGGTCGCAGTCCTACCCGTCTCCCCTCTGACACTCTCCCTGCGCACGGCCCACTGTCCGAGGGGTGGGAGTGCCTCAGCACAGGAGCTGGGCTACCCCAGGGCAGCTTCTGGTGGCCAGCCTCCTGGCTTCAGCAGCCCCATGTGCCCCCAGGCCCTGTGGACAACAGCAGCCCAGGAACCTAACGCTCCACCCAAGCCAGCGCCCTCTGCCCCGCTCTACGGCCTCCTCAACCAGGCTCCGGCTCCCCCCAGGGCTCTGAGCCCAGGCAGCGTCACCCCCCCATGGGCTCCAAGGGGGCAAGCAGCCATGGCAGCAGCACCAACCAGCCCCCTCAGCCCCAGAGCCAAGGGCCCCTGGCTACGCAGAGCCAGGCTGGGCGAGGGATTTCTCAGGGGCTGGGCGCAGTTCAGCATGAAGCCAGGGTCGCTCCCAGTGCCAGCTGCTCCCAGTGCCACTTTCCAGAGCTAAGACCCTGTGCGGGAAGAGTCTGAAGAGCCTCCCCCTGGCTCATGGGTGCTAACCCAGGTGTCCGGGCCAAACGCAGGGTGGGCAGTGGGACCAGTCTGGCCTGGATTGGCGGCGCATGCGTGGCCACATGCAAAGCAGAAGTGGCTGCATCTCAGCCCCGCCCTGTAGTCAACAGCTCCCTACCCCGCACGCCCCATGCTTGGAGATCCTCAGGGCCCCTGGCTCTTTACAGAGGGGGCTGCAGCCCATAGCCCAGCCCCAGCATGAGGCAGGGCTGCTGCAGGGGCCGCTCTGGAGGGTTTGCAACACTGGCGATTTCCGGGGCTCAGCTGGTGAGGACTCAGCGACCCCCCTCCCGGCTGGATCCAGCATTTGGCACCAAGGCAGACCCTTCCCAGGAGGTGCCTGGGAGCCCCTGGCCATGCAGCCTCCCCCACGAGGCCACAGACCCCCTCACATCAGTCAGTGCCCTGCAGGCAGAGGGGCCCATGGAGCTGGCCCACCTCAACACCCTGAGCCTGGAGGGACGGCTGCACGCCCAGCCCGGCAAGGACTGGGGCCCAACCCTGCCCTGGGTGGGCACCAGCGGCTGCTGTTGTGACATGGGACGTGGCTAGCACCACTGGAAGCCATGGGCAGGAAGTGCTAACCTTCCTGGAGCTGGCCCAGGGCCACCACCCCCCCCCAGTCCTGAAGCCGTCTCCCCGGCCATGGGGGAGGGCAGTTCCCCTGTTCTGTGAGGTGGGGGCTGCGAGCCTCACTGCCCTGCTGGTAAGGAGGAAGCTCCATTTGCTGATAGCCAGATACTCCTCCCCCACCACACGGCACCCTCTGCTCCCTCTGGCCAGGGGGGACCCAGCACCTGGTGGGGGGAAAATCAGGCCCCAGTGGACGGGCCTGGATCACTTCCAGGCACCTCTTCTAGGCCTGTCTCCCAGCAGGGCGATCCCCATTGCCCCCAACTGTGCCCAGTGCCCTCAGCCCCTCCCCAGACAAGCCCTGGGCCTTTAAGGCAGGAGCCGGGCGAGGCCAGAACCGTTTCTTGTGGGTTTTTAGCCACTGACTAGTCACAGGCTGGTCCTGCTTCTCTGGGGCAGCCCCAGCCCTGCTGCCCATACCAGGGCAGAGCAGGCGAGCACCAGCCTCGGCTCTGGGCTCCAGCACAGGACCTGCCCCACGAAGCCTGTCTGGGAAGCCCGGCCGGGGCACTACCTCCCACAGGCCGTAGCACTGGGCCCTGCCATCCTCTCGGGGGCACAGGAGGAGTGGAACAGCAAGCGGGGGCTGCCCCTGCTGCATAGGTAGGTCCAGGGCCTGCAAGTCCCAGAGCCCCCGGCTATCCCCTGTGAGCCCCCAGCCCTAGGACCAGCAGTTCTGGCTCTGCTTTACTGAGGGCAGCAGCCAGCACCTGGGGACATGCCCAAGGCCTCACAGCACATCCGTGGCAGAGCCAGGGGCTCGGAGCAGGAGCTGGCCCAGTGCCTCTCCAGAGCAGGCAGCAAGAGGCCTGTGTGGCTGAGTGGAGACACTGCTACCCGGGTACGCAGAGACCCCCAGCTCCTCAGCCAGTGCATGGCCCCAGCCCCCCGGTGCACAGAGGCCAAGGCTGTAGCCCCAGGGCCCTGCAGAGCCAGCAGCCCCTTTGCCCCGTCCAACGCGTCCTGCCAAGGGGAAGGGCTGCTGGGTCCACTGGCACCAGGGCTTGGCTGGGCTCGTACTGCAGGGCAGCCCTGTAGCCAGGGACGGAATCTGTCCCCCTCCCCCAGTCATCGGAGCCCTAATCACCACCCTCTGAGGGAGGCCAGGACAAGCACTGGTGTCACCGGGCCAGGCTCCCTGCCCTGCCCCCCAGCCTCGGCCCCAGGTACACCTCACTGCTCTGCCCAGCTTGCTCCCCCCTCCCCCCGGCAGGAGACATGGCCCTGTTAGAGGAGGGCACTTTGCTGCCTGTCCCTCCAACCTACATCCCAGTGACTGGGGCAGCCCCCCCGGGTTAGGGCTCAATGCCACAGAGCCCAGCACCCACCACCGAGGTGCCAGGAGCCCTCAGCTCTGCCCACAGGCACAGTGACACAAGCTGACACTGACAAGGACCCCAAACACCCCCCCCAGCCCAGCCCCCCTCTCCTCCCCAGGCGGATGTGTGCCCACCTTCTTGGAGGCCAGGAAGGTACACCCCGGGCCTGGGCTGGTGGGGGTGCCTGGCTCCGAATCTTCTTCATCCTCCAGGATTTTGTCCAGATACCCTATGGCCTCCTCTTCCTCCTCCATGGCCCGCAGAGTGGCAGGAGGCCAGAGGGCACAGCCCACAGCTCCAGACAGGCCTACGCCAGCAGGCCAGCTGGGCCCGATTCAGCCCTGTGAGCTGGCCGCAGCCTGCTGCTCAAAGGAGCCATTACGGGAGTCCTGCCTGCGCCAGCCAGGGCAGCTTGGCCCCAGGCTTCCCAGAGCGGAGAGGAAACCACGTTCCAGGCAGCCCTGAGCCTGCACAAGGCTGCGGAAACGCCAGGGCTGTCAGCACAGGGCGAGGGGCCAGCCCGGCACAGGCTGCTCCGGCTTGCTTAACCCCTTCCCGGCCCCTGCCGTCTGCGCTCCTCCAGCCAGCCCCGCCTAGCAATGCACAGGAAATGAACGTCTTGCCTCAGGAGGGGGGAGGAGGGGGGGGCGCTCCCTGGCGTGTGGCCAGCGCCGCGCGCAGGAGCGTTTGGGGAACCAGCTTCTCCCCGGTGACCTGCCACAGCCACAACGGGACAAGCGAGCAGCGTCCAGGCGGGGAAGTCAGGCTCCAAGCGCTCTGCTCACACAATTCCTCAGGGCCAGCCTCGAGCCACACACAGCACAGGCTAAGGGGCAATGGACAGTCACACCCCAGCATTGGCCGCTGCCTGGCGAGGGCCCCTGCCCTGGAGCCCACAGCACCGTCCCATCGGCCCTGCCCAGGGGCTCTCTCCTCCACCCCCACTCCTGGGCACAGTCTTGGCAGAGCTCCCTGGTCCCGCTGCATGGCACCTCTGCAGTGCCCCCAGCTGGTCACCTGGCTCTGCACTGAGCCGCAAGAGCAGCGGCTGCCTCCCGGCACAAGGGAGTCCGGGAGGGAATTCCAGGGCCTGGCAGCGGGGATCGTACAGGATGGGACGGGGCTGGGAGAGGGTCACCCGGAGACCTCCCCCTACAGGGGATCAGGCCTCGTATGCAGCCTGGAGGCAAGTGCTGGGCAGGATGGGATTGGGTAGCCGGGTAAATTTACAGCAGAGCTCTGGCCCAGAACATGCCTGGCCAGCCCTCACAGCCAGGGAAGGAGCCTTGCAAACCCAGCCCTGGTACCCCTCCATTCCTTCCAGCAGGGTGTTGACTCTGGACCCTAATGATGTGATCAGTGCGGAACGGCTCAGCCACCAGCCAAGCTGACGCAGCCCTGCGCCCCTGCTGGATGTTGTGGCAGATCCTGGGATGGGGAGCAAGGAGTTCAGCCGCTGAGGCCTGAACCCTCTGCCCCTGCCCAACAGGAAGAAAGAGACACAGCTGCCTCCTGGATACCAAATCCACCTCTTGTGCCTTCCTGAGCACTCAAAGTGCCATCCAGCCCCCGCCCAGGGCTGAAACTGGCAGCGCGAGGATCATGCTGGCTGGGGGCAGTGAATGTAACACCAGTGCCAGGGACTCCTGATTGACAGACTGGACGGGGGCAGTCTCCCGCATGGCCTGGGCGCACCGGGCCTCAGCTGGCCGCCGGGAACAGATGAGGGGGAGCAGGATGGGGCTTGTCAAGGAGTGGAGCAGTGGCTGGAGGCTCCCAGGGCCCTGCAAGCTAAGGATGCGGGGAGGGAGCTTCGCTGTTGGAATAGCTGCCTCCACCTGCCCCCAACTCCAGGGAAAGGGGAAGCTGAGGTTGACCTGCTTTGCATGTGCCAGCCTTATTGTCTTCCTCCACCGCTTCCTGCAGCTGCCAGGACCCCAGTGCCGGGGTGGGGACCAACCAGGAGGCACTGGGGGTTTCCAGAGCCCGTGCCCGCCCATGTCCTTGACGTGGGTAAGAGCCAGGACCACGCTTCAGCCCTAGGGAGCAGAGGTGCCCCAGGACAGACCCCTGTGCACAGAGTTCAGAGAGGGCCAGGGGTGGGGGGAGTCAGTGAGGGGATGGTCTGATGTGGGGGATTCTCACCCAGAACCACAGCCCCCCACCTTTCCCGGTGCAGCAGCCCAGCCCACGCCTCACATGCCCGGTGAGAGGAGGCGGCCCCAGGGCGGGAGGCTATGGCCCAGCAGCAATGCCTGCCTGCTCTCCATGCCGCTCCAGCGCGGGAAACAGTCACGCGCTCAGGACAGGGCCCAGGGGCCTGTTCACAGCCCCCTCCACCAGCGCCGGCTGCAAGTCACCCAGCCCCCCTGGAAACCCCTTTCAGCCCCAAATTGCAGCCCTGCATCCAGAGCGCCACCAGCCCAAGGGCTCTCGGCTGAGCCCCATGGACAGGGGCCCTCGGGTCCCCCTTCTGCAGCTGCCAGCACTCACTTGAGCTGAGCCCACGTGGGAAGAGGAGAAGCTGAGCACGAGCCAGCTGCCTCTCATTGGCAGATCCCAGCCAGCACGCAGGCCCTGATTCTGACGCTGGGGAGGCAGCTGCGAAGGGTTAAAGCCACCAGCCGCTGCGTCCAAAGGGCACTCGGCTTAGCCTGGAACTGCCCGGCCACAGATAATGGGATTGAAGGCAGAGCCAATGCTGGAGCCCCAGCATCTCCAAATCCCATTAGCTCCAGGACGGCTGAGGAGGGAGTGCATGGCAGAGACTCCAGCCCTGGCTGGGCTCTCCCTTGCAGCAGCTGGGGAGGGGCAGACCCTGCTGGATGCCCCTGTGGTAGGAGGGGCCAGCAGCATAGCTGCCAGGAGAGCAGGGCACCCGTGGGAGCATCTCTCCAGTGCGTGTGCACCCTACAGGCTAGGGCTCTGTGGGCACCCATGGCACCATATGCTGGGACACAGGAAGATGCCAGGGCACTGCCATGCAGCATGCCCCTGCCCTTACCCCCAACCCCTTGGGGCCAGCCACAGGATCAGGGCCGGAGCATGCGCCCCTTGTGCAGCAGCCATGCCAGGCAGGCAGCAGCTCTGCCCAGGGACCGGGCCAGGGACCCTTCCCTTGGCTGTAACCAGGCACAAGCTCCCAGGGTGGGCCATCCAGTGTGGGGGCAGGGCACCCTTGGGAGAGGGAACAGCCTGAGGCTTTGTCCTGAGACACCCAGGCCCAGCAGCTAGATAGCTGCCCCCAGTCAGGCCCGGCACAGCACAAGCCAGCTCCTGTACCCAGCTACGCCCAGGCTCTGCAGCGCTCAAGCTGCTGCCCCCCCCCCCAAACAGCCAGCTCCTGATGCTATTGGGCAGTGCCAGCAGATCGAAGAGACTGCCCCTGCCCACACGTGTCCAGCTGCCTGCTTCCTGCATTTGCTGGCTATGGCGGTGCTACCCGGGCCTGCCCGCCCCGGCTTGCTAGCCACAGCCCCCAGGGCGGTCCCCCTCCAGGACCTTCTCACAGGGCACTGGCGTCAGTCCATAAGCCACGTGGGGAAGGAAGAGGACGAAGGCACCATGCCCATCTACGGGCAGTAACGCAGGGCAATGCCGGGGGTCCTGCCGAGGGGCAGCCCCAGAGGAGGGGGGGGGGGGAAGAGATGATCCAGGCCCAGAGCGACACCACATTCCCCCCATACTGGGAAAGTGGATGCACCCACGCTTCGGAGACATCATTAACCAGCCACAGGTCCCTGCTCACTGATGCCACCTGGCGGGGGAAGGCCGAGCTCGGAGATCCACAGCTGGCATCAAGACCCCAAGCAGGCAGGGGCTGGGTTGGATTCAATCCAGTTCATTCCTGCTGCCCCTTGGCACATGCTGCCATCTGCCTTTCCCTTCTTCTGCAGCTGGGCAGTTTGGGGCCTGTTGCCTGCCCAGGGGCTCCCCCATCTTTCTAGGTCCTCCACCCAGCTTGGCATCTCAGCCCCACCAGGCCGGGGGGTGGGAGGAAGCCACGTGTTCGCATTCACTCCTGTTCCTTCAGGAATTAGACCGTAACCCTTTCAATGAGGCAGAACCCACCCTTTCCTGGCACTGCCTTGCCCTGAACAAGGAGTCCCAGAGTTGGTACACAGGCCTCTCTGGCCACATGCACCTCACAGCACGGCCACGAGAAACTGTTACCCTCAGTCTAGCAATGCCTGAGGAACAAGCCCCATGCTCCAAGGCACAAGGGGCCCCACTGCTACAAGGTCAGGAAGGCTTTCCTCTCACCCCCTCCACGCACTCAGCTCATGCTAAAGCGTCAGGCATTTGCCCTCCAACCCACCCGGAAACCTGCCGCCGAGAAGGTGCTGGGTTGGTGCGTATCAGAACCAAGGGAGCTGGGAAAGCAGGCTGCATGGCTTGTTTGCTAGGAGCCCCCAGAAATGCTTGGGGAGATACACGTCACGCCCCTGAGCCTTCCAGACACTGGCGCTGCCCAGAGCATGGCAAGAGCCCCCCCCAGCCAACCCTTCCCATTTCTCGGGGGTTCCCATTCCCAGAGAGGGGTTTCATAATACTCTGACCAGGGCTCTCTTTAAAAAGGTTCCGCCCCAAAGATGCTTGCTTGAAAATTACCAGAAGCCTTCAACTGGCCCAGTCCCTCCCTCCGTCACTAGATGGCGTGCACAGCCCATCAGAGGGGCCGGCTGTGCCCAGTCAGCGAGCTGCAGGCTGCAGCACAGAGCCGGGAAGAGGCACCAGGGTCCTGCCCGAGCAGCTCCAGCCACAGCAGCAGAAGCCCCCCACCCCTACCCCACTGGCTCCCACGCCAGGCCCTGACATCGCACTTCAGGGGTCAGGAAAGGAGGGCACAGGGCCACTACCCTGCACCCCTGCCCTGTACCCCCAGCATGCCCAGCCAATAGGCGTAACCGCCCCCCCCACCTCCCCAGCGGCTGGGCCTCTGAGTCCCTATCCACTGAGGCAAGATGGGGGGCAGAGAGGGGTTCCCACTCCACCCCACCCCCTGCTGGCCCCAGGAGCTGTTCCATAGCTCTGCAGAGAATCCCAGAGCGCCGCTGAATAGCACTGAAATGTAGCTGGTTCTGGGGTGGAGAGCAGAAGCTGGGTGCCCTGTACCAGGCACAGGGTGGAGGAGAGAGGATGATGGGCCAGAGACCCCCACACCCCTCCCCTCTTAGGGGCGGGGCCCATGCAGAGCAGCCAGGCCCCTGGGCAGGACGCTGCAGTGCACAGTCAGCAAGGGGGAGGGCTGCCAGGCTGTTGACAGCCCTAGGAGCTCTGCAGCAGCTCCTCCCTCTGGGGATGGCCCTCTTGACAAGCCCTCCTCGCCCTTCACCACAGCAAAGCACCAAGGAAGGAACTGGCCGTGGCACTAGCCGACTGAAGCTGGACACTCGCCCTGCCCTGAACCACCAGGCCCCAGCCCGTGCTGCTCACCCCCAAACTGGGGGGGGGAGGGGGAAGAAATGCTAGCAAAGGAGCAGCCAGGCTGCTCAGTACCCCTCCTCTCAAGCCAGAAGAGGCGGAGAAGGACAGTGGGCTGAGCTAGGTGGTCAAGGGGGAATTGGAGGGAAGGGGGAGCCAGGGGACCGAACCATCCCAGCTCCAGCGACACCCGGTCCCACAGGACACAGAACCAGTGTCACGCCCGTGCTGGGCAGAGACCCCCCAGGTTCCAGCAGCACTGTCACGTGGCCACCTACCCCAGTGCCCAGGCTGTCGGTGGGCGTGGGTGAGACGCCATCCCCGCTCTCCTGGCCACGGGCGCTGAGCTGCGGCGACATGGTGGGCGACTCGTCGATGTAGGGCATGGTCTCCGAGCCCTCCGGTGGCACCTTGGGCTCCTCATTCCCCTCCGCGTCGTAATCCTCCGCCCCGTAGTTGAAGTCTGCCAGGAGAACAAGGAGAGGCCGGTGAGTGTCTGCCACTAGGGCACCCAGGGAGGCATAGCGCACCGGGGGCTGCCTGCCCCTCGCCGCCATGGCACCACCCAGCAGCAGACCCCAGGTGGGAGACGGGGCTTGCCAGAGGCATGGCACCCAGGGGCTAAGCCATCAGACACCTGTCTGCCCCCAGGGCGCTCCTCCCCACTGGGGAGAGCTGAGAGCTCAGCACTCTCCCTGCCTGCTGCACCATCTTGCTTTTTATAGGGCTGGGGGTGGGGCTCCCAATAGGTGAGGTCACTTCCCTAGCTCCGCCCCCTTGTTTTGACTCCAGCAGCCAATGGGTGTGTGGCACCAGGACAAGGTGGGCGCTGAGACAGAGACTGATGGTTAATAGGAAAAACCCTTTTCCACCAGCCCCCCCCATCCCTCCCTGCAGCTGGGCAGAGGCCCCCTCCCAGCTCCGCCAGGGCCCAGGGCAGGGGCGTGGGCGCTTGGCCTCGGGGTGCCCCACTGCACTGGAGCCGGCAGCATTGGCACCGGCTGCGGAGGGCTGCAGGGCCCGGGCGTTGCATGGCTTGATTTTAGGGCTGCTCCGGTCAGGCACGTGGCAGAGACTGTGCCCCGGGGAGGGGTCAGCCAGGGCTGGAGGGGCCCCTCAGCGCCCCTGCCCCAAGGGTCAACAGCTCCCTGGCACGTCTGCATGTATCTGACAGCCAGCCACACAGCCCCCAGCCAGCTCTTTAACCCCTGAGGAGCAGCGGCCCCCTCCCCGGCGCAGCGAGCCACCGTGGCCCCCTTGATCCCCTCCTGGCCATGCTCTGCCCAGCCAAGCCCACGGGCACACTTGACACACAATTAACAGCTGAGTACTGCCCCGGAGATGCAGGGACCCGGCTCTGCCAGGCATCCTGCTGCAGGGGCAGGGGCAGGGCTGAGCAGGGAGTGGAAGGGGCAGCAGCAGGGGGCTAGGGAGCCAGTGATCCATGCGAGGGGAGGACTCCGCTGCAGCCTGCCACCCCATGCAGAGGTGCCAAGCGAATCTGTCCCCTCATTCCTATACCCTCAAACGCAGCAATGAGGGTGGGCCTGGGTGCCAGGACTCCTGGGCTCTGCCACCCGACCCGCTGGGTGGTTTGCGTAAGTCACGACTCCGCCTCTCCGTGCCTCAGTTTCCCCTCTAGGTCATTGTCCCCGCGGCGCTCAAGGTTGGGGGGGGGGCACAGCATCTTCCCAGCCCGCCAACAGCAGAGCTTGCTAGGCCCGGGAGCCGTGGCCCTCAGCGACACTTGCCCCCCAGCGCAGCAGCTCGCCATGGGGCGCTGGGCGAGCAAAGCAGTCCAGCTCCAGCAGGATGTTAATGGCAGGGAAGGGTGCAGGGCTACCAGCCCTAAAGGCAGCACAGGGGCAGTTCTCCCCACCACCTCACTCTCTGTCCCCAGACTCTCTCAGGCAGCGCTGAGCCCCCCCACCTCAGGCCTGCCTGTCCCAGCCGCCCCCTCCCTCCATCACTGACAGGCTACAGCCGGAGGGACGGGGCCAGGCTGGGAGCAATGAGCTGCCTCTGTTGCAGGTGAGGGCAGGGAGGCCCAGGGGTTGGAGCCGGACTCGGCTTCATCCTCCACAGGCTGCAGAGCTGGGGGGAGTGGGGGGGGGGCCTGGCCGGTTACCATGGAAATAGCAATGGCCTCAGCAGAGGGAAGAGCCAAATGCAGCAGCCCCGAGATGGGTAGAGGGCAGGGGTCTGGTGCCAAGGGGGGGTGGGATCCAGAGGGCTGGGGGCTGGCACTGAGTGGGGGGATCCAGAGGGCAGGGGGGAAAGGGAAGCTGGACTGTTGGGGTTGGCCAGCAGGTGAATGCTGGGGGGCCCAAGGCTCAGATCCCCAGGAGCTTGGGGCAGGGGCTCTCCAGCCCAGGCCTGGCCCCTGGGAGCTGCTCTCAGGCAGGTCTGCGTGAGGCTGACGGGGCCCTTCCCAGGGTGAGTGCCAGCCTCTTGGAGCAGGGACAGCTGTAGTGGGAGCTTTCTGTGCTGGGAGGCCAGGCTGGGCCTGGCCCCTCAGGGCAGCTCCCAACCCAGTGGCTGGTGGAGGGGGCGGGCGGGCACTATGAGAGATGGTGAGTCCCTGCCACCCCAGTTGGAGGCATGTTCCCACCCCAGCCAGCACCCGCTGTCACAGCAAATGCCTTCTCTGTGTGCACCCTGCACTGACCTCTGCTCCACCCCACAGCCTGGTCCCTGTGGGCACCCTTCCTGACCCCACAATGATCCCAGCACCCTGAAGCCTGAGGCTGGGTGCCCCCTCAAGCCCCTGCACTGAGTGCGCCCAGCCCAGAGCCCCCACGCAAAGGCAGGTGGGGGCTAGAGCCCCCCCCGGCCCACTGCACTGAGTGTGCCTGGCCCAGCACCCCCATGCAAAGCCGGGCAGAGGCAGAGAGCCCCCACCACACACACACACAGCCCCCTGCACTGTGTGTGCCTGGCCCAGAGCCCTCGTGCAAAGCTGGCTCACTGAAGCCCCACAGCACGATGCTCAGCTGCAGTTAATATTTCATTGCAATTTAATATTTCAAGCTGATAAATCTTTAAATCCAAGAGGATTTTAAAGCCCTCCAGAGTCAGACCCTGTGAGCATGAGCCAGGGAGGGAAGAGGGCCAGGAACAAGGGACATTGCTGCGCCCATTAGCCTGGGGAATCATGTCCCCATGCCAGGGGATGGGAGGCCAGTGCTGGAGCCATTCAGAACGGGCCTGGGCAGAGCCCAGCAGGACGGGTCTGGGTGGGACACAGCACGGCACAGAGCAAACCCGTAACTGACCCCATCACAGCTCAGCAAGCAACCCAGCGTGGTCACCGCCGGGCAGCCCAGCCCCCATCGCTCAGACGCAGAAGGGTCCCCGCTGGGCTCGTCCTGCTGGGTCTGGCTCCTGTGGCCCTGGAAAGGCGCGTGTGTCCGTGCGTGGACACACACACACACACGCGTGTGCGCATGCAGCCACAGCATGGCAGCCCAGGTTCCCACCTCATTAGCACGCTCCAGCAGGGAGCCCTCCCTGCTCCTGGGAGCAGCAGGCCAGGCGCCGGCCCCGGCTGCTGGCAGCGCTGCGGCAGGCTGTCGAGGGAGCAGCTGGGACAAGCAGCCGAGCGCACGCTCCTGAGTCACCCTCATTAGCACGGGGTTCCCTCCATCGCACCCACACACGCGCTGCCTCCCAGACTGCTGGACATGGCATGAGAGGTGGGAGATCCCACTGGCTGCGTGGCGCATGGGGAGGAGGGGGTACTTTACGCTGCATTACGCACCTCCCTCCCCACCTCTGCATGCACATGGCTCGCACGCGCACATGGATCGCACGCGCACAGCCCCGGGGAATCCACCCGGGTTATATACACAATGCTCTAGCACGTTACATTAGCACATTCCCACTTGTGGGGACAAGCGGGGGACTCCTCTCACTTTGAGGGGGGGGGGTGTTTGATTCACTTCTGCTTCCTTGTTTAAGGAGTTTGGGTGAATTTTAGAGCAACAGCCCAGAGCATGGGGGTGGAGCCACAGCTCTAACTTCTCCTTTCCAAGCCTGGGCCCCCCTCCCACAGCTCTGCTGGTGACCCCCAAACCCAACCCCAGCCCCTGCTAGCCCAGCCCTGGGCCCCCCTCCCACAGCTCTGCTGGTGACCCCCAATCAAAACCCACAGCCCCTGCTAGCCCAGCCCTGGGCTCCCACCGCCAGCCCAGCTCTGCCAGTGCCCCCCAATCCCGACCCACAACCCCTGCTAGCCCAGCCCTGGGCTCCCACCCCCCGCTCAGCTCTGCCAGTGCCCCCCCAATCCCGACCCGCAGCCCCTGCTAGCCCAGCCCTGCCCCCACAGCTCTGCTGGTGCCCCTCACTCCTGACCTGCAGCCCCTGGTAGCCCAGCCCTGGGGTCCCCCCCCAGACAGCTTTGCAGGTGTCTCTCAACCCAGGACCTTTGCACCCCACCCTGCGTCCTTTCCTGCCCCTCTCTGGCTCCCCCTGCTCCCCTCAGGCCCACGTGGAGTCCGCAGAGCCAGACGAGCCAAGACATCTCTGCCAGCCAGTCCCAGGGCAGCTGGGCACGGATCAGCCGGCAGATCTCACGGCCCCTAGCTCATGCCCACCTCCACCAGCTGCTGCTGGCAGCTTCTCCTAGAGCCGGGGGTGCCAGCCCCTAGCGCCAGCCCTGCTCCAACCGGGCCAGGCTGGCGCGCGCCCGAGTCCCCAGCTCCCGCCTCTGCAGCGGCTGCAGGGCCCGTGGCGTGAGGCCCGTGCCATCGCCATGGCAACAGGCTCCTGCACAATCCTGCCGGCTGCCAGCTCAGCCTCCCACGGCCGCAGGGATGGGGGAAGGGGCCTTGCGCTCTCCCCTGCTCCGTCCCACGGGCCGGGCAGGGCGCAGGGGGCAAAGGGGCAACGGAGCCGGCATCACCCCACCCCACAGCCCACCTCAGTGCGGCCCCGGCTTTCAGCCAGCACAACACCGGGGTCAGGCGCCCCCCAGGGCGACTCGGCCCGCGGACACCGGAGCGGGAGCAGGGGCTGGGCTCGGCGACCTCCAGGAGAGGCGCTCCCTCCCAGCTGGCCTGGGGGCCGCAGTGTCACGACCCCAGCCTGCCCCATAGCAGGGACCGCTGAGCTGGGGGCCGAGCCGCCGGCAAGGGTGCCAGCACCCCGGCTATCGGGCTGCAGCCCAAGCCCAGGGCAAGAGGCAATGCCATCCCACCTCTCCCAGCTCTTCCCATGCCCTCCGGCATGGGGCTCTGCAGCAGCTTCTTCCCCCGAAAAGCCCCCTGGAGCCACTGGGCAGGAAAGAAACCGACCCCATGATTAGCAGCCACTCATAGCCCGTGCCCCCAGGGCACCAGCCACATGCCAGCCACAGCAGTTAATATTTCACCAGCCCCACCGACAGGGCAGAGAAGCCCCCGTGCACCAGGGCACAGTATCTGGGCTCTCCCAGAGCGCTTCCCCGAGGACGAGTCCCATGCAGTGAGGTCTGCACGGAGGAAGGCACGTTCCTGGCTCCCCTACAGCCCCGCCAGCTGCCCTCCTTACTGCACCAGGAATGCAAATTAAACCCAACAGCTAAGACACTATGCCCCATTGCCAGGCACATGTCAAGTGCTACTGCCAGGGAGGGGCGGCCGGGGAGGGGCGTGTGGGGCAGGGGGAAGCAGGGTCACATGCGTCCCCAGGCCAGGCAAGAGGCCCTGGAGAGCCGGGGCCCAGCGGGAAGAACTTGTGCCATCTCCGAGAGTGCCCCAAACACACACATTGCAAATCCCCAGCTCTAATTCCTGGGCCTGGAATTCCTTATCTGCTGCGCCCCAGGCCCCTGCACCCCTGCCTGCAGCCCAGAGAGAGGCCAGCCGCCCTGGGTTTGTGTGGCCCCCGGAGCACAGCCTGAGTCCAGCACTGCCGCAGCATGGGGAGAGCGGCTTGAAAGCCAGCCGCACCGTGGTCACATCGCCCTCCCCACAGCCTGGCGCCGGGCCACCTCCAGCAACGGCAAAGAGACGGGAGGGCTTGGGAGCCCCTCCGCTGCACATGTCCGAGGACGGGAACTCACAGGAACAGCAAAGGGAGATCTCACTGCCACTTCCCCTCACCTCTGCCAGCGCCTCAGCACCGACCACAGCCCCCGTCACCCCGGCCCGGGCTCCCCCCCAGGTCTGCCAGCGCCGACCCGCAGCCCCCATCACCCCGGCCCGGGCTCCCCCCCGGTCTGCCAGCGCCGACCCGCAGCCCCCGTCACCCCGGCCCGGGCTCCCCACCAGCTCTGCCAGCAGCGACCCACAGCCCCCGTCACCCCGGCCCGGGCTCCCCCGCAGGTCTGCTAGCAGCGACCCGCAGCCCCCGTCACCCCGGCCCGGGCTCCCCACCAGCTCTGCCAGCAGCGACCCACAGCCCCCGTGACCCCGGCCCGGGCTCCCCCCCAGGTCTGCTAGCAGCGACCCGCAGCCCCCGTCACCCCGGCCCGGGCTCCCCACCAGGTCTGCCAGCAGCGACCCGCAGCCCCCGTCACCCCAGCCCGGGCTCCCACCCAGCTCTGCCAGCAGCGACCCGCAGCCCCCATCACCCCGTCCCGGGCTCCCCCCCAGGTCTGCCAGCAGCGACCCGCAGCCCCCGTCACCCCGGCCCAGGCTCCCACCCAGCTTTGCCAGCAGCGACCCGCAGCCCCCATCACCCCGGCCCGGGCTCCCCCCCAGGTCTGCTAGCAGCGACCCGCAGCCCCCGTCACCCCGGCCCGGGCTCCCCACCCAGCTCTGCCAGCGCCGACCCGCAGCCCCCGTCACCCCGTCCCGGGCTCCCCCCCAGGTCTGCCAGCAGCGACCCGCAGCCCCCGTCTCCCCGGCCCGGGCTCCCACCCAGCTTTGCCAGCAGCGACCCACAGCCCCCATCACCCCGGCCCGGGCTCCCCCCCAGGTCTGCCAGCGCCGACCCGCAGCCCCCGTCACCCCGGCCCGGGCCCCCCCGCCAGGTCTGTCAGCGTCGACCCGCAGCCCCCGTCACCCCGGCCCGGGCTCCCCCCCAGGTCTGCCAGCGCCGACCCGCAGCCCCCGTCACCCCGGCCCGGGCTCCCCCCCAGGTCTGTCAGCGCCGACCCGCAGCCCCCGTCACCCCGGCCCGGGCTCCCACCCAGGTCTGTCAGCGCCGACCTGCAGCCCCCGTCACCCCGGCCCGGGCTCCCCCCCAGGTCTGCCAGCAGCGACCTGCAGCCCCCATCACCCCAGCCCGGGCTCCCCAGCTCTGCCAGCGCCGACCCGCAGCCCCCATCACCCCAGCCCGGGCTCCCCGTCTTCAGGCTCTCCCCATCCCCCTCTGCTGATGCCCCTCAAACCCAAACAGCAGCCCCCCTTCCGCATTATTTGTGTCCTGGGCCTTTCCTGAGAGCTGCCTGCGTTCGGGCAGGGGGAGCACACGCCGCCTCTGGGGAACACACACCTGCAACCGCGGCCCTCCTCCTCCTCCACTAGAGACAGGTTAGGCGCAGTCCGGGGATTCCTGGCTCGCTGCTGGCCCAGCCCGGGCACCCCTCCATGCAGGGCCCCAACGCTCTTCCTCGCCAGCCCCCAGAGCCCTCGGCTACAGCCTGGCTGACAGCTGGCTGCGGCTCCCGGAGCCTGCTGCACCAACGCTCTGCCCATCCTTCCACTTCACTAAGCATCTCCATGGCTGTGACCACGCACTCGCCCGCCTGGGGGAGCCTGGGGAGAGCGGGCGGCTAACAGGGCCAGCACGGCAAGGGCCAGGAACAGTCCTCGGGGTCATTTCCCTCCCTCCACGTGCAGCCTGGGGACTGGCTCCAAGGAGAGTATGCCTGCAGCCTGGCCAGGGCGAGGGGAGACCAGCCTGGGGAGCTGGCCGGTGGAGCGACCACGCCCCTGGGGAGACACAGACGGGACGGGACGAGGAGCCCTTGGCCCCCCTGGTCCCCAGCGTCGCCAGCCTGTGAGACATGCTCCCTCTCCCCGGCGCGCTGTGGACTGGCCCTGTTGCCTCAGCCGAAGGTGGCCCAGGGCGGGAGGGAGCCGAATGAGGCAGGAGTGAGGCTGGCCTGAAATGCCTTGGCACAGGGACCCGGCTGTGCCAGTCCAGACCCACAGGTGGCAGCTCCATCCCAGGACCAGCAGGGGACCTTAAGATCTAGGCTCTGCCGCGTGGGCCCAGCTCTAGCTCCAGACAAATCCACACCCGGGATGAGGGGGCAGCGACTGCCCTCCCGCAGGGCCTCCTTTGCCAGCCCCGGCAGAGCCCTGAATAAAGACAGCCCTGCTTTCCCCCGCGGTGGGAAGTACCCATCTGGGATGGGGACTGGCTGCAGGATTGCCACTGAGGTTTATTTCTTCCCTTCTCTCCCCCTGTGGATTAACCGCTGGGGGGGCCCAGTGGTGCCTGTTAAACTGACCCTGCCTGCAACGGAAGCAGCTCATTAACCTTCTCCTTCCTTCCGCCTTCACCACTGCTCCCTCCATCCGGGCCAGCTCTCCTCCCCACTCACAGGCACCAGGGGCAGGCGCTGGCAAAGCCCTGGCATGGGCGGGACGCCCAAAGCAAGCCTGTCAGCGTGGGACAGTGCTCCCCAGCACACCTGGGCCAAAGGATCCCGCAGGAGGACGGGGCTGGGGAAACGGGATCCTGGCAGCCCCGCAAAGCCCGGGTCATTCCAGAGCCCCCAGCAGCACTGACAACGGCTCCTCTTCGCTGGCCCTCATGCCGTGCTGGGAGATCTCGCCAGCTGGCTGCCGCAGGGATGGGTGAGGCATTGCTCAGGTCTAGCGCCCCATCAGGGGTGGCGCCCCTCCCTTTGCAGCCTGTTCTTGCCTGGTCCCCAGTCTGCTACACAAGGGCCCTCTGCTGCTCAGGCTTGCTGGGCAGAGCAGCCAGTCGGCATCTTTCCTCCGCACTCCAGGCTGCCCCCGGGAGCTCTCCCTGCCTCTCCTGCTTGGGAGTTGGAGGGCTGGGCAGATGGGCCCTGAGAGCCAGGGGGTGATGTTCTCTAGTGCAAAGGCGGAGAGGGAGGAGAAAGGCCCCACTGAGGAATCTGGGGCAAGGGGGATGCACCAGAATGCTCATGTAGCCCTTTATTGTGGCTAGGACCCACCAATCTGAAGCCGTTTCCTGGATCTGTGTCCTGCGAAATCTCTGCAGAGGCTCAGCCAGGCCGGTGGGCCCAGTGCCCACTCCCAAGCAAAGGGGCGTCTGGGCGAGCAGAACCCAGAAACTGCCTTGGAGCCTACAGGCCCAGGGACAGCCCCCCAGGGCTCAGCTATGGTGGGGCCAGGCCTTTTGTGCTGGACTAAAGGGAGCCACTTTGGCTCCCTGGCATCACCCAAGGCCTGGGCCAGGCGACCTCCCCAAAGGAGAGACCCACCCAACGGAGCTTAAATCCTGTCACCTAACCACCGCCTCAGCCAGATGAAGCAGCAAGTCCCCAAAGCGCCCGTCACCGCCTGGGCCAGACCCGCAGCAGAGTCTCCAGCAGAACCACCCGCAAGTTGGGAGGAAGGAACTAGCGTCCAGCTGCTCGGCTAGGCAGGCAGCCCGACACCCTCACACCCTTGCCCCACCGGAGATACACAGAGACCATCGGGCCTATTGCTGCGTTCTGCGCCCCGGGCCCAGATGGAAACTAACTGCTAATGGGGCACGAGGTGGCCCAGACCTCATGTCTGGGCAGGGCTGCCGTGGTTCTGCTGTGCCCGAGGGAGGCTGCAGAACCCAGCCCAGGCCTGAGGGGGAGAACACACCACCCCAACGCTGCTGCAGGAGTCCCCCCGGTCCTGGCTTCCTTCCAAAAGGCCCATCATATAGTTACCAGCTCTGGTGCATTCCCTCCCATGCCCCCTGGTGCCGGGGCACCCCGGCTCCTGCCACGCTGGAATGCGCTCAGTGCTGGCACGAACCACAGAGAGATGCAGCCTGAGCGGGTCTGACAGTGCCGGAGCCTGGAGCCATGCCGGCAGGCTCTGAAACACGCCTCACCAACCACAGCCTTGGCACTGGCTCCTGAGGCCCCTAGGACAAACACCCAAAGCAGATCCCCAGTGACGTGCAGCAAGCCACACGCTGCCCTGGACAGGGCTAAGGGATCTTCACACTCCTGATATGGGGGCTAGCCAAGGCAAAGCAGCCAGCTGGGTGCAGGGCACCCATCACAGCATCTCTCCCTGGCCAGGCCTGGCTTCCCCTTCCCTTAGCCAGGATCGCCAGTCACGCCAAGCTCAGCCCGAGGGTCTAATCCACCCAGCGTAGCTCACTCCTGAGCCCCGAGCCAGCTGGGTGCAGGGCACCCATCACAGCATCTCTCCCCGGCCAGGTCTGGCTTCCCCTTCCCTCAGCCAGGATCGCCAGTCACACCAAGCTCAGCCCGAGGGTCTAATCCACCCAGCTTAGCTCACTCCTGAGCCCCGAGCCAGCTGGGTGCAGGGCACCCATCACAGCATCTCTCCCCGGCCAGGCCTGGCTTCCCCTTCCCTCAGCCAGGATCGCCAGTCACGCCAAGCTCAGCCCGAGGGTCTAATCCACCCAGCGTAGCTCACTCCTGAGCCCCGAGCCAGCTGGGTGCAGGGCACCCATCACAGCATCTCTCCCTGGCCAGGCCTGGCTTCCCCTTCCCTCAGCCAGGATCGCCAGTCACGCCAAGCTCAGCCCGAGGGTCTAATCCACCCACCGTAGCTCACTCCTGAGCCCCGAGCCAGCTGTGACGCTGGCAGAGAGACCAGTGCTCCAACTCCCTCTGTGCCCAGCAGCCCTCCTCCCTCCTGGATGGGCACATCCGCCACCCGCCTGCACACAGACCAGGAGAGGGCAGCGTGGCCCTGCTCTCCAGTTCATGCCAGGCCACAGATCCAGGCAGAGCCTCTTCAACTCGCTGCACAGAGGCTTGGACACTCAGGGGCAACTTGCACGTCCATGTACATTGTGAACGCCAGACACCTCCTGCTTACTTCGGGGCGGGGATATTTCCGCATGGGACCAAGTACCTCTGCCATCTGCACACCTCCGGCAGGTTAGCCAGTGCAGACAAGGGCTCAGAGCAGGGCCCACATCCAGAGCCAGGGAACCAAGCCAGCCTCCAGCCAGGGGCTGCAGGCACAGCTTCCGTAGGGCAGCCCCCATGGACACTGGGTCTGATCTAGTGCTGGGTCTGCCAGGGCTCTCGCTGGGGGGCCTCAGCAAGGCACGAGGGGTGCTCAGCTGGTCGGGGCACACACAGTCCGGAACCACTTCTGACCCTGGTGGGGAGGGACCCTGGGGTCTGACCGTGGTGGGGACCTTCTTAACCGCTCTGCGCCTGTCTCCAGACAGACACCACGTTATAAAGTACATTCAGGTCACTGGATCGAGAGTGAAAATAATTAACGTTCACCTCCTTTGCTGTGCCCACACCTGCCCCGCCACTGCTCCCCTGCCCACACCTGCCCCGCCATTGGCCCCCAGGCCTGCATCCTGCCTGCACCTACCCCGCCACTCACCTCATGCACCCCCCGCCCACACATGCCCCGCCATTGCCCCCCCCACCCGACCTGCCCGCCTTTAGCCCCCCGCCTGCACCTGCCCTGCCATTGGCCCCCAGGCCCACATCCTGCCTATACCTGCCCCGCCATTCACCTCGTGCACCCCCTGCCTGCACCTACCCTGTCATTCGCCCCTCATGCCTGCACCTGCCCTGACATTTGCCCCATGCACCCCCTGCCCTGCCATTCACTCCCATGCAGCCCATGCCCACACCCTGCTCCCCCATTCGCTCTTGCACGCCCAGCCTGCACCCTGCTGTTCGCCCCCAGGCCCACACCCTGCTCCACCATTCACTCCTGGAGGCCCTGCCTGTGCCCTGCTCATCTGAATTCCAGCCTCAGTAGCTCGGGTGTGCTTTGATTTGCTGCGTGTCACGGTGGTGAGCACCCTGGGCTGGGGTCTGACGGGCAGTGCACCATATGAATTATACAGCCAGGCAATGCCACTCAAAGCACCCAACCCACCCCCTGGCCAGGCACCCCACCCACTGTGTGCCACCTCTAGGCAGCGTCCTCTCTCTGTCCTCCACATCACCACCACACTGTCCCCCACAAGGTTACTGGTCCTTCCTGCCCAGCGCCAGGCCCTCCTGCGGGCTCCACTCCGAGCTCCACGGCTCCGGCGCAAACACCTGCAGACCGGCCAAGGGATTCAGCCGCAGGCCCCCAGCAGAACTGCGGAGAGGCCTATGGCCCCGCTCCTCATGCTTCAAGGCCGCAGGTTGGCTGCCTACAGGGGCCAGGAAGAACTCACAGCTCCGGCTCTGCGGGGCCGGCCAGGCACAGTAGCGGGGGCTCTCCAGCGCTGGCCCTGCTGGGGGGTGCACTGCGCTCGCCCCACCTGCAAAGCACCTCAAAGCACTTCTCAGGCCTCAGCCCTGCCTGACATGGGGAGAAATCACGGCACCTGCCCCAGGCCACACAGCAAGGCAGCCACAGAGGCGGGAACAGAACCCAGAAGTCCGGGGCTCTCAGCACACAGCCTTGCGGGTGGGTGGGGGAGCTTACCCGCTCGCTGCACCACTGCCAGGGCATGTTCTGGTTCCCGCCCGCCTGAGGTGCTTGCTGCACCGACCCAACCCCGGGGCTGCGAAATCCAGCCAGAGCCAGGCCTCCCCGCTGACCCAGCGCGAGAGCCAGGGACCCGGGCGATCCCCCTGCCCAAGCCCTCCTGGGGCCGCAAGGAGCTTGGCCCCATTCCCGAGGCAGCCCCTGTCTCTCTGGGGCCGTGGTGGCTACCCAGTGCCACGCTGCAGAGCGCGAGAGAGTCACACGAGCCCCACCGCACGAAAGGTCCCCGGCGACCCGGGTCTTGGAGCTCTCTCCCACTCCTCGCATCGCAGTGATCTTCCCGCCACTACCACAAGGGGGCACAGGAAAGCAGCCCAAGCCCAGGGACCAGCCTGCTTCCCCGAGCTCATAACCGGTGGCACAGGGGCTGGCAGGGAGGCCCCGTGTCGGGGGGCACGGCTGCCCAGTGACCCTCGGACACCAGCAGGGCGAGCCGGGGACTGACCTGCTCCCGCTGGAAGGGGGCATCAGGCATGGGGGCAGCGCAGGGCTAGGCCCCTCGGGGCGCCGAGGTCACCCAGCTAGCAACGCGGGAAGCGTGGCGTGGATGGCTCCGGTGTTTCTACCCAGAGGTGCAGCCCCACTCGGAGCAGGGTCAGACAACGCTGCAGGAGCAAGGCCTGAGCCCACCGCTGCCCCCAGGGCTCTCAGCCAGGCCCCCGCCGAGCGCAGCCCATTCTGGGGCTGGGAACTGGGCATGGCTGAATGTGCTTCCCCAGGTGGATCAGCCTGTGCCCCCTGCCCCGGTGCCACGCAGGTGAAGGCAAGTGAGGGCATCTCCCAAGGAAGAGCGCACCCCATGGACAGTCCCTCTCTTGTGGGCTCACTTAGAGGGAGCATCTCTGCCACAGAGCTGCATGGGTCTCTCGGGGCGATTGCAGGGGAAGGTGCCCCAATCCTCCCCGCTCACCTGCGTGACCCCGCTGCACCAGCGCTCAGCCTGCCCATTTACATAACCTGCCCCGGGCTCCGACTGCCCAGGAGGGGGCTGCAGGGGGTTGTGCCACCCCCAGAACACTGGCACTGTCTAAATGCCAAGGGATGGGGGAAGCGCTTCCCGGAGCAGCCTGCAGTGACAGAAAGCAGGAGAGGAGCGCGCATCCACGGGGAGGGGGCTGCACTGAACAGCCCAGGCCCCCGGCTAACGACGGCAGGCAGAAGGGACACCCGCTCCGATGCCGCCTTCGCTTGGATCCTGCCACCCACCCGGCCCTGCGGCGCAGCGTTACACAACAGGTAGTGACAGAGAGGGGAGCCGGGCTGGCCAGTGCCCCCACCTGGCACCGTGCCCCCAGGTGAGCTGGCTCCCTGAGCGATCCTTCCCAGCCCTCTCCGACTCCCGCAGCCGGGAGACCCCAGCGGCTCCGGCCCAGCCCAGCCCGGCCCCCCCGAGCGCACACGTACTGCTGTAGAGGGTGTCGATCCAGGAGAGGCGCGCCAGGCCCCGGTGGCTGAGCGGCTCCATGCTCGGCGAGGCGAGGCTGGCTGTCAGATCCTCGGCCACCGACACATCTCCCAACAAAGGCGGCGAGGGGAGGGAGGGAGGGGAGCAGGGAGGGGGCCAAGGGGAGCGGGGCTGGGGCGGGCTGGCAGAAGCCTGGGCAGCAGTGGGTCACGGCAGCCGGCGAGGGGAGCCCGAGCCAGCCCCTACCCTGCAGCACGGGGCTGCCTGCCGGGGGGAGAGGCTCCGCTCCGGGAAGGAGCCGCCAGTGCCTGCCAATGGCAGCCCGCACCTCCCCCCGCCTCCGCCGGAGATGGGGCGGGGAGCGGAGCCAGCCCCGCATGCAGGGAAGCTGGGGAGGGGGCAGCGAGCCCCTCTCTCCGGCGCCATGTCCAGAGTCACCCCCAGGCGCTCAGCTAGGCTGCTGCCCTGCACCCCAGAGGTGGCTGCATTTCAGCATCATGACAGGTGACAGCTGGGGGTGAAGGGGGGGCACCCCATGCCGTGGGGCAGTGCTGGGCTCCGCAGGCTACCATCAGCTCCCCGAGTTTGGGGGGAAGAGGCTGCGGAGACGCTGCCAGATGGTCAGGTGGCTGCAGGTGGCAGTTAGCTGGGTCTGCCGCATCCCTCGAGGCCGATGACCCCCTCCCCCAGCCATGCCGTGAGTATTTTTAGGGGGTGGGGGAGGGGCATGAGGGGCCCTGTGGATGGCCTAACCTAGGCATCCGGCCCTGTGCCCCCTCTGCAGACTGAGAGCCCAAATTGGCAAGACCCCTCGAGGCAGCCCGGGCATGACTTCAGTCCACCAGCCAGGGGGGCCAGTAGTGCCAGTTGGCAGGGTGATGCCCGTCTATTGGAAGCCAGGCTGAGAACCAGCCAACTCATTCCACACAGGCCAGCGAGCAGCCAGGGACGTAGCCACCTCCCAGCACCAGCAGGCCCTGCCACACTGGAGCTAAGAGGCCAGAGGGGAACGGCTCCACGTCCCGGCCCCAGTGGCAAGGAGAACGGGTCCCAAGGAATGACCTGGAGGGAACATGGGGCGCGTGGGGAGAGCGGAGCCGAGGAGCTCGACAGGCCCTGGGACATCGCCATCTTCGTAGTCACTGGAGCCAACAGCAGCCACGGCAGCTAAGAGATGCATTTCTTTCCTCTCCTCTCCTTCCCGGGGCACGTCAGTGCCAGCCCCCTCCTGTCCTGGGCCGAGAGGCCCGAGACTGCAGCCGGGCACAGCCAGAAGGCATACGGCGGGTAACCAACCCCCCCAGCCGGGGCACAGTAGGTGCAGCCCTGACACTCTCCAGGACAGGGAAGTGGCACAGACAGCCCTGGATGTGGCATGGACACTGCTGCCTCCGGGCCTCACGCAGTCCTCACCGAGGGGCGCCGGCGTTTCCTGCACCCTGCGCTCACCGACGAGCCCATCTGCAGCTGACAGGGTCCAAGCATTTTAGTGCTTTGGACGTGGTTTGTGTTAGAGGCAGCTTCTGAAATGAGACCCCCCCCCCACGCCCTCCGAGCGCTGGGCCCCCAGCCCCCTCGAGGCACGGTTCTGCCCGCTGGGTTGTGCGCCGGGCAGGAGGGCCCTGCCGCACAGGGTGCCGGATCAGCCTGGCACACATAGCCTCAGTTTGCCAGACGCAGCATGCAGGGAGTGGGGGAGGGCCCAGGCACTTGACAGACGCCCCCGCAGCCTGGGGCCTGGCACAGCTCCTGCGACTACTCCAGAAAGAAGCCTGGGTGGGGGACACCAAGCCCAATGGCCCAGGGTCACGGGAATGGTAGCACAGAGCCAGCAATGCTCTGGGACACAGCCCCCCCCCCCCCCCCCGACAGCAACAAGCCAGGGGCACGCTCTGAATGGGAGCCCTGCAGAGGTCACTGGACATATGCTAACCCGTGGCCCGGAGCTCCCCCCAGCTGGCTGCTCCCTCCAGTCGGGGGCTGCGGCCGCCTTCAAGCAGCCTTGCCAGCAGCTCTCCTATCCTTCCCCTCACCCCATGGACCCATTGCACAAACTCCGGCCCAAGCAGGACAGCCCCGAGCAGGTCGCCTACACTAGGGGAATGGGGACAGGACACCTGGGTTCCATTCCCAGCTCTCCCACCGACTTGCTGGGTGCCCGTGGCCAAGTCACTGCCTGGCTCTGTGCCTCAGTTTCCCTCCTGTGAACAGGGATGATACGTTCCCACCCCACATAAAGCACTGAGAGCTCCACAGACTGACAGCCCCGGAGGGGTGCTCCTACCGCAAGGGACACAGACCGCTCCCTCCCATCCCCCACCAGCAGCCCTAGGAGAAAAGCTCCTTCTCCGAAGCCTGTCGGTCCCAGCAGCAGAACAAGACCCCGCCGAAGCATCGAGAGCGAGACAGGAGTCCACAGACACCAGTGCCTGTCCCCACATGCACCACGCCTTGCACCAGGGCAGAGGCACCAGAAGAGGAGCTGCCATCGGGCGGAGACTTGGGCCAGCTCCACTCCCTGGGCTCGGGAGAGAGCAGTGCCTGACGCCTCACCACGGAGCGGGCTCCCCGGGCCCCACCCAGGGCCATGCCAGCTCCATGTCCAAGCACAGCTTCCGCCCCGCCAGACATGTCCCACTCCGGGCACCGAGCAGCCAGCCCACCTGGGCCATCCCCCGAGCTAGGACGCAGAGATGCCAGACCCACTGCTCTGCGCTCCAGCCCTGTCAGCCCCAGTTCTGCTACCCAGAGCTCGGACAGGAAGGAGTTAAACGTCCACCCCGCTCTGCTTGTAGCCCAAGGAAATGTGAACTGCCTGAGCCATCAACCCCAATATGTCAGCAGGCCAGCCAAGCGTGCAACCCGGAGACTGCCCTGGTGCAGCTCGTGCGGGCGCATCTGCCTGCCTGTCCCCGAGGCGCGGGACTGGCAGCGATCCCACACCCAGCCGTCCCGCGGGGAGAGCGCTCCCCCCACTGTCCCAGCCGTGGCTGGACCCGGTCATGCCCACAGCGGGAGCCAGGCACTGGGGCAGAGGGTTACACACCAGGGCCTGGCTTGGAGGGGGCGGGGAGCCGCTCAGACCGAAGTGCCCGCGCCAAGCAGCGTTACAGCACCCACGCTGCAGGCACCAGCCCCATGCCGTGGGCAGGGCCTTCCCCAGGCCCATCCCAGGGCACAGCCTGTCACCCCCGCACACCTTCCCAGGCCACGGTTCTGTCCCGGCAGACCCGGCTCACGCTCGCCTCACGGTGCTCAGCGTGGTGCACCAAACACGGCCAGCGGGCCTCTCGGCCACGGCTAATCCAAAGGCACAGGGCGTGGGCTACGCACCCTTGACGGGCACCAGGAGTGGCATGGTCCGGGAGAAGCCTGTGCCCCAGCCCGAGCTGCCAGTCACCAAGCAGGACCCGAGGCGGGCAGCGTGGCTTTTCAGAGAGCTTTGGCAGTGCAGGGGCTGCAAGGCAGAGGGCCCTTCCCCACGCCCAGGCAATCTCCCCGGTGCACTGCTATTGCTCACTGGCCAGCCAGCACCTGACTGGGCTGGCTTGGTAGGAGCTGGAGCAGTGGCACAAGCAGCCCCCCATACCCTCCCCGGCACCCGATTCCCATCTGCCATCATTGCCCGGCGTAGCCTGGGTCCTCGCAGCCCCAGGGCCGCTAGCCTCCCCTGGGGCTCTCTGCGCAGTCCTGGGCACGTGGCCAGAGAGCAGGGCCCCGGCCAGCCCTCCCTGTGTGCCCTTGCCTGGGCGTATCGCCCCAAATCACCTCCCTGCCATCACAGGCCTCCCTCCTTTGGCTAAAGCTGGCCAGCGGTTGGCCATGAGGGTAGGGCTGGTGGCTCGCTGCGATACACAGGAGGAACTAGGAGGAACTGGCTGGTGCCCTCTGGCCCCTGGCATCTCCCATCCCCAAGTCTGAGCACCTGCCCCCGGCGGTTACGCTCTAGCCGAGAGCACCCAGACATTGGGCGGTGCCGCGCCAAGGACCATGCGTTTGGGGGGACCTGTGCATTCCCAGAGAGCCCTGGGGTCAGGTCAGTCCCCCGTCCCCGTCTCTCGCTGTGTGCCATCCTACCTGCTCCTCGCCCAGGCTAACCAAGGGCTGCCCTGCCCCCCCCGTTCCACCCACGGCCAGCTGGGGGAGGTCTCATGTCTGGGTTGAGTTCAGCCCCCTGCCCCCACAGCACTCACTGGGCCAATGGCAGTGGCGGGGGGGCAGTGCCCTGGGCCCAGGGAAAGGAGGCTGGTGACTATGCTAGAGGAAAGCCATCATGGCGGAGAGCCCGTAGCCGCTAGCAGGATCGACACAGCCCCGGCGCCAGGCACCGCTCTGCATCCCCACGAGAGGCCCAGGCTGCCCCCCTGGGCTGGCAGGTTGGATCAGCACCAGCGTCCCCGCTGGGGCTCATTGCCAAGCTGAGCAGTGAGTCACCAGGCGGTGAATCACCAGCACAAGGTGCAGGCCGGGATGACGCGCAGAGAGCTGCAGTTATCCAGGCCTCACACCAGGCTCTGTACGGATCTGAGCAGCTCCCCGCACGCAGCCAGTGCCCCTCTGCACACACAGCGTAACAGAGTCCGGAGGGGGGACCACAGGCCTCCATGGCCAGGCAAGCAGAGCTCCCCCCACTCGCTCACAGGCCAGTGCAGGGACCTCAGGCCCCAGTGCAAGGTCCGGTTCTGGATCTGTGCTCCGGGCCAGCAGGGTAAGGAGCACCTGCCCTGCTCTCTAGCGCCCCGCTCTGGCCTGCGCACAGACTAGCTGTGGCCAGACCCCCTCCCTCCAGTGCAGGGGCTATGCAGGGGAGCCATTTGCAGGACAAGGAGCCTCTCCGCT
Source organism: Caretta caretta (assembly GCF_965140235.1). NCBI lineage: Eukaryota > Metazoa > Chordata > Testudines > Cheloniidae > Caretta > Caretta caretta. The sequence goes on along the minus strand of NC_134222.1, from coordinate 3,124,689 downwards.
CGGAGGCCGACAGGAGCCTGGATTCTGGGGTCAGCGGCACCCGCTTGGCATGAGGCGATGGCCCCCAGCAGACTGGGGGGACCCCAGCTCCATTCCGCCCCCCAGCACTATCAAGAGCACACAGCATTCCCCTGCCCTTACGCTGCACTGCTGCGCCCCACACCAGAGGTGGCCGCACTTCTCCCTATGTGCCTCATTAAGAACGCTGCCAGCGATGGGCACGAAGCCCTCCAGGGCCCCTGCGGGGCGAAAGCACCATAGAAACAGCCACCGTCATCCTGCTGGGATTCGCTGCAGGGGCGGGAGGAGGGGGTGGATCTTTGAAGAGTCACTGCCACGTGCCAGGCTGCTACACTCACATCTGCCAAGGCCACACGCCGCCCTGGGCTGCAAACTGCTCCGGCTTTTCTCCGCCGCCTGCAGCGGGATGGGGCTACACGACACCGCAACGCCCCGTCTGACCCCATCCAGCCCGGCTCCTCCCCAGCCCCGTGCCGCAGGCTCTGCCCTGCCAGCCGCTGGGCAGTACTGAAGACTACAGGGGATCAGGCAGGACAGAGCTTCCCTCTCCCTGAGCCCATTGCCGCTTTAAGGACATAGCTCCCCCACCCCCGGCAAGTCTGGTAACCGCAGCCTCGGCAGGCTCCCCAGTGAGCGTCACCTTGTGGCCTGATCCCAGCGATGCAGAGCCAAACTGCGGCACAAACCCACGGAGCAAAGGGCCACAGACCCAGCCGCCCACCAGGCTCGGGAAGCCTTCAGCTTAGCTCAGCGAGGAACCACAGCGCGGCCAGGCCCTGCCCAATGGCCAGCGCCAGGGAGCGCCTATGGGGACGGGGAGAAAACACCAGCCCCCAACCCCCCCCTCGGGGAGGCCGTGGCACCGCAGCCAGCATCACGGACACACCGCGCCAGTCAGAGCAGGGATGGAGGTACCCCTCTAGCCCAGGGTGGGTGGGCGAGCGGCTACCCCAGACCGCACCATCGGCTGAGTCGCCTCTGAGCTCCCTGCCCGGCTCGGTCCCTGGAATCTGCTTCCAGCCCCCGTCTCATGGTGCCAGGGAGAACACAGAGGCCTTGCTGCCCACGCCCCACCCGGGCCTGGCTGCCCTCTGGCCTTGGGGGGAGGCCACGAGTCACGCTCTCCACCACCCCCATGCAGCCCTGTCTGCTCCGGCTCACTCACGCCGATAACAGCCAGGCTCTGGCTCCAGCCCCATTGCAGCCAGACCGCACCCAAAGCTCGAGGGGTGGGGATGCAGGGAGGCTTCTGCCAGCCCCAAGCCATCCTGACCCATGGTTCTCAGCAATGCCCTGTGGGCATTGCTTTGGCCACACACTGCCCACTATCCTCGGTGCTCAACTGGCCCTCTTCACTGTGGTACCTGGTGTGACGAAGCGGGACTGTTCTTAATGTTTCCTCTGAATAGTGTGGGGGTGTGACAAAGTGGGACTGTTCTTAATGTTTCCTCTGAATAGTGTGGGGGTGCCTCAGTTTCCCCTAGGCAGTTCTGAAGTATCTAGGGGGTGGGGTAAGGGTGTATGATCATTGCAGAGCCCTAGAGGGCAGGTGTGTGCAGGGGTCTGGACACAGAGAATGGCCGACACCCTGTTTCCTGGCAACTGATGGCCTGGGCCCTTCCCCCCTGCAAGGTGAGAGCTAAAGGGTTGGAGAACAAAGGAATCAGGTGACCACCTGGCCCGGGAAAGGAACAAAGCCCAGAGGAGGAGGGGCTGGAGGGGGTTTCAGTTTGGGGCTGGCTGGGACATGGAGTGAAGTGCAGACGTGGTTGTCTGGCTCACTGCCCCCCAAAATGGACCCAGCTGAGGGGTCCCGTTCTCTGCACCTGCAAGCTCTGTTTTAGACCATGTTCCTGTCGTCTAATAAACCTTCTGTTTTACTGGCTGGCTGAGAGTCACGTCTGACTGCGAAGTTGGGGTGCAGGACCCTCTGGCTTCCCCAGGAGCACCGCCTGAGCGGACTCGCTGTGGGAAGCGCACGGAGAGGCAGAGGATGCTGAATGCTCCAAGGTCAGACCCAGGAAGGTGGAAGCTGTGTGAGCTGTGTGTCCTGAAGACAGGCTGCTCACAGAAAGGCGACTACCCCAGAGTCCTGACTGACTTCATGGGGAGCAGTTCCAGAGCATCGCCCAGGGACTCCGTGACAACTGGTGGCAGCGGTGGGATGTACTGCACCCCGTGGATGGCGCTTCCTGCAGTAAGTGACTGGGGAGCAGTAACACGAAGGGGGATTGCCGAGGACCAGGCCTGCTGAAGGCTCAGAAAGGAGCGGTTTCGGGGGGCGGTTAACCCCTGGGAGTGTGTGACCAGCGAGAAGGACTGTGCAGTAATGGGGTCCCCCTGGGGACTGCAGTGAGCAGTCTTAGGGGCGGAGGAGTCTGCAGCTCGACCCTGGCAAAGAGGTGGTGACCTCGAGAAGGGCTGGCACACTAGGGGTTCTCCCTGGAAACCGTGGGGAGCTGAGAACACACGGGCCTGTGAGTCCACAACAACTTGGGAGGAGCGGAGTGATGGCCTGTCACCTTCTCCTTAAGAAGGACATTGTAACCCTGTGCAGAAAGAGAGGGTTGAGCATTGGAAAGTTCACCAAAGCAGAGTTAATCGTGCAGCTGGAGGAGGATGACCGCTCTAAGGAACAGATTCCTGACCCCAACTGGGGCTATAGCAGGATCTGGGAGCAGCTGGAGCGGGAGCCAGGCATCGCCAAGACTCCTGTCCCCGACCAGACGAGGGTCTTCATGATCGGGTTCCCCATCGGGGGATCGAGACGGACGGGATTGGAGCTGAGTCTGAGAGAGCAAGAGGACCGTGGGAGACAGCGAGAGCCCGAGAAAGAGCTGCAGAAGCAGCAGCAGCATGAACTGGCGGTAGTGGGGCGGAGAGGCCTAGGGGACCTCCCAGGGGTGAGTGGGGATAGATCCCGGGGGGCCAGTTCCGCAGGGAACCTCGAGACTAAATTGCTGCCCCTGGTTAAGGAGGGGGGGTGTGGATGCCCACCTCACTGCCTTTGAGCAGGCTGGAGATTTGAACCAAGGGGACCCTGCGGAAAAGCCCCGGTGTCTAGCTCCCTTGCTGGGTCCCAAGGCCATAGACTCCGTCAGCCAGATGGTTGGGGATGTGGACAGGCTCCCACTCCTGACCCCAACCTATATGTCTGTGTGGAGTTTCCTGGGGCCAGGCCCCTCGGACCTCCAGTGGGAGCAGAAGGTGATGGTCAATGGGGAGACATTCTTGGGGTGCCCAAAGGGCATGGGCTGCATAAACCTTCCCACATGCGGCCTGCGAGTGCTATCGACCACCCCTGACCTAAGGGAGGGTGTGAAAATGGAAGGGCCTGGTGTAACTCCTACCAAGGAATGGGAGAGATGCTGGGGCATCCATGGGAACGTTGGTGGCTTCGAACTTCCCCAGGTCACCGGCTAAAGTGACCCCGCTCAGTTCGATCTCGAAGGGGGGAGAGATGTGACAAAGTGGGACTGTTCTTAATGTTTCCTCTGAATAGTGTGGGGGTGCCTCAGTTTCCCCTAGGCAGTTCTGAAGTATCTAGGGGGTGGGGTAAGGGTGTATGATCATTGCAGAGCCCTAGAGGGCAGGTGTGTGCAGGGGTCTGGACACAGAGAATGGCCGACACCCTGTTTCCTGGCAACTGATGGCCTGGGCCCTTCCCCCCTGCAAGGTGAGAGCTAAAGGGTTGGAGAACAAAGGAATCAGGTGACCACCTGGCCCGGGAAAGGAACAAAGCCCAGAGGAGGAGGGGCTGGAGGGGGTTTCAGTTTGGGGCTGGCTGGGACATGGAGTGAAGTGCAGACGTGGTTGTCTGGCTCACTGCCCCCCAAAATGGACCCAGCTGAGGGGTCCCGTTCTCTGCACCTGCAAGCTCTGTTTTAGACCATGTTCCTGTCGTCTAATAAACCTTCTGTTTTACTGGCTGGCTGAGAGTCACGTCTGACTGCGAAGTTGGGGTGCAGGACCCTCTGGCTTCCCCAGGAGCACCGCCTGAGCGGACTCGCTGTGGGAAGCGCACGGAGAGGCAGAGGATGCTGAATGCTCCAAGGTCAGACCCAGGAAGGTGGAAGCTGTGTGAGCTGTGTGTCCTGAAGACAGGCTGCTCACAGAAAGGCGACTACCCCAGAGTCCTGACTGACTTCATGGGGAGCAGTTCCAGAGCATCGCCCAGGGACTCCGTGACAGGGGGTGCCTCAGTTTCCCCTAGGCAGTTTTTAAGTATCTCGGTGGTGGGGTAAGGGTGTATGATCGTTGCAGAGCCCTAGAGGGCAGGTGTGTGCAGGGGTCTGGACACAGAGAATGGCCAACACTCTGTTTCCTGGCCACTGATGGCCTGGGCCCTTCCCCCCTGCCAGGTGAGAGCTGAAGGGTTGGAGAACAAAGGAATCCGGTGACCTCCTGGCCCGGGGAAAGGGACAAAGCCCAGAGGAGGAGGGGCTGGAGGGAGTTTCAGTTTGGGGCTGGCTGGGACATGGAGTGAAGTGCAGACGTGGTTGTCTGGCTCACTGCCCCCCAAAATGGACCCAGCTGAGGGGTCCCGTTCTCTGTACCTACAAGTTCTATTTTAGAACATGTTCCTGTCATCTAATAAACCTCTGTTCTACTGGCTGGCTAAGAGTCAGATCTCACTGCGGAGTTGGAGGGCAGGACCCTCTGACTCCCCCAGGACCCCGCCTGGGCGGACTCGCTATGGGAAGAGCACGGAGGGGCAGAGGAAGCTGAATGCTCTGAGGCCAGACCCAGGAAGGTGGAAGCCATGTGAGCTGTGTGTCCTGCAGACAGGCTGCTCGCAGAAAGGAGACTTCCCCGGAGTCCTGACTGGCTTCGTAGGGAGCAGTTCCAGAGCATCGCCCGGGGACGCCGTGACACCTGGGTACCTAAGGAAGGGAGCACCGCAAGTGGAAATACCCCCCATTCCAGTTCACAGAGCGATCGCCCCATGTGCCAGGGCCCCCAGCCTGCCCTAGAACCAGACACTCCCTTTCCGAGGGGCTCGCGCTCCTCTGCTACGCCCGCCCTGCCAGCAAAGGTCCCCCAGGGAACGGCAGCATGAACCCTGCCCGTGCCCAGGAGCAGCTGCTGACCTGGTGTGAGGATGTGACGCGTTGACCTGGGAATGTGCCCTGGGGATGGGAGACCTGAGAGCCTGTCACCTGAGCCAGGAGGGGGAGGGGGAGGTGACACCTCTGCCCAGGAATGTGAAGACAGGCTGCAGGAGGGGCCTGCTGGGGGGGTTTAGTTTCAGTTTGGGGCTGGGTGGAGGAACACAGGGAACCCCAGGGCTGGGGTCTAAGCTCCCTGCTCCCCCAGAAGGACTTGACTGAGGGGTCCTGGGTGGCTCTGTTTTGGACTGTGTTCCTGTTGTCCAATAAACTTTCTGTTTTACTGGCTGGCTGAGAGTCTCAGTGGATCCCAGGAAGAGGGGTGCAGGGCCTGGACTCCCCCACACTCCGTGACACCTGGCCATTCAGTGGGAACTCCCCGGGCTTTGGAGCAGGCAGCCGCACGATGGGCGTCTGAACCAGGCCTGACCTTGCACTCAGCTTGGCTCTGGCCCAGAACGGGAAAGCCAGGGAGGCAGGCGTCAGGGACTGGATCCCACCGGGGCAGCCAGAGCTGGAGTGATGCAAGGGAACAGCTCTGGCATAAGTATGGGAGGGGGAAGCGGCAGCGGAGGATGGACCAGCCCCTGCCTCGGGACGTGGGGCAAGAGAGGTCAGCTGGGGCACAGGCAGGGGGCACTGCTCTCTCAGCTCCAGCCCCTAACTCCAGAGGCGGCTCCCCACCACGGCGAGAGACTGCACGAGACCTTCTCCCTGGCCCATGGGGCATCCAGCCTGCTGCTGCCACATCAGCCCCCTGACTCTCCTCTCCTGGGGCCCCATCCCTGAGCCCTCCAGGGAGAATACGGCAGCATCCCACTGCGCCATGCAGACCCCAGGGGGGCAGAGCAAAGGGAAGGCTCCTGCTGCAGGGATAGTGCCAGGCAGGCCCAGCACCTCTGCCCAGCACTGTCCAGTCAGGCATCTCTGGCACACAGCTGGGTGCCACGGGCAGAGACGGGACATCGGCCCAGTGGGACCTCAGGTCTGATCCCGGCCGGCAGTGCCTGCTTCAAAGTTTATCACCACCAGACAGGCCTTCGCCGGGCCACCCCACTCCCCCAGGGCAGCTGGGACGGGACAGCACCTCAGTGCCTCTGGGGAAATTCCGCCATTGCTCCAAAAGGTGGAGAGACCCTTGCTCAGCCTATCCTCCCCGGGGGCAGAGCCAGCCACTAGAGGAGCAGAGACCCCCCTTCTCGGGCGGTCCCCCCGGGAGGGTTCCGGGCCGCCCGGGAACAGCGCCAGAACCAGAGAGCAGCAAAGCCACAGGCTGGGTCCCCGTGCAGAGCTAAAGGCAGCAGTGTGCGTGCACACGTGTGCGGAGGGGCAGGCTATCGTGCGGTGGGGGGGGTGACTGGGCGAGCGTGCCCAGACCTGCTAGCACGGAACTCCAGCCTGTGTTCCAGGTGGCATGTAGACACGCATCAGCCCCCTGCACCATGCAGATCGGGGAGGAGGGCCAGGACAGGATCTCTGCCATGCATGCAGTGCACACGTCTCCCCGCTCGTAGCAGGAAACCGCTCACCTCCCACCTCCTCCACCGAGCAGGCGAGCAGCACGCAAGGACAGCTGGCTCAAGGTGCATCTCACACCCGCCCAGAGGCAGCAAGACACTGAACACACCAACCAGACCGGGAGCTTCTGGCCCGTGCAGCAGGCTGCCCCACGCAGCAGGGCCCCTGTGGTCGCAGAGCCCTGCCACAGCTGCAAATGGCTTTTGCAGAGACATCATCGGGGCGGCTGAGGGGGTGGCTATAATTGCTGCTCCCACCAGTCACATGCAGGCCCATCTCTCCTTCCCCCCCCCCCCCCCAACCACGGGCCTCTGCGTCTACCCTTCCACAGCAGGTGCTCTGCAAAGCCAACAGCGTCACTGGGGTTTCAGTCACCCCGGGACAGCCGGTTTACAGGCATTTCTTCCCCGGCCAGGCACTGAAGGTCACTCCCCCCACACATACACACAGTGCCTGGGGGCTGGGGCAGAAGACCCACTGCAGAAACACACTGACAGGACACTGCAGTCGCCCCCTCCAGCAAGGGGGGCAGGGCCCAGCTCCCTGCAGAGGCTGGCTATGCTGCTCTCCTCAGCCAGCAGGGACCCACAGCGAAGTGGGGGAGAGAAACCTCCCACGCCCCGGCCCCCACACCGCTGGGGGAGGGGAGCAGACAATGACGCAGATGTGGTCACTCTGCCTGCAGGAAGGGAACTGGGAGACGTCAGCCCTGCAAGTCACGCCGCACCCCCAGGGGAAGGGACCCCGCTCTGCAGGGAAGCCTGGGCTGGGACTCCAGGCTTCTCCATACGGCCACTGAGGCCAACAGGCAGGCGGCTGCTGCAGCCTGGCTGGCCCCATGGGAGATGGGCTGTCAGGCTGATCATCGAGTAGGGGTCAGGCTCTAGCATGTTCCCCAGAACCAGGAAGGCAAGAGAGGGAGCCCCACTGGCTGGATCAGGAGATGCCAGGCAGGGAGGAACTCTCAGCTACTGGTTCGACCCCAGCCCCAGGGAGCAAGAGGCTGGTGGCTGTTTAATGACCCTCATGAAACATATCTGGAGGTTGGCAGGGATGAGCATGGACGTCACGAATGCCACGACTTCGTGGCCTCGTCCGCACGCTCACCAGGGAGGAAACGGGCCAAACGGCCCTCAAGACTGAGCGGCCCTCTACCAGGGCAGGCCAGGGCCCGTGGCGTGAGCTCGCCCGTGCTGCCTTCATCCCACCCCCTAGGCCGTGTGTGCCCAGACCTAGCACAACAGGGCACGGAGCGGGACTGGCGCCTGAGGTTAATCACGCTGGATACAATGGGGACTGCCAGCGTCAGCAGGGCAAGAACACGCCGGTGTGCACGTGGGCCACGCCGTTTCTACACCCACGCTGCTGCAGCTACACGCCTGAATCGGGGCCTTGGGCACGTGACTGACCAGGCGTGCATCTCGCTGGCACAAGGTTAGTGCATCGGCGCACACACTCCCCCAGCCAGGCCCAATACACGTTTCCGTAACACACGGCCCCGGCATGCGATCCAGGTGTATTTCTTCTGACCCGCTCCCACCCATAACACCAACCCCACCCGCTACCCCCTTGCAGCTCTTCCTGTTTATCCAGCGCCCTCTGCACCGCGGAGCATTCACACAGAGCTGCAGAGTCACACCCACCCTGTGGTTCCCGGCTTCCCAGGTGAGCAGCTCTCTGCTTTCACACGGCCCCCTGGGCTGCACACACAGAGCCGTCCTCTCTGCAGACCCCTCCTGTACGCCTCACGGCCTCCCAGGGTCTGCGCAGGGTCAGAGACGCTGGAAAGGACCCAGCCAGCACCAGGGCAGGACTGTTCCCTACAGCACATTCCCCAGGGCTCTGCCCAGCCGAGCGTACAAAGCTGCAGGGTTTTCATGGGGAGACTATTCCGCATGCTAATAGCCCCAGAACCAGCACCCTGCCTCCCCCAATCCTGGGCTTGATTCCTTCCCATACGCCCGGGGGCCGTCCAGCCGGCTGGAATGGGTGGGCGAGGGGCAGCTGCCGCCACCCAGCCAGCCTGGGCGAAATGACTCAGCCAAGCACCCCCCCATGCCAGCCTCGCTCGGGGTGGTGGGGTCTCAATCCCCTTTTCACCCTGGCAGACAGCAGCTCGTTCTCCACGAGGCGGGGCCGTCCTCGTGCGCGGCTGGGGGGCAGGCTCCAGGGGCCTCGCAGGGGCTCTGCCCCTTGGCGTGCGGCCAGAGAACATCTCCAGCAGGGCTTTCCAGGCCAAGGCAGCCGGTTCAGAAGGGGGCAGCGGAGCAGGAGGGAAGGCAGAGCCTGGGGGAGCTGGCGAGCGCCGGGGATTTCAGTCCCTACAAAGCCATTCCGTGCAGCTCAGAGGCGTTGGGGAGTTTCTCGGCAGCTCAGCCAGTTTGTTACTCTCCCAGGCATACCGTGGTGTAAACCAGGCCTCCTCCCGCCCAACATCCAACCGGTGCAGCCACGCCAGGGGCAGAGAGGGGCTGCTGGGGGTGGATGAGGGCACCATGAGCCACAGCTCTTTTCTGAGCAGGGGTAAGAGATGCTGTGTTTAAAATGCCGCCGGCTGCCTGCCACCCCCTCCCCAGCCACCCTCTCCAGCTCCAGCCCCGTCCCCAGCCGCCCCCTCCAGCCCCGTCCCCAAATGCCCCCTCCCCAGCAGCGCTCTACACAAGGCTAGTGCAGCTTCAGCCCCGCTGGAGGGAGCCTACTTTTAGCAACAAACCCTCATGCAGACAGTGCCCAAAGCCCTTCAATACCACAGCCTGGCCCCTATGGCTCTGGGGGTCCCCCCCAGACACAGCCTGGCCACTATAGCTCTGGGGGTCCCCCCCAGACACAGCCCAGTGCCTGGAATTCTGGGGGTCCCCCCCAGACACAGCCTGGCCACTATAGCTCTGGGGGTCCCCCCCAGACACAGCCTGGCCCCTATAGCTCTGGGGGTCCCTCCCAGACACAGCCCGGCGCCTGGAACTCTGGGGGTCCCCCTCAGACACAGCCTGGCCCCTATAGCTCTGGGGGTGCCCCCCAGACACAGCCCAGTGCCTGGAACTCTGGGGGTCCCCCCCAGACACAGCCTGGCCCCTATAGCTCTGGGGGTGCCCCCCAGACACAGCCCGGAGCCTGGAACTCTGGGGGTCCCCCCCAGACACAGCATGGCCCCTATAGCTCTGGGGGTCCCTCCCAGACACAGCCCAGGCCCTGGAACTCTGGGCCCCCCCCAGGACACTGCTGTCCAGTGTGCGTAACTCCAGCGTGTCAGGCTCTGGGAAGCAGGGACCCCTGCAGTCGCTGGCCAGGATCAGCCCGTCTCCCTCGCTCCTTGTTTTGCTCAGTGCCCGTTTAGCCGTAGCCGCCCAACCCACACATTGCTATTTCTGTGCTCCTTGTGCAAGTCCTCTCCTCCGGCTGCCATGTGACCTGCCCCGCTCACCCTGCCTCAGCGGCGCCCGGAGCTCAGGGGGACAAGGCTGGAGACTAAATCCCCATCCCTCGGCCCAGAGCACTGAGCTGCGTGTGGCCAGCACCCGCAGGGCTGGTTTGGGATGGGACCAGGCCTGAACCATCCGCAACCCCTCCATTAACACACCCACCGCCAGCCAACAAAGGGACTTCTCCGGGGTGAGCCAGCCATGGAGCCGGGGGGGGCATGGTCTGCACTGTGGCAGTCACCCAGAGCGAGAGCCCAGCCAGGCAGGAGATTGCTCCTGTCCCCCACCCAGAGCTGCAGGAAGCCCAGTCTAATGCTCCGCCCTGGGCACAGGCATGGCCCAGACCCACGGTCCTGTAGTTACCATGCCTGGGGCCCATATGTGGGGCTGTGGCAGATTCCCGGGGGAAGCCACCACGACGCCGTGGGTTCCTTGGAAGTCTGGAGAAGGGGAAGCACACGCTAGAGGCAAGAGAGACCAGGGTTATCACCTGTAGGTGCCTCCAGCTGCAGCACTGACAGGGGACAGGAGTCTGCCCGCTACCAGCTGGCTACACAGAGCTGCCCTACCGCAGAGCCCAGCGGCCACGGCTTCCACCGCTCCGGGCTCCCACAGCTGCACCAGCACAGGCCTGCCTGACCCAGACTGAGGGAGCAGCACGAGAGACAGGCTGCGTTCACTACAGACGTGCCCGGCAGGGACAGCGCACACAGAGATCTACAGGACTCATGCCACTGAACAAGCCCAGCGCCGGCACACCTCACCCTGAGAGATCCAAAACACAGAGAAATCCCTCCTCTCACCACAGAAATGCAGCCACCTCTGGGGCGGGACACAGCAGCTGTTTAGCAGCACCCACCAACTCTGCACAATGGCTTAGGACAGGGGAATATTAAGAAAAGGAGTACTTGTGGCACCTTAGAGACTAACCAATTTATTTGAGCATGAGCTCACGAAAGCTCATGCTCAAATAAATTGGTTAGTCTCTAAGGTGCCACAAGTACTCCTTTTCTTTTTGCGAATACAGACTAACACGGCTGTTCCTCTGAAACCTATCATTATGCAAGGAATATTAAGGAAGCTGATGTGATCACGAGAGCCCGGCTGGGATCTGGTAGCTCCCAGTCCCACGCAGACAAAGCTGCTCTCTCCTGACTAGCTGGGGTGGCAAACGCCACCGGGCACAGTCTTCTTCTTTCGGTCTCCAGGGGAGGCCAACGAGAGGCCAGCCTCCCCGGGGGAGTTCAGGGAGTGATCAAGCCACATGTTCTGCCCTACCCAGTTCCTGGAGAGGCGGAAAAACTGGCTGTGCTGGTTTGGTGCAGCGGGAGTGCAATGCGGGCCTGCGGCAGATAGCTGCTGTTTGCTGTTGCCGGCTACAAGTTTGTCAACAGCACGAGAACCTCCCAACAGCTAATTGGCTGTCAGGGATCCCAGCTCTCCAGCGTCAGCTGCACTCGCCGCCCAGGGCAAAGAGCTGCCAATGGGTGTGCCAGCCCTTGCCCAGCGACGTCCCCAGGGTTTCAGCTCGCGGCTGCACGTGGGCCCGGAAGCAGGCAGGGGCTGGCCAGGTCCCCTAGGCATTACCGAGCAGGCAAAGGGCCCGGCTGGACTCATGTGCGCCTGCTTCACCAGCTCAGCAGCCTTCACTGATGGAACTTCCTTCCAGGAAGGGCTCTCGGGAGGCACTAGTCCTCCCTGAGCCTGGGGAGCAACCAGGTTACAAGAAACCAGCCAACCGGTCCTCGAGGAATAGTGCCACAGGAACGGGGCACTGCCGGCCACCCAGCGCCCCGGGCTTCCTCCCCAGGTCCCTGCAGCCCGCCCAGCCGTCCGCTCGCCCGCCAGGGTTCTGTGGGGCGGTCTACTGCGCATAGCTCTGCCTGACAGCTGCCAAGCAGCCAGGGCTGAAAGTGGGCCGGGAGGGGCCGGTACCGCGTACCGGTAAGAACCTGCCCCGGCCCATAGTAAACCGCTGCCGCGGCAGTGATTGAACGTCCCTGCCCCTTTTGCCTCCCCCGTCGGCGGCCCTGCCGGTAGGGTCCGTCCCGGCAGGGCCGCCGACAGGGCCGGCGAAAGGGGCAGGGACATTAAAGCGCGGCCGGAGCACCGCTTTCAGGATGGGCCTTTGCCGCCGCGGCACTTTAATGTTGCTGCAACCCCCGTCGGCGGGGCTGCGGCAAAGGGCCCTGCAGCACTTTAACATTCCTGCCCCTTTTGGCCCCCCCAGCCGCCGATGGGCGGGGGGGCAAAGGGAGCAGCTGCCCGGGGGCCAGCGATTTAAAAGAGCAGCGGCGTCCGGAGCCCCGAGCCCTTTAAATCAACACGGGAGCCCTGGGTGGCACAGGCCAGCCGGACTGGAAGGGCTGGCTGGGGGATGCTGACCCCCCAGCCCCGCCCCTTCCACCCAAGGCCCCACCCCTTCCAGGGGCCAGAGCTGCCCCACCCCGTACTGGTAAGTGGCCTCAGTTACTTTCACCCCTGCAAGCAGCCCAGAGCGGGAAGGACAGCTGCATCCCACAAACCACCCCTGGATCAGCAGAGAAACCAGAGCAGGAGCAAGCCGCGGAGACTCAGCTAGCCTGTGACTCCCGAAGGGGCCCTTGTGAGGCACGGCTGAGGCTCACACACACACACTTGCTGCCCGTGCTGTCCCCATCCTGGGGCTCCACTGGCTCCAAGCCTCTTCTCCTGTGCTTAATTCCCATGGACATTGCTGCTGGATAGCGGGGTGTCACCAGCCCCCCTCCAAACTCACCCATCTAGACTATCCCCATCCCACAGGGCACGGTGCACAACAGAACGCACCGTTAGCCTGTCTGTCTCTCTAAGGCTTTGGCAAGTCATGGCAGCCCCCCGGGAAATCCTGTGTGCCGGTGAGCTTCCATCACAGCCTCGCCAAGTGCCAGGCCCCTGGGAAAGACCTCTAGCGCTCGCATACAGAGGGGCGCCCTTCTGTCCGGGACGGTTCCCCGACCCGGTGGGGAAGCAATGGCGGGGCAGAACTCAGAGGCAGCTCCGGTTGGGAACGGGGTGACAGCAGCAGACCCAGGGCTCAGCCCCGCACACCAGGACACTGGATTTCCGAAAGGCGCGGCGCTGCACTGATGGAGTCACACCCTGGTGCCGCTGGGCAGTGACACGCTAGCCAACAGGTTTAGTTTAGTATCCATTTGTCATGTGATGTTATGATCAATCAATATGTTATGTGTCAGTAGACAGGATACTGGGCTGGACGGACCTTTGGTCTGACCCACTATGGCCATTCTTATGACATATATTCATTGTATGTTAATCAGAGTTGATTTGCAGGTTTATCAAAGTATAAGGTTGATCAGTATTTAGAGGAATTATGTAGTAAGCATGACAGGTTTCAGAGTAACAGCCGTGTTAGTCTGTATTCTCAAAAAGAAAAGGAGGACTTGTGGCACCTTAGAGACTAACCAATTTATTTGAGCATGAGCTTTCGTGAGCTACAGCTCACTTCATCGGATGCATACCGATACCGGATGCATACCGTGGTATCGGTATGCATCCGATGAAGTGAGCTGTAGCTCACGAAAGCTCATGCTCAAATAAATTGGTTAGTCTCTAAGGTGCCACAAGTCCTCCTTTTCTTTTTGTAGTAAGCATGAGCAGGATAAGCTGAAATGCAAGAAACTGTGGGCTGAGGCCTGTAAAACTTTAGCTTAGCTATTTTAGGCCTTGGAGACAAGAAGTGATGGCATAAATTCATGAGGGCCAACGCACTCTAGCACCATCTCGGAGGATGTGAGGATGTCTGTGGGTATAACTGGCACATTGTATTGATCTTTGGGAATTGTGTATGCTGTGATATTTATAACTTTGTTGGTAACTTTAATAAAACTACTAAAAGATCGATACTCTTGTCATTGTGTGTGTTACTTGCCTGTGCTTTCATGTGTTCCTGTGAACTCTAGATCCAGAACAGAGGTGACTCTGTTGAACCAGAGACTGTAGACGCCAGAGCCAAACCCACTGAAGTAGGATTAACATTAAATAGAATAAAAGGCTACAACACGCTCACACGGATCTGTATCCCTGCAATGCCCTCCCGTTCGATAAACCCCCGCGACACTGAAGTGGAAGCCTGGAAGGGGCTGTGAGGAGGACTCTGACAGGCTCAGTGGTTACGGGAAAGGGGGCCAGATAAGTAGCAGGGAGAGAAGAGTGCCCAGGACAGCTGCACGTGTGTGACGAAGTGGGCCTGTTCTTAATGTTTCCTCCGAATATTGTGGGGGTGCCTCAGTTTCCCCTATGCAGTTCTTAAGTATCTAGGTGGTGGGGTAAGGGTGTATGATCATTGCAGAGCCCTAGAGGGCAGGTGTGTGCAGGGGTCTGGACACAGAGAATGGCCGACACCCTGTTTCCTGGCAACTGATGGCCTGGGCCCTTCCCCCCCTGCAAGGTGAAAGCTGAAGGGTTGGAGAACAAAGGAATCAGGTACCCTCCTGGCCCGGGAAAGGAACAAAGCCCAGAGGAGGAGGGGCTGGAGGGAGTTTCAGTTTGGGGCTGGCTGGGACATGGAGTGAAGGGCAGACGTGGTTGTCTGGCTCACTGCCCCCAAAATGGACCCAGCTGAGGGGTCCCGTTCTCTGCACCTGCAAGCTCTGTTTTAGACCATGTTCCTGTCGTCTAATAAACCTTCTGTTTTACTGGCTGGCTGAGAGTCACGTCTGACTGCGAAGTTGGGGTGCAGGACCCTCTGGCTTCCCCAGGAGCCCCGCCTGAGCGGACTCGCTGCGGGAAGCGCACGGAGGGGCAGAGGATGCTGAATGCTCTGAGGTCAGACCCAGGAAGGTGGAAGCTGTGTGAGCTGTGTGTCCTGAAGACAGGCTGCTCACAGAAAGGCGACTGCCCCAGAGTCCTGACTGGCTTCATGGGGAGCAGTTCCAGAGCATCGCCCAGGGACTCCGTGACAACTGGTGGCAGCGGTGGGATGTACTGCACACCGTGGATGGTGCTTCCTGCAGTAAGTGACTGGGGAGCAGTAACACGAAGAGGGATTGCCGAGGACCAGGCCTGCTGAAGGCTCAGAGAGGAGCGGTTTCGGGGGGCGGTTAACCCCTGGGAGTGTGTGACCAGCGAGAAGGACTGTGCAGTAACAGGGTTCCCCTGGGGATTGCAGCGAGCAGTCCAAGGGGCGGAGGAGTCTGCAGCTCGACCCTGGCAAAGAGGTGGTGACCTCGAGAAGGGCTGGCACACTAGGGGTTCTCCCTGGAAACCGTGGGGAGCTGAGAACACACGGGCCTGTGAGTCCACAACAACTTGGGAAGAGCGGAGTGACGGCCTGTCCCCGTCTCCTTAAGAAGGACATTGTAACCCTGTGCAAAAAGAGAGGGTTGAGCGTTGGAAAGTTCACCAAAGCAGAGTTAATCGTGCAGCTGGAGGAGGATGACCGCTCTAAGGAACAGATTCCTGACCCCAACTGGGGCTATAGCAGGATCTGGGAGCAGCTGGAGTGGGAGCCAGGCATCCCCAAGACTCCTGTCCCCGACCAGACGGGGGTCTTCACGATCGGGTTCCCCATCGGGGGATCGAGACGGACGGGATTGGAGCTGAGTCCGAGAGAGCAAGAGGACCGTGGGAGACAGCGAGAGCCCGAGAAAGAGCTGCAGAAGCAGCAGCAGCATGAACTGGCGGTGGGGGAGCGGAGAGGCCTAGGGGACCTCCCCAGGGTGAGTGGGGATAGACCCCGGGGGGCCAGTTCCGCAGGGAACCTCGAGACTAAATTGCTGCCCCTAGTTAAGGGGGGGCGGGTGGGATGTGGATGCCCACCTCACTGCCTTTGAGCAGGCTGGCGATTTGAACCAGGGGGACCCTGCGGAAAAGCCCCGGTGTCTAGCTCCCTTGCTGGGTCCCAAGGCCATAGACTCCGTCAGCCAGATGAGTGAGGAGGTGGACACGCTCCCACTCCTGACCCCAACCGATATGTCTGTGTGGAGTTTCCTGGGGCCAGGCCCCTCGGACCCCCAGTGGGAGCGGAAGGTGACGGTCAATGGGGAGACATTCCTGGGGTGGCGAGATCCTGGGACAGAGAGAACTGGTGTCAGGCCCTGGGGGGTGCAGCCTCAGATGCTGAGGGCCTGTGTGAGCTGGGTGAGGGTCCCAGGGACGAAGCCCCTCGCCCTGCCTATGGCCCAGATCCCTGTGCAGACCCAGGAGGGGTGGGGCTGGCTGGCCGTTGGGGTTCTCCAGGACACCAGCTGCGAGACCCTGTTGTGGGGTGACTGTGTCTCTTTGGGACAGGATCCAGGCCTTGCTCCTGTAACAGCCAAGGGTTTGAATTTGAATCCAGGGAACCAATCGGTGGAGGGGGAAATGGTCAGTGAAAATGCAGATGACCTGGCGGGCAGCAGGGAGGAGCCGCTAGGCTCAGGCTACCTGCCTGCCTGTAACCAGACCCCTGGGGCTGGGTGGGACAGAGAGATGCTCCCTGCCCCCTTGCACACAAGAGTGGGGACTCTTGCTGGCTCTGATGCATTGAGGAAAGCAGTGGCCTGCCCCCACTGGGACAGCAAGGGCAGCGCTGAGCACAGTGGGAGCTGAGACCCCAGCTGAGTGGGGGGAGACACAGGCAGGGCAGGGGATCTGTGGGGAGTGGCAAGGTGCTTGGTAAGGAAAGTTTGGATGAGCCTAGGCAGCCTTGTGAGCTGATGGCTGTGTCTAGTCAGCAGGGTGGGAAGGCGAGGAGAGTGGAAGATGAGAGTCCCTGGACCTTACCTGTTAGCTGGGTGGAGAATTGGGACAGTGAAGGAAACAGTGCCTGTGTCTGTCAGGGGTATTGACTTGCCTATGGAGGGAGCTACCCTGATCTCCAAGCAGTTGTCTGTGACCAGCCTTGTGTGCTGGGACAAAGGGAATGAGATCCCAACCTGTGTGTCTGGTAAAGGAGAAAGTGTGTCCGGCTCTTCTTGGTCTGTGGAGCAGACAGAAGGGGCCTTTCAGCCTGTGATGGTTGAGGGTCGTGCAGTTGTCTCAGAGCTGGTTCTGGATTCAGCTAAAGCCCAGGAAGGGAAGGGTCCTAAGTTTCTGTCTGCTCGGGAGAATGGTCCTGTAACTAGGTCGCATCCAGTTAGTGTCTATGTAAAATCCCCGAGACCAGACAATTCTGGTGCTTGTATTTTGCCTGTTGCTAGTGTGTTGTTGGAAAGGGTGGAGCAACTCTGTCTAATCAGGGTGAGATCCTAGCCAAGGCACAAGGAGAGCATGAAGGTGTGTGATTGTGTTACCTACTGAGGGTGTGGAAACCTGTAGCAAGGAGGAAAAGATTCCTGAACTTGTGTGTGGCAAAGGGAAGGAAAATGCTTCTAACCTTTTATCTAGGAAGTCTGTAAGTTTGCCTGAAAGGGGATTGTGTAGGAATCCGCCTGATGGGCCAGAGGTGATTCTGGATGTAAGGGAGACCCAGAAAGAGTCTGTTGTTGCTCAGGAAAGTGTTCCCCTAGAGCAAGCCCTAGGTAAAGAGGGTAAGAGCAGAATTTCTGTGAGGGGTGAATTGTTGCATAGAAAAGCCCCTAGGGAAAGGAATCCTCATGGAGTTTTTGCAAGCAGTTTACTGCAACTGAAGGGTGTGAAAATTATTTAATCAAGAAAGTTTCAGTTCCTAACAGCCAGAAATTTTCTGTTGTGAATGGATCCACTGACTTTCCTGTTGAAAGATCCAGTGTGGATAGCTTTGAGAAGGTCTCAGATGGAGTGAAAGCTGTTAAGAAAGGTATACCGTCCTATAACCAAGTGGCTGTGTTTGGCCAGCTTGTTGGGGAGACAAGGTTGTGGAGAAAGGGATGTCTCCATGCTAGTTCTGTAAGTGAACAGTATGTGGCCCAGGTCAAGATGGGGGCCCTTGACCAAGAGAGCCCGAATTGCAGCCCTCCAGACTGGAGCTCTGGGAGAAAACCCAATCCCAGTTTGACCCCCTGGGGTTTTGGGGTGGCCAAAGGGCATGGGCTGCAGAAACCTTCCCACATGCAGCCTGCTAGTGCTATCGACCACCCCCGACCTAAGGGAGGGCGTGAAACTGGAAGGGCCTGGTGTAACTCCTACCAAGGAATGGGAGAGATGCTGGGGCATCCATGGGAACATTGGTGGCTTCGAACTTCCCCAGGTCACCGGGTTAAGTGACCCCGCTCATTTCGATCTCGAAGGGGGGAGAGATGTGACGAAGTGGGCCTGTTCTTAATGTTTCCTCCGAATATTGTGGGGGTGCCTCAGTTTTCCCTATGCAGTTCTTAAGTATCTAGGTGGTGGGGTAAGGGTGTATGATCATTGCAGAGCCCTAGAGGGCAGGTGTGTGCAGGGGTCTGGACACAGAGAATGGCCGACACCCTGTTTCCTGGCAACTGATGGCCTGGGCCCTTCCCCCCCCTGCAAGGTGAAAGCTGAAGGGTTGGAGAACAAAGGAATCAGGTACCCTCCTGGCCCGGGAAAGGAACAAAGCCCAGAGGAGGAGGGGCTGGAGGGAGTTTCAGTTTGGGGCTGGCTGGGACATGGAGTGAAGGGCAGACGTGGTTGTCTGGCTCACTGCCCCCAAAATGGACCCAGCTGAGGGGTCCCGTTCTCTGCACCTGCAAGCTCTGTTTTAGACCATGTTCCTGTCGTCTAATAAACCTTCTGTTTTACTGGCTGGCTGAGAGTCACGTCTGACTGCGAAGTTGGGGTGCAGGACCCTCTGGCTTCCCCAGGAGCCCCGCCTGAGCGGACTCGCTGCGGGAAGCGCACGGAGGGGCAGAGGATGCTGAATGCTCTGAGGTCAGACCCAGGAAGGTGGAAGCTGTGTGAGCTGTGTGTCCTGAAGACAGGCTGCTCACAGAAAGGCGACTGCCCCAGAGTCCTGACTGGCTTCATGGGGAGCAGTTCCAGAGCATCGCCCAGGGACTCCGTGACAACGTGGTCACCAGGGGAGATGAGACACCCCCCACTTGGATTTTTCCTACCCCGCTGCCTGAGCAATGGCGGAACTGAAGAAAACAGCAGTACTTGCCTGAGCCCTGCCCACAGGCCAGGTCACAGTGAGAGGCCACAGCACAGCATCACGAGGCACCATCCATGGAACAACATGCTCATCTCCACACAATGACTGTCCCGCTCCTGTGCTTGGATCAACTAACAAAGCTGGCATTGAGGTCTCGTCAACAGGCTTCTGAGTTAACGATCCCCCCGCCCCCGCAACACACGGGAGCAGTTCACACCTCCCGCAGGGTTGTTTTCAGTGGGCTGCAGGCTCAGATGAAGACTTCCTACCCAGCCCTAGGATCTGGAGACTACTGACTGAAAGGAGGGTTCCGAGACAGCAGCCACGAGGGACAGCCCTATGGTTGCCAAATTACTGCAAGCCAGCCGCATGTAAATTGTGGTTGGTAACTACAGGGGTACTGGAAGATATGAGTTACCAGTAGTGATCCATTGCTTAAGTTTGGGGGAGGGAAACAATAGGAAAATACACTGATACTTTGCAATCTTGACTAGTTTGTTAAATGAAGGGTGGGAGTTCTTGCCTTTTGGATACGAGTCTCAGATTTAACTTGCCCATGTAAAGAAACCCCCAAAACTGAACACAAAGATTAGGAACCGATTCCCATTGCCTGCTTTCAATAAGAATAGCTAGCAAGTCTTAGAACAACAGAAAACTTGGCATCTACAGCGACCCCTAACAGCCCAGCATCCACCTTTGCCTCCCACATTGCGATGTCCTGAGGATTTCTGGCACTCTGTTAAACTCAGAACCCTGTGTGTTTAAACTCCACGAGAGCTACCAGGCACTGCTGCTCCCTGATTTGCACATGCAAATGATTCTGGTTAGCAAACTGCGACCTGAGGAGATTAGGGGGTTAAAACTAGACCCAGCGGATGCGACAGAGATTCTTACACTCCTGCTGAAGTGTCACCCTGAGCCACATCTGCACACGGCCTCACACCCTGCATGAACTTGAGATCACCCTCCATATGGTAATTGCTACTCTCCAATTGCCACACAGCTGGCTTTGGGGGCTGAGAGAACACTCCCGTGGGGCATTCCACCCCACTGAGCCTGACTGACAGCAGAAGGGGACAGTCTCCCCATATAGTGACCCTGACGAGAAGCCCCAAGTGAACAGGTTCCCCTCCCACAAGTGAGGAGTGTTCACCCATCACCACTGCTGAAAGTGGGAAGTCTATTGACGTAAGCTGGGACCGTATAGATCATTGTTGCAACCAAGTTCCTGTAGTGGCACCAAATCTTGTATAAAGGGGGTCCAAGAAGGTGTCTAAGACCAGGTGATGGTTGGCTGGTTCGGATGATGCTGTCTGTTTGCATGTGTCATTTTTGTATTTCAAGATATAAGTATTGGCTCTAGACTGTCTGTAGTTCAAACTTGTGCTCTGCTTCTGGGGGACACCCCAGACGAGTTGGTGTCAGCTCTGCCTAGCCTGCTGGACGGCCCATTAAGGACCATCAGCTATAACACTGACCCACTGAGAGAAGGCAGACGGGACTCAGCAAGGCATGCAAGGACCTGCCTATGGACAGAACTCTGAGGTGTTTCCATGCCTTGTGATGGGCAGCTGGTCTCTGGGACAAAGAAAGCAGAGACCACACAGCAAGAGACTATAAAAAGCTGCTGCAGCTCCTCCATCTTGTCTTCAGTCCTGCTTCATACCTCTGGAGGGACTTTGCTACAAACGGAAGCTCTACACAAAGGACTGACAGACCCATCCCAGCTGGGGATGTTCTCCAGAGACTTGATTTGAACCTGCCGTTTATTCCATCACTGCTACAAGCCTGAACCAAGAACTTTGCCATTGCTGTATGTCAGTGATTCCATTTCACCAATTCTAGCTCTCATTGATATCTTTTTCCTCTTACAAATAAACCTTTCGATTTTAGATTCTAAAGGATTGGCAACAGCGTGATTTGTGGGTAAGATCTGTTTGTATATTGACCTGGGTCTGGGGCTTAGTCCTTTGGGATGGAGAGAACCATTTTTCTTTTACTGGGGTATTGGTTTTCATAAACATTCGTCCCCATAACAAGTGGCCCTGGTGGTGATACTGGGAAACTGGAGTTCCCTGGAAACAAGGGAATTGCTTGTGTGACTTGTGGTTAGCCAGTGCGGTAAAACCAAAGTCCTCTCTGGCTGGCTGGTTTGGTTTGCCTTTGAGGTGGAAAAACCCCAGCCTTGGGATGTAACTGCCCTGCTTTAAGCAATTTGTCCTGAATTGGCACTCTCAGTTGGATCCTGCCAGGACCCGCATTGTTACGGGGGGGCTGTGCTCTGGCAGAGCAGCGGGACAGCTGGCACAGTATGGAGCAGACCAGGCCCTCCAGCCCTGCTGGGAGCAGCATCGCTGTCGAAGCCGAGGGCTGGAAGATAAAATGGCCGGTGTAGCCCAGCAGGAGCCTTATGACAGGATGAGGGGTAGAGAGGCGACAAATGAGTGATGGTCCAGGGAAGGATCTTGCTAGGCGAGAACCCAAAACCCTAAGCTCTGCTGGGATGCACGTTGCAAACGAAGGGAAATTCTGCTTCCCTTCAGTGATCAGGCAAGCGGTTCTCATGCACGCTATGGGACCACCGACCCTCCCCTTCACAGCCCTGCTGCTGCTTTGTGCTGGGGGCATTATGGGACAACGGCTGCCTTCCACTCCAGCACCCAGTGCTGGCTGTTGTTGGAGGGAGGACACCAGTCTAGCGGGGCTGCCGGCCTGGTCAGTGACACCAGCCTGCGCGCGGGGCCCTCAGGGCGGCACATACATTCTGCGGCACCAAAGCAGAGCCCACGGCCGACGTTGCTGCTTAGTGTTTATTAGAGGACGACTCTGCTGTGGGGGCCAAGAACCGCCAGCTGAAGTCACTCAGCCAAGCCCCCTGGAGCTTGGCCCACCAAATAACCAAGAGCACTGGTTTTCAGCAAAGGCGGCTGCTGCCCCCGCCCCATGAGGAGGATGCTAGGCAACCTCAGTCCCACAGCATCAGGAGTGGAAATCAAGTCAAAGCGATGGAGCTCCCTTCCTTGGACACCAGCACAAACTCGGCACAGGAATCGCAGAGCACCGACCCTGCAGCAGAACAGGAAGGGACAGAGGGCAACCACTGCACCGCGGCAAGGCCCTCTCACCCTCCAACAGCTTTCTGTGGTTTGCGGCCAAGTGGCATTTTCCGTGCTGACACCTGACTGGGCAGGCGGCTATTTATACCCCATCAATCCCCACTAAATTACCTGGAGTCCAAGTCAGAGTTAGCTCGGTCAATGGAGGGAGACAGCTCTGTTTCTGCAGCCCCTGGCCTCTGATCAGGGGTGTGACATTGCACTCCATAAGGCTTTATAGAAATATGCTTATGAATGTATATATATATGACATAACTGGAATAAGTTTTATGCTACATATGCCATGTAACATATCTATGCAAAGGTTACGCTCTACTGAATATATTCATCCTATTTGTATGCATGTGTCATTGTTGTATTCGAAGTTATGAATATTGGCTGTATACTTGTTTGATTTTAAATAGTCTTAGTAAGGCATTTGGTCAGTTTCTTTAGAAAGGAATTTGCAAGTTAAGTGCCCAATCAAGAAGCACTTAAAGGACAATGGATCTTGGAAGGCTCCAATCTACATAAGAAGTTTACATGAGGACGTTCAAGGTAGCATGTGAACCATGGCTGCTACCTGTAAGTTTTGAGTCATGCATGGACATGTGACTTGCCCTTGTGACTCCAAAACTCCATCCTGTAGCTGGAATTCTACACAGGAGGAGGGAGGGGTATCCACCCACAAAAGAAAAACCCCTGGAAGACACCTCCATTTTGTCTTCAGTTGGCTCAAGAGATAGCATCTCCACCCCAAAGGATACCTGAAAGAAACTGGAACAAAGGACAGTAACCACAGGGGGTGTGAGTGAGTGCTGGACCCAGACTAGAAGGAGACTAGTCTGTAAAAGGAAGCTTACTGGAACACCTCTGACGGTGAGGTTTTATCTGTATTCAGTTTTCTTACTGTATTAGGCATAGACTTGCGTGTTTTATTTTATTTTGTTTGGTAATTCACTTTGTTCTGTCTGCTATTACTTGGAACCACTTAAATCCTACTTTCTGTATTTAATAAAATCACTTTTTACTTATTAATTAACCCAGAGTATGTAATAATACCGGGGGGGGGGGGGCAAACAGCTGTGCATATCTCTCTATCAGTGTTATAGAGGGCGAACAATTTATGAGTTTACCCTGTATAAAGCTTAAAGGTAAAACGGATTTATTTGGAGTTTGGATCCCACTGGGAGCTGGGCATCTGAGTGTTAGAGACAGGAACACTTCTTAAGCTGCTTTCATTTAAGCTTGCAGTTTGTGGGACATGGTTCAGACCTGGGTCTGTGTTTGTGACCAGCAAGCATGTCTGGCACATCCAGGCAGGGTGCTGGAGTCTCAAGCTGGCAGGGAAAGCAGGGGCAGAAGTAATCTTGGCATATCAGTTGGCAGCCCAAAGGGGGTTTATGTGATCCAACCCGTCACAGGGGGCCGGGCCCATTGGGTGGCATTTGTCCATTCAGAACTGAGAACCATCAACTCACCATACAACCTACTCACAACTGCCAACCCAGGATCGACTGGAACTGGGCACTTGACAACAGCCAGCTCCCTATTTCATTACTGATCCCCCAACCCGCGCAGTCCCCCACCCAGATCTCTCCTTACCACGCAGCCCACAACAGCCAGAGACACCCTAGCCAACTCCTTCAACCAGAGGAGCCATCAGGAAAGCTGGGGAGGTGGGCTAGTGTCGCGGCTGAATCCCCTCCTTGCAGCTTTGAGTGAGTGAGTTACTCGTCCCTGAAAAAACGTTAATTCCGTGGACATCTTTGATCCCCAAGTGCTTTGCGAGCTGGGCAAGCACAGCCACTGAAATGCAGCCACCTCAGGGCGACAGCTGAACCGCACACAGCATTCTGCACAACAGGGATGAGAGGGCACATTATGGCCAAGGAGCCTCGGAAAAAAACCCTAGGGCCCTGGGATTTCCAGTGTCTGCCCACAGCAGACAGGCCCTGGGTGTTGTAATCCTGCTGGAGGAAGAGAGGGAAATTTCACAACTCGGGTTAAACAATGGAACGCGTGGGCTGGGACGCGCTGCCTTCCTTTGGAAGCCTGGGTTGTCACAAGCTCTCAGACACACACACACACGGACCCGACAGCCCGAGCCTAACAGTGCAGGCCTGGCCAAAGCTGATATGTGCAATGCCAAGCAACAAAGGAATTGCCTCGTTCCCTGCATGATGCTCACACCCCAATGAGCAATACAGACACTGTTCCACACAGCCAGGCTCTGGAAATGGGGCAAACTAGGGGAAGTCAGAGGAAGTTACATCCCTCCATCAAAAGGGGAACAAGGACACCCAGAGCTACCACTTTCCAAGCAGACTATAACTTCTGCCATCTGTTCTACTCTACACAGGGTCCTAAACTGCCCTCGTCAGGTAGTTTCTGAGCACCTCTCAGTCATGCATTAAATGGCATCACGTGACTGACATCTGTCTGATGTGGATGATTTCCTTTCTTCTTCTCCCCAGGGAGAGAGCTGTGTGAGCGGCGGAGCAGCTTGCTCCTCCCCTCCCGGTACGGCCCCCCTGCTCTGGGTTTGTGTCAGAGAAGGCCGGTGGGAGCAGGGCCCCTGGGAAGGTTTGGGGTGGCTCTGAGTTCCTGGGGGGTTGTTCCGCGGTCTGGGACCGGCCCCGCAGGACACTCTGTTTGCTGCCCAGCTGGGCTCTGCCCAGGTGGTAGAAAGTTCCAAGGGACCGAGGAGTTATGGACCTCGGTGCCCAGCCCGGAGCCGTAGGCCCTTCTAGATACGCTGAGCCCAGGCCGCTGAGCGCCTCGAAGATCGGGCCCGAGACCCCTTGACTCTCTTCTGTGGGAGGCCAGCGCAGAGAGCAGGGGACGGGCCCGGGTGCTGCTGAGAAGAGCACCATCACACCATCCCAGAACACGGCTCTGCCATTGCCCCCTGGAGCCCTTTATCCCTGACACACATGCCCCAGCCTGGCTGTGGGAATGAGACAGGGGCTGAGATGCAGCCACTGCAAGATGGCAATCACTGGCCTGGAGCACCTGGCCCGGACGGCCGTTCCAGCCTAGAGCAGCAGAGTCTGATGTGGTCTTCAGCGGGGAAATGCCCCGGAGCCTATTTCTGCAGCAACACAAAGCAGCTCCAATAGCCAGCATTTGTTTCCTTGACATAGAAGCTGCTTGCACACAGGGACACTTCTGCTCAGAGCTTTCCCCCCACCCATGCATCTAGTCTTCACCCTTTCTGGAGGGGAGGACAGCAGGAGCCCCTGGCCCCGCTGAACCCCTTTACCGCTGGCCTCCAGCAGCCTCCTACCCCACACTGGCAGATTGGAGGGGAGAGCCACACTAGCAAGTTCTCTGTAACACTCCCATCACAGGCTTCAGAGTGAGCAGCCGTGTCAGTCTGTATCCGCGAAAAGGACAGGAGGACTTGTGGCACCTTCGAGATTAACCCATTTATTTGGGCATGAGCTTTCGTGAGCGACCGCTCACTTCGTCGCAGGGTTTGCTCAGAGAAATACCACCTTTCTGTTCCCAGGGCCTCCCGGTTTCCAAGCAGGCATGAAGCCGTTTCAAAGGCCCCAGAGGGGATTGAGACCGAGAGTGTGGTTTTGTTCTTTCCTGGAAGTGCTTTAATTAAAACACTACAGCTGTCTGTGTCCTCCATGGAGACAGCTACAACGGCATTAAAGGGGGAACTGTCCACAAGCTTAGACTCAGAGAGGCTTCTTCCGAACCAGAAGGCAAATCCCATTCACAGTCAGGAGGTGTACATATCATAGCCTGGAGTGAGAATCCCTCAGGCTCCCAGCAGCTCTCCACCCAAGGATCTCAGTGTGTTTCACAAACATTCCTACCACTCTGAGGTAGGTATCATCCCCATCTTACAGGTGGGGAAACCGAGGCAACTCGCCCAAGGCCAGACTGCTAGTCAGTGGCAGAACTGGGGGGAAAAGCCACAAAACGTCAATTCCATGAGACTCATCCTTCCCTGGGTCCTTCTGCTGTGTGAGGTACTCAGGAGATACACAGAAGCCCTTTTGTGTATTTAAGATTTTGTGAACTGGATTTTCTGGCCCTCCTTTTACTGAGGCCACGGGGAACTTTGCAAGGATGGGCACACCCAGGGGAGGACAATCAGGGGGCAAAGGGTAGCTCGGCATAGGGAATATGCAGAGAGCATTTCCTGATATTCAGCCAGAGTGACATCTAGGAGGCTGTGGAACGGTCCCGCTAAAGGTAGACGCCCCATCGCTTGGGCTGTTCAAACTGGCCCAAGCCCTGCACAAGGTCCTGGGACTGGTGCTCAGAAAGCAGGGGAGCAGGAGTAGGGACAACTGGTACTTGGATTCTAATGATTACTTTGTAGGGCTACTCGCAGCCCACACATGCTGCATGCAGCACTGGGCCCCAGAAAACATGGCACACAACACACGGAGCTCTCCAGCTGCATCGAGGAAGGGAGGGTTGTGGAGACTCACAACGAACCTGGGCGCCCGAGTACATTAGCAAAGGGAGCTGCATGGCGCGTGTTCACTGTCTCGCCGCACCCTCTGCAGAACTAGACGCGCTCCCAGGCTCAGCAGGGCTCCGATGCGGGCCGACTTCGCTGCGGTCAGCGGGAGCTCGGGTTGGAGTTTTCGAGGTGCTGACCAACCCGGCGCAGTCCTGCCCCAGGCTACCAGGCAGCCACGTGACCCAAAGGCGGAACGTTTCCATTACAGAAACTGGCGCTGTAGCTAGACCCAGGGCTGCGGGTTCAGCTTACCGCTTGGCCTGCTGTAACTGGATATTCTGGCCAGCACCATCTTGGATTACTATTGCCATTGCCCGATGGCCCCCACCCCCAGCCTCTCCAGAGCAGGGGTATGCGCTGCGGAGGGATTTTGTTTCAAGAACAGAAATGTTCAGAAGCCTGTGGCTCGTGCGTCGCAGCGCCCCCCGACGAGAGACGGTACCCGAGACGCGCCCCCTCTCCAAAGAGGGCGGGCGGCTCGGGCCACCGGCAGCCAACCCAGCCAGCAGCCGTGCCTGCTGCCACCCCTCTAGCTCAGCGGCAGAGTTGCTCGCAATGGGCATATCCCAAAAGGGGTTCAGAGCAACACTGTACACCACTCCGAGATCACTGTGTGCGCAGGGGGGGCCGTTCCACGATGCCTCACCCAATGCACGGCGCGGCGAGAGGGGGCAGCCGCCTGCAGCGGTCCCTCCTCTCTGGCCCTCGATCTCCTTTTACCTGGTGTAACTCCACTGGCATCAGCGGCGTCATTCCCGAGTGACACCCGAGGGGGGCCTGCAGTCAGCATCTCCTACTGCCCTGAGTACGTCTCATGAGACCAGGCAGCCCAGATGTGTTGGCAAAGTGCCAGCCTGGAGAGGACGGTCATCACTCCAGGGGCTCTCTCAATGGGGTCACCAACTCATAGGCATTGCACTGAGCCTCTCACACCCACTGCATAAAGCTTGTTTCCCCATTTCTAATGATCAGCCCTCCCCCCACCCCAGCCTTCCAGGAGACTGCCTCTGCCAGCCAATCAGATGATAACAGGACAGGGAAGCATGTAATAATCCCGTTCTCCCGTAGCTAAGCCGCAGGGCATTTGCCTCACTTTGTATCTGGTTCTGTTAGAGGGTGTCCCTATAGCAGATGGAGGCGAGGTCTTCCCAAAGCAGAGGAAACCCCAGCAGCGGTCAGGCTCCCGAAGCGGGTCCCTGGCAGATTGACCGCAGCACCACTGCCATTCCCCGCATGCCACTCGTCTCCACCGAGGGCAGGGCGAGAGCCCACACCCTCCGCTGCACCCAGACCGCCTGTCGGCTGCACAATGCAAGGCACCAGATTCAGCTGTGAAGGCAGCTGTTTATTTCACAGCACTGATGGGTGGAGGAGAAAGAGAGAGGTCAGGGAGGGTAAAGATGAAGGCCAGCCTGGCTCCTTGTTCTAACCATCTGTTTGCTGACACCAGGATCTTGTCAGTCAGCATGGTCAGAGCTGACACGTGTGTTACCCAAGATGCTGTGTGGATCATATGACGGTCACACGCATTTCACCCAAGCGATAGCTGGGAACAGAGACGTTTTACAGACATCCTCATTTACAAACAAGCTAAGTTTGTGATTAATCCGATTTCAGCAAAACCTTTCATTTCCTCCACTAGCCTCCATCAGGACAATATATGCCAAAGCTTCTTCCATTGTTTGCAGTGTTGTTCTAGCCAGGCTGGTCCCAGGAGAGGAGACCCAAGGTGAGTGAAGTCAGAGCTTTCATTGAACCAGCTCCTTGTGGTGGAAGGGAGACGTTTCCGAGCTTCACAGAGCAATTCCTCAGGTCTGGGAAGCTCAAAAGCTTGGACCTTCCACACAGAATCAGGGAGCCAGAAGGGACCGCAAGGGTCATCTCCTCTAACAGGAGTCAGTCCAGTAAAAGACAGGACTGACCTAGCTCCTCTCAAAGCTTCTTCCTGCAGACTCCTCTCTTCCCAGCCAGGCGGCACTCCAGAACTGATCTGCGACACAGGGATGTATTGCCGTGAAGTCGTATTAGCAGGATGGCTGCAGATTTACTGTGCTCAGATCCACTCAGCACTGATATTAAAGTAGAGCCGCATTAAGCTCAGAGCTTCGCATTAAAATAACGAGGGCTGCCAAGCCAGGGCTACTATTAACAAAGCGACAAATCATCCCAATTGGCTCATTGGTGAGAGAATGAAGCAGCATCAGTGTCTGGAATACTCCGTGCATGTGACAAGACAAAGAGACATGACAGAGGTCTCTAAAGAAGAATGATACACTATCAGGGTTGGAAGGGAACTCAGAAGGCCATCTAGTCCAACCCCCTGCTCAAAGCAGGACCAATCCCCAACTAAATCATCCCACCCAGGGCTTTGTCAAGCCTGACCTTAAAAACCTCTAAGGAAGGAGATTCTACCACCTCCCTAGGTAACGCATTCCAGTGCTTCACCACCCTCCTAGTGAAAAAGTTTTTCCTAATATCCAATCTAAACCTCCCCCATTGCAACTTGAGACCATTACTCCTCGTTCTGTCATCTGCTACCACTGAGAACAGTCTAGAGCCATCCTCTTTGGAACCCCCTTTCAGGTAGTTGAAAGCAGCTATCAAATCCACCCTCATTCTTCTCTTCCGCAGACTAAACAATCCCAGTTCCCTCAGCCTCTCCTCATAAGTCATGTGTTCCAGTCCCCTAATCATTTTTGTTGCCCTCTGCTGGATTCTTTCCAATTTTTCCACATCCTTCTTGTAGTGTGGGGCCCAAAACTGGACACAGCACTCCAGATGAGGCCTCTGGGCAGCACAGAAGTGAAGCAGCTGTAAGTGAAAAGGGGATCTAGACACCCAGCTTTATTGTACTCTCAGCTTCTGCTTTTAAATGTCACCCTCTCTCGACTGCGTGCGTTGCCGTCAACACACAGGCTGGCCCGCTGGGTGTGACAAAGGGAACGGCTGATGCAGGAAGGAAACATTCAGGCCAAATCTGGACCAAGCGAATCATCATCATCTGACATCTCTACGGTTCCTTTCAATTGAAGGGCTTTGCAAATCATATGCACAGAGGAAACCGTTCACACATAGCTCTAATGCAACCACATCTAAGGTGAAAGGCAGCAATTCGCTGCTCAACTGGAGGAAGAGGAGATGTTTTAGCTAAGGATACCGTGACAAACATCTTCCTTTACAAAAAACAGTGCCATGAGATCTGTAACTGAGCAGACAGGGCCTTGGGCTTTCAAGGTCTTGCCTGAAAGAACCACACACAAGGAGAGAGGAAACCCAGTTTAGCTCACATGGAAAAAGGAAGAGCTGGGCTGGATTCGACACTGCGAACCCAGGACTATGCCATGGAACCCCAATGGACCAGCCTTGATTTGAGGAAATTCCCTTTGAGGAAATCCAAGTAGGCTTTGGTGCCTCCATTGCACAGTCCCCAGTAGTTTGAAAGTCTGAGGAGCCAAGGCACAGACCAAACACCCACTTAAGGGGTTTTCCAACACACAGGCCAGGTGTCAAGCCGCTGATCAGCCCACCAAAAACTTACAAGGAGCTAATCACAACCGGGAGAAGAGCCCAAGGATTCAGTGCAGCACTGAGAGGACCCTTGCACACACCCCCTCTCCTAGCATGCAGCCTCTCAGCTAGGGACGCTCCAGTCCAGCCCTTCTACATGGGGGCCGCAGAGGCATTCTCCAAAGGCGAGGGAGGCTCCAGGCTGGAGGCAGAAGGGGAGGGATGTGGAAGACACAAGCCATTAAAAGCCGCAGTCTGTTAATGAAAGTAGATGGTTGCAGAGCTTTGGGAGCAAACACCACCTGGCAGACAGCTCATGCATTGGAGGCCAGCCTGGCCTTTTGCTTCCTTAGTAGAATGCAGTAAACTAGATGAGGTTTATTTCAAGCAATAGTAACACACCTTGCCCATGCAAGAGCTCTAGGCACCCTGACAATCATAGAATCATAGAATCATAGAATATAAGGGTTGGAAGGGACCCCAGAAGGTCATCTAGTCCAACCCCCTGCTCGAAGCAGGACCAATTCCCAGTTAAATCATCCCAGCCAGGGCTTTGTCAAGCCTGACCTTAAAAACCTCTAAGGAAGGAGATTCTACCACCTCCCTAGGTAACGCATTCCAGTGTTTCACCACCCTCCTAGTGAAAAAGTTTTTCCTAATATCCAATCTAAACCTCCCCCACTGCAGCTTGAGACCATTACTCCTCGTTCTGTCATCTGATACCATTGAGAACAGTCTAGAGCCATCCTCTTTGGAACCCCCTTTCAGGTAGTTGAAAGCAGATATCAAATCCCCCCTCATTCTTCTTTTCTGCAGGCTAAACAATCCCAGCTCCCTCAGCCTCTCCTCATAACTCATGTGTTCCAGACCCCTAATCATTTTTGTTGCCCTTCGCTGGACTCTCTCCAATTTATCCACATCCTTCTTGAAGTGTGGGGCCCAAAACTGGACACAGTACTCCAGATGAGGCCTCACTAATGTCGAATAGAGGGGAACGATCACGTCCCTCGATCTGCTCGCTATGCCCCTACTTATACATCCCAAAATGCCATTGGCCTTCTTGGCAACAAGGGCACACTGCTGACTCATATCCAGCTTCTCGTCCACTGTCACCCCTAGGTCCTTTTCCGCAGAACTGCTGCCTAGCCATTCGGTCCCTAGTCTGTAGCTGTGCATTGGGTTCTTCCGTCCTAAGTGCAGGACCCTGCACTTATCCTTATTGAACCTCATCAGATTTCTTTTGGCCCAATCCTCCAATTTGTCTAGGTCCTTCTGTATCCTATCCCTCCCCTCCAGCGTATCTACCACTCCTCCCAGTTTAGTATCATCCGCAAATTTGCTGAGAGTGCAATCCACACCATCCTCCAGATCATTTATGAAGATATTGAACAAAACCGGCCCCAGGACCGACCCTTGGGGCACTCCACTTGATACCGGCTGCCAACTAGACATGGAGCCATTGATAACTACCCGTTGAGCCCGACAATCTAGCCAGCTTTCTACCCACCTTGTAGTGCATCTACCCACCTTGCAGTGCCACAGCACACTACACCCAGAAGCATTGAAAAACAAACACTCCAACAGGAACAAATTAATTCAGTGCAGCCAGACAATGAATCAGCAACAAAAAGGTGAGTAAATTAGTAAATTATGTTCTTTTAACTGTCCCAGTCATGCTAACGCAGGATTAAAGCACACTGACAGACACAGTGAGAACTTCAAGGCATCTGGAATGACAGACCTTGCAAAGAAATAGGGCAACATGACACAGAATAGCTATTAGCCAATTGCATCTTTAACACCGTAAGACGTCTCGTAGCATCCTCTCTGTTAGACTTGCAAACTAACATTCTGCCAAACCACTAGGAGACACACAAGCTCAGCATTAATATCTGCCACTTGTCACGCTAATGTGGAGCACGGCCACCCCACAGCGTCTCTTCACTGGTTAAAAGCTGTCTTGGTCACACCTCTCACAGTCACCGCCAGGCTCCAAGGGTCCTTCCGCATCCAGTTACCACATTCCTCTACGATAAAGTGCTCAGTAACAGAAGTGACCTTTGAACACGGAGCTCATCCCCTAAGCTGTGAGCCTGCGTATTGGGCGGAGTCCCAGCACTCACAGGCCAGGAACATGACTCCCCAAGGAGTATTTATCCCCATCGTTGCCAGTGCCACACAGACTAGCCCCAGAGAGAGTGCCAAGGAATTAACATCACCTGTGGCCAAAGCAGCCCCTTTCTGAGCAGGGCACTGATCCAGTGTCCTGGTACACATATGGAGTGGAAGGATATTAGACTATAAATAATGCACACTCAGGTGATCTAATAACGGAGATTTTGGAAAACTCCCAGAGCCATCTCTGCAGCTTTGGGGCATCTCTGGCAGGTAACACAGGGCCAGCACCGAATGGCCGTTTGGGGCAATTCCCCTAGCAGTTTTAGGAGATGCTGAGACCAGAGCCAATCATGCTGACCAACACTGCCTCCCTCGACTCCCCATATGTCCTCTCTCGTCTTGCACTCGGATTGTGAGCTGTCTGGCCCAGGGACCATCTTTTTGCTCTGTCTGTACAGCGCCTGGCACAACAGGCCTGGTCCAGGACTAGGCCTCCTAGGTGCTATGGTAACACAAATCCTTTCTCCCCACCACAACCTGCCCCAGTGCGACACAACCCCCCACAGCCCAGGCAGCAATGCCTGTGACTTGCACTCCCGTACCAACCACAGGAGCAAGGTGGCCCAGCCTGCACCCCCTTCACCAGGGAGACGCAGGCCAGGGGCGGCACGGACAGGGAGGGGGGCCACGCAGAGGAAGGGCTGCCACCCGCCTACCTCCCGAGGAGCCGTCCTCGTGGTCGGAACTGTGGTAGCTGCAGTCGCTGCCTCTCTCCGGGGAGCTGCAGCTGGAGGAGTCCCGGCCAGGCGCATCCAAGTGCCGCTTGCGCCTCCAGGGCAGGGGGGGCTGCTCTTCGTGCTGCACGGGGGAGCTGCGCCCATTCGTCCCACTCAGCGAGTCCAGATCCCGGCGGCACTTGGGCCACCTGCCCCGTAAGGGGGGCAGCCGGTGGTGGGGCCTGTCCAGCTCCTCCCCAGACCCCCGGGGTAGGGTCCTGAAGCCTAAGAAGATGGGGTTCGGGAGGAACTTCTCACTCAGGTCCACCTCCTCATCGTCGTGGTCAGCGCTGCCCTCCCCGGGGCCAGGCATGTTCTTGGCGTAGGGCTGCCGGCCGCGGACCTCCCTTAAGATGGGCATAGGGCCTCTATGGGCCTCACCAGAGGAAGGAGGATGCTGAGCAGGGGGCTCACTGCCATGGGCCTCGCCAGCGATGGGGACCGGGGGCTCACCGCCATGGGGCTCACCGCCATGGGGGCGCCCAGTAGGGGGCTCGCTACCATGGGCCTGGGAAGGGATGGGGAGGGGGGGCTCGCTGCCATGGGCCTGGGAAGGGATGGGGAGGGGGGGCTCGCTGCCATGGGCCTGGGAAGGGATGGGGAGGGGGGGCTCGCTGCCATGGGCCTGGGAAGGGATGGGGAGGGGGGGCTCGCTGCCATGGGCCTGGGAAGGGATGGGGAGGGGGGGCTCGCTGCCATGGGCCTCCCAGGGGACGGGGATGGGGGGCTCGCTGCCAAGGCTCTCCCTGGGGACGGGCATGGGGGGCTCGCTGCCATGGCCCTCCCTGGGGACGGGCATGGGGGGCTCGCTGCCATGGCCCTCCCTGGGGACGGGCATGGGGGGCTCGCTGCCATGGCCCTCCCTGGGGACGGGCATGGGGGGCTCGCTGCCATGGCCCTCCCTGGGGACGGGCATGGGGGGCTCGCTGCCATGGGTCTGGCCAGGCGGGTGCCCAGCTGGAGCATCGCTGCCCTGCTCAGTGGCCGGGCCATCTGGCCCCCCCTCGGTGCTCCTGCCCACAGGGTGCTCATGCCCGGGGGGCTGCCGCCTGCCCTGCCTCCGGGCCCGCGGGGCTGCCTTGTGCTGCTGCAGCTGGTGCTGGATGGCTGCGGCCAAGCTGTGCACCGCGTGCCCCGCTGCGCCCCTCTTGCCAGGGGGCATGTCCGGGAGGGGGGCGGGCTCCTCTGCCTGCCCCTTCGGGGAGGGGGCCGGGGGCTCCCGGGCCAGCGCCGCCTCCAGGTAAATGACTTTGAACTTCTCCTCGGCCAGCGCCTGCTGCAGCAGCCTCAGGTTCCCCCGGCAGCGCTCCAGCTCCAGCTCCATGTCCCGCACCGAGCCCAGCTGCATGCGGGGCGCCGGCTCCCCAGGGAACTCGGCCTGCCAGTGCCGCGCGAACTCCGCCGGCTCCCACATGCTGCCCGCGCAGCAGCCCCGAGCCCCCGGGGATGGGCGGCGGGGCTGGGTGCGCGCGGGGAGCGATCCGATGCCCCGGGGATGGGCGGCGGGGCTGGGTGCGCGCGGGGAGCGATCCGATGCCCCGGGGATGGGCGGCGGGGCTGGGTGCGCGCGGGGAGCGATCCGAGCCCCCGGGGATGGGCGGCGGGGCTGGGTGCGCGCGGGGAGCGATCCGATGCCCCGGGGATGGGCGGCGGGGCTGGGTGCGCGCGGGGATCGGAAAGTTTCTCTCTCTCCCCCGGCAGCTTCCGCTCCGGAGTCCTGCTGGGGCCCTGACGTCGCGGCCCGGCCCGGCCCGGCCCCTCTCCCGCACAGACCCGCCTCCCCCTGGCCGAGCAGGCGGGGCCCGCGGGGAGCGCCCCGCCCGGCGCAGGAGGCGGCTCCTGGGGCTGGGGCTTCCCGGGGACCGCGGCGGAGCGGAGCCGGGCTTTGCCCGGGGAAGCGGCCGCACCGTGGGGTGCCAGGCCTCCAGCTTGGCTGCTGGGCTGGGGGCGCAGGGGAGGGCTGCAGCATCAGGTGTCAGGTCCCTTTTGCAGATGGGGAAACTGAGGCACAGAGCAGCTAAGTGACTTGCCCGTGGTCACCCAGCAGACCTGTGCCAGGTCTCCTGGGTCCCCTCGTTATCCGTCCATTAGGCCACTCTGCCGGAAACGGCCAGGAGCTATTAACCGGCGCCCTGCCCAGGGAGAGGCTGTGTGGATGCTAAGCCAGGAGCGCACTGGGGCCCAGTTCTGATGCCCCAACACGCGTTGATTGCGATGGGTCTGCCATGGAGCACAGGCAGCAGAGTCTGGCTCCAAGCCACCACCGTGCAGGGAACTGTCTGCAGATCCTTTGGCTGTAACCCTTGTGGGCCAGCGGAGAACCCAGAGCAGAGTTCGCACCTGGTGTTTGTTTCCCCTCCCTTCCAGCCCTGCTGTCGGGACTTTGCTTCTCCAAACGTAGGAACATTCAAAGCGGTGTCACTCTTTAACCTGACGCCAGTTACCCGAACGGCGAGGGGAACGGTGGAAGGCACTTGGACTGTCACCCCGGTATCTGGGCGCTGCATGCGCTGTCATGGATCTCTGCTCAGAGCCCCCCGGCAGGCAGGGCTCTGCGACACTAACTCACTTGTCCAAGGTCACACAGGAAGTCTGTGGTGGATCAGAGAGCTGGGGGCTCACAGGCCCAGCCTGGTAACCTGACCACACACCACTCCGCTGGAGTAGGCAATGAAAGAGCCTCATGATCTTTCATGTTTGGCACCTTCCAATACCCCCGCTGTCTTGCTTGTACCCCCTGGCGGCACTGTATCCAACCCAGGGAGAAGCCCCCCAGGGCAGGAGTTCCATGCATGCCTATGGTTCTGCAAAAGCAATAAACTCAGCTGGCCCTGGGCACCAATCAATCCCTCCCCCAGCCCATCCTAACGGTTGGAGAATAACCTCCATTCTCATCGTCCAAGATCAAGCAACTGTTTGGCACAAAAGACGAGTTTTGCACCACACCCTGAAGGCTGGCTAGCCCACAGA
Source organism: Caretta caretta (assembly GCF_965140235.1). NCBI lineage: Eukaryota > Metazoa > Chordata > Testudines > Cheloniidae > Caretta > Caretta caretta. The sequence continues at coordinate 3,088,670 of NC_134222.1, read as the reverse complement.
TTCCCAGAGCAGGGGTAATGGTACTGGACAGCTGCAGTCAGGGTCTGTGCTGTATGTCTTGGAAGCGGCATTTTCCACTGGCTTCATTGCCCGCAACCAGAGCCACTGTTTGTAAAGCATTGTTGTGACGACGCGGGACTGTTCTTAATGTTTCCTCTGAATCGTGTGGGGGTGCCTCAGTTTCCCCTAGGCAGTTCTTAAGTGTCTAGGGGGGGGGGTAAGGGTGTATGATCGTTGCAGAGCCCTAGAGGGCAGGTGTGTGCAGGGGTCTGGACACAGAGAGTGGCCGACACCCTGTTTCCTGGCCATTGATGGCCTGGCCCTTCCCCGCTGCAAGGTGAGAGCTAAAGGGTTGGAGAACAAAGGAATTCGGTGACCTCCTGGCCCGGGAAAGGGACAAAGCCCAGAGGAGGAGGGGCTGGAGGGAGTTTCAGTTTGGGGCTGGCTGGGGACATGGAGTGAAGTGCAGACGTGGTTGTCTGGCTCACTGCCCCCCAAAATGGACCCAGCTGAGGGGTCCTGTTCTCTGCACGTACAAGCTCTGTTTTAGACCATGTTCCTGTCATCTAATAAACCTCTGTTTTACTGGATGGCTGAGAGTCACGTCTGACTGCGGAGTTGGGGTGCAGGACCCTCTGACTCCCCAAAGACCCCGCCTGGGCGGACTCGCTGTGGAAAGCGCACGGAGGGGCAGAGGACGCTGAATGCTTCGAGGCCAGACCCAGGAAGGTGGAAGCTGGGTGAGCTGTGTGTCCTGCAGACAGGCTGCTCACAGAAAGGAGACTTCCCCAGAGTCCTGCCTGGCTTCGTAGGGAGCAGTTCCAGAGCATCACCCGGGGACGCCGTGACAATTGTCACGGGGTAGCTGGCTCTTCACGGAGAGCTGGGAGCAGGTGGTTATGAATGACAGCAAGTGGCTCAGCTGCAGGTCGGGCTGGTGAGAGAGGGTTGGTGATCAGGCTCTGTGGGCTGCCGGCTGGAGAAGGCTTTGGCCAGGCAGAGTGAGATGGAAGAAATAATAAATGATCCTGGAACCAGGCTAGGAAATGCATGGAGGAAGACTTTATGCAAACAAAGAAAAAGAAAGGGGTAGATTCTCTGGAACGAGAAGACCCAGCAAGTAGGAGGGCAGGAAAGGGAACCAGGGGAAATCACATGCTAGTAAATTCCCTAGGTAAGGACAGAAAGATGGGGGAGATCTAAGGATTGCAGAGTAGATCAAAAAAGTGCTGGAGATACAGTAAGAGCTAGGGCACTGGCTGGCAGGGACGTGTTAGTGGAATGTAAAAATACAGACCAAGCAGGGAAGTGCCAAAAGACAAGGGTGGTAGGTCAACTAAAAATAAGCTCTCGGCTACCCAAATTCCTCCCAGAGACTGCAGTGGAGGTATGTAGTATGCCAGAAGAAATGTCAGAAGAGGAAAACAAGCAAGACAGAAGTGAAGATAAGGTGATTGCTGCTAAGAGGCTACTTAGCAGAAGAGGAAGTGATAGCCAGCACTTGACACCTGTGCTGTCACCTTTAAAGGAAGGATGCCACCAGGCAGGATAATTTTAGGGTATCTGATGTTCTGGACTAAGCCCTGGATTCCTCCACCCGTGAGATGCTACAGGTGCCAAAGGTAGCACATAATTGCAAAGGGAAAATATGGTGCAGTAAGCGTGGAGGTAAAGAGTCATTCTGTGATAACTGGGAGGAAGGGACAAAACAAAAACGGTGCAGCTGTGGAGGAAAACACAGCTCAGCACGTGGGGGATGCACTGAGGCAAAGTGTGCTAGAGAAATACAACCCCCCAAATTACTCATAACTTCTCATATGCAAGAGCTGCTCGGAGATACATAGATATGGGGAAAGGGAATAGCCCGCAACAAATGAACGGGAGAGAAGTGACGAGTGACACTGGGGTAAGGAGAAGACATAGTACTTATACAAACAGAGTCATTGTGTTTCTGATTGAAGTAATAAATTGTACATCTCAAGCAGGGAAGAAAACAGAAAATTCAAATAATTAAAGCTGTGAAAAAGGACTTCTGGGTTAGCAACCTATCAGTGGAATGACTTCCTACCTTCCTAGGTGAAGGAAATCTTGAACATTAAAAGAATGGTGGTGACGTCTTTCAGCTGGAATGCCCAGAGCCTAATAGTGCCTGGGCAGGAATTAGAGCAAAATATTGTTATGAAAATAAAGCCTGATACAATATGCACGCAAGAGACTTGGCTAATAGGAAAACTAAGCCATAAAATCCCAGGATATGGCAGAGCTAGAGAAACAGAAAAGGGTGGGGGTGTTCGCCCCTTCATTAAGGAGAGCCTGAACTACCTTGAAGTAGAGGTTAAAACCCTAACTACTGAGTACAAAACAATTCTGTGCCTTTAACACTTCGTAGTATGTAGAACCCATGCTGGAAGTAGAGGCTATGGACCTGGAAGCATTCACTGCAGATGGCACCTACCCGTTTGTTAAGTGTGATGATCTGAACAGTCACAACAGATTGTGGGGAGATAAGAAAAATGATAAAAATGGAAAATATTGAGAGCAATTCTTGGAAGAGGAAAAAGAACAGGAGGACTTGTGGCACCTTAGAGACTAACAAATTTATTTGAGCATAAGCTTTCGTGAGCTACAGCTCACTTCATCGGATGCAACTGATAGCTCACGAAAGTGTATGCTCAAATAAATTTGTTGGTCTCTAAGGTGCCACAAGTACTCCTTTTCTTTTGCGGATACAGACTAACACGGCTGCTACTCTGAAACCTGTCTTTGAAGAGGATAATTGAGTAACATTAAACGCTGGTGCACCTACCAGCCTCAATACAGCTGACGGAAGCCTGGATCTGGGAATAGCATCTAGCACCGTAGCAAGTGACGGCTGCTGTGAAATGTGCAGGGGAGGGAATGGGTAGTGACCATTTACCCATGTTAATTACTTAGCAAGGAAAAGGAAATACCAATATGGAATCTCAAAAAAGCCGTGTGGGAACTCCTTCGAACCAAAAGTGGGGAACATGTGACTGAGCAACGTATACATGACGTTCTTGAGTAACGCTACCAAAGGGATCAGAAAGACAGGCAGACGAGCTATTCCTAGGGTACCAACACTACTTAGAGACAGGACAGGTGTTCCCTGGTGAAAGACGGAATATGAAACAGTAAGTAGGGAAAGGAATAAAGCAAAAAGAAATAATCCTTAAATAGTGAGGACTTAATGAAATATTAAAATGGTAAGCGGGTTGCACAAAGGGCTCTAAAAAGAGCAAACAGAGGAAGCTGGGGAACATCCTGAGGGGAAATGAAGATACCAATGCAGCAGAGATGTATGAACAAATTAGGAACGTGAATGGAATGAAGAGTAAGAGCCCCAGAATACCAAGCCTTGCGGTTGCAGGACATGGAGTAATAAGCTCCAGCAAAGAAAACGTGGACATTCTGGCCACCATGTTTCCCAAAGTCAGTAATGAGTAGGAGGAGAAGCTAGAACTTTGGGAGAGAAGACGAGCATTCCTGAAGGATAATTATAAGATGATGATGAAGAGGTGGGAGGAGGACGTGGATATTATTTTAAAGTAAAACTTTAGCATGTGGGAACTCCAAAAAGTGATAAGGAGCAAAAGAACCGCACCAGGCAAGGATGAAATAAACTCTGAAATGTTTAAACATCTACGTGAAAAACGTGAGGGTGATACTAAAATTAGGTGATAACATCATGGAGAAAAGGTGAAATACCTGAGGCCTGGAAACACGCAATCCTAGTCTCGGGGCAAACAGGGTACGTTGACCTCAAGATCGGAGTCATGCGGACCAGCAGCCCACCTTGCATGGTCAGGTAAAGCCACGTAAAGAATGGACACAGAGATGCGTAGCACACCCGGAGAGGAAAAGGTTCGTCCATGAAACACAAAGTGGGTTCGGAAGAGGGAGGTGCAACTGATGACACTGTAAGAACAGAGCTAGAAGAACAAAAAAGCTTGAGAACCAAAGAATCCAATATAGTGACCTTCCCTGGCCAGAGGAAAAGCCTCCAATGTGTTACGGAGAGAGGGTATTATAGGGAGAATGTACACATGGGTAAGGGACTTCTGATGCAAAAGAACAACACAAGTGCAAATAGGAAAAGCTTTTTCCAATGTATTCTCAACTGCAAATGGAACTCCACGGGCGAGTGTAATTAGTGCAACCCTCTTTAACACCATCATAAATTACCTCTGTAAGGAGATGAGTACGGGAATTGGGATCACATGATTTGCTGACGAGGAAGCCCCTACGACAGGTTGAGGTGCAAGTGTCCCCAGCCCCAGGAAGTAGGTTGGCTCCTGTCAGAAATGTGAGAACAGGCCATGGTTGAGCCAAGTGGTCTGTAGAGTAGAAACCTGTAGGAAATAGAGAGGCCCCTGCAGAAGGCCCGGGCTTGGGGGAAGGGAAAGTTGAAGTACTGAGTTAGTTTTATGTGGAAGAAATAAAACCAAAGCCCTGAGGAAAGGGCCTGAACCAGATTCTGAGTGTGGTGTCCCTCTTCCTGGGCTGAGGGGACAGGCCCATAGTCTATTATGCTCTTGGAGGGGGGAAAACAAAGTCCTATAGGACAGTAAACGAGTGCAAACTAACAGAACAAAGCCTGTTTCTGAAGCAAAGGCAGGAATCTCTCCTTGCTGGGCTCTGCTGCATCCCCCAACTGGTTCTGAACCTGAGACCAAGTCAACAAGATCACTTATTTGCTCAGGTTTCAGAGGAACAGCCGTGTTAGTCTGTATTCGCAAAAAGAAAAGGAGTACTTGTGGCACCTTAGAGACTAACCAATTTATTTGTACGCATCCGATGAAGTGAGCTGTAGCTCACGAAAGCTCATGCTCAAATAAATTGGTTAGTCTCTAAGGTGCCACAAGTCCTCCTTTTCTTTTTATTTGCTCAGCATCTCATAATTATTTTATTAACAACACATGCTCCAGCTCCCACGGCTCAGAGGAAGCCAAACGAGACACAAGCCGATCACATGAAGAGTGCAAAAGAATGAAACCAAATAAGCCTCTGTGCAAATACCCAAGTAGCTGGAGCTCTGCAATGCAGAAGCAGGGCCAAACTCACTTGTGGTGTAACTGCACTGGCGTAACTGCAAGTCAGCAGAGCTCCAGTGAGCTTGAACTGGGCCCCCTGGGTTTGTTGCATGGAGTGTGTCTATACTGGTGGGACAGCTCAATCAGCCCCCGAGCCTGTGCACAGCATGGGATGCAAGCAGCCACGCAAGGCAAGGCAATTAAAGTGACCTAGGAAACCCAGAGAGGGCTCTCCAGGGCATACAGCCACCAAGTCAAAATGATCGCATGTCAGCATCTCAAGGGGCAGGGGCAGTAGGGCTGTGCGCATTTCTGGAAGATCGCTCCATAGCAGCAAAGAAGTCTTGCTATGGCAACCCTCAACCATACGTGCGCACCGCACAGTGGTGTCGCCAACTCCCACACAAAGCTGCTAAGGCGGGGCCTACCGCAGCAAAGCTGGTTGCTGTCACTTGCTACCAGTGGTGAACTGCAGTCTGAGCAGTTACCTGATTACAGGATTTTCCTACAGATGGAAAGCTGCAAATGCACACACATGGCTGGGGGGCAGAGTCCCTTTTTACACTGCTATAGTCCTTTTGATCCGCAGTGCACGCTGGCTTTTTCCTGTCCTGTCCTATGGCTCTTATCCTGAGTCCTCCCGTTTCCTTCCCGCGTCTTTCCTTACAGCCCCCATTAAATCAAATCGATCTATTTATACACTGACCATCCCAGTGCCCAGGCCAACATACAACATCCAGAAAGGACTCCGGAGGAGCTTCAAATGCTCTCATCACCCTCAGTGCAGGCGTGGCTTGGAGGGGAGTGGTATCTCAGCGAATCCAGCTGCTCGGGCAGACCCAAACTGTGTGCCAGCATTACCTCTACAGAACCCGCCTGCAGGGGTCGCAGCATGTGCCTCGCCACGTGGCCATGGGACTTTTGGAAGCCGTGTAGACAGCTGGACCCTAACTGCCCTGGCCACAAAGTGCCCCATTGCTTGTGCTCATGTTGCCTTTTACCCTTTGGTTTTCCGGGGCTCAGTGCTTTTCCCCACTGATGTTTCTGTCGCTCTCCCTGCATGTTTCAGGCAGCTGTCTGCTTTCATGCTGATGAGGAGCAGAGAGGATGTGTTTTAACGCACTGAGCAAGCTGCATAAGCAACCATCCCTTCTCCTTCAGCCTGTACGTACTGCTTGGACGTCACACTCCCCTCCTCCCACGTGCCGCACTGTAACTATGGCCAGGGGCTTTACTCAAAAGTCTTTTGCCTTCATCTGGCGCATCAGGCTTGAGCCAGTGCCAGACGGAGGGAGCCCCGGGTGCTAACTATCTATTAGTTTAGCACTTTTGGCCTTTGGGACTCCAAACCAGTGGTTGATACTATCTGTGTGTTAACTTCACGCACAAAAGCAATGTCCTTACCCATGCCAAGCCGGGCGTTAAACACCCATCAAGGTAACAGATGATACGGCAGAGCCGTTTCACTTTATCAAAGCAACTAATTAAAAACATCCTTTAGGAAATGACTTGATTGTCTCTTTCTGGAGAAAGCCCCCACAGGTCCCCCGCCGCTCCACACCCCCATCAGATAAAAGACAGCTTAGCCCCGCCTGGCCCAGGCACCCATTGGGCAGGCGCTGGCCTCTAGCTAGTAATGGCCCTGACATATTCAATTAGCCAAAATCGTTTTCAAATTTTTTTTTCTAGCAGTTTGCAGGCAACCTGCTAGCAGGGGCGAGAAGTGAGCAATTTAGGAGGCTAAGTGGTTTCTTGGATCCCCTTCCAGTGCTGATGGCGTGGGATTTTATATTTCTCCTCTTCCTTATGTACTGGAGCTGGCTGACCCCATTTACTCCTTGGTCGCCCTCCCTCTCCCACCCCTGAGGTCTCCCCGGTAGCAGAGTGGGAGGCACGAGATGGAGAAGCCCGGTGACGATGCCCAAGGGATGAGGAAGTGTCTGGTACTGGCAGTGGCCTAGGCGGTTAGTAAAGTAATTAATGGCACAAACCATCCATCTCTTTGCTGAACCAGGCTAAAATTAGCCCCCAAGAAGCTGGGGAGCTAGTGCATTGCAAAGCCTCCCTAGCACAGCCAGTTGTGTGGGCATGTGTTTGCCAGGCACCCCTCCTCACCTGAATAATGGCAAGCATTTCTCTAGCGGCCCTGAGGCCAGCGATTTGTGGTCCCAGCCTCTGGATGGACTGGCATTTCCACCCAGGGTGCAAAGGGCTTTCTGAAGGCAAAGCCTTGAAGAGGAGGTGCAAAGGCAGCCAGCGAACTCCTCGGGCTGGAGCAATGAGGGGACAGACCAGGCCCACTTTTGCCAGCTTTGACTCACGCTGGGAAGAGATGATTAGTCTTGGGCCCTGGAATTTCCTGCCCTGGTTCACAGCAGCTGGTCCAGCTCTGGCACCGATACAGCCCCAGCACCACAGGAATTAGGCAGGGCTGGCTCAGGCATTCCCACTGGGTACAAACCCAGAGTCACCATGAAACCACGTGATTCCAAATGGCTAGTGACAGCCACAGGAAACCCCAAACTCCTAGCTCTTCGGCTCCCCGCTGTAAGCTTGACATGCGGCCAAGCACCCCGACGAGCACAGGGCATTCACGCTCCCTGCCTCTCACACTGGGCATGGGCTGAGGTCACGAAAGGATGATGTGGGGCACAATGGGCACCAGGAGCCATGTTTCCACCATACTGCCCCGCAAGCCCAGGCATGCTGTGCTGGTTATCAGTGTTGTCAGCAGCCAGGTGGCTAACTTTACCTGTCAAGGAATCCAGGGACAGAGACAAGTCGGGGGGCTGTGAGTAAGGGCAGCATGTGGAAAGAAAGGGGGAGCCTCTGACCCCCTCTGAACTGTTGAGTGCAATATAAGGCTCAGCAGAGCGTGGCCTGGCCCTACGAACGAACACCTGGAGAACTCTCCTGCTTTGTTTCATTAGCCCCTGAGTGCCTAGGGCCCCCTTAGCCCCCCGCGCACGCTGCTCCCTAGGGTGCAGCAGTCAGCTCTTAGCAACGCCATTGCCACCTTGCTCCAGCAGAGGGAGCCTGAAGGAAACACAAGCCCAAGCCCAGACTGTGCAGGACTCCAGCAGCTCCATTCCCAGCGCCTGGCACCTTGGGGGGCGTTTGCTAGGTGCCGGGGGCAGGGAGGGCACTAGGTAGGGCTGCTGCCGGGAGGGGAAATGCACAAGAAGCAGTGCCCGGAGCTCCTGGAGTGCTGCAGGAAGCAGGGTGCTGATGGGTGCCCCAGGGGGGATCCCCTGGATTGCTGCAGCGAGTGGGGTGCTGATGGGTGCCCCTGGGGCAAGCTCCTGGAGTGCTTCAGGGAGTGGGGTACTGATGGGTGCCCCAGTGGGATCCCCTGGATTGCTGCAGCAAATGGGGTGCTGATGGGTGCCCCAGGGGAATCCCCTGGAGAGCTGCAGGGAGTGAGGTACTGATGGGTGCCCCTGGAGGAGCCCCTGGAGTGCTGCAGGGAGTGGGGTGCTGATGGGTGCCCCAGGGGGGAGCCCCCAGAGAGCTGCAGGGAGCAGGGTGCTGATGGGTGCCCCAGGGGGATCCCCTGGATTGCTGCAGTGAGTGGGGTGCTGATGCGTGCCCCAGGGGAATCCCCTGGAGAGCTGCAGGGAGTGAGGTACTGATGGGTGCCCCTGGGGGAGCCCCTGGAGTGCTGCAGGGAGTGGGGTGCTGATGGGTGCCCCAGGGGGAGCCCCTGGAGTGCTGCAGGGAGTGAGGTACTGATGGGTGCCCCTGGGGGAGCCCCTGGAGTGCTGCAGGGAGTGGGGTGCTGATGGGTGCCCCAGGGGGAGCCCCTGGAGTGCTGCAGGGAGTGGGGTGCTGATGGTTGCCCCAGGGGGGAGCCCCCAGAGAGCTGCAGGGAGTGGGGTGCTGATGGGTGCCCCAGGGGGATCCCCTGGATTGCTGCAGCGAGTGGGGTGCTGATGCGTGCCCCAGGGGAATCCCCTGGAGAGCTGCAGGGAGTGAGGTACTGATGGGTGCCCCTGGAGGAGCCCCTGGAGTGATGCAGGGAGTGGGGTGCTGATGGGTGCCCCAGGGGTGAGCCCCCAGAGAGCTGCAGGAAGCGAGGTGCTGATGGGTGCCCCGGGGGAGGTCCCAGTTTTTCAGCCTTCAGACTCTGAATTTCTTTCCTAAGCAATTTGGCCTTTTACTGCGGGGCAAACACCCCTGGCCTATTTTGCCAAATTCTCTCCACAGTAGGGGCCTGGACAGCTCCAGGGCTGTGGACAGCTTGAGAGTCCTTCACACTCAGCTCTCCAGTCTGCAAGGAGCGCTGCTGCCCTCTGGCGTCCGCCTCACAAATCCACTAAGGCAGCGGGTGCTGTTTGCCCCCCGCAGGGGCAGTCTCAGCAGAGCTGGAGCAGGAAGGGAGAGAGAAAAAGAGCAGCACCCACACCCCCCCACTGCTGCAGATCACACCTGGAGACCAATGCAGTCAGGAAAGGGTTAAGTGTGCACCTCTCAACTGTCAGGAGTGTTGCCTAGTGGCTAAACCAGGGGCCTGGCAGTGCCAGCTGCTGCCTTTTATTGCTAGCTCTGCCCCCACTGGCTGTGTGAACTCGGGGCAGGGAAGTGAGGTATTATAACGGCTCCCCACCTTTGGAAAGCACTTTCGGAACTTCCCGTGGAATGCCCCGTATCTGAGCTGAGCCGCACAAAGTCCCCGGAGCTGGACAGCCGAGCAGAGCCACGCTCCTGAGATGCAACTGCCCTCTCCACAACAGCCCAGAACTGTCTGGGGGCAGCAGGACAAATGGCCTACGCTCATCGGGGTCCGGTCACGTGACCTGGGCAGATGTCGCTGCTCCAGGCACGAGATGGAGGTGGGCGGGTGGGGACTGCGCGAGACCATAGGTAGCCCAATCTCTCCAGAGCAGAGCCAGGGCGCTGCCTTCCTCTGCAGATGCTTCATTCCAGCTTGAGCCGACCCCTATCCACGTCAGTGTTACACCTTGCCAGCTCCCTGTTAAATGCCCAGTGCGGCTTTGTCTCCAGTGCAACGTTCTTGGGCACTCCCACATGTTCCTGTCTCTTCCCCGAGATGAAAGTGGACACAGAGGCCCTGGGCTAAGAACATGGTGCTCGTGGTGCGGCATGTGCCCAGGGGGCTGTGGCACGGACTCCTCTCAATAGCTGGACTCCCCAGTGTGCAGTATGGGCAGCGATGGTACAAGCAGACCCACCAACACGCCTGGGAGGGATGGCTATTCTCCGGAGGGGCATTCGTGCTCCGTCGCTCCAGGGCCTCAGTCAGTGAACCCAACCACCCGTGAGTCCACACACGACACCAGCGAGCTGTCAGCTGGCACTCCTGCTAGTTCCCTGGGATAAGGAGGGAGGTCACTTGGGAAGGACGCCGGTGATCAGAGTGGAAGCAGGGCCAGAGCGACCTATGAACGTCACTTAGTAATAGACCGGGCAGCGTTGCAGCGAGCAGGCCACAACTAAGGCTGGACTGTGCTTCGGGCCATCCCTGAAGCATACGGGATCCCTCCAGAGCTCAGCTCCCCTCTCGCCTCGCTTATGCATTTGCTCCCGTCTCTCCGCCATGCCAGTAAAACGTCTGCCTGTCTCTTTGGTCTTCTCAGATCAGGCAGAAAGACAGGTGAAAGACCAGAATGCTTGGCACTCAGCCTGCATGGTCCGAGAACAGTGAGGGGCCGGTGACAATGCCAGACGTCCTAGGAAGGAGATACGGATTTTTTCAGCTGCCAGGAGCCAGCTCCCGTTGGGCACAGGCCAAGGAGCAGCGAGCGCTCCTGAGGGGTCGGGACCCCTCTTGGCAGGATGTCGGAGCAGGAGTGGTGTGCAGCAAGCAGCCTGACTGATGTGTGGCAACGGATAATTACGGCTCTTTCATCAGCTGTCAGGGAGATGAGCCTGGCTGAGCCTCACAACACATTTCTGGCTCCCTGTCTCAGCTCGTAAATCTCTCCAGCAAGGCGTGATAAATCAGCGGGCCAGCTGAGTGCTCAGCCCTGGAGAAGGAGGTCCCCATCGGCCTGCCCACCCCAGTAATGGGCACGTAGATAGGAAGCATCCAGGACGAGGTGGGGATGGTCTCAGAGCGGCGCGCTAATTACAGGCAGCGGATGGCATCCTGGGGCCTGTGATTTATTGTCTGGCCTTCCCCTCTTCCGAGTGCTCGGGGTGGAATCCTGTGGAGTGGGGCCCTGCCACAGCAGAACCCCGGAGAAGAGAGGAATGGGGCGCTGAGGGGAATCCACCGCACAGTCCTCCTGGGAGCAGGGCAGCATCATTGTCCCAGTATTGCCAACCCCAAATGGTCAAAAATCCTGAGTCAGGCTCAGCAAAAATCACAAGATTCTGTAAAAATAATCGATGTGGCGTTCTTCTGCTTTTTGAGCCTGTAGGGTGCACTGGGGTCACAAGTTGAAGCTTTGAGGGCTAGAAATGTACTTTTTCTCTAAGAATGAAGGCTAAAATCATCACAGATCCACTTGACTCCAGGAGCTGGGGCTTTAAGGAAAACTATAAATACCATGAGACTCATGACAAAATCATGAGCGTTGTCAACACTGCTTAAGTGTCCCCACTTTACAGCTGAGGAAGCTCAGGCCCAGAGAAAGACATAACTTGCCAGTGTCCTACAGCAAGACAGTGGCAGGTTGAAACAGAACCCAGGAGTCCTGGCTCTCAGTCCCATCACCCCTCCTTCCCATGATGTGCTTCCTCTGCCCCTTCTGCAATGCCACACTGACACCAAAGCACAGTTCAAAAGTGGGCTGCCCAGTCGGCGTCCTCCCGACACCAGGCGTGAGCAGCATGTCCCAGCCCCGCTGGGTAAGGGTGGCATCTCGGGGCTGCTGCACCCCATGAAGTGCCATAGCTGGAGGACAGAGGGAGGCCCCTCTGCCATGGAATTCTGATTGCAGCCAGCGCCCCACTTCCCCCAGGAAGGGAAAGGAGCCACCAGTAAAGGCCCAGTGGCCCCAGCCATGTAATCTGAGAGACTGGTTTGTATGTCAGAGGACAATGCCTGGGGGATTAATGCTGCTAAGCCGGAGGGGTCTTGACTGCCCCCCAGGGCTTGCAGCATAGCACCCAGGGGCAAGGCCCTAGGATACACACTCCCCAACAGGTCACCTCGCGCCAGTGCTGAGGCAACTGTGTAAGAGTTCCCTGAAATCTTCAGTGGAGGTGGCTGCCCGTCGCCCCAGACCTGTAACCACTAGGCCATGCCCTGTCTGTATCCAATTCCCCCTCGCCTGGGTACTCCCTGGTGGTGGAGGGAGCCTCAGTTGAGGATGAAAGAATCAAGTGCCCCTACTCTGCTGCACCGCGGGACGTTCCCCCACCAGTGCCAACGCCCCCCGCAGGAATCCATCGGCACTGCACACAGGTTCTGGCCCGCACTTCTGCAAATGGGACAGGCCTGGGAGAGGTACCTTGGTGCCTCCCGCAGGAACCGCCGGCTGCTAAATCCTGCCCCCAAACAGAACCTTGCTCACAGCTGACCTTGGCAGGTGATTCCTTTGGGCCAGGAAAGCTCCTGCTCCTGGGCAGAGTGAGATGCCAGCTGGACAGAGAAAGCCATGGAGGTGGGAACAGGTGCGCTGTGGCGAGTGAGGTGATGGCTCTGAAATATTTGCAGAACTTTGCCTCACTTTGAAGTTCTGCTGTCCCGCCTCTTCCCCCGAGGCCCCCAACTTCTGATTTATTGACCTCCGTTAACACAGGCACCGAAATTAGCTGCCGCTTCAAAGAGCTGAGAGCAGAGAAGGGCAATAGACAAATAGCTGCCCGCTAATTGTAGCTATTGATCAAACTCTGTTTGAGATGATTAGATAAGGATGGATGGACAAAAGGGGGCCGTGATCGCCAGGAACCCCAGCAATTTGTCAGGCTGGCTCCTGCACCATTTTTCAAGATGTTACCGTGGGCTCATACAAGCAGTTAATAGCCGAGCACTAATTAAATTATCGGCAGAGGGCAGTGGAATTAATTGCTTCAATGGAAGGCGGCCGTGTGGCGGTTTCTCAAAGATGCTGCGTCTGCATGGGAGGCGGCAGCGAACCTGCCTGGACAGCACACTGGCAAGCCAGGGGATGAAATGTTCTGATCAGTCTAGGGATTTTTGTTTCCAGAGTGTGTCCCAAAGGAGTCCAGGGGGATTCCTTCACCTAGGATTGGCCAGTAGTCGAGTGCCCCCAGGAAAATGGGAGCGCCGCCCTTTCGTGCATGATTGCTTGGATGGAGTGAGCAGGCAGTTCTCAGATGTGCTTTCCCAGGGTCGTTAGCATGGATTTTTGGGGGTGGGGGCGAGACAAATGCACCACAATCAAAACATGAGGGTTTTCACGCTGCAGGGGGCGGAAGGGGGGCTGTACCTCACCTGGCAGCCAGGGAGCCAGGTGGTGAAAAGGTGGCAAGAGAAGGAGTGCAGCTGAGTGGTCAAAGCTCAGGAAGGGAGTCAGGCGAGCTCACCTCTGTTCCTGCAAAGTTTGTGATTTGCCTATGCTGCGGGCTGAGCTCCCCCTTTGCAGACACTGGCTGCTGCCGGGTGCTCGGCCATTGCAATAGCAGCCCTCGGTTAGGAACAGAACTCTAGGCCCCTCTATGGGAAATCCTGGCCATCACTGCTTGCATTTGCCATAGGGTCGAGGAGCCCGAGTCATTGACTAGGCCCCCACTGAGTTAGATGCATGATTTCCCCATGCTGGCTGGCAGATCAGCTGTCGGCCCTCCATGCTGGAGAAACCAGGGGGTGCTTGGGACCTTCCCTCAGGAGCCCTGTCTTCCCGGAACAAATCCTGGAGACAGCTCTGCCCCCAGGCTCCCAGCTCGCTGCTGCTCCGAGAGGCCAGGAAGGCCTCTGGAGGTAGGTAGCACTTTTTAGCTCTTTTATCACCTGTCCCAATCCGCCCTGCGACATCTTTGTTTCCTGTTCCACCAGGCAGAGGGCGTGACTAGGCCCCCAGGCAAATTCCTCTGCCCCAGCCGTGTGCAGGGGGTGGCTGAGTGGTCAGCCCCCTTGCAAAGGGGGAGAGGGGATGTTGTCTACCCCACTGCTCCCTCCCCCAAAAGGCCAGGCCCCTAGTGCCCAGTGCGGTTCATGCTTCCCTCTCATTCCAAGCGTTGGCTTGGGCTGCAAGGGGAGCCAGGGCCAGGCCTGCAGGTAACAGCTCTTGGCTGCTGTTCCTAAGTGCACTCAGTGCTGAGGGGTGCTGGGCCGAGGGGGTCTGGCCAGCCCCAGAGCAGCGGAGCAGTGCTCCCTTGTCGTGCCAGCGTGTTTCCAGACAGCCTGCAGGGGCACCCTCGAGGGCCCAGGGGTCTCCCCGGCCCAGTCCCAGCCGTTTGACCCCGTGCTGAGAACAGGGCCCAGCAGTGCCAGCTGTGATGCCAGTCCGCGGAGAAGACCTGTTTGCCAGGAGCTGGGCTCCACCTGCCCCTCTGTTACACAAGGGCACTGCACAGATGGGAATTACTGAGGCGCTGAGCTGGAGGTGAAAGAGCCCCTCTCTTATCGGCAGTCCCCCCAGGGCACCCAGCCCCGTCTCTTGGCGCTTGTCAGAGCGCTGCCCACTCAGCACCTGCCAGCAGCCCCAGTCAAAGCCCCGTTCGAGACGTGCTCCTGGTTCACACCGGGCATACCTGCACGCCCAACACCCACACAGGGCTGAGCTGCTCGGCCCACTAGCCTCCCGCCCTGGATCCAAGGGATGCTGGCCGAGGGGAGCCCCCACTGGGGAGAGGATGCAGCTGGTGAAAAGCAGGGAGCCGACCCCTAACCGTGCTGTTAGGAACCCCTGAGCGGTGTGGGGGGGGAGGAAGAAGAGGCCTGAATCATGAGATTGTATTGCACCTCCAGATGCATTGTGGGAGTTGCATGCCATTTACTGCAATACCTGGGACCAGATATGACTAGCTGCTCCCTGGAGTCACAGCCCCTGCAATTAGCCAGCTGGGGCAGGAGTCTCAACAGCAGGTCCAGGGGTCCCAGCAGTCTGGGGTGAGGAAGGAGCCCGCGCTGCCTTCCAAACCTTCAGACCGTAGGCCCTGAGGCAGAGAAATAGGCGGGCAATTTGGAGAGACGCTGAGGGCCTGGGTGTCAGGACTCCCAGCTCTCAATCACGGACGCACGCAAGGGCAAGCCACTGCCCCCCCTCTGTCCCTTGGTTTCCCTCTCAGTAAAGGAGAGACAATAATACAGCGTTACACTGATGGGCGCAGGAGAATAGCTCAGACAAACACGGCCCTGCCACACAGGGACTGCAAGGCACCTTGAGGTTCTGAGATGCAAAGAGGTGCTAATAGCAATTGTATGCGAAATGGCCACCTGAGGGATATGGCCAGCGCTGTGTGCTCACTGGACCGTGTCTATCAGAGACAAGCTGGGGGGGGACACACCTTTTATTGGACCAGCTGCTGCTGGCGAGAGAGACCAGCTTTCCAGCTACACAGCACCAGGCCCAAGGAACAGCTCTGCCTGGCTCCAAAGCTTGTCTCTCACCTGCAGAAGTTGGGCCAATAATGTGACCTCCCCCACCTTGCCTCTTATGTCCCAGGACTGACCCAGCTCCAGGAACACTGCAATCCGATGAAGTGAGCTGTAGCTCACGAAAGCTTATGCTCAAATAAATGTGTTAGTCTCTGAGGTGCCACAAGTCCTCCTGTTCTTTTTGCGGATACAGACTGACACGGCTGTTACTCTGACACCTGCAAACGTTGTCTATCAGCAGCATCTGCACAGGAGAGCTCCCCTGGCCGCTGAAAGCAAAGCCGTGACTGGACCGGGATGGCTCCATCAAAGCTGTTCTAGATCCCCATGAGTCTGCCTAGCCCAGGTGAGGGTCTCTGGCAGAATGACTCAGGCAAAACTTGCAGCAAACTGAAGCAGCGACTAACCCTACAAATGGAGGGCCCCTTCGCAGCTAGGGTTGTGCCTAGGGTTATCTGCGAGCTGACACAGCCCTGAAAGATTTACAGCCTGTGTGCTCCACACCATACAGCCAAACAGGCCGAGCCCCTCCCTGCTTTGCACCCAGCTTCTGGCCCAGTGCAGCCAGGAGCCGGTCAGGAGAGAAACACAAAGGAGGCGATTTGTTCCGGAGGATGAGGAAGGAGGGGGAATATGTGTGATCTTCCTCACTGTGCAGCAAAAGGACAAGCTCAGCTTGGTCTGCACTGTACAGGTGCTTCCCTGCTTCCTGTCATCCCTGACCTAATCCAGCATACCTGGAGGCAGGTAATAAAGGGCCCAGGAAAGGAACCACGTGGTGCAATGCAGCTCTGCCTTGGAGAGTTTTTAGCAGGAGTGTCTGGCAAGCCCGGCAGGAGTCCAGAGCGCAGGAGAGCCACGCTTTGCTTCCCAGGAGCAGAGGGGAGAGCAGCAGAGCCATGCCCAGACCAGCCCTGGGGAAAGGGACAGTGCAACTGCAGGAGCCCGACAGCGCACGAGAAGAGCTGGAAGGAGTTGCTGTCTCCGGGGCTCACCTCCTGGGAGCGGGGCAGGAGCTGTGGGCACCCCAGGGTGGCGAGGCCACCACCTGCCCGAGCGACCCAGCAGAGGCTAAGCTAAGGAAGAGGAGTAGGCCAGTGCGCTCCAAGGCAAGGAGGATTGCTGCCAATGTCAGAGAGCGGAAGAGGATCCTGGACTATAACCAAGCCTTCAACGCCCTGCGGCTGACCCTGAAACATGACCTCAACGGCAAGAGACTCTCCAAAATCGCAACCCTACGAAGAGCCATCAACAGGATTGCCTCCTTGTCCATGTCCCTGCACGCCAGCCAGAGGTGGCCCTGTGACCACAAAGAATGCCGCATCTGGTATGACGGGCCCCACCAGGAAGGGAGCGCTAAGGGCAGCCAGTCCCAGCTCACCCACCTGCCCCCGGAGCACAGCTACCCAGATGCTCCCAGCTTCCAACACTGCCCTCCCTCCCCTCCGTATCCCAGGTATTCCCCCGAGCCTCCACTCCAGCCCCACTATGGAAGCCCAAAGAAGGATTATTTTATAGCCAGCCCTGCCTATTACTCCAGTGGGAACTACTACCTCGGGGTCAGAGCCATCTGCCAACAAACACACATGGACAACTTCAGAGATTCTCTCCCAGGGCCAGTCCCCTGGCAGCTGGGAGACAGCCAAGGCTCCGGCTACCAGCAGTCTCTCTCCAGGCACTGAACGGGATTCCTGAGCAAGGAAAGCTGCTGACTCCTGCTGCCAGAAAGGTAACACCTCTCCCAGCCGGACGGGATAAAACAAATTGGGGACACAAACTGCTGTGATGCCGGGGAGCGCGGTGCCATGAGGTGAGCCAAGGACGGGATTTCCAGCACTGCCGGCGTGGCTGAGCACACATGCCCTTTAAAATCAAAGGAATGTGGGAAAACCGGGAACCAGCAGAAGTGGATGCTTTGTATTTTCTCTAGCAGGAGTTCAGACTATTTATCCCTGCAGTAAATCTAAGGTTTCTGTTCTGCAGTTCTTCCTGGGTCAACCCTTATTTATTCTCTCTCTCTTTCTTTCTGAGGAAATGTGATTTAAAAAAGACCAGGGCATTTATTCAGGGTTGGCAAAATGGCTCTCCCTCTCTTATTAAAACCCTTTCGTTGTGTGGCAGCTGTGACTGTTTGAGGAGAGTTATGGAAGCAGAAGCTGGGAAGGTTCATTGTAACTTGTGTTTTTTAATGGTAAACCCGCAGGTGCCCATCTCCCCAGGGTTGTGCCAGGGAAGGCCTAGAGGGGCTCAGGACTCGGTTTTCGCCGTTTGGCAATGATTAGAAGGATGGCTTTGGCCAGCAGAATGATGAATTTCTGGCCAATCCACGTGGTGAGCGAGGAAAGCGAGAAGCCGGGTGCAGAACACTCCAGACAATCCCGGAGAGGGTGAAAGCTCAGCAGGTCTCAGGAAAAGCAGGGAGAGAAGAGGGTGCAGGGGAGAAGGGCCGGTTCAGAGCGTGGGATTGAAACAGCCCAACAAAGGGCTTGTCCATTCGCAGCCCCTGGCCAGAGTTTCCATGCGCAGTGTGCGTGTTTGAAGCTGTGTGCTTGCCGTGGTGAGAGAGAAGGTGAAGTGGGGGCTGCTGGCGAATCTGGGCTGGCAGTCTCTGGAGCCTCGGGGTGGGCAGGAGGGCAGAAGAGAAAGTTTGGAATCAGATCTAAAGAGCAATGCAAATGTACGGGAAAGGCCTGGCCCTTCCCTGCAGCTGGGCCATGCCTGGGGGGTGTAGGCCAACGGCCGGGGGTGCACAGAGAGGCAGGGAGGCTCGTGCTGCAGGGGGCTCTTGGTTCTGACTGGTCCATCTTTGTTACATTCCCTCACACCCCCGGGTCCCCTTCTCGCCTTGTATCTTCACTATCTCAGCTCGACTCTTGCAGTGATGTTTTCCCTGTGTTGAGCAGCACCCTGCACTGCCCCAGGGTGGGCCCTGAGGCAGGCCCTGATAAATAAAGCTCCTCACCCTCACTTGCTTTTCCAAATCTGCCCCCAAGTGCCAGCCCCTCCTCCTCCTTTGCAGTCTGGACCCTTTCCATGCTAGCGCTTCCCCCAGGGCCAAGGGAACCCAGCCTGGCCCTTGGAGTGCTCGGCAGAGGGAGAACAAACCACGATTCAGTGGCTCTGGAGAAGAAATGCTGCTGAAAGGTGTGGACAAGAGGCACTGGACTGCCAATAGTGATTGCTAAGCACTGGGTGATTTGTCTTGGGGGTGGGGGGAGAGGACAAGCCACCCCAGAGAAACTCAGAGCCTGGCCTCGACGGACTGACACTGGGTCCAGAGTTGGGGTTCCAGCAGACGGAGCAGGATTTGTTTTGACTGCCCAGCAGCAGGGTTTCTGCCATGACCCGGGGGTATTCACCAGCCACCTGCAAAGCAGCCGGATTCAGACAGGAGCTCTGTCTGCCAGCTCCCCGAGGAGATACCTGCATGGGCCCTGCAAACCCCCTTAGATCAGGAGCTCTTTGGACCAGCCAGCCGCTGGTGTGAGAATTAGGCCTGTCACTCGTGTGTAGGCCTAGGGCAGGGGGCAGGTATGCTGGGCTGGGAGCCCAGACTGAGGGAGCTAGTTCTGTGGCTAAGGAGCGCTGGCAAGGTGTTGGGTCAGGCCACTGTTCCCCTCTAGGTGAGACTCCGGTGCCAGGAAAGGGCCTGTGGTGCTTATGGCCTGGGAAAGCCTGGTTAACCGCAAGCAGCAGCCTTTCCTCGTCTATTTCTGCTATTGCGAGTGAGGCTTTCATTCCTTCCAGGTACCTGCTCAGATACTACCTCGAGGGAGAGACCCCCACCACCCCGCTCTGCTGCTTGTCACCAGCAATGGTTCGGGAGGCTTGATCTCATGAATTATAGAATTCAAAACAGGGCTCAGCCAAAACCAGATACATGTCAAGGCCCTCTCCGGAGAGCCCCCCCTCCAATCCTGTGCCTCTTGGGGCTCATTTATCACACCCAGTGCACTGAGTCCAGGGGAGCTCCAGGTTGCAAAGGGGGCTGGTTGCTTTGCTGAGCCCTTGGGAAAAGTAACTAGTAGGACAGCCCCCAGTGCTCAGATCATGGGCAGTCAGGCAGAGACAGATATAGAGCTGTGTCCAGAGAGGAAGGCTGGGCGGGATTCAGGAGACATTGGTCCCATTTCCAGCTCTGCTACAGCCCCCCATGTGACTATGGGCAAGGTACCTTGTGTCTCTGTGCCTCACTTTCCCATCTGAAAAATGGGAGCACTAATACACCCTTTGTCTTATCTATGGAGCCCTTTCTCTCCCGAGATGTGCCCCGAGCACAGTGGGGCCCTGACTGTGCGTAGGCGGAGGGAGAGGAGACACAGAGGTGTACAACTGAAGGCTCTGGAAAAAGCCGGAGAGATGAATGCAGAGAGCGCGGCAAGGATGGATGCAGGAGCAGTGCGGGGTGGGGTGGCTCCCTGATTAGCAAGAGTGCAGAGCGGACAGTTTGGTGCCATCCAGACTGTTTTGTGGCTGATGCAGAAACAACTTTATCTGTGCCACTAGGTGGCACTCGGCACCTCTTAAATGATTCACGCTGCAAAGAGACGGACTAGGTGGGATTGCAGTAACCCCACAGAAGTATTTTAAATACCTGCATTGTAAAGACGTGAGGCTGTTGGCACCCCCCGCCCCCTGCTTTGCCTCCCAGCTTTAACACTACTTGCAACATGGCAGATTTAGTTATTACTAATTCTGATATTAACAGGATGTAACCCAGCCCCACGCTCTGCTGTCCTGGCAGGCTGCCAGACATTGGGCCAAATTCTGCTTTAGTTTACATGGGAGTCAGGCCAGTGAAATCAGTGAGTTACTCCAGACTGCCACGTGTAACCCAGCAGAATCTGGCTCGGTGCTGTTTCCACAGGGCCTCCCCATGTCTCCCCTCACTCAGGGGAAGGCAGGGTTCGCCTCTGCCTGGGTTCCCAGAGGCACTGGAAGAACTCTGGACTGTACCTGAGTAATGGCCCAGACATCTGAGCCCGTGGACGCTGCCCCGGCCTTCTCTCTTTGTCTCAGAGTTCAGCCCCTCACCCCCACATGTCCTGGCCTCCCTAACGGGGCAAAGCGAGGCCTTGTCTTTGCTGCAGTTCTGAGTATGGGGCCTTTTCCTTTGTCTGGCTCTCCGGATCTCCTCTGAAGACTGAGTCAAACCCAGACAAATGAGGAAGGAGATTGGTGGTGAGGGTACTAGCCCGCGGCTTGCAAGAGCTGGACTCCCGTCCCTGCTCCGCCACAGACTTCCTGTGTGACAGTGGTACGTCACTTAGCCTCCCTGTGCCTCTGTTCCCATGTGTCTGGCACTGCCTTGCCTCCCATGGGCAATGGGGGGATAAAAGGGTGCAGCCCTCCCCGAAGGGCTGGGCATGACAGATCCCTCCAGCAGCCCACTGCCCCTGTGCTCCTGGGACACCCTTGCAATAATCACGGATTCCTCCCTGCTCTGACCCATTCTCCACCATGTCGTTCTTCCCCAAGGCCCAGTGTCATGCTGAGCCAGTAGCTGCCCTCGGAGCCCAGGAGAGCTGCTCTTCTGGCCAGCAGGTGCCAGGACAGCCTACAGAGCAACCCCCGGCACTCCCTCCCCACGGACTGAGCATTCCCATGGGAACACGACTCAACAGCTTAGGACCAGCCAGCCAGGGCTCCAAGGGCCACCCGCATGGAGAGTTTAGGCACCAGTCTGGAATCTGGGCAGGATACTGGGATTTTCACAAAAGTACCTTGTAACCTTGTAACCTGACTACAAACGCACAAACAACCTGACCCCGTTGGGCTGGCGTTGGGTCAGGGAGGCTCTGATCGCCTCCTACCCATTGGGTTGGCGTGGCAGCGGTCATTCTCTGGCTGTCTCCTGCCCGTGGGGTTGGCAAGGCGGGGGGGGGGGAAGGAGGGGCACACAGCCACTGCTACACTGACCCCACAGGCAGGAGGCGGCCAGAGACCGATCAGGGACACGAGGAGTGAGCTGCCCTCATCCAGTCGAGCCACAAGAACGAGGCAGCGGCCGTGGCGCTGAAATGGGGAGGGGGACGGGTCAGGTTTGGGCTGGGTCTGAAAGCAACTCGCCTCTCTCCAGCTCTGGTAGGGTTTGGGTCGAGCAGACTGCACAGTGCCTCCAACCATCAGCCTGCAGCCTGGGTCAGCACTGAGCAAGAGGCTAATGCCACTGCCTGAACTGCTGAAGTCTGTTCTCCTGGGACAGCTCCTGTCCAAGCCCTGATCGCAGTTAGTTTTCTAAGCAAAGCTGGGCTCTGTCCAGAGCCCAGAACCCACATGGAGAGGCACGGACGGGCCCTGAAGCCAGGCAGCAACTGGTAGGAATACGTGCACGAGTGAAAATGAACCCCCTCCCGAACACTGAGTGGCCCCCAAGGGGTTCCCGATAACAAGGCAGCATCTGTGCGAATGCTGGGGCTCCGGAAGGTCTGTGCCTCCTTGAGCCGCGCTTGTCCCTGGCTGGACCTGACCCAGTAATGCCAATCCGCTGTGAGAGGAGACACTGGCAGGAAACCAGTCCCCTCGCCACGTGCAAACATTCTGCCTTCCCCTCTGCAGAGACAAGAGTCTCCTGACTCCTGGAGCAGGAGGAACAGTTAGCAGCCACAAGGCCCTAGGACCTGTCTCAGAGCTCACTAGATCCTAGACTGAATCACCATTGTGCCTTTTGTGTCACTCCCAAAGGGCCAACAGCAATGCAATTCACCTGGGCATGGAGACAAAAGGCCACTGCAGTGTATCTCCACAGCAAGACGGGACCCCACCCGCACACAAGACCTGTCCTCTGCATGCTCTGCTGGGCCCGTAGAACAGTGGGTCAAGTTCCAAGTCTTGGCCCAAGGTTCTCCATGGCCTGGGCTCAGCATATCAAAAGGATCATGGTCAAGAATCCCACCACTCAGACCCAATGGGACTATCCACCACATGGGTAACGCTCACCTGTGTAGGAGACAGTGCTTCCCTGGGGACTGGTCTCAGATGGTGGATTAAGGACCATCCCAAATTCACCACCTCCTGCTGCAAGTGCCAGGCGTTGTCCTCCGACTGGCCCTCTCCAAAATAAACACAGAGCCCCCCCAGACATTAACAACAACCCCCCCCGAAAGCAAATCACTCCACGGCACCCCAAATTCCCCCCTTAGGGAGAGGAGGAGAGAGACTGAGCCACACGTGAGAGACGTTAGTCACATCACTTCATGCACGACTGGGTGGTGCTCAGATACGGCAGTGCTGAGGGCAGGATAAGAACCTCTGCTGCACAGAATAGAAAATCCCTCCACCTCTCCCCCCAGACACAGCAGAGAAGGGACCAATGTCCAAAGCACCTCGTTACCCTGTGCACATCAGAAGGTCGGGGGCTGCTTCCCACAACCCGTCAGCCAGGGTCCCAGTAACCCACCTCCCTCCAGCTCCATCTGCGGGTGGCGCACTTTCCCCAAGCACTAACCAGCCCTGCAGGAGGAGTTCAGGGAAAAATCCACCCACTCATGCGAGAAAACAAATATACTTTTGCCTCGATGCAGTTAGTGCTTGATAATATATTTATAAGGGTTCCCAAGCTTGTCTCCGCCCGGAATTACAAAGTATTAGCTTGAACTGATTGGACGATACCAAGTGCTGCAACTGCAGGTGGGTGATTACTGGGATTTCCCAAACAGCTCCTGGGAAGGCTGTGTCAGCCTGATTCTCCTCTCTCTTACACTGGTGTAAATCAGTAGCCATCAGAGTCAACAGAGTAGAATGGACTAAAACGGGTGTAAGAGCAGAACCAGGCTCCCTAATCCCAGGAAGAGTGTAGGGAAAGGGTGCCTGTGTTTTAGGCATGGATGTTACGTGGGGGCTCAATTGCTTTAGCTTCTCACCGAGATGGTTTAGAGGTGACTTGATCACAGGCTGTAAGTCTGTAGGTGGGAAGAGGATAGCTGGGGCTAGCAGACAAAGGCTCTTGTCACATTCCAGCTGGAAAGGAAGTCCACATTTTTTACAGTGAGGGTAATTAACCCCAAACAATTTACCAAGCCATGGCGGGGGGATTCACCCTGGTCTGAAATCTGTAAATCAAGACCAAAGGTCTTTCTGAACGAGATGTTATAGTACAAACACAAGTTACTGAGCTTGCTGCAGAAATGGCTGGGGGGGGGGGGGGTGTCCAGACTAGGTGACCACAGGGTCCCTTCTAGCCTTAACAGCCACCAATTGTTAGTCAAAATTTCTACAATTTTGTCCAGCATCTTTGAGCCTTTTTCCAAGGGAACACTAGTACATGCCACGGAGGCATGGTGCTTCCTGGTGCCCTGCCACATGCCAGCTGCCCGCCCTGCAGAGTGACGCTTCCTGGCTGCCATCTGAAGCTTCTAAAGCCTATTTTAGTGGGAAGGGTTTCTGAACCTGCCCCCCTGCGTCCCACAGCATCTGCCCCAATGCTTCTGCTCGAGGAGGCGTTTAATAAAGCACAAATTGCACTGGACAATAGGCTGGCTCCAGCAGCGTTTCCTTCATGTTCAAAGCTGCTCAGCTAACGGGAAACCCATCCGTTATGTTAATCCTGACACAGTTCAGTCAACAGCCCTCCAAGCTCAGCATCTCAGCATAAATCAACAGCAGCATGCAAAGACAAACTGATGGGCTCACTTGGCACCCGCTGGCACAGCTACTGTTTGCTGTGCCCACCGACAGGAGAGGGAGCTGGCTGGACACCAGTGATCCCTATGGAAAGAGAGCTCCTGGCCAATGGGGAGGGCTCAGGAGGTGCCCCAGGCCCACCACCAGCTCTGCACATGTTAGTGGGTGCAACCCTCCAGCTGAGGAAGTGGCTGGTGGAGCCCTTCCCCTCCTTTAGCATCCACCTTCTCCACCACACTCCTGCGTGCATAACCAAGACTCCCGTGGGCATCACGGGGATGTAAGGTACATGTATCTGCCTGCCAAATACACACTGTGATGCAGCAGGGCGGGGGGAGTGTTGACCTGGGAATGTGGCAGGGGAGTTGCACTGGGGATGGGAGACCTGAGAGCCTGTCACCTGAGCCAGGAGGGGGAGGGGGAGGTAACACCTCTGCCCAGGAATGTGGACAGAGGCTGCAGGAGGGAGCCTGCTGGGGGGGGGGGAGGTGGGGTTTAGTTTCAGTTTCGAGCTGGGTGGAGGAACGCAGGGAACTCCAGGGCTGGGGTCTAAGCTCCCTGCTCCCCCAGAACTGAGGGGTCCTGGTGGTACCCACAAGCTCTGTTTTGGACTGTGTTCCTGTTGTCCAATAAACCTTCTGTGAATCCCAGGAAGAGGGGTGCAGGCCCCGGACTCCCCCACACTGGGTGACACACACCCTGCTCCTTCACACCCTAGACATACATGGCAGCCTCCCTGGGGCCCGGCCTAACTGTGTCAGCTTTCATTGGCCCAGCTTCTGCTGGTGAGAGGGATCAGCTTTGGAGCCCCCCCCCCCCCCAGCTCTTCTGCAGCACTGGGTGTCGCTGGAAAGCTTCTCTCTCACCAGCAGAAGTTGGGTCAATAAAGGCTGTTAGCTGCCCCCCTGGTCTCTCTCACATCCTGCGCCCCGCGCAGCCACCACGCTGCAAACAACGAGGGCAGCCCCATAACTAGGATCCAGTGACGCCCCCCTTAGGGGACCACCCCAGAGGCTGGCAAAACTCAATTGCCCGGGGGCTGCCACTCTCTGGCTCAGGCCGATTTCCAGCGCGGTCCCCCCTGGCGATGTGGGCAGGGGCACAGCTGGCCCCACCCCAGCGGGAGCCGCCCTCGCAGAAAGGGGCCAAGCTGTGGTGGGAGGGCAGGGCCAGGAGGGGATCTCACACCCGAGCGCTCCAGCAAGGAGGCTCCCCCGCAGGACAGCGATCGAGAGCAGGGCAGGGCAGCCCTGCCTGGGGCGGAGCAGCGGGACCCCTCCGGCTGGCCGGGCTACAGCGCTTTGCCCAGCCTCCGCAGCCCGAGCGCCCCGCGGGGCAGCTGCCCGCTGCCTTGCCCGCCCCGCCCGCCGGGCATGGCGATCTAGCCGGGCGCAGGAGCGAGCCGCGAGCCATGGCCAGCAAGAGCGAGGCGCAGTTCGAGAAGGCGCTGGGGGGCCCGGCCCTGCCCGCGGGCTGCCAGGAGACGGAGCAGCTGCTCTTCGCCAGCGAGGGCAAGGGCGAGAAGGGGGTCCGGGGCTCCAAGTCCTTCTCGGGGACCCTGGCCAGCGACAAGTCGCTGGAGACGGAGCAGAACGGCCACAGCCTGCCCTACAAGGCTGTGTCCGCCGGGCACCTGGAGGCGGCCCCGCACTCGCCCTCCCGGATCAGCCTGGGGCGGGCATCCTCCACCGCCACCACCAGTGCCCAGGAGCAGGGCCGGCCGCTGGATTATCTGGTGCTGGCCATCTTCTCCTGCTTCTGCCCCGTCTGGCCCATCAACATCGTGGCCTTGGTCTTTTCCATCATGGTAAGTGCTGAACGCCCGCCCGGGGGGTCCTGGGGCGCCCAGACCCCCCCCCCACTCCTCTCCGGGGTCCTGGGGCGCCCAGACCCCCCCCCCCGCCTCTCCGGGATCCTGGGACGCCCAGACACCCCCCCACACACACTCCTCTCCGGGGTCCTGGGACGCCCAGACACCCCCCCCCCACTCCTCTCCGGGGTCCTGGGGCGCCCAGACCCCCCCCACTCCTCTCCGGGGTCCTGGGGCGCCCAGACCCCCCCCCACACTCCTCTCCGGGGTCCTGGGGCGCCCAGACACCCCCCCCCCACACTCCTCTCCGGGGTCCTGGGACGCCCAGACACCCCCCCACACACACTCCTCTCCGGGGTCCTGGGGCGCCCAGACCCCCCCCCACACTCCTCTCCGGGGTCCTGGGGCGCCCAGACACCCCCCCCCCCCACTCCTCTCCGGGGTCCTGGGACGCCCAGACACCCCCCCCACACACTCCTCTCCGGGGTCCTGGGGCGCCAGCCACCATCTCTGCCCCCCCGCCCCACAAGCTTGAGGGGACGCTTCTAAACTCCGCGCCCCGCTTTTCCCTTCCAACCGAGCGCGCTGCGCCCAGCAGCCCGGGCTGGACAAGCCGCTGGGGCGATGCGCTGGCTGCCGCGCCCTGGCTGCACGGACCGGGCACTTCCCCTGCGCGCCTCGGAGAGGGGAGCCCCGGCGGCCCCCCGGCACTGCCCGGCCTCGGGGCGCTTCCCTCCCCGGCACTCGGCAAAACCAGCAGGACCCCGCGCCCGGCCCCTCCCGGGGCGGCTCCCGCGGTGCCTCCCCGGCCACCCCGCCTGCGGATGCGCCACACGCGGCTAGCTGCGTCCCGCTGGGCAGTGCCGGGGGCAGAGGCCGGCAGCGCGGGGCTAGGGGTTGTTCAGCCCGGGGAGGCTCTAAGGAACTTGGCTAGCGGGGGAGGCGGAGCCCCACGGGGCCGCCAGCGGGCCCGGCCCCAGAGCTCGGAGCGGGACAAGCCTCTCTCTGGACCCCAGGGATGGACGCTCTGGGGCTGGGGAGGGGGCAGGCGGCAGAAGGGAACCCGTCGCTGTCTGAAGGGGGGGTCACAGCACCCCCTGGAAGGAGGTCGGCCCCTTCCCACAACCGCTCCCCCCAAGTGCGGCTGGGCTGGGGTGCCCTGGTCAGGGCTGGGCAGGCTGAGGGCCCCACCTGGGGCAGGCCCTGCTGCTGAAGCAGGAGTAGCCGCAGGCTGACTGGGGGTGCCCTGGCTGGGGATGTCCCTTAGCCAGGGTTCCCCAGCTACAGACCCGAAGGGAACCTGGAATCCTTTGTATCCTGCCCAGTTCAGAACAGTTTGTTCCCCCGGAGCTGGGGGTGCCTCCGGGAAGGGGCAGGGTGTGTGTGTGTGTGTGTATTTGGGGGGGAGAAATGCAAGGGACTCAGGGACACACAAACCTCCCCAGGGCTAAACCATCCTGGAGCCCAGGCTAGAGCCCTGCCGAAGCACGCTGGCTGTGCGGAAAGCAGAGAAGGGTAAGAGAATCCAGGCAGGCCCAGGCTCCCACAGAGGAGCAGCAGTGGGAGGGCAGAGAATGGGACAGTGATTTGAGGTAGGGCCCGAGGGACGAAGAGCAAGCCAGGACCCCTTTCAAACCAGCTTTGCTAGTTCACTCAGCATCTGAAAACAGCCGGGGAGAGTTCCATACCAGCTTCCTCTGCAGCTGGAGGAGTTAGAAAAAGCAAGTTCTTTTAAAAGAAGAATTAAAAAAAAAGGCTGACAGGATATAGTGGTGGCTTGATGAGCCCCTGGGAGCAGGGTCCGTTCATTCCTCACCCTAGGTGACACAGAAAGGTGGCAGAGCATGACCCGCGTCCATTCCAGGTGGGCCTTGGGGACAGTGCTGCTGAGACTGGTCATGCTTTCCACCCACGAGGGGCAGTGAACTAGCGCTGGAAGGGCAGGGGCAAGGATTCAGTCACAGTCAGGACAAAAACCACAGGGCCAGCTGTTGTGCTCACCGACAGGGGACCCAGGGGCTGTTTGTCCTACATCTAGGGTCTAGATTTGGCTCAGGCAGGCTTGAGATCAGTTTGTTTCAATGGATTTGTGCTGTCTTCCCACCAACTAGCCATGTCAGGCCAATGCTCTGGGCTTACAGCCTGCATGTTCAGAGAAGACCACTGAAAATCCACAAGTCATTCCTCCCCATAGCGTCGGCTTTGCGGCTACGGCGACATTTCTCCACTAAAAGAAGCCCATCCCAAACCAAAGCCTTTCTGGAAAATATCGACTTACGGACGATGCCTGATCCCCCTCCACCAACCAGTTCCAACTAACGCCGACACCAGTAAGGAAGCACTGGGAAGACATGACGCCCACAGCCTTTTACTGTCGTGTTCATGACCCCTTCTACCCCATCTGCTTCGCAGGGCAGGGGGTGTGTGCCTTCAGGGGTCTGGCTACCACCAGCAGAGTGGGGTCCTGGTTGTTATTTAATAGGTCTAATAGTATAGTAACAACAATAATAATTCTCACACCTGGTCTTTCCTCCCGTCTGTTTGTTAGCTGCTGTGTGGCCGAGTTACCAGAGCAGAATCAGAGCTCCAGCAGTTTCTGTTCAAGTGCTGAGAGATTAAACAGGAGCCTTTTGTTCAAATAACTATAGAATAAAAGTGGCCCATTGTTTTCCTTCCTTTATTTTTTTTTCTCAACTCCTCCCACGTGGCTTTCCCCAGGAGAACGCTGCCAAGCAGCATGGAGCCTGGCCTACGGACCAGAGGCGGGCCGGGAGCACATTCTGTTTTATGAATGCCTACTTTGTTCTTCCAGTGCATCTTTCAGTTGAAGCTCTAAAAGGCTCTTTGAAACATTAACTCTTGAAGCACCATGCTGCCCAGGGAGTTAAGTCAGTATCTTCTCCCCTGAATACTCAGCACCCGCAGAGCTTCTGAATCAGCAACTCATTAATCCTCATCTACACACCCTCTGAAGTAGGGAAGTACATTATCCCCCTGACCCAGAGAGAAAGTGATACCCAGCGACTTTGGCAGAGCTGGGACTAGAACCCAGGAGGCTTTATGCCTGATCTCTTACACTAAGCACTAGTCCAGATTGCCTCCAACAAGGTCAGTTTAGGGATTTTACTGGTAAATAACAACAATCCCTAAAACTGAAAAGAGCCTATTTCCTCCTGCTCCACAAACAGCCAAACTTACCCCCCAAAATAGAAAGTGGGACTTCATCAGTCCCTTTCTATGGCTTCCCGGGCCAGTTTCTGGGCTCAGGTATTTCTGGGCTCAAGGAGCTGATGACATCTGGAGCTCTTCACGGAGACTGATGCAATTCCCACATTCCAAGGCAGAATTAGCCAGTGTGAGAACAGGGCAGAGCATAGCTAACAATTCTCCCGCCCCTCCCTGCACGCGGGTGGCTCAACACGCACACCTTGGGTTCCAATTCGCACCGCCCCAATTAGTCTGGAGGAAAGAACCACCCATGGGCCCCTTTTATCCTTTTAATTGTGCAATACGGGCAAATCTCCCCTTTGAAAAATCAGCTCAGGGAAGGCAGCAGCCCCAGAGCTCCAGCACGCTGCTTACTGCACAGAAACGCACCGCGGGGAACGTGCAGGCAGCGGTTCCCCAGAAGCCGATCAAGATGTAGAGAGGGACGTGGTGTCAGGCACTAGAGACAAGCCTTCCGCAGAGACAGGCCTCCGTCTGGAAGAGGAAGCGGGCTCTTTGCAGAAGCCAGCTGGCGTCAGTTGCGCAGTGGAGAGCCTGCTTAGCCAGGATGTGGGCGAAGATGGACTCACCTCATTTGGCTCTGTGGGATAGTGGAGTCTTGCTCCACACACTCAGCCATGAGCCACTTAACTCCCAGGTATCCCTCCGCCGGCTGAGCCTTGTGTAAAGTAGCTCCACACTCTTCCTTCTGGGTTCCTCAGCAGTTCTATGCGGCGGTGATGGGGCTCAGATGTCAAACACCCGCCCCGTTGGAGTGGGGGAGGAACCGAAGAGGAAAGTTAGGAAGTTGCCCATCCCTAGACATAAGTGCAATGGGGCGTATGTACCTTGGTACGTGCAAGGGACGCAGGAACATATCACAGCCAAACACTCCTCGTCTGCTGAGGAGCGTTGTCCCAGCCAGAGGGAGCACGGTGGATGGCGCTGCATCCGGCATCACGTAGTGAAGTGCCCAGATCTGGGTTCAGTCCTGAGGGAGGAGAAGACTGCTCAGCATGGAGAGCTCACGTTCAGTATAGCCCTGGTACAAGCAGGCACAGTTCCCGGTGGCTTCAATGGAAGTTTCACTGGCTTTCGTGAGGGATGAATTGGCTCGCTGTGGCCAGCGAGGTGTGAACACCCAGATGTTTGCTTGATCAAGCACATAAAACTTGGCTGAGCACATGTCCAGCAGGGCTAGAGATACTCCTGAGGCCGTTCTGCACCTAAAAATTCTGCGCACAATATTTTAAAATTCTGCACGTTTTATTTGTCAATAACTAAATGCAGAGGCTCCAGCATGGCAGTGGGGAGCACAGGCCACTGGCTGCACGAAGGTGGGAGATCACCCTGCAGCTTCCCCACCCCGGGGACACAGACTCAGCGGTGAGGCTGCACCCGACCTGACACAGCACCAAGGCCTGGGCCTGCCCCAGAAACTCCCTGGGGCCCTGCCCGCCTGCGCCAGGTGTGGGTGGGCAGGCTCAACCAGGCAGGTCCAAGTGTGGAGGGGCTCAGTGTGGGGGAGATCCGGTGTGGGGTGCAAGGATTCTGTGTCGGACAATCTGGGGGCAGGCAGCTCAGCAGGGGGTCTAGGTGTGGGGGGATCTGGATGCACAGGGGCTCGTTGGGGGGGGTTCCAGGTGCAGGGGCAATTGGACACTGCAGGGCTTTCCAGGTGAAGGTGGTTGGGGCTCAGCGGAGGAGTCTGGGTGTGGGGGTCTCAGCAGGGGGGTCTGGGGCTGTGGGGCTTGGTGGGGTGGGGGGTCATTGGCATGGAGGTTTGGATGTGAGGGCTCGGTGGTGCGGGGGGGGGTCATCAGGGTGGGGGTTTGAGTGCAGAGAGCTCAGTGCGGGGTGGTCTGGGTGCAGGGGTGGGGGTCCAGAGGCAGGGGGTCTGGGTGCAAGGGGCTCCAGATGCAGAGGTTGAGATTCAATGGGGTGGGGTTTGGGTATGGAGGGCTAGGAGGGGTTCTGGGTGTACAGGGTGAGGCTTGGCAGTGGTGTCTGAGTATGGGAGATTCGGATGCACAGGGGTTGGGTGGATGGGGGAGCAGCTCCCCATACAGTGACCCCTTCCCCCCCCAACACAGCAGAGGAGCAATGGGGGCAAGAAGCAGGGGAGGATGCTGAGCTTCCTGCAGCTGGGGGAGGTTTCTGGGGGTGGGTCTGTCACAGCTCCAGCCACTCCTTATAGGGGAAGAAGTTGTCCCATCTTCTTTTGCCTCCAGCCCAGCCGGGACTAGCAGCCAATCCCAGCTCAGGGTTAGAGCCACTAGCTGGGGTGTCCCCAGCCCTGCAGTGATTTACCTCTCTGCTGGCTGCTCTGGGTGCCTGAAACAATGAACCTGCTCTGCTAAGGAGTGGTGCAGGGCTGCTCTTGCAGCTTCCCTTTGCTTCCTTGTCAGAAAGTCGTTTTTCTGCAGGGAAGCAAAGAAATCTGCGGGGGACATAAATTCTGCGTATGTGAAGTGGCACAGAATTCCCCCATGAGTAGCTAGAGATATGGCAAGAACCAGGCTCTCCAGAGGCTTTAGGCACTTGGGACCAGCTCCCCTTGGGGGCATGCTCCAGACTGCTTGCAGCCATAGCGGCAGCTGGCGGACATGCTTACAGCCCGATCATTTTTCTCCAGTTGTTGTGGGGGCTTGCACTCTTATATTTTCCGTGAAGTCAGTGCTTTTTCGCACAAGGCCTCTTCCTAGCACTGAGCAGCAAACAGAGAAGAAAGCATTGAAATGCCTTTGGAGTTAGGCTCATAAATCACCTTTCAAATGCTGCACTCAGGTCCAGCAGGTCCTGTGGTCAGCAGAAACATCATCTGCCCATCTCCCCCTTCCTCTCCCAGAGTGATCTCATGGAATGAGTCACTTCTGGCCTGGCTGCATAGACACCTGAGTGCATCTTTTTCAGTCTCCCTATTTGACAAAGCTGAGGACTGGCTTTGGTGATGCTGATCTGGGCCTGCGTTAATCGGTTTCAGTTCCTTTCAGCCCTCCCATTTCAGAGAGCAGAGCTAACACACACAAATGGAGATGGAACCGTTGGGGACCAGCCTTGCTGCCAATTGCCAGTGCAATGAACTCCCCTCCCACCCCGCCACCCCTTCTACTGGGAACATGCATGAATGAGCATGGACTAAGAGACAGAGAGAGGAAAGGAGAGAATCTTTGCGACAGCTCAGTCGTCCAAAACGGAAGAGCCTGTGTGCATCAGAGCCCAGGCTACAACTGGAAGCACTTAGTCTGCTAGACACACAGAGAGATGCCCCAAGGAACACTCCGGGCTCTCTCTTACCCCCTCTCCTGCTGCTCCTATGGTGCAAACCAACCGTAAGTTTCTCCAAACAAGGGGAAGGCATTCAGGGCCCAATCCTGGGAGAGGCTGCATTGGAAAGAGCAAATGCTCTCTGTTCTTGTTGCCTCATTCAGCCCCTCGCAACAGGATGCAACAAACAGCCCCTGACGTTACACAGTGCTCACTGGTAAAACCCCAGGGATGGTCAGGGCTGGGCTGCTTTTTTCCACTTTAAGGCACTACTCTATGTCTAGAGAGCATCTCCAGGGCCCAGATCTCTTCACACACTACACATAAGAACATAAGAATGACCAGACTGGGTCAGACCAAGAGTCCATCTAGCCCAGTATCCTGTCTTCCAACAGTGGCCAATGCCAGGTGCCCCAGAGGGAATGAACAGAACAGGGAGTCATCCAGTGATCCATCCCGTCACCCATTCCCAGCTTCTGGCAAACACACATGCAGGAAACCTCTTCCCCTTAGCACTAACATGCCGCTCCCTCTGGGCAGAGGTGTGCACAGAGGCTGTTTAACAGCGCACAGCACCACTCAAGTAGCAGGGTCAGAGAAATGAAGACGAATGCCCCAGCCAACTGGAACTACAGAGGGAATACAGTGAGGCTCAGTGCAATTAATGCGCAGCACTTTGTAACTGTAATAAGTGTTATCGTCAGAGAACAACTTGGAAGGATTCCATTGATGATGTTGCTGGTTTTATCTCCTAAAATGTTCCCACTAGCATGTTTCAAAAAGAGTCACATGCTAATTATTTAGTCAACATAAAGTCAAGATTCACAGTGCGTTCCGACACAGTCATTCATCATTTCACAGTGGTTAGTTTTTAACACTAAACTGCCAGCTACAGCCACTCCCACACACTCTGATTAGTCCTCAAGAGGTTCTTACGTTTTAACAAACTTCCTCCCGGCAAACATTGATTAACGGACACAAATTACTCATGTTTTTACGTGGAAAGTGAAATCCACGATGACTGACATTTATCAGTTACAATCAAACCCTTCCATCCCAATGAGTAATATATGGACAGCGATAAATGCTCACAGAACATTCCATGTGAATGCTTGTGTATTTTTCATAACTTTTCAAGAGGAGCTTAGAGAAAAAGGATCCAGAAGCTGTAGTGATGGACTTCACTCCTTGTTTGTGTTTTGTTAGGGAACGTATAGACCAATGCAAGCGTGTTTCTCTGGAGTCCAACATACATCTGTCACGGAGTTCCTGGGCGATGCTCTGGAACTGCTCCCCATGAAGTCAGTCAGGACTCTGGGGTAGTCGCCTTTCTGTGAGCAGCCTGTCTTCAGGACACACAGCTCACACAGCTTCCACCTTCCTGGGTCTGACCTCGGAGCATTCAGCATCCTCTGCCTCTCCGTGCGCTTCCCACAGCGAGTCCGCTCAGGCGGTGCTCCTGGGGAAGCCAGAGGGTCCTGCACCCCAACTTCGCAGTCAGACGTGACTCTCAGCCAGCCAGTAAAACAGAAGGTTTATTAGACGACAGGAACATGGTCTAAAACAGAGCTTGCAGGTGCAGAGAACGGGACCCCTCAGCTGGGTCCATTCTGGGGGGCAGTGAGCCAGACAACCACGTCTGCACTTCACTCCATGTCCCAGCCAGCCCCAAACTGAAAAACCCCTCCAGCCCCTCCTCCTCTGGGCTTTGTTCCTTTCCCGGGCCAGGAGGTCACCTGATTCCTTTGTTCTCCAACCCTTCAGCTCTCACCTTGCAGGGGGGGAAGGGCCCAGGCCATCAGTTGCCAGGAAACAGGGTGTCGGCCATTCTCTGTGTCCAGACTCCTGCACACACATGCCCTCTAGGGCACTGCAATGATCATACACCCTTACCCCACCACCTAGATACTTAAGAACTGCCTAGGGGAAACTGAGGCACCCCCACACTATTCAGAGGAAACATTAAGAACAGTCCCACTTCGTCACAACATCTTCCCCTCCAAATTACACATTTGTTACAAAAATCTGTGCCTTTAAAAATCCCAAATGTTAAAAATCTGTTAACGAACAGTTAAGGGATTCAGCCAGTCCCGCTACTGCCCTATAATCCATCGCACACTGTCATCCCACCTGATTTAATTTTGCCACCTTCTGTTCAGTAATGCAAATAGGCTGTTGGATGCATACTGTTGATTTTAGATATCCTCTATTCCATGTGCAATCCGGCTTCTGAAAGGAAAAAGATCCAGGCTGCGTTAGGTTATGTCGGAGTTCCGTACGTTCTCCTCAAGTGTGCTGGGCTGCTGGAGCAGAAGAATATTTGTCTGACTGGAATTGGAATGACTGATTGATTTGGGTTATGAAATGGGGTGCTTATATGGTGATGTAGGTCTGTGCAGACCTTGCAAGTTGTATTTTAACTGTTTTAAATCTATTGTGTAACAAGTCACATATCTTTGGTCACCACCTTTGTTGTTTTTGTAGCGACTAATGAAGTAACCATTAGTGGTGTTTAGCGACACCGTATATTGGCTACAGAACCTTGGATAGGAAATGGGCTTGGATCGTCTAGTCATTTGTTAGTTTGATTTTTGCATAGATTTTCGCAAACTTTAAGGGTGAATGGTTAGGGTTAGGTGGGATGATCACGCGTGATGCTGGGTTATATGGGGGACTTGCTGGACCTCTTAATGGTTCGTTGCTGGACATTTTCACAAGGGGGGGTTTGTCTGTTTTTTTTAAAGGAGCAGAAGTTGGAAGGAAAGTGTGATCTTTGGACTCTATTGAAACTCATGCTTTCAATCTTACCTCTTTTACCTTTTTGTCTAGAATTCCATCTCCTTTTTAAATGAGTGCAAAAACGTAAATCAGGCTGGTGCACAGCGTCTGTAGGAGGGGAGCCCCACTCTGACAGATCTTCTGAGGTGCCCTAAATCAGGGCTCTCCTCCTGAAGATCCTAGCATGTTCGTGGGAGGGGGCGCATGTGCAGCCAGTTACAGTTGCATAGAATATAATAATAGTAAAAACCCTAGCTCTTATCGGCAGACCTCAAAGCGCTTCCCAGTCTAATGGGTTTATTGTCACACCCCTCGTGTGAGGCGGGGCACTGCTGGTATCCCCCCGTTATAGACGGGGAAGTGAGCACAGGCTGACTCGGCCTTGGCTACGCTTGCGGCAGCATGTTGCGTGTGTGTAGCTACACGTCACAGTGAGCGGCGGGCTGCATTCCATGCGGTGGTGTGTAGGCGCTGGCAGGGGGGAATGGCTCCAGCAGCAGGACACGACACTACTAAAAAGAGCCGTGCTGGGGGAGGAGGCTGTGCTTGGGCATGCAGAGAGCCATCTAGGATTCGGGTGGGTTTGTGTTCTACCTGCCTAAGCTGTGCCTTGCCACCTACTCTGCTGTTTCTACCCGGGCCAGCTGGGCGGGCAGGGTCTGTGCTCTACACGCCCCCGACGCGACTTGCCCCAGGTCACGCAGGTGTCTGTGGCAGAGCAGACGTCTCCAAAGTCCTAGGCCAGCGCCCTAACCACTGGACTGCAATTCCTCCATGTTCCACCATCGGGTGCCGTGGATAATGGAAATGCTTATATTTTACAGCTAGAAAATCCCAAATGTTTAACTTTTGTACTGTTGGTAAAAGCCTGTGAGAGCCTGGCCTCCCTGGCAGAACTCACCTTACTGTCAGTAGGGCCAGAATTTCACCAAAGGCCTCTGCACCCCTTTAACACGTCCCCAAGCCTCCCACACCTCCCAACAAGGGGGACTTTTCTAAACACCAGGCTCTGAAATTCCTTATCTGATTTTTTCTCAATATTTCCCAGAAACAAGAGGCACAAGGTAGGGTTTCAGGGGATTGGTTTGCTTTGGGGAAAGATGGGGTACATACTGAAAACAGGGCTTTCTACTGAGCAGCCAACATCTTCCTTGGCCCTGGAGGTGCCCTCCTGGCTCGCCACTGCACTCGTCGCTCATGCTGAGGCTCCGTGAGTAGCCTGATTGTAGTGACATCTTTGCTGTCCAAGTGCCTGGCCCTCTGCTAAATGCCAAGCCTCTGTTCCTTGCCTAGCATGCCCAGGCCCTGCAGCCGAGAAGCAGGAACTTGGCCCTTGCGCTCTCTTTCAAGCAGCAGTAACCTGGTTCCCTCATCGGGGATGACCCAATTTTGGCCCTCGTGTTTTTCCTTGGAAACCAGATTATTGCTGATTACAAGGGGAAGATAACAAGGAAATTGCTTAATCGGTCACTGATTCTGAAGGCTAAAGCTGCATCTAATTGTACTGTGGGTTACATGTGGTCTGGCTGGTCCTTTGCTTGGCACTCAGGCCTCGGAGCACAGTTAGCAGAGGTGGAGTTCTCTGATCAGCAGCTTTGCAGAGCACAACGTGGTGGTTAAGCAGCCATGAAGGAGACCCCAGGGCGCTAGCCAGAGTACCGTGGGAGCTGCAGGGTGTCCGGCTTTACCGAGACATTGCTCGCCACTGTCCGTGCATTGCTATCCAGTATGGAGCCTTTCCCCACTAGCTCTGGGGTCAATTCCAGGCAGGGACCCAGCTGACAGCTGTTCCCTTGTAGTCGCTGCTCCTCAAGCTCTGGAGGGGGACCTGGAGTTTTAGCGGGGCAGGCAGCCCTCCCGTTCAGCCCCCCAATGACGTCACTCCTCCCGGAGCCTCAGCAGGGGCAGGACACGAGGGAGGCCTGCCCTGCCGCTACCCAGGCTGCAGCTGTTCTGTGCGCGAGCAGAGCAGCTTCTGTGGCTGCCGGGGGTCATCCCTCTCCCGTACGCATGTGCTAGAGGAGCCCCCGGGAAAGCCAGCCAGGGCCACGGCCACTCTGCCACCGGGCAGGGGGGACCAGACTCGGGAGA
The DNA here is from genome assembly GCF_965140235.1 of Caretta caretta. Classification (NCBI taxonomy): domain Eukaryota; kingdom Metazoa; phylum Chordata; order Testudines; family Cheloniidae; genus Caretta; species Caretta caretta. The sequence goes on along the minus strand of NC_134222.1, from coordinate 3,051,373 downwards.
GGCAGCTCCACAGGAACCATATAACGCCCACCCCCCAGCTCTCTGCCAGCTTCAGACAGTGCTGGGGCCTGTCGTCTCCGAGCTGCCGCTCCCCCTAAAGACGGGAGCTGCTGCAACCTGCTCTACTTATACAAACTAGCTGTACCCTCCAGGCTCCCATTAAGGTGCTACGGCAGGCCGGTAGTGGGACAAAGCTGGGGTGGGACGAGGCAGCCCCCATTCAATCTCTGTGCAGCCTTTATGAATGATCCCTATAGAGGAGTTTCCAGGCACCTCCCCGTGACTCCCCCCACCCCTGCTGTACCCTGGGAACCAGCAGGTTTAGTTACAAGGCAGGGGCCGCCCTCTAGCAGACCGCATTCAGAAATCAATCAAGCAGCAGAGTGGAGAAGCTGGGGTGGCCATTCCCTCCCTCCCTGCTGCCAGCACAGGAGCAACCATCACTGCAGGCAGAGTTCATACAGCGCACAGCTGCTGCGTGGCCCGGGAAGGTCAGCACAGAGATGTAGAGTCCAGCAGAGAGGCAGAGTGCTGGAGCATACTCCAAAGCAGTGGTTTCCAACCCTTTTTCGTTTGCAGACATCTACAACATTTCGAATAGAGGTGCAACCCCCTTTGGAAATCTTAGATAGTCTCTGGCATCCCAGGTCTCCACAGACCACAGGCTGAAAACCACTGCTCTAAAGCAAGATGAAACCCAGCAGTTCCCGAGCATTAAGTTAAAGCCCATTCACTGTTCACATGCAGGCAGCACCAGTAACACATAATCTTGCGTCTGTGTGGCAGACCGTCCTCACCAAGGGGTCCCACTCTTCCTTCAGGGTGGGCCTCCAGCCCCGGAGACTGAGCCTCTGGGCTCCTGCCCTCCTGCTTTACACCGGGAGCTCTGCCCAGGAAGTCCAACTGAAGCAGGCTGCTAGTGAGAGATGTGTACGCTCTGCAGGGACCAGTGTGCCCCCACAAGGATTTCCAGTGACACTGAGGAGCCTTGTGAGAACACAGCTAGGTTTCTTAGGCAGCTGGGACACAGTGTCGGACGTCCTTCGGTTAGCACAGAGAAATAAAGGTTAAGACATAGTCCATCTGGCCAAGCCAGAGCAACCCGCAAGTCAACCTGCTCTGGCCTCCATTCCAGGCTCTCTCTGGCCCCTTTCTCAGGCCAAGGTGAGAGCGGCTGGGCCTCTCCCCAAAGTCAACCATTATCCCCTTCCTGTCACCTCTCAGTCCTTACTTCTCAAGATGGCCTCTGCTCAGCTCCCCTGCCAAGGGAAGGGGAAACCTCCTGCCTCTGGCTTATTGGGGGCTAGGTGTTAGTGTTCTGGCCACTGAGGTTTTCACTGTCTTCATGGACTTTCCACTGATAGGAGTCAACCCCGGCCTGTCTTTTAATGACCTGTTTGGTCCACCCTGCTAGCTAGGTGACACCCTTGCCACGTCTCCTGCGCTGCCCCAAGCGCACTCTTCATTCTTTCGCACCCACTGGTTAGCAATGCAACATACAAGGGGAAACTGAGGCACAGAGAGGCATCCAAAATATTACAAAAATTTCCCACTTTGGCCCACCTTGCACAGCTGCAGTGTAGGCGGCAGAGACAGTGCACGGCTATGGAGACTGCAGTCTGCTGCTCCTCTCTCAGCAGCAGGAAGTGGGGGTGGGGTTAAACCCAGGTGTGTGTTTTCAGTTATGTAAATTTCTGGAGGGTGGTGACTGTGATTCCCTTAGAGGTGGCCCCTAAGTGCAAGGCCCCACTGTCCCAGAGTTGTCTAAGCGAATCACATTGGGGATTGAAGCTCCTAAAAACACAGGACCCTTCCCTTTGAATCAAAGCAGAATCTCCGCTGGCTGTGGTCATGTTAAGCCTCTTAGCCCCTATGGGCTGTATTTGTTAGACACACACCTAGACAATTACACACCTCCCTTGCTCTGGTCTAACTTCCGTCCTGTGCAGAGGAGCAGAACACACATGCCAGCCAGGACTTTTCAGGGCAGTTCAGCTTCAGAAGCTACTGAAGACTGCTGACAAACTTGGATTGCAAGTCAGGACACTCACACCAGGTGATCCTAATGCAGTTGTCTAGACGCAGCTGCGAACAGAGCAGCTCCCCTTTTGCATGGGTTAAGGCTGGTGACAGACACAAAGCAGCCCCTGAGCTGGAACCACAAGCACTGACAAGCGCTTGTTTGTGTCTTCCTTTCTGCCAGTCAAGGAACAGCGGACAGCAGGGGGACATGGATGGGGCTCGGCGACTCGGGCGCATGGCCAGGTTGCTCAGCATAGTCTCCATTGTCCTGGGACTCCTCATCATTGTGCTGTACTGTTCGCTCAATTTCACAGGTAATGCCTCTTTCCCTCTTCCCCCACTGGCCAGCTGGCGCACGAGCACCATGGCACCTCCGCGCCTGGGCCCACACTAGAGAATCTACCGGCTAGGCCCTAGCAGCACACCTGAAAAACACAGTGTGCCCACATGCAAGGGACACGTCCGTGTGTGAAATACCACGAGGATGAGACTGCAGGGCTAAATACCAATCTAGCCTGAATGTTTCTGTGCCATTGTGGACAGTACAGGCTGAAATAGCTCGGACAGCCATCCCACAATGCACCGGTGGCCCTGTGAAAAACCCCAGAATCCCCTGGGAGATGTGCTGGAAATTGGAGAAATGCATTGTAACAAACAGCTTAGAACCTACTTTCTCCACCTGTGGGCTGCACCCAGGTTTCAGTGGTTGTAAACACCTTCTCTTGTGCCTGCAGAGAGGGGGAGCCCACAATTTTAGGGGGGTTGTAACATGAGGGCATGGTCTGGGAAAGATGGGGACCAATGGTTTAGAAGAACGGAAGCATGTACCTGAGGCAGAAGTGCAGCGATTCAGACATGAATCTGCATTCTTGGAGATCCAGCCCAAAGTGCTTCCAAACAAACCAATCCACAGAGTCAGCACCATTTATACCACTGCTGTGCTAGGTCACAGGTGTGCTGACCTCACAACACTTCAACTCCCCCAAGGACCGAGCTGGCCTCAGTGGAACCACACAAGAGCGGGAGGGGACGTAACTTAATTTGTAGAGGCCGTACTAAGACTCTCTTTATTTCACAGTTTTTCAGAAGACCAATTAGCACGAAAATACCTGGAAGAAGAGGAAGACGTCTTTCCTTCCCAGGGTTTTAATATTACCCTTGCAGCAACCATGTTACAATTTAGAAGGGCGGCCGGAGGAAACATCTCTTCTGGAGCGTCGTCCAAGGGAGTGCATGCATTTATTTCACAGCCTGTTGGAAAATGATTTCATACCAAACAAAATGACTGGATAACACAGCAGCTCGACAAGGACTGGGAAAGAGGTTCAAATCCCAAGGAGAGGTGGAATGGAGGGAGATCCGCTACCGCACTCCTGATCAGTAACAAAGATGGTGGGTGGGAGGGAGAGTATGACAAAAAGGGGACAAGAGGAGAACTTCATGAATGAGGTTTATTTAAAGAACCTGAAATTTAAATTTTTTTAAAAAGGAGAGAACAGGACGTTTTGAGGAACCTTCTTTACAATTTTGGGACAAATCCTGTTTTTTGTATCGACAAATTCTCCATCTCTACGAAAAAGCTCAAACTGCCATCGGGAGATTAAATCAATTCAGTGAGGGAGAAAGGAGAGCGCCACTACAGGGGGACATCACATGCACCTTTCTGCAGCTCTGGCCAAAACCACAGCGAAAGGTGGAGGATCTGGTGGGGGGGATTTTGTATTTTTGATTGGGGGGGGGGAAGCTAACGACCATTTGCATGCCTCTGGGAACGTCCTGCTCCATGTCTGTTTGTACAAAGCTCTTCCGTCATTCCAAAGCATCCCAGAGCTGGGAGAGCAGGGATTCTGCTGCATGAGGAATGCCAGCTTAGCAGGAGAGTCCCCCGCACCCCAACCCCACACTGGGGCTTTTATGGTAGGAACTGTCTCTTCTCTTCGGAACAATCCATTTCTACCTCTCTGCACCCCAGTGAGGTAACGTTTGTGCAGGCGGGAATCTGAGGCAGCAGCGGTGCCCAGGACCGGAGAGCAGATTCTGTCCACTTGAGCATTTATACCATGTCCATCATGGCTGGAGCAAAGGCCTAACCCAGAGCCCGTCACAGTCACTACAAAGACACCTACTGGCCTGGGGGGTAAATTTCAAAGGCCCCACAGGGAGTCTCTCATTGCACCCTCGCTCCCCTTTGACAATCCTCCCAAATGCCTGTTTTAGCCCCTCTTCAGCTGTAACCACCCACGCAGCTTGGCTCAGCTCCATGAAAGGTCAGTTTTTAAGTGCGTTACATACAAATGACAGACTTCTGCTCGGCAGGGTTCAAAATCTTTGTCCATGGCCTTCCCATCACCTTCCACAACACGTGTTTCACTGCTTAGCTTTTCCCAGCAGCTCAGGGCCTGGGATTTTCCTCACAGTCCGTTCCCTGGCCTCACGCCATACTTCATCACCTCTGACTCTGTCCGGGCTGGGTTTTGTTGCTTTTAGTACACAACGTTCTGCTGCCCGCCTTGTGTGACACTTCCTCGCTTGAGGTTTTATCCAGGTTTTGTTGATGGCTTTGTGCCAGCTGACCCCCCGATCTCCGATTGGTGCTGTTTGCAAACTCACCAATGGGGGTTATACGAGAGCTGCAGTTGGGCACACTTTGACCACTCCATCATCCACATTTTACAAGCCGGTACCCAGCCACACCCTTGACTGCTCTGCGAACGCTGGCATTCCCAAGCCTCAGCAGAGTAACACACTTCTCCTCCCTCACACCCCTAGTAGCAATTTTGAGTCTCTTGGGAAGCTCTGAACCAAACCCGCTGGCAGTTAGCTGAGAGAATTCCCTTGCCACCCATTTCTGTGCTCCTCATTAATATGTTTTCTTTTGCTAGGCTGGCTCAGAAGCTCGGTGACAGTAACACAGAATTCCCTGGGTACACTAGGAACATGCTTCTCCGGCTAGAAGCAATTCTTAGGATGCAGAACCATTTGACTTTTTGCTACATTACCCTGCTTTCCCGTGCTATGTTTTCCCGCATCTCCAGGCTTCAGTTCCTGTCTCCAGCACTCGATTAGAAACTACCAACTTCTAGAACACAGCCCAACTCTTTTGCAACATCCCTCTTGTTATCTGACTTTGAGTGTTTGGCACTTAGGGAGAGCTCCGTGAGTTTAAGCAAGGAGGGAGCTGAGGGACAGTAGCTTATTGCACTCAAGTATGTTTTGATTTCCCTTTTCACATTTCATGCAGAATAGGTTCTCGCTGAGCAATGCCCGATGCACGAGGTGTAAACTCACAGTGTCTGAGACATCCAGCTGCCTCAGGCAGCCAGATACTTTGTCCAGCAACTCATCAGAAACCCTTGGTTGGCCACTTAACAGGACTGCACGTGGTATTCATTTCCCATGCAGATCCCCATAATCAGCACATACAGTTCACAGAACGTGCCTTTCAGGTTCATTATCTCCTTTCTGACTTGCATAATGACACGGCTTCCTCTTCAGGCATCTTCCTGTCCTTTGCTCCCTGGCCCAACCCACTTGTAACTGACAAATTGCATTTTGGGAGTGCTTAGAAATTACAACAAAAAGAGCCTTCTGGAATGGGAATAGGTGACACTGAAGGAAAACTGCAGTAATGAGTTACAATCCCTTGCAACCAAGTATTTATTAAATAAGAATTTACATGATACTTTATAATTATATAGCACCTCCCCTCGAGGAGCGTGAAGTGCTTGGCAAAATTAACTAACTAACCCTCAACTCCCATGTGAGGTAGGTAAGTATAACACTATCCTTATTGTACAGATGGAAAAATTATGGTATAGGAAAGTTAAATGACTTGCTAAAGGAGACAGACTGTAACAGAGCTAAGAAGAGAAACTAGTTATCCTGTCTCCCAGTCCCCAGAAGACCATCCTCCCTCTCAATTTAAGTATATAAAACAATATATATTTTCTTGGTATGGATTTTACACACACTGCACTTTCAAAAGGGAAGGTGGATCCTTAACCATGAATGGTCCCCCATGGGCAGCTGCCATTTTAAAGATCCTCTACAGAAGACATTCCTGTCTGACGAAGCGGACTAGGACAGAGAAAGCAGAATTCATCTGAATGCATGAGAAGGCAAGAGCTGCCTTAGAAAGAAAATTGCAGTGATAATTTGTTGCATGCATTCAAATGGGATTTGCTTTCTATCGTACCCTACATCATCAAACTGTCAGGACAACAGCTTCCTGTCTCACTGTTAAATATAATAAAAAAGAAAAATGAAGACACATTCCTTCAGTGATTTACTCTTCTTTCTAATTAGACACAGGATTAGATTTTTTTACACTACTCCACACTTTAAAAGCCATCTCCCTCATTCTCGTCTTGTGCTTAGATCCAGTCAAAAGTCTCCCGAGAGCAGTGCTCTAGTCAATCACAATCATAGCATGTAGCCACAATCCATGAAAGCATGGCAGTCGGGGAAGAGCACCAATACACTAATGCACCACGTTGCGGTTAAGTGGCTTCCTTTGCTCAATATATCCATTCACATACTTTGTTGCCCTACCCTAAACGCCTCCTCTCCCACCTTGGGATTTACAGATTTCAAATGCTGTTACTCAGTGATGCCCCATCCTTCGTCACCATTTAGCTATACTCTGTGTACACATCAATATATTTTTCTCAGAAATTTCCCCTTAATAGTTCCTGAATTCTTTCCAGTTTCAGGATTTATCGGTTGCTGAGGAGTAATGATGGTTGAACCTAAAACTGTTCAAAATTTCCACTTGGATAAGGGCTGGGAGTGTCAGGAGAGCGGTTCTCTGGGGAAAGGTCCTGTCCTTCCTGCTAACAGTGTAGCCAGAATAGTCCCGCGCACGGTACAGAGGTTTGAGTGGGGTTCAGTACGAGTTTGTACTTAACGAGAAGCACTTGGCTCATCCCTATACCGGAGGCCCTGGAGCTGTATGCAGTAGCATAGAAGCAGGCTCCTTGGTATTTTCTAGTGAGGGATTCTCCTCCCCGCTCTGCAGCATGATGCTTCTGCATTTGCAGCCCAGAATTGTATGGACTTTTCGGCCACACTCTCTCATAGCAAGCTGCTATCCATTTTGCTGTTTGCTGTCACTCATGGGTCATTTAGCATTTCCGTTTTCCTCCTCCCATCGGATTTTTGTTTTGGTGCAGTTTCCCCCTCCCCCGACATATTAGCTTGCATTTGTTCAGGAAGAATCTCTTTTTCAACCCCTATTTCTCACTATTTTCCTGCCCTGACTCATGTCACAACAGTGCATGATGGCGTCATGCCCAAGACACTGCTAAGTATCCTTCCTCCTTCCCTTAATATCTGCATCACAAAGTGTGGCCGCAGGGAATTACAAGGACCTACATACTTTGAGGACTTAAACCAACAATGGGAAAAAAACAAAATATTCTCAGGCATGCTGAGATGTATTGCTGCTGATTTAAGAATGATCTAGTTCGCCAGAGTGGTTGAGTACAATCCACCTTGTTTTCTGCATCCAATCACCACTGACTCACTAGTTCCACTGAGTTCATATAACAGAGGAAGAGGATCACACACTAGGTAGATTTGCCCCCTGCACACCCACCCTTGTGACTCTGCTCTTTGTTAACTTGCTACTGCCCCAGCCTCAGCGCACACACCTGGCACAGTTACAGGTGTCCGGGCTACGAAATCCTCAGGGTTTGGTCAGTTTTGCCCTGCAGTACAGTCTTTAATTTCGCACGCAAAATTCAAACCCAGCCTACATTAAGAGAAGCTCCCTGCTCCAGACGTCATTGCTTGAATCCACATGAAGCCCAGAGGGTGGAGGCAGAAGAAACGAATGGAGCCGTGGAAATCCAGTCTCACCTGCTGTTGGGAAGAGGCAGTAGGATGGGAGAGGTCTGGAGAGGCTGGAAGGAGGGAAGAACGGGTATAAACTTGAATTCAGGGAGGACTCGAGAGTGCAGGCCCAGGGAGTGACTGACAAGTGTGAAGTTAAACTGCTTCTGTCAGAGTACCAACATATCTGCAGGGGGTGGGGATCTACATATCTCTGCTCCTGGTGCTCCTGGGCTCCAGCTTATAGGCATGTCACGGAAACCCCTGTTGGTCCCAGGGATGCTAAGAGGAAGGTAATAGCTCACTGTGAGGCCCAGTGCAACTGAGCAGAGAAGCTCTCGGTTTTGTGTCAGTGTGCTGTAAGGCCCCCGCACCAGCTGCTTAAAAAGGGCTGAGAACTCATGTACTAGGCAACTTGGTTACAGTTACTCGTTCACTGTCAGTTTCACAGACAGATTCTGCAGGAGAGGCGGGATGGATTGTAGCACAAACAAAAGGAAGAAAGAGACAAAATTCCCGATGTGAAATTTGGTCCTGTGAAGTGAGGAGTTGAAAATGGAAGAGCCCCAGTGACCGGGTTAGTGAGTCCAGCCCTAGTCCTGGAGTGTCAGACACCTGGCGAGGAGAGCACTGGATTCCACGTTTAATTATGGTCTGTTGGCCGGCATCTGAATTCAGGACTTTATACCCTCAGATCCACAGCAGGCTCCTCACTGACGACACTGGGAAGTTTGCATGAAGATCAGTCTTCATGTGATGAACTATCCACATTCCCCTTATTGTCTCATTCACTGTCACTCCGGGGGTGTGTGTGTGATCTGCCCCCCTTTAGGCCATTGCTCTTTCTGCTCTGCGCTTTAATTTCTTCCCATCTATCCTCTCTCTGCTTCATTCCTCCTCCCTGCCTGTGAAAGTCTGCTCTCTTCTTCCTTCTGCATTTCCATGCCTGCAGCAATTCCCAAGTCCCATGAGCTTCACTCCCACTTTCCTGTTCCAGCCGCTAAACTGCCCAGTAACGGAATGCGTCATGCTGACAATGAAGTGTCATTGCTGGGCTTTACAGTTGATGCTCCAATGAGATTAACAGGGCACAGGGGAGTTCACACCTCGGAGTCATTGGTTTCAGGCTGTCCGCACACTCAGGCAGATGTTGCATCAGGTACCCTTCCCAATGTGAACCAAGTTTATCTGTGGAGCCCGGAGGGCCAGAAAGTTACTTGTTTCTGAAAATTAAAGCTTAGATTCTGAATAATCTGAGTATGTGAGGCTGCCTGCAAAAACAAACAGGTGGGTTCCATTTGGGCCATATATTTGGCATCCTTGCCTTAATCTACGTAAGTTTGGTCCTTACAGCTTTATGGAACCAGTCATGGCTCAATAGTTATGACTGAAATCAGCAAGCCTGCTTTAAGCCCATTTTTGACAAATATATTTGTTTGTTAAAAACACAACCAAGTTTAGCCAAATGCTTGGCCTCAAGCCAAGGCAGAAAAACCTTTTCAAAAAGCTGTAGCAAGTTTTTTCTTCAAATAATTTTTAATTAGCTGGTAATGAAAAATCAAATATCTATATAAATAATCATGACAAGGAACTTGAGAAATGGAAAACACGGTTCACCATGCCAATCTGATCTCATTTCTGAGCAGGGACCCTCTGTTTCAGGGCTTTTTACATGAAGACAAAAAACTGAGAGCCTTTACAATGAAGCCCAGGATGTATCCCCCATTGTCACACTCCCAGGTTCATCCTGTTCTGAAGCCAAACTGTCTGGATCATGCTTTGTACAGGTTTACAGACTGATCCTTACAAATCGCCTTGATGTAACTGGAATTCCAGCTTGGAGCTCCTTTTTGGTGATGTTTCTTTTTCTGCAGGATGCCGTGATGTATCTTATATACTTTCCTTCGTATTTCTTGGCATGAGAACAAACAATAAAATGTAACATGCATGGTCAAATGTGAGCGTGCTTGTTCTGTCTAAATGAGAAAAGAGCCAGTGGGTACCGACATGGAAAGAAAGCTGCAAACCTGGACTTTAGTCCTTGTACCTGGTGATAAAGACGTTGCAGGGAGGAAAACTGAGAGGTAGGGCAGATGGAGGAAAGAAATAATCATAAGGGTCCAACCAGGCTAGTATTCTGCCTGTAGAAGTAGGCAACACCCAGTGTTTCTGTGGAAGGTCTGACAGATCTAGCCACTTGTGTAATGCTGTACTTCTGTTTGGGTGCATGAGCAGAGAGAATCATTCCTGCCTGCAGCTCAGAAAGCCACAACAGCTAGTGGTTAAACAGGGAACTGTGAGTCAGGAAGCCGAGGGTCTAATTCCTACCTCTGCTTTGTGGACATTCGGCTGTGTGACCTTGGGCCAGTCTCTCCCAGTCTGGCCTTCAGCTTGTCCTGAAAGTAGGAAGAACATGCTCACTTCCCAGGTGCGTGGAGAGGATACATTAAGAAGTGGTATTCATTGCACTGTGCCCCATAGCAGAACGTTAGCAGGAGGCAGCATGCAAGGAGGGTTGGGGGGTTTAAGTAGCTTTTACTCACTAACACAAATCTCTCCTGTTGGGAGTGGGTGTCAAGAAACTTGCCCTGGAGATACATTTGGAAGGCAGGCAGGGAACTGAGACGTCCCATGGACTAACCCACAGCGAGCTGCTCTCCGCAGCAGAGAGAGAGGAGGAGAAAGAAGCTTTGGGGGGCATGCGCTGGCCCTGAACCCAGGCAATCGCTTTAGCAGAGCATGCTGTGGGTTCCATGTCACATCTCTGGGCTTGGAGTGTGAGCACAGAGACTGCACTGGTCTAAATACCTGGGAGATCAGCTTAACAAAAGGAAAAACGAAACCGTGCAGCGTTGGTAGCTGGAAAGGAGCTGCTGGGCCACGTAGCCCACACCTCCCTAGAAGTTACACCATCTGTTCCTAAACGAGCTGGGAGAAGAGACTGAACAGAAGCAGGTGGGTGGTTGCTTTAAATAACTCAGGACCCTGCAATAGATAGTACTACTTAACATTTATATAACGTTTCCCAGGGGATGGTAAGAGCCTTATTCCCACTTTAGAGATGGGGAAACTGACCTGCTGTGGCAGCTGTCAAAGTTTGACTCAGACTCACAATTTATCAGACCACTCTGTTTTATTAGCAAAGCTGCTCTGCTAATACATTTAGAAGTGAGCCCCGCGAGTGGGGCTTGTGTCTTTTAATTTATACAGTTTTTTGGAGAACAAGTTACAGAGAAGTTACAGACAAAAGAAGAAAAAGATTTTAGTCACCACCCTTCGAGATCCCTGAGACCAGTCACGTATCTTCAATTACCTGCCACCCTTAACAATCTCCTTTAACAGTTTCCAGTTAACTTAACTAATTGCCCTTCACACCTTCCATTCTGATGCCTGCTTCTTAGACATGCTGGCTCTATCTTAATTGCTTCTCCATTCAAAAGCTAACTGTCCCTACATGTGCTCCCTCAGATACTTTGTAACATGTTTTGGCATGCCCTCTCATATACAATGTATCCAGCATGTCCCCTTATACAACGTTATACTTATACAATGTTATACTTCCACACAGCGCAGGAGAAGAATTAATTGTTCCCGATTCCTAGCCCTATCCCTGGGATCATCCTTCTTCCCAGTAACTGGGGTCCTTTTCCTTTTTAACCTCTTCTGCAGAGTGAAAGCATTGCTACTTTTTTTTTTCTTTCCCTTGTGCCCAGCATGACCTGACGCCGGAGACACAGCTGCCAATCTCTCACTCTCCTGTTCTCCATCACATTTACACAGGAACAGATTAACACAACTTGAATATTCAATGCCAAGATGACAGATTAAAGAAGAATACCCCAAGGAGGCAGAACATCCTTTGCATTACTTGGCTGAAGGAAGAATAAAGAAGCCCAAAGCAACACAGAGGTCAGGTTTGACAGCCCTGAAGAGGAGAGGAGGCCAAACTACGAGGTCACTTGGGAAATGGACTTGGTGACGGGGCCTGCTCTGGTAATGCTGCTTTTCCTGTTAGCAGAATGGGGCTCTGAACCATACTGGGTTTTGCTGCACTGAAGCTCAATATTACAACGCATGAACTAAGCAGAAGACAAAATGTTTGAAGCCTGAACTAATTCTAAGTTATGCTCTTGCTGCTCCGTCACACACACACAAACACCTACAGATTCTGGGGCTGACTTTCAAGGGTGACTAGTGATTTTGGGTGCCCTACTTAAGAAGCCGTAATGGTGCTCGATTTTCAGTGAGTGCTGACCCACTGAAAATCAGGTTCCTTTAAGGTTTCTCAAGCTGGGCAGCCAGTACCACCTAGGCACTGTCAAAAATGATGGTTCCCAGCAAGGACTTCTCAAGCAGTCAGATTAGACTGCTGCTGAATGGTTCGGCCCTGTGTACTGAGGCCTCAGTGGAGTTTACTCCTGTCTGATGCCCCAGCTGTTTAAGGTTACTGACTTATATTAGAGCAAAGTTATCAACAATCTGCCTCTGCAGTCTGTCTCTCTCTTGCGCCCAAATTCCTTCATGTCAGCTAAACACGAATGTCTGCTTCTGGCTGAGTCTAGGGTGCATTCCCTCCTCCTGTAAGCGAATCCCCCTTCCCAACATCAAGGTGACTGCGTCTCACCTCCAGCTGCCTTGATGCAACATATCCACTTCAGATCCACATCGGAGTAATAGCACTGAACGGAAACAACCACGTCATCTTAATTCTGTGCAACATCAGCATTGACATCGGGGAAATTCTTCCAGCTGATGGTGAGAGTCAGCAACGGGAGTACATAAGGACCTGGCCTGGAGCACAGAATGGCAGATGGAATGCTGGTGAAGAGACAATGACTACAGAAAGAGCGGTTGGGCCAACTTCCACACCCCAGTGGCCTGAATTACGGAATTACAGGTGAATTACGGAAGCTTCCGCCTCCCCTGAAGTATTGGCACCAACACACTGCTGGAGCCACAATCTCAGGCTAGTTGGACCAGGGCTCCACCACTTCAGGCCGCTCCCCAAACAAAAAGAACAGGACGACTTGGGGCACCTTAGAGACGAACCAATGTATTGGAGCATAAGCTTTCGTGAGCTACAGCTCACTTCGTCGGATGCCTACTGTGGAAAACACAGTATGCATCCGATGAAGTGAGCTGTAGCTCACGAAAGCTTATGCTCCAATACATTGGTTAGTCTCTAAGGTGCCACACATCCTCCTGTTCTTTTTGCGAATACAGACTAACATGGCTGTTACTCTGAAACCTCCCCAAACAAAGGAATCTGCGGTACACAATATTTTAAGCCAAGTCTGCAAGAACTGCAATGAAACTGAGAATCAGCAACTTATCCTTCCAAGGACTGGCCGCGCTGGTTTCGCTCGGGATGCTGTTCAGTCTTTGCTGATTGGAGAGTATGAGAGAGAGAGATGGAGAGCAAGCGTCCAGGACTCCTCTTTGCTCTGACGACCCAGTCCAAATCCTTCAATGCCTTGGGTTGTGCGCGCTAAGACATGCCAGTTACTTTAATAGCAATTTTACATTAAAGAGTTCTTTCCTTCTTAGGGAAGTGAATTGTAATTTCTTCTCTCTTGGAAAACAAAATAGGATGCTCAAAGCTGCAGAGGCAATTAGATTCAATCATCGTGAACTCTCATGGAAAGTGCAACTCTGCTCTCTGTGTGCTGGGAATCTCTTCCTTCTACACAAGGAACAACAGAGGAAGAGGAGTAGCTATGTTGACCAGTAACCTCATTAGAGGAAACATCCAGAGGCCCAAGTTAAAAATTACATATGGCACTAAGTCTGTGCTAATGCTTTCTATCGAGTTTGGAAGATTATATACATTAAAGATGGGAAAGATACATTAACCTTAATCTAATCCATCCCCAGCTAGTGCAGGACTGCTCCCTACAGTGTATTTCCCTTGCCAAGCCAAGATACCAACGGTATAGATGTCTGTCTGTTCCCTTGAGAGACTGTTTTAAGAAAGCTCATGTAGCAAACCTTTCTATTGGACCTGATTAAAATGTCAGTTATTTCTTGTGGGAAATTTTAGAAAACATATACATTTGTTTTTTAAGTATCATGCAAAAAATAAAATTTTTAAATCGAAAACCAAAACAGGTTCAATTTTTGAGAACCATTTTTGGTTAAAATGTTCAAAAACCAAAATTTTATTTCCTTTACTAAAAATCAAACGTTTCCCCCACACCCCTAAAGAACATTTTGGTTTCCATTTTTTCATTCAAAAAATGGAAAACTTTGACCAAAATGTAAGTTTTCTGTGAAAGCTTTTCTTTTGGTCAAAAAAGCATTTTGCCTTCAATGGCTCTGGGTTTTTATATTAATACATTGATCTAACAGATGAAGATTTCAGGCAATTCCAGTGAGCAGCGGCCTGTTTAATTAAAATCACCTAGAAAATGTGTGCGTTACACCCCTAGAACATCTCTTCAGATTCATAGAAGTTAGTATGATTAGAACTGGCTGGTCCTGCTCTTCACATGGCTCCCCTCTGTAGGACGGCACGTTGCTGCCTGTGCTTTCACAACGACTACCCAAAAAATGCAGAGGCTCCAGGTGTGACAAGGAAGGAGCATGCTACCGCCGCAAACTCAAGAACTGTAGGACTTCCCATGTCGACAAACTGGACTTCTCAGGAAGGCCTGTTGCCCCAGGCCTTTGAAAACATTTCTTTACGCGCTATCCAAAGCACTGAACAAGCCTCATTGAAATGCATAATGTTGGCTGCCATGCGGGAGAGGCAGGGTTGACTCTTAGACCGTTACCTTGCCTGCCGGGTCGGTGGGCACAGCATAGGCAGCCCCAGTCGCTAGGTAGGCAAGGAGCGAAGGCAGCTTATCACTCAGTGAGGCCACAGCACATTTACACAAAAGGCCTTTGGATGCTGCCACCAGCAGCAATGCACTGTAAAGCAATGCACTATAAAGCCCCAGGTGTCTCAGGCCAATCTTTAACCTACCCTCAACCCTCTCCCTATGCCCCTCGCACAGACTTCACTCCCACCGAACTCAGCACCCGAGAAGTAATTAATGCTTCTACAATCAGGGGAGAAGGACGTCACAATGGAGAAGACTCAAGGGCCATGTAGCGTCAGAATCCCCTTGCCCAGAGCGTTAACGGGCAGCATCAGTGAAACGTCACTGAGACAGCTGGGCAGAGGCAGAACGTCAGGCTGGCAAAGACTGAAGCCGCCAGCCCCTGCCCAGATGCTGCACTAAAGGGATGGGAGTGCCAAGTGCTTTAGCCTCCTGTATTATTAATATGCCGACCTGATGTGCCCATGAATAATAGATCCATGAGGAAATGGCAAGGGCGTTACCTCTAATTTCCATGGCAGAGATGGTTTCAACAAACATTTCGTTCACTTCTTAACATTTGTCTTTGCTTAATGAATTTGCATCAATTCTAGTTCACGGGGGCGGAGGGAGGGGCAAAGAGAGGAGAAACTTAAGTCAACTTTGCCACTGCCACGTGCCAGGCTCTGGGAACCCAGAGTAAATTTGGAGGCTGAACACAAGACACTCAGGCCTTTTCTATAGTACAGAATTGCACCGACGAGAGCGACCCAGATGCCAAGCGTCTGCAGAGCCTGTGCAGCATGGCCCCTGCCCCACAATGCCCAGCACAGCAGACGCATCATGTCTATGGTACACAACATCCGTTAGTCGCTTCTTTTGTTTCTTTTCACGGCTGCTTCAAATGGTTCTGTCCTGTACAAGGAGCTGTGCATGCAGCACCATGGGCAGGGATTGTGCCCTGCTACACCCCCATTCTGCAGATGCCCTGGCTGGCAGAGCAGAGACCAGCTAAGTGCCACCTTTGGCACACTACAGCCTGCCAGCAGCCAGCGAGTGAGCGAGTCACGGGCCAGGTGATGGAACCAGCGTTCTGAGCCGTGGAAGCTGTCACTGAAGTGGGGGCACAGGCGCATTGTGGGATTGCAGTGGGAGGATGCTGTTGAGGATCTGTCCCTGAAGCCAGGCCATGCTGTTCCTAAGCCTCTTACACCCCATTCCACAAGTGCCAGACTGACAGCCCTGCAGCGCCAAACCCTCTCTGTTCACAGAATGGAGGCTGCAGGAAGAGAAGCTTCCCCCATGCTGCTCCAGCAATGAGCTGCAGAGGGACCACATGGCAGGAGCAGGGTGTGTGTGCATCAGTTTCCAGGCACAGGACCAGTTCAAATCCTTGCAGTAAATGCAGAGGTTCCTGACAAGGGGGCCAGACTGGGATTTGTGTGGAGGATCCATATCCGCCACCTTTTGGACCAAGCCCACCAGTGCATTTCATATAAGTCCAATGGTAAGAACAGAACGGCGGTGAACAGAATCTGAGGAGGCGACCTCCTGCCCCATTCCCAGGGCCCAAGCCAGCCTGTCCCTTTAAAGACGACCTGACAATGTGTATTTTTTCCTCTCTGTATCACCAGTCACCAAGTGCAGTTGCTAAGTTCACCTGAAGGTTTCTAGTTTGAAGCTGTCACTGTCCCCCAGGAGTATAAGAGAGAGCTGTGCAATGGCTCAGAAATCCTCACAGCACGGGCCACTGTGCTGGAAACATGGCTGACCTTTCCCTGTGCAGCCTAAGCATTTCCATCAAGTCTCACACAAGTTTGCTACTGAACAGAACACTTGCTCCATAACCTTCAGTAAAGGGACGAGTGGTTAGAGTTTATGTGACTGAAAAAGCTAGCTTGTAAAGATCATGGGAATTGCCACAGGAGATCAGACTGACAGTTCACCCAGCTCAGGACCTTGTCTTTGATGGTTGTCCCTGCTGTATGCTTCAGAGGAAGGCAAAAATCCCCATAATACACTTTTCAAACTGCGAAGTACTCAAAAGGGAGGATTTCTCCCTGATCTCAGCTGTGCTTAGCTAGCCTCTGAAATGTGAAGATTTATGACCCGTGTCATTTTTAGCATAGCTGGTACAAAGACAGATGCTATTCTTGGTGATATAAACGCTTACTACTTTTGAAATGTGTTGAGGTGTTTAATCCAATCAGCTCTAGCTGGAGGTTCTTTAAGAGGAAGTGCCTGTGGCAGGACAGGACACTCACCACCACTCGAGAATGTTTAATCATAGACTGGAGGGAGATGCTTCCCACCCTGCAGTGCTTTGGTCTTAGGCCCCATTTCATAAACTCGTCTCATTATATACTAGTCCACTCCAAGTGGCATCAATGCAAAGGGATTATTATTTCATCAGGGCAGAGGGGCACGGCCGGGGAATTCACCCACTCCACTGTTATTCACTGCAGGCCTAGAACCATTCACTGAAGTAGCTAGAAAACCATAATAAAAATAAAGGCGTAAGGCTAGGTAATAAGTTTAAGATACCCTCATGTGCTGCAGTATTTTAACTCTAAGGGGTTTGTTTCATTTGCAAAAAGTACCATGTACAACCAACAACAGCTGCAGCTTCCCACACAAGATTTAAGCACTGGAGGATTCCTTTTCCTGGCCCCCATTTACCAACGAGAAACTCTCTCATCTGTATTAAAGATGTAAAGTCTTGACATGAGGCAAAGGTAAATGGGAAGAGGCCACAAAAAGGAGAGGGAAGGTGGCCCACAGTTCTGAGGGAATGAAGATGAGTGTATGGCAGTGGTATAAATGTTACCAGTTGGGTAGATAAGCCATCACCTGGCCCCACAGGATTAGGAACAGCGGGGATTGACCAGGTCGCACTGAGGCTTGTGCCCTATAGTGAACAGAATGAACCAGTGGTGAATTGATCATGTCCCTCACTGGCTTATTTCCATAGTTATCGTAGGAAATAGCTAAACTTTGTCAAATCTCCAGGCACAAAATCACCTGGTTACTCAGTCCAGCCCCTTGCTCCTTTATGAAACACTGTCATCACTTGGAAACAAGAAGGTATCAAACCATTTGAGGGTGATTTGGAATCCACCTTTACCACAGCTGCAGAAAGAGTTGCAATACTTTTAAACAATATCTTGAACTGACCTCTTAATTACACATGGGAGTTGATGGGAGAAGTGTGTGTGTCTGTACACGCACGTTGTCAAGGTTCCTTCCCCACTCTGAACTCTAGGGTACAGATGTGGGGACCTGCATGAAAACCCCCTAAGCTTATTTTTACCAGCTTAGGTTAAAACTTCCCCAAGGTACAAACTATTTTACCTTTTGCCCTTGGACTTTATTGCTGCAACCACCAAGCATCTAACAAATATATAACAGGGAAAGAGCCCACTTGGAAACATCTTTCCCCCCAAAATCCTCCCCAAACCCTACACCCCTTTCCTGGGGAAGGCTTGATAAAAATCCTCACCAATTTGCATAGGTGAACACAGACCCAAACCCTTGGGTCTTAAGAACAATGAAAAAGCAATCAGGTTATTAAAAGAAGAATTTTAATTGAAGAAAAAAAGAATCACCTCTGTAAAATCAGGATGGTAAATACCTTACAGGGTAATCGGAATCCCTCTAGGCACAACCTTAAGTTACAAAAAGACACAAAAACAGGAATATGACAGGTTTCAGAGTAACAGCCGTGTTAGTCTGTCTTTGCAAAAAGAAAAGGAGTACTTGTGGCACCTTAGAGACTAACCAATTTATTTGAGCATGAGCTTTCGTGAGCTACAGCTCACTTCATCAGATGTGAAGTGATCCGATGAAGTGAGCTGTAGCTCACGAAAGCTCATGCTCAAATAAATTGGTTAGTCTCTAAGGTGCCACAAGTACTCCTTTTCTTTTTGCAAAAACAGGAATATATGTTCCATTCAGCAAAACTTATTTTATCAGCCATTTAAACAAAACAGAATCTAACGCATATCTAGCTAGATTACTTACTAAGTTCTAAGACTCCATTCCTTTTCTGTTCCCGGCAAAAACAACACACAGACAGAGAGAACCTTTGTTTCTCCCCCTCTCCAGCTTTTAAAGTTTCTTGTCTCTTCATTGGTCATTTTGGTCAGGTGCCAGCGAGGTTATCCTACTTCTTAACCCTTTACAGATAAAAGGGTTTTTCCTCTGGCCAGGAGGGATTTTAAAGGTGTTTACCCTTCCCTTTATATTTATGACACACGTATAGTAGATAAGAGGATATCTCAAGAGGTTTGGCTAATAATCCAAACATTTTGCCGGCAGGGGAGGGTGTTAAGGTTTCCTGCTAACTGCTACTAACATTCCTTCCTAGGCCAAATCTGTCTGGCTAATGCTAAAAGCCACAGCTTGAGAGCAATGACTGTAGTGGCTTTTCAGTTAACTGCAACACCAAGAGACAAAGCGGATAGTAATATGCAGCACTCAAGGGCCCAGTTGCACACATGGGAATGGTTTGGGACTCAGACCAATGCACACAACACCCTGGATAACAGCAGCCGCCTCAGCAACCAGAATCCAACCCGAGACCCAGGACAGCAACTTTGGATGACTGGCTGGGCTAAGTGCCATGTCAAACTGAAACCTTTATTTTACCCAGTAGCTGCTCAGTTTTGCAGTGCTCCTCATCTCATGCACTCAGCCACCTGCTCCATCTTGCCACCGATCCGTCACACAGGCCTCTCAATAACTCCCAAGTACTGTTCTAAATTAAATACACCTGTCCCACGTGCTGCTGTTTCAAACTCTGCTCCACGTAAATGTAACCCAGGTTATCGGTGCCTGATGGAGACGGAAAGCTCTTTGGAGCTGGGATCAGGTTGTTTTCAGAGTGCCACACAAACTAGCTGCTCTTCAGATAATAAATGAGTGCACTGGCTGTTTGAACAAGACAGCTCACAAATGGCAACATCCATCAATGTGCAGGACGGGGGGTCGCTACAGACAGCGCCACCGGTGCCTTGGATGCACTGCCCGGCTCTTAGAGCGCGCACCCCCAAAACAACGGGCATCACGTGGGGCCAGCTGTTGTCACCCGGATAGTAGTGTCATAGCGACCTTGCCTTGCCAAGAGTGGCCTTGGCTCCCATCTTGCAAGAGGAAGCTAACAACTTTCATGCCTGGCCGTCCATGTCAGCGAATGGAAATGATGGCTAAGGGGGGCCAAAGCCTGCCAGCCTCCCATGGCAAAGCTACTCTAGATGCAGCAGCTCACACCTCTGCCAGATGCACCAGCACCCAGCTACCTGGCATACAGCCGCAGGCATATGGGCTGAGACCTAGAAACCCACTCTCTGCTCCTCCCTTTCCCCAGATACTCTGCAGCGCAAAGCTTTGATTGGAATGCCCCTGGCTGGCTGCTGCCACCTTCCATGCCAGCTCTGCTGAAATCACAACAACAAAGAATTTGCCTGGCAGTTGTGTATACAAAGAGAGCCAGGAGGGAGTTAAGAAAAGAACAGTAAATATTTTAGGGGCTGGAGATTGTCCATATATATGGCAGTCCTGGAAAGGATACACTGCACCTGTGTTCTGCAAAGGTGATCAACTGATTTCCAGGTGAAGTTTAAGGTGCTGTTTTGACCTACGGAGCTCTAAATGGTTTGGGTCCTGGCTACTTGAGATGCCTCTTTCTCATATGGCAGTCGTGATAATCTCGGGCATTCAGGTTAAGAGGCCCCAGATCTCAAAGGGAGAGGGTTACCAGCAAGGCATTCTTGGCTTGAGGTCCTTAGGTTTAGCGCTCACTTCTGCCCTGGTCCAGGTGAACCCAGCATTATTGATCTTTATGACAGATTGCAAGATTCACCTATTTTCCAAGGTGGGTTAGTATGGGAGATGGACAGGAGCCTGTGGCTGGATTTTGGAAAATCCTTCCTAGGGAGGTTTTTCGAATGTCTGACATCTTGACTATTGTTTAGGTTTTTGCAACGTGCTTAAAGAACTTATTGACAGCTTCAGTGGACAAGTCTGAGTACATGCTTGTTACCATCTGCATCTGGGGAATTTTAGCGCCTGGAACATTACCAGCCTGGATAAAGCACTAAGAAATATACTGTAGGGAACAACTCTGCATTCTCAGGATAATGGACCAAAAGAATAGCAGGACCTTTCCCACCTCCAATATGACTCAAAGTGACGACTCATAGGAGACAGCTGTAGTTCAGTGATATCCGATCAGCGTAAAGTGTTCTGAGCACCTCAGCCACCAGCTGATTCTGATCTGAATCAAAAGCCATAGCTTGGTTCCATGTGCCTCCAGAAGTCTCTAGGAGGCCAACCAGAAACAGAGAGAGTTTAACTGTGTAACAGATGGCTTTTGATCACTGCCAGGAATTAGAGAAGAACTCACCAGGTGCAGAAAGGACTAATATTTTGCAATTCCTCCTGCTCTAATGCTTTTAGTTTCATAGTTTCGTTTCCATGAATGAGTGAAGCAATCAAGCAAAAGTTGGCTGGAACCCTGAAAACACTTAGGAGAAGGGAGAGAATGTTCAAATCCTTACAAAACGTTAACACAGGTGTTGGGCCAGAGATCTAATGGCTACTGCTCTGCTCAGCTGTGTGGGAGAGCTCGGTTCCATCTCTGGTCCTGATTTCTGCCTTTGGAGTGCTGCAGTCGTTACACATTCTGTCTTGGATGAGAAGAGCACCAGACATAAACCCCTGAAAAGAAAAACCCCTGAAGCGGGGCATGCTGCTCCCTTTAAAAACATATTTAATTGGTCCAGAAAGAGAATTCCAACCTGAACATATGAGAGGTTAAATGCAGAATTTAGCTGAAGATTGCAAGTCTCTAGGGTAGGGACTGTGTGTGCTCACACATGAACTGTCTGGCACAGTGGTACCCTGGATTCTGACTGGGGCCTCTGGACAACACAGCAATATAAAATAAATGCCAACTTTTGACAAAATGATACTGTAATTAGATCTGAACTAGAGACCACAGGTGACAATGTGTATCGCTGAAATGCAAGCCAAACATTTGGGAAGAAGGGGAAAGCGTGTGACAGGATGTACAGCGTGAGAAAAGGGAAGATAAAGAGAACATACAGGATGCAAGACCTCGAGGAAAATGATTATAAAAGTTGACACCAAAAACACACCACTGATTGATAAGGGATACTCAAGGGAAGCTGAAGACACAAAGATGATGAGAAAACGACTGGTGATTAGAGAACAGCAAATGTTCTCTCTCAAGGACGTGCGGGGAACATTAATTACAGTCAGAGACCATGTATCCAGAGAGAGTGCCCATCATCACTAGCAGTGCTAAAATAATTCATGTAGTGAAGCCCAACAGCCTTAGTCTTGCGAAAGGAAGGAAGGAAGGATATGGAGGGCAAGGGAGAAGTTAAGGAAGCCTAAAAGAGGTGGCAAGAGGGTAAAGCATGAGATGTGGCAAGAATCACACATGTAACCAGAAAAAGACAGGAGATCAAGACAAAATAGTCCACAGGAGTTTCTACAGTTAAAAAAAAAAAAGGGGATTGGAAAATCTGAAACTAACAGGCAAAAATGGCACAAACCAGAAGAGCTGTAGATTTATTCAATACATTGTCCGTGACTGGTGAGGATTTTGTTTGTTTAAATCTGATAGTTGGATACTCAATCCATAGTAATGCAGAGGCAGGATTTTGATCGGAAGGGTTCACAACAGACCTTTCTACCATGATAATTGACATAAATAGGAGTCAATATGAGAAAGATTTTAGTGTCACTGGGATTCAATATTAAGTCAGCAGAGGTAAGGCAGAAGTGGTAATTAATTTACATGAACCCATGCTTATAAAATAATTATGAACACATCCAAAGGAATGGGGAAGATTAAGACATGGATAAATTCATAGCTTGTTCAAGGCATTCATCACAGAGACTAGACCGCCCCTACATATTGCCCACATAGCATTTACGTCTGAAGCACTGCATTTTGGATAAATAGTAATGCTTGGATAATTTTTTGAAAATGTAAACCTCTACCTGTAAACATTGAGTATTTTCCCTCTCAAGACCTTGAAAATTAAATCCATACGGCAGCATGCGCTAAAGATCTCCCCAGTTTCAAGGAAACAGTAGATAAAACACAAAAAGCCTATTAACTCCTGCCTCTCCTTATGAATGTACAAAAGAACGCTCAGTTCTCTGTTAACAAGAAACCTTCTCATGGTATTGCAACAGGATTAAAGAACTGGAGCACAGCTCATCCATCAGGCATCAACTTCTGTGGCATTCGATAGCGTCAGGAGGGACATCAGATTTTGATAAGAACAACAGTCCTATTGAAGGTTGATAGTTAATAAAAAATTGTACCCTTGTGCTACTATAAATTATTGACTCTATAGAGCTGGAAAAAAGGATGCAGATCTATAAATAATTTACCTTTTTTATTCCAAACGAAGATGGAATTTTATGCACCACTTATTACCAGCACTGGAAGTGCAAAAACAGTGCATTCCACTGTCTCAGGGGGAGATGAAACCTCCAGATCTTTAAAGCAATACATGGACTTTGTTAGCTTTAACTGGAAGCATGTGACCAAAACCCTTTACCACTCTAAAAACATGTGTTAATTGAAGTGCCTCATAAGCAAACCTAGGGGAATGTGGATATAAGGTGGGTGTGTAACTGGTTGAAAGACTACTCAAGGAGTAGTTATCAATGGTTTACTATCAAATTGAAAGGACATTTCTAGTGCGGTTTCACGGGGGTCTGTTCTGGGTCTGGTACTGCTCAACATTTTCATTAATGACTTGGATAATGGAGTGGAGAGTGTGCTTATTACATTTGCAAATGACACCAAGCTGGGAGGTCTTGCAAGCACTTTTGGAGGACAGGATTAGAAATTCAATTCAACCCTGACAAATTGAAGAACTGGCCGGAAATCATCAAGATGAAATTCAGTAAAGACAAATGTAAAGAACTTCCCAAGTATAAAACGGGGAATAACTGGCTAGGTGGTAGTACTGCTGAAAAGGATCTGGGGGTTAGAGTGGATCACCAGTGGAATGTGATGCAGTTGCAAAAAAGGCTAATAGTATTCCGGGGCGCATTAACAGGAGTGTTATACGTCATACACAGGAGGTCATTGTCCCACTCAACTCTGCACTGGTGAGGCCTCAGGTGGAGCACTGTGTCCAGTTCTGGGCACCACACTACAGGAAGGATGTGGATAAACTGGAGCGTGTCCAGAGGAGAGCAACAAAAATGATAAAAGGTTTAGAAACCCTGACCTATGAGGAAGGGTTAAAAAACTGGGCATGTTTGGCCTTGAGAAAAGAGATTGAGGGTGGGCCTGATAACAGTCTTCAAATATATTAAGGGCTGCTATAAAGAGAATAGTGATCAATTGTTCTCTGGATCCACTGGAGGTAGGACAAGAAGTAATGGGCTTAATCTGCAGCAAGGGACATTTAGGTTAGATATTCGGAAGAACTTTCTAACTATAAGGATAGTTAAGCACTGAAATAAGTTTCTAAGGGAGGTTGTGGAACCCCTGTCATTGGAGGTTTTTTTAAGAACAGGTTGGACAAACACCGGTCAAGGATGGTCTAGTTCACTTGGTCCTGGTAAAGCTCAGGGGGCTGGACTAGATGACCCCTTGAGGTCCCTTCCAGCCTACATTTCTGTGAATCCGTGATTTAGAATGAGGATGGACTGCAGGGGCAGGAATGTTTACCTGGCACATTAAGGTGATGGAAACCTATCCTTAGTTTCAGATACTGTTAACAAGGCCACAGCTTGGTGATTCTGAAATGTATTATGAAGTGGGACTCTTTATTTTATGAGCCTCACTGAAACACACCAACTCCTATGTCTCTTGTTGCTATCCAGCAACATGTCAATCACATTCTCTTGCTTGAAACAAATTGCTCACGTGAATAGAAATAAAAGATGCAGCAAATGACTGCAAGGATAGCCCAGGTACAGGTGAACAAAGGTAACTTACCAAGTGCCCAGGTGCGGTACTTTCTGGATTTGAATACCGCAGGAGCAGGACTGCAGTAGTACTCACAATGAAGGTGTACTGGCAGAGGTATCCTGAGGCAGCTGACAACATCTGCCCCCACACTATGGTCAAATCAGTTCCATGCTACTATGTTTCATACACTCATGGCAACAAGGCCAATTTACAAATTGTTTTAAGAACTATTGGTCTCTAATGCAGCTACTGAGGACAACCCAGTGCTACTGAAGACTCAGGTTTGCATGCTTTGCTTCTCTGGTCATGTTGCAAGCAGCTTTATAGTTATGCAAATCATTAA
Source organism: Caretta caretta (assembly GCF_965140235.1). NCBI lineage: Eukaryota > Metazoa > Chordata > Testudines > Cheloniidae > Caretta > Caretta caretta. The sequence goes on along the minus strand of NC_134222.1, from coordinate 3,026,403 downwards.
ATGCCCCCAATGAGGAACTGCACCATCATTTCTTTTCTTTCCACATCCCATCCTATTCATTGTTTTAATCACTGTCATCTTTGATTATCACAATATACAGCTCTGAATAAAACCAAAATTGTTAAACAGATTGTTATAAAGAGGAGGGTGATAAATTGTTCTACTTAACCACTGAGGACAGGACAAGAAGCAATGGGCTTAAATTGCAGCAGGGGAGATTTAGGTTAGACCTTAGGAAAATCTTCCTGTCAGGGTAATTAAGCACTAGAACAAATTACCTGGGGAGGTTGTGGAATCTCCCTCATGGGAGGTTCTTAAGAACAAGTTAGACAAACACCTGGATGGTCTAGACAATACTTAGTCCTGCCTTAGTGCCAGGTACTGGACTAATTGGCCTGCCAAGGTCCCTTCCAGTCCTCATTTCTATGAAAATGCGGTGACAGGCTCTCAGAAAAGGTTAAAGGATTGAATGAAGTTGGGGAGCTGTCCAAGGTGCTGTAGTTCTTTATCTCAGACCCTGGAACAGAGGGGTGGAAATTACAAAGTATAGAACAGCTCGATGCTAGAATATCTGCTCTACTTGCCCCCGAAATTATCTTATGGGCCTTATGGTAAGAGCCATTTCCTTTGTTTCTCTTTCACTTCTGTCCAGTAGCAGAGTTGCTGTCTCTTATGAGAAGGGTAAATTGAGCATGCTGCCTATTCCTTCAAAGGTCCACAGCACATTAACATGTCAATCAGAATCAGATTACACAGCATTTCATTCTGATTGAAAGACAAAATAAAACCTGAAGGCACATTAAAATGATTAAGCTGCACATTGCTTTAGTGACACAGATATTAAGTCTGTTCTACAGATGGGTAAATTAAAGCACATGGGTAAAGTAACTTTCGCAAGGTCACACAGTGAATCAGTGGAAGAGCCACAAATAAACTCTGACTCCTAATCCTCTGCTTTAGACACTATTTTATACTGCCTCCCGGGCCACAACTGCCTCTACTACAAAGTGCTTACTTCTGATCTCTCCCTTCCCAGGAGTCTTCTTGGATTAGTATAAGAAAAACAGACGTCTTGTACCCTACTGGGCAAGTTTATAGGCTACTTGGGTGAGGGTGTGTGTGAACTTTTAAGATATTCCCACTGGAGAGTGCATTGCTACACTCATGAAGATAATCCAAGAGTTTAGGATGAAATTGAAACTTGGCAGAATTAGTTTTGCAGTTGGGGGTCTCATTTTAATGACACACACTAGAATATAGGCACACAAAGTCCATACTAAACAATCTCTGTCAAAGAAGAGATGTCTAGTACATACTGGAGAGAAATAGCAAGTGACTAAACAAATGAGGGGTGATTAAGTATAATCTTAATTTAGGTGTAGTGTTGCACTTCAGGGAAACAATTAGCTGTGCAAAATCTACCTTTTCTAATCTCTGATGAGAGAACAGAGGTTTTCTGTCGCATCCCATGGCTTACTTATCCCGTTTGAGAAAGTAGTTCAAGGTAATACTGGCAACGAGGGTTTTGTTTTTAAACAGAAGTAATAGTGTTATCTGGCTCTCTCTAGAGAACCCAACAACAATTCCTATTGCCTGCCAGCAGGGATCCATTATTTGCAAGAACGTCTTCATTTAAACTGCTGTAAAAATACAGCTGTTTCATTGGCAGTCTCTGGCTGGAGGAAGACATCAACATTGCTAAACTTTTAATCAACCAAGTCCTTTACAAGAGAAAATAAGCTATTTTTTAAGTTCTGCTATATCAGTGTTCAAACAGGTGATCAAACCGACTGGAACAATGCACTTCAAAGGCCAGGTGGGAGAGGTTTGTGCCCCAAGAAGAGAGGTGGATCTGAATCTCCATAGCTGGCAAAGCTGAGCTAGACTGAATGAAAGCAAGTGCTAAAAGTGACGGCATGCCCAGCTCTCTCTAATCCATTCTGGCTATGGACAGGTTTCCCTCCAGTACTCTGCTCAAACATGAGAAGTAGCAGGCAACAGCCTGCTGGCTAGGTGTCACATTGTGCATTCAAATGAAAAGGATAGATACTCAAGGGAGCAGCCCATTTCTATCACTCTGACAGGTAGTCTCAGATGGATGGCAGGACTGGTTGGCATTTATGTGAAAGCTAAGCTTATGCCAGGGGGCCTGTGGCAGGTGGCATGAGGGGAGACGAGGGGAAGCAGACAGACCTGCACTACTAGGTTGAGGAAAATCAGCTTAGGGAAAAAACACCATCAAAAGAACTAAGAATTTCCTGCAGAAAATAGTGTGAAACAGAATGAAGTGAAAAAAATGAATCCATAGTGTCGAAACATCAGTGGGGATGGGGAAGGAGGGAATATGTTAAACAGTAGATGAAGGAGGTCATTATGTTTCCATTAAATGATACTTTTTCTGAATTCCCGTGTGAGCTGATGACCTCATAAGCATCTAAAAAGCAGAGGATTTTCCTAGACTTCTTGAGTTGCTATTGATTACCTCTTGGAGAAAAAACAAAAAAGGATTTCGAACCAGTGCCTACATAGATAGGATTTTTCCAATTTTTTGGTCATGTGTCTGCAGTTTAATGCCCAAATGAGCACCAACACCTGTGTTGTCATCAACGCTTTATAGTATTGGATCACAGAAGCCTTTTAGCTCCCTCTGAAATGAGGAAAATGCTTGCTCCCACCGCCTGAAATCCTGACAAAGAAGCCACCATCACTATACTGAAGTGATTCTAATGTAGATGCTCACAGCAAAAAGGAGAATGGCCAAAACGTGTGTGTGTGGGAGAAAGCACATGCATGCCTGTCACATTTTGTCACACTGTCTACTTTAGTAACCAACACCATTCATTTCTGGTGTAAGTCTTCAACCCAGTATGGCAACTAACAAGGCCAGTGCAATTTTGGGCAGCATAAACATCAAGTCACAGATGTGGAGGAAATCCTGTGGACCTCATTACCAAGAGGATTCAGAGAACAAACGAGTATGGGGCTTGAGGGGCTGACAAGGAAGGAGCTATGTGCATAGATCTGGCCTAAAGAGAACTAAAAGGGTAGGAATAAAAGTCTAACAACATAGGCAGGGTTTAAACATCAAGAAAGGAAAGGAACTATTTAGAGTGGAACAAATAGGTATAAATAGGAGGAAGGGCATCCATTTCTGCTGTATATGTAGAAACCCTTCCAGTGGGGCTATAGGAAGGGGTAAAAGTCCTATTGCTTGGGATATTTAGGACAAGATGGACAAAAACATTAGAATGTTTATTCTAGGTAACAATCCTGCATTGGTAGGGAGATGGACTGGATGACTTAAGTCTTGTCCAACTCTTAAAACTGAGGTGTAGGCAGCCTGGGACTCTTACAGGGAAACAAAAAAGCATCATCATTTAGAATTCTAATTTATTATTAAATTACATAACAAAGCTTTTCTATACAGACAGAAAATGCACATTAGGTGAGAAAAATAATTACAGGTACAATAAAATAGTTAGGGTTCAAGAAGCCATTTGAAAAGCAAACAAATTAGAAAGTGCAATTGGAAAAGAATATACATGCGGCTGGATTGATATTTTCCATGAGAAAGAATAACCTTTAGTCTTGAGAGTGTGTGACTGGAACGGCTTCCCGCCCTCTTAATGGTGGGCAGACCAACAGCATACTCATTCAAAGCTGAAAGCATCACATTGAAGGCAAACGTCCAGTCATGAGGAGAGAGAGGGAGGGCACAAAGAGCAGATGTCTCCATGGCTCAGCTTTGTCTGAAGTTGTATTCTCCGGTTCTGCACATGCTCCCTTCCCTGCAGAGTTTCATAATACCAACTCTGTCACTTTCTAGAGGAGGAAATAATTCTGAAATCTTTTGTAACAAAGCCATGTGTCCTCCTTCCCTGCCCTGAATGGTAGTTGAAAACAAAAGGGAAAAAAATCCTGTTATGCATCAAGGGTGCTTGGGAAGCAACTTTTAGTTACTTTAGTAGTTTAACTGTGTTGGCTAATTAGCTACACAGTCAAAAGCGCTAGGCCAGCCGTTACGCCCTGTGCAGCAATTCTCAGGGTTCCGGGAGGAACAAAGCCCTGACCATTGAACTGTCAATGCATGTCTCACACCTACACACTGCCTAGAGATCTACTTTTGCCTTTTTATTTTCAACACCCAGTGAAGAACTTTATGTTCTGCATATTCCGATTTTATTGGGCCCGTCAAAGGAGGACCTTTGCACGGAGCTGAAGAAAAGCATTGCTTGGTTATCTAATGGGGCAGTGCGAATTCCTAACTGAATTCCGAACTCTATGCTCAGAAGTTCCCAAATTTGCCAGGGAGTCACTGAAAAATGAAAGTGCTGTTTTTTCCATTACACCCCTCAGCAGCAGGCAGACTCTCGGATTAACAAAAGCACCTTCCTGTCTTATTAATGAAGAGGGATCTGGTGAACATTCAATTGGTCTCAGAGACCGGCAGAGGGAATAAAATAAAACCCTTTGTGCATCCTTGCTTTGCACTCTCTAATGAAGGATACAGAATAGTGATCAGTGGCACTGCAGGAACAGCAGTCTGGCACTGAGGCTGCCAGGCACAGCATCAACAGGCAACACTCATTTGGCATAAAAACGTCCATAAAATCTCCAGAGAAATTCACTGCTGTGCATTCGACTTACGGACAGGATTTTCAGGCAGCACTGGATGTTACCAGTATTGCTGTTCCGGTGACTGGAGTCTGAAAAATCATGCTGCAACTTTAGCCAGAAAGTGGGCCAGGACACTGAAGAGGAAGAAATGTTCCTGTGTTTGTTTGGGGCTGGGTAGAAGAGCTTTTTCTGGAATCTGAGGAGAGCCGATGGCTTACCAGACAGCTTTACAATGGGTGGCTGGTCACTGACAAACAGCACGTGGAAAGAAGTGACAATAGAGGCCCCGCAGGACAACAACGCGTTTCCCCTCTGAGGCGCAATAGAGACTGAGGAGCGTCTTGAAAGTGATCTAAGCTTGTTTTTGTGCTTTGGCCACAACTTCTCCCTACAGCTCCTGCTGGTGGATAAACAGGAGGATAAGCACACCTCCAGTGCCACTGATGGGCCCCACCTCCAAGGCAGGCACCTCTAACTGGCCTTGAGAACCAGAAAGGCGGAGAAGTGCTGGACGCAATGAAAAAAATATGGAAATACATTTTGCAATAGGAGGCAGGTGAACAAGCTGCAAAGAGAGGAGCTGTGGGTCAGAGACTGGGATTAAATCTTGAACCAGCCCACTGTTTTCTGTTTCCTCTCCCTTATTTTAAGGTCCACTGCCCTAATTATAGAGCCATGCCAGAAGAGAGACTCATGGCATTTAGCAAGTCTCCCCCCAGGCCAGCCATTCTATCCATTTTAGAGAGATGCTGGATGCCTGCTTGTGTCAGGTACATGACTGACAGTAGTTCACGAAAGGGCAATTCTGCTAGGATAATTAAATATATTTGATACAAAACCCTCTCAACACCAGCACCAAATCAAAGTCACTGAGCAGCTGCCAACCACTGAAATGCCACCTCCAATATTAACGTCTCATTTTCAAAGGGAATCATCGTATTTCTACTCCTTTATGCCCTATAACATATCGGCTTCTCCCCACTCGTAACAAATTGATTGATATTTGCTACAATCTGCACATTTTCCATAGCTTTTTTTAAACACACAGTAAGATTAAATAATGCACCAGATCAATTAAACCCATTAAAAAGACTGGTCATCAGATTAAATAAATGTATTTATTTACGATTTGCAGGTCGTATAATTGCCAACTACATAGCAACCAAATCCTATAAACCCTAATGGAGCATAACTGCCAATCAGGGCCCTTTGAAAAATCAAAGAAAATAAAGTATTGGGGAGAAGAGTTTTGATATACAGAGATTCATTAATAAATGTCCTTTATCCTTCAGTCTTTATCAAGAAATCTAATGAGCACTTCATTTCAAAACCAGGGATATTCCCCAATCAACCAAATGACCATCCCTTATTTAAAAAGGCAAACCTCAGTTTTACTAGCATTAATTGCAAGTGCCTTCTAATCCCCAAAATAACCCACAAAAAGAGTCTTTGTAGCCTGTTTGTCACAAAGATGTTATTCTGCACATAAGCCTTTTTCAAGTCCAAATGAACGATACAGTTTATACAACTGTGTGGTTTCTCACACACTACACAAGCACAATTCTTTACTTCCTCCAACAGGGTACTGCACATACACCATAAAAGCAGTAATAAAATGAATGATAACTGTTGTGGGTGGCCTGTCTTCTTCTAGCACAGAGGAGGCCCTGGGGACAGGGGAAGGCCTCAATACCATCTCTGGCAACTATGATTAATGGGAAGACCCATTAAATTTGGGAGTGTTGTAAGACAGTTGTGCAAATAGTTAATCAAGTTCTTCGAAAAAAGGCCAGTGCCTCAGAGTTTTGTTAGTTCCGGTTATAAGACAGGCGAAGATGGCACAGAACAATTGAAAAGGGGAGAGAACCTGTAATTGTAGATTTGCTAGATCAAAGACATTCCTGATGTTAGATTTTTTTTTTTTTTAACAGATACTCATCTGCAGAGTCAAACCCAACAGGTTTTGCTAACAATCTAAAATCTCTGCTGTGTTTAGACACCAAACAATTGAAAAAAATATCTATGGATGTGTGTTTGCAGATATTAGAGAAAAACGTAATTGCATATTCAGCCACTCATTCATTTAACTCTTTACTATGAGGAGTTATGTATTTAACAATTCTGCACACAGATACATTGGCCATCAGGCATAACCGATGTATTTTCCCTTTCCAACGTACAGGTTAGACTCCATCCTACGTACAGTGTAAAAATATTAATGCTATTAGAATACCTTTCATCTAAATTAAAATAGACTTTTGAAACTATTATGTCTTTATGAAGCCTTTTGTGATATCAGCCAAAACCAAAATATTTACACCCAAAAGATTACTTTCAGGTGAAAGAGCATTTGGTCACTTTAAATGACTTAATACTATGGTAAAACTGAGAGGATACTATGCTCCCTTCTTCCAAGCAGGACTGCAAATATTTTCTGGAGTCCCCTTAAAGCCACAAAAAACCTTGTAAGTGCTCCTCAGATAGCAGTTCAGACATCTTCTGTGCAAAAAGTGAATTGAACAATCCTTATCTGTCTCAGGAATTTGTGGGAAGGAGCACAGTTTTCACAGCACAAGTTAAGTAGAAATGACTCATAATAGCTCAATCATGAGTAAAAAACTTAGAGGTTGTATTCAGTAACCAACCAACTTGATGGCTTAAAGCTGCAATATCCTTATTATTGGGCAAAAGTATCTAGTCCTGTACTTGGCCTTCAGGGGAAACTGGCTTCCTGAAGAAATTCCACCTAAGAGAAGCTAACAATTGTTTCACTTAACAGCCAATGACAGATTTCATTACCATCATCCAGTAGGGAAGATTCTCTACTGATTCTCATAAATGTTGTATATTACTTACCTTGTAGTGAGACAGGGGATTAAAAAAAATATTTAAGCAAAATTTGACCAAAGAAAGAGAAATAGTTTTGGCAGGGGAGGAGAAATACTGCAGCTTCAGCTCAAAACCAGTGTTGTAAAGTCTGCCACCATAAACCTTAGACATCATGCTGATATTCCAGCCATCATGTGCAGGCTGTTTATCAGCTCTACTGACTTCCCCCACCCACTTCTCCTTGATGGGTTGGGAGCAGATAAGGTTATCAGAGTCTAAGGAGAATGTCCGTCAATGGAAAGCGTATAGCAACAATAAGATGGTACAGATGCCAATGACGCCACCCAGGATGAGAGAGTCCCGTCGTTTCCGTAAGTTGATCCTTTGAATCAGATTGTTCACTGCGGGAAACCGATCTTTGGGGGTCTGAGTTAAGGTCATATTACCAAGCAGCATCAAAACTGGGCAGACCCCAGATCTATACACAGACGTTAGCAGCAAAGCAAAGAGTTCAGAACTCATCACAAAACAAAGAAAACAGATGTGACAAAAAGGTCCTATGGCTAGTTAGCAAGATTACAATTTTACTTCATTAATAAAAAACAATCAGAGGAAGAGGATAACAGAAAAGATTAAAGTTGGTGTTCATGCAGAAGCCTATATGTAATCCAGCATGAAATCTGGGCTAGCTGCATACAAAAGGTTGTGGAATTTATTTAGCAGAACACTAGTAATGGTAAAGGAAACAACGGATGGTGTTTGGCTACAAAAATAGCTCATATCCCACAGATGAAGACTGTTTACTGCATGACATAGAGGGAAGAACTGCCCTCCCTGTAAAATGCTGAGATTTATCTAATGTATAAAAATGAGATCTGCAACAAGTTTGCAAGCTTCAGAGCTTTGTCTTTGCACCCAAGAATCTTTTAAGGCTAATGTTTATTGAGTTGCTTTTGTTCTTGCCAGTCCCTTAAAAAACAGTCCCTTGAAATTTATGTCTCATCAAGCTACATATCTTCAGGACATATCTTCTGTCTAATCAAGAGTCTAATGCCCTTCGTTGTGCTGCTACAATGGAAAAGAAGAAATAGTAGGAAAAATGGTAAGCACACATGACTTCACAATCCAGCACATTCTTTAGCCTGGAGCATGAAATGGGGGAAATGAAACGAACAAACTAAAAACTTAAAATCAAGAGGTCTGAGAGACAAAAGGGGATCTTCAGGTCATGGAAACATTTAGCTATGCACTACAGCCATGACACATCCACATCAAACTGCAGCCATTTGTCCCTGAAAGTAAAATGCCAGGAAAACAATAAAATACAATAATACTTCTAGCAGAGTGTATGTAGTTGGAGTATGTTAGATTTTGTTGTTCTAGATCTCTACATGAAAATTAAATGTTGGCTTATATGTAGTATTCAAAGTTGCATTTAAAAAACCCAACAGCTAAGTTTATCACACTGTTAATCCGAGCAAGACATCTTACTGATGGAGTGGGACAGGCATAATGCAATCCTTGGCTCAGTAGACGTACGATGACTGTGTTATATTGCCATTGCCTGTTAAAATATGTTGAACCCCAATTTGCAGAATGTATTGTCTCGAGATCGCTTCTCCCTGAAGGCACTCGCAGCACAGCTCTTTCAGAAAGGATACTGGCCAAGGTGTTCATTTTGCTTTGTATTGACTTCAATATCCCTCTCTGCGAAGTCATATTTTCTTTTGTTGCCATGGCAATGCTGGAGGAGGAAAAAAAAGAATGGATCAAATCGCTGGTACTAAAAATAACCTGGAAGCTGAAACAACGGAAAAGCAAGGTGTGCAGAGCTCCTTCAGATGAATGGGATGTTGCTACCCTCCAGAGATCCCATTTTCTCCACTAATCTTCAACAATTAGCCTTTTACCACTTTTCCTTTTAATAAGCTATTAGTAGGCAAAAGCGTGCAACTTTGGTAACAGTGCAGATTATTAGAACAAAATAAAACAAAAAGATGAGAACATTAGAGACAAGCCTAGAAACATTTTATGGCAGAGATCCTACAATCAGGGGTTTGGTTGAACTGTGGGGATCCACATATTTGTTTCGCTCAAGATAGCACCTGAAAGCCTTGTTGGGTACACTATGGTGTTGGATATAAAAATAATTGAGTAAATGAGAGTTCAATCAATCACAATTAAAAGGATTAGTGCAATCTGAAAAAGTGAGCTTTGTAATGGAGAGATGATCAAAGTGCAGCCTGAGGTCAAATACAGCCAATGGAACTCCACAACAAGGATCACATGTAAAGCGGACATCCACAGTTTCTGTAGCATCTATGTTCTATGAGAGTGCTGCCATCTATTCTATTTTACACAAGGTAGATGCAGTCCTCAGGCTCCTGGCAAGCTGGCAATGAAGGCTCATCAGTTGGGCTAAGCTTGTCCACGCCAGTACTAATTTATCTTTTACTAGTGAGTTAGAATGGACGGTTTTCCTCGTTAGCTGGAGTAGAAAGAGAGGCCACATTGTTTTGGGGTAATCTAATTCTCAATGTATTTCCATCATGTCACCAAATTCACTTAAAACACTTGTCCTTGCCGAGAACTCTATCCATGAGCCAGCCAGCTCACATACTTCTAAATCATACCATGCAGTTTTAGCACCAGATGCAGCAGCTATGCATTATATTTTACACACATACAAGAGTAGGGTCATACTAAAATAACTTTTCATAACAAAAGTACGTGTTTTTATTTCAAATTTCATTCATTCTGGAAAAGGCAGGCACACCTCATTCCCCCCTCAGTGATCAATAACACGGTAAATAATCAGGCAATGAAAGACGCTGACAAGGCATTTCAAAAACGTTTTTTGAAAATTTGGTTTCTGTTCTGTTTTAGGAGATCAAAGAGAAAATGAATGGGCAGCCTATTACTTACAACTGCAGCTCAAATTTTATTTAGCTGACCTGAATGGAATGGCTTTCTTAAGAGAAACATTTAAGCTCAGTTACACCTGGGGGCAGTAGAAAGATGTGAGAGCTGTGGCTTGTGGAGACCTGGTGTGTTTAATAAAGAACATGGAAGAGAAAAGAATAACATAACTAGAGCAGTACCAGTCTTCCTGGCTAGTGAATGTTTCAAGAACACAGAGCATACACCATATATACCGATATGACTAGGTAATAGCTGAGGATGTAACCCTTACCTTTCTGTTGACTAAACCCACATGAGGAGCATAAAGGTTTAAAAATCAAATGGGTCCTGATACAGTTTGAGGTTTAGATTGTCTGAGAAGTTTTGTTTTGGAGGGGCAAAAGATTAAATACTTTACAAGCATTATAACATAAAATAGGGCAACAGGAGAACAAGTTTAATGCTGCCCTTCTCAGAGGGGGAAAACCCTCAGTTAGAAAAAGAGCTCTCTCTCACTGAAGACAGGGGCAGACCCCCAACCTTTGCACAATATTTTTAACTTGCTGAGCCCCGACGTGTCTTTATACAGAACCGCAGCCCCTGCTAATTCTCTGAACACTGTTTCTAGTGACAGCAAGTATGAAGAGTCAGGAATGCATTGGAGATAAAAGCCTAACTCTCTTTCCCAGGTCCCATGGTATATGGCTAATGTTGCATTTTGTTGATATCCACAGCATTGGTCATAACTGACCCTATTTTACCAAACTTCTTTGGTTATGTCTATGCAGCACTTGGAGCCCCAGGAGTGAGCTTGTGCGCCTGGATTGAGAGTCTTAGGTTAGTGGGGCAAAGGCTAGTGCTCTAAAAACAGCTGTGTACACCGCTCTTAGAAGTTGTGGCTTGGGCTCTGAAGCCTAGGGAGAGGGTGGGCTTCAGGGCCTGAGCTCCAGTTGGAACTGAAACTTCCACATGCTGTCCATACAGCTATTTTTAGAGCACTAGAGCAAATCCGTTGGCCTGGGCTGGGAGGCTTGCTCACATGGACTCCAAGTTGTTGTGCAGACATAACCTTTGACACTGGAAATGTTTGGTTCTCAAGAGCAGGTTTATAATGAAAAGGAATTTATTTCATTTCAGGAAGTTGGGCTGATCTGCACTTACAACTCCTATTACTATAACAATACCAGAATAGTTAATACCAATCCATCATCCTGGGGTGGATGCAGCTAACCAGTATAAAAGTGCTCCTACTGGTGTGGCATATTGCTATACAGGAAGGGAAAAAGCTCTCTGTATATAGCACCTTTATACTGATGGAACTGCACCCATATTAAGTGTTCTACCCATAACACTATTTTGGTGAAAAACAATCACTCTTCCAACAAAATCGTTCCCCTGGGATATTTTTCAAGTGCAGACGAGGCCTTTCTTGGTCTCTTTAAATGTGACACATTTATGGGAACCTGAACTCAGAATAATTAGCAAGGGAGCAATAAAGGTCCTCTAAACAAGACAGTCACCCTGGGACAAACAGTTCTGGATCATCCTATGGCACAATATTGCCTTGCTGCTCCTCTGTGACACTACAATCAGCAGTAGCAAAGCAGCAGGGAAGATGGACAGAATGGCTGAGTCCAACAGTTGTCTTTGGAGAACTGTAGTAAAGCATCAATACCAAAACTCGCTTGAATTTCACTAGAGGAACAAACAAATCCACTGAGTCAATAGTCTCTAAAACACCTCCCTGTAGCATGACACTGCTTTTGGCTTCTTCCACTTTCTACTCTACCTTTTCCACTCCAAGAAGTCCTTTATCATAGAATCATAGAATATCAGGGTTGGAAGGGACCCCAGAAGGTCATCTAGTCCAACCCCCTGCTCGAAGCAGGACCAATTCCCAGTTAAATCATCCCAGCCAGGGCTTTGTCAAGCCTGACCTTAAAAACCTCTAAGGAAGGAGATTCTACCACCTCCCTAGGTAACGCATTCCAGTGTTTCACCACCCTCTTAGTGAAAAAGTTTTTCCTAATATCCAATCTAAACCTCCCCCACTGCAGCTTGAGACCATTACTCCTCGTTCTGTCATCTGCTACCATTGAGAACAGTCTAGAGCCATCCTCTTTGGAACCCCCTTTCAGGTAGCTGAAAGCAGCTATCAAATCCCCCCTCATTCTTCTCTTCTGCAGGCTAAACAATCCCAGCTCCCTCAGCCTCTCCTCATAACTCATGTGTTCCAGACCCCTAATCATTTTTGTTGCCCTTCGCTGGACTCTCTCCAATTTATCCACATCCTTCTTGAAGTGTGGGGCCCAAAACTGGACACAGTACTCCAGATGAGGCCTCACCAATGTCGAATAGAGGGGAACGATCACGTCCCTCGATCTGCTCGCTATGCCCCTACTTATACATCCCAAAATGCCATTGGCCTTCTTGGCACCAAGGGCACACTGCTGACTCATATCCAGCTTCTCGTCCACTGTCACCCCTAGGTCCTTTTCCGCAGAACTGCTGCCTAGCCATTCGGTCCCTAGTCTGTAGCTGTGCATTGGGTTCTTCCGTCCTAAGTGCAGGACCCTGCTCTTATCCTTATTGAACCTCATCAGATTTCTTTTGGCCCAATCCTCCAATTTGTCTAGGTCCTTCTGTATCCTATCCCTCCCCTCCAGCGTATCTACCACTCCTCCCAGTTTAGTATCATCCGCAAATTTGCTGAGAGTGCAATCCACACCATCCTCCAGATCATTTATGAAGATATTGAACAAAACCGGCCCCAGGACCGACCCTTGGGGCACTCCACTTGATACCGGCTGCCAACTAGACATGGAGCCATTGATAACTACCCGTTGAGCCCGACAATCTAGCCAGCTTTCTACCCACCTTATAGTGCATTCATCCAGCCCATACTTCCTTAACTTGCTGACAAGAATACTGTGGGAGACCGTGTCAAAAACTTTGCTAAAGTCAAGAAACAATACATCCACTGCTTTCCCTTCATCCACAGAACCAGTAATCTCATCATAAAAGGCGATTAGATTAGTCAGGCATGACCTTCCCTTGGTGAATCCATGCTGGCTGTTCCTGATCACTTTCCTCTCATGCAAGTGCTTCAGGATTGATTCTTTGAGGACCTGCTCCATGATTTTTCCAGGGACTGAGGTGAGGCTGTCTGGCCTGTAGTTCCCAGGATCCTCCTTCTTCCCTTTTTTAAAGATTGGCACTACATTAGCCTTTTTCCAGTCATCCGGGACTTCCCCCGTTCGCCACGAGTTTTCAAAGATAATGGCCAATGGCTCTGCAATCACAGCCGCCAATTCCTTCAGCACTCTCGGATGCAACTCGTCCGGCCCCATGGACTTGTGCACGTCCAGCTTTTCTTAATAGTCCCTAACCACCTCTATCTCCACAGAGGGCTGGCCATCTCTTCCCCATTTTGCGATGCCCAGCGCAGCAGTTTGGGAGCTGACCTTGTTAGTGAAAACAGAGGCAAAAAAAGCATTGAGTACATTAGCTTTTTCCACATCCTCTGTCACTAGGTTGCCTCCCTCATTCAGTAAGGGGCACACACTTTCCTTGGCTTTCTTCTTGTTGCCAACATACCTGAAGAAACCCTTCTTGTTACTCTTGACATCTCTGGCTAGCTGCAGCTCCAGGTGCGATTTGGCCCTCCTGATATCATTCCTACATGCCCGAGCAATATTTTTATACTCTTCCCTGGTCATATGTCCAACCTTCCACTTCTTGTAAGCTTCTTTTTTATGTTTAAGATCCGCTAGGATTTCACCATTAAGCCAAGCTGGTCGCCTGCCATATTTACTATTCTTTCGACTCATCGGGATGGTTTGTCCCTGTAACCTCAACAGGGACTCCTTTCCCCTTCAAGTTAGTTCCCCAGGGGATCCTGGCCATCCGTTCCCTGAGGGGGTCGAAGTCTGCTTTCCTGAAGTCCAGGGTCCGTATCCTGCTGCTTACCTTTCTTCCCTGCGTCAGGATCCTGAACTCAACCAACTCATGGTCACTGCCTCCCAGATTCCCATCCACTTTTGCTTCCCCCACTAATTCTACCCGGTTTGTGAGCAGCAGGTCAAGAAAAGCGCCCCCCCTAGTTGGCTCCTCTAGCACTTGCGCCAGGAAATTGTCCCCTACGCTTTCCAAAAACTTCCTGGATTGTCTATGCACCGCTGTATTGCTCTCCCAGCAGATATCAGGAAAATTAAAGTCACCCATGACTTTATGCTCATAACTTCACCCTCTCTACCATGTGCCACACATCTTCCCTCCCCTACTTTACAAAAAAATCTGAACTGCTATCACTGATCTCTTAGGAGACTCTTTTCCAACCCTCATGCCTCCTCTTTTCTTTTGTTTTTTTTTCATACTCAACTGGAAGCCCTTAGGGGCAATGCCTAGCCCACCTGAGAGTTTGTAAAGTATCATGCTCATCTACAGAGATATAAGAGTAGACCATTACAATTAATATTAAATAACAGTATTATTGAGAAGGTAAACAAAGTGAATCAACCCAACAGCAGTGTTTGGAGGAACATGAAAGTAAAAGGAACAACATCAATGGCTTCCAATATCACTGTGGAGTTATGGTATCATCTTGTGTCTTTATGGATGGTGTTTGCCTCTCTACCCCAAAGCTCTTTACAGTTAATTCTTCTAAATAATATGTATTGACAGAGCAGATCAATAAATTATTTCACTTTAGAGTTCCATTAGCACTAGGATCAAGTTGAAAGCTTACTGGTCAATTGGGAGCTGATCAATCATCGATATGTATAAACAGTTTAGTGACAAGAAGTGTATTAAAACTCATATTTCCAAATGACAACTCCATAAAAGCAGACTAACATTCAATATCCACTCTGAAGTTTAAAAAATTCTTTAAGAGAATTAAAAGTCATCAGGCTAGAACTAACAAAAGCCTTAAAGCAATTCCTGTCTCCAGTGGACTACTTTGCTTTTATCAATCATCTTCAGCATCCTTTTTTATATATTCATGTCAGATAAGCATAAAACAAAAATTGCTGGCTACTTGGAGAAGCAATAGGGATTTCCAGCCATCTCACTTATGATCTCATCAGATCTTATAAGCTAAGCAAGGCCAGGATGGCTTCAGCACTTGGATGGAAGACAAAGACAAAGCAAGTTGCTATTGCACATTAGCAAAGCAAGTTCTTAATTTTATATTTCTAAATCTTGTTCCCATCACAGATTGTCAAAGTAGGGAGAGTTCTCTGTTAGACCTCTCAAAACAGGCCATCAGTTTAAATTCCTGAATTTCCTAACCAGAAAGAGCTCCAAGAACGTTACCATCATGTTGTCTGCCAACCAAGAGTTCTATGTGGCATTAAATGCTCAGGTCCAAATTGTCTGATGGCATAATTCCATTGTAGTCAATGGAGTTGCACCAGGAAATAATTTAGCCTTTCAATAAGTATATGCAGCCCATTTTTGGTTTTCCAGTTTTAGCTAGATGGGGGGGCTATACTGTTAATAATTTACAGTTAAATATTAAGTGCTTTGTCTTAGCATAGTGATAGCAGGCAATACCTTGATGGAGGAACCATCTTTTAAGGGAGATGTAAAACCAAGGTTCTGACAACCATTAAACATCCCAAAGTCATTGTATATAAAAGTGAAGTGTTAACCCCAACATCCTGCTCAAATTGAAATTGGGGTAACGACATTCTGCCTACCAGAAGTTCCAATTGGCTGTGACACTCTTGGCTTCCTGTCTTAAAATGTTCTATAGTGTTGGTGTGCACTATTAAAACCTACCCTATGTCACCCCCAGAGGTGGTTGACACGATTCCTGTAGTTTGAAAAGTGCTTTGAAATGATAGGAGCTATATAAATGCAAAAAGAAAAGGAGTACTTGTGGCACCTTAGAGACTAACCAGCTCAAATAAACTGGTTAGTCTCTAAGGTGCCACAAGTCCTCCTTTTCTTTTTGCAAATACAGACTAACACGGCTGTTACTCTGAAACCTGTCATAAAAACGCAAGGTACTCTGAGGCAAAGGGGAGAAAATTAATGCTATCAGTCCAAAAAGTGGTCATCAACAATCTGACCAATGCTTGTTTTTGAAGGGCTTGTCTGACTCAGTTAACTAATGTCCTTCACGTCTACAGGAAGAGCAGAGGGAGGTCACATACAGAAAACTCATCAAGGAGTCTCTTTTTGTGAATAACAGAAAACACACCACACGGCAAATCTGTTTGTTTCATGGATACCTGAACTAACTTAGACCAGTGAAAGAGAATGATTCATCTTTACAGAGGAGATCCCTTTCACGTCTAAGGGTATGTCTACACTACGAAATTAGGTCGAATTTATAGAAGTCGGTTTTTTAGAAATCGGTTTTATATATTCGAGTGTGTGTGTCCCCACAGAAAATGCTCTAAGTGCATTAACTCGGCGGAGTGCTTCCACAGTACCGAGGCTAGAGTAGACTTCCGGAGCGTTGCACTGTGGGTAGCTATCCCACAGTTCCCGCAGTCTCCGCTGCCAATTGGAATTCTGGGTTGAGATCCCAATGCCTGATGGGGCTAAAACATTGTCGCGGGTGGTTCTGGGTACATATCGTCAGGCCCCCGTTCCCTCCCTCCCTCCGTGAAAGCAAGGGCAGACAATCGTTTCGCGCCTTTTTTCCTGAGTTACCTGTGCAGATGCCATACCACGCAAGCATGGAGCCCGCTCAGCTCACTGTCACCGTATGTCTCCTGGGTGCTGGCAGACGCTGTACTGCATTGCTACACAGCAGCAGCAACCCATTGCCTTGTGGCAGCAGACGGTGCAATAGGACTGGTAGCCGTCATCATCATGTCCGAGGTGCTCCTGGTCGCCTGTGTGAGGTCGATCAGGAGCGCCTGGGCAGACATGGGCGCAGGGACTAAATTTGGAGTGACTTGATCAAGTCATTCTCTTTAGTCCTGCAGTCAGTCCTATTGAACCATCTTATGGTGAGCAGGCAGGTGATACAGATTGCTAGCAGTCCTATTGCATCATCTTCTGCCGGGCAGGCAAGAGATGAGGATGGCATGCAGTCCTTCTGCACCGTCTGCTGCCAGCCAAAGATATAAAAGATAGATGGAGTGTATCAAAACAAGAAATAGACCAGATTTGTTTTGTACTCATTTGCAAACTCCCCCCCCCGGGACTCATTCCTCTAGGTCACACTGCGGTCACTCACAGAGAAGGTGCAGCGAGGTAAATCTAGCCATGTATCAATCAGAGGCCAGACTAACCTCCTTGTTCCAATAAGAACAATAACTTAGGTGCACCATTTCTTATTGGAACCCTCCGTGAAGTCCTGCCTGAAATACTCCTTGATGTAAAGCCACCTCCTTTTAGCTCCCTGTAAGCCAACCCTGTAAGCCGTGTCGTCAGTCGCCCCTCCCTGCGTCAGAGCAACAGCAAACAATCGTGTATCTGAGTTGAGAGTGCTGTCCAGAGCAGTCACAATGGAGCACTCTGGGATAGCTCCCGGAGGCCAATACCGTCGAATTGTGTCCACAGTACCCCAAATTTGACCCGTCAAGGCCGATTTAAGCGCTAATCCACTTGTCAGGGGTGGAGTAAGGAAATCGATTTTAAGAGCCCTTTAAGTCGAAATAAAGGGCTTCATCGTGTGGACAGGTGCAGGTTTACACCGATCTAACGCTGCTAAATTCGACCTAAAGTCCTAGTGTAGACCAGGGCTGAAATTAACATGCAAGAGAAAGAGAAACAAGCTACAGCAATCTGTCTTTATCTCAATACTACATAAGAATGTGGTGAAAGGATGTTCAACAAAAGGTATTAACAGAAATTCTCAACAGGCCATCAATAGCTGAGTACAGAAAAGAAGCAGCAAGCTATCATCCAATGCTAAAAAAAGTCTGTAAATAAAAATCAGATGCCTGTCAGGCAGTATTATATGTCAAATCACATATCATTTGTAAGATCATTTATATACATTTGTAACTAAGTACAAACGTTTTTCCTCCCTGGTGTTTTGAGCTCATAATATCAACAGAAGATCCAGAAAAATAATTAGCTACTGAGGAAAGCTTCCAGGAATTTTGGATTACTGGGCGGTGTATAACTCGATAACTGTAGGTCGGATTTCACTACTGCACACAGGAAACTTTGTCTAAGAATTTCAGTTTCAGATCTATGCACTGGTTTCATAGTTAATTGTTCAGACAGAATCCTCATGCAGCAGCAAATCCCCTTTTTGCATTAAGCTATGTATTTTCTTACAACACTTCTAATGATTCATTAAAGCAGCCTTCAAGGTACTGAAGAAGAGATGGGAGATGACTGCCAGGAGATAGAGTGCTGCTGAGCTATCTACAAGGTGCCCTGGGGAAATAATTATGAGACTTTATTATGGAATGGAGGATTTCATGTTTTAACATCCGATCAGAGAAGCAGCCTACTTTATAAGTGAGGGAATCAAAAGCAAGTAGACTTTAAAGTTTACAGATTAGGAACTTAGAACTTTCACAAAATATGGGGCATCTCGACAACTTCTACTGAAATATTCTCAGAAAAGGAAATGTTGGGTGACCCAAATTTTAAAATTGCAGAAAAAAGGTGCATAACCAAATATTCCTGAATAGTTCAATGGGACCCAGCTACCTGGAGAGGGTGGGGATGGGAAAATAAGAAGTTAGCTACAAAGCATTTGTTTATCCTTCATGCATAATTTCTTCCGGCAACTCACAGAAGTTACTAGATTGCAGTCCCTGGTTCTCATGGGAGACTTCAATCACCCCGATATCTGCTGGGAGAGCAATACAGCGGTGCACAGGCAATCCAGGAAGTTTTTGGAAAATGTAGGGGACAATTTCCTGGTGCAAGTGCTGGAGGAACCAACTAGGGGCAGAGCTCTTCTTGATCTGCTGCTCACAAACCGGGAAGAATTAGTAGGGCAAGCAAAAGTGGATGGGAACCTGGGAGGCAGTGACCATGAAATGGTCGAGTTCAGGATCCTAACACAAGGAAGAAAGGAGAGCAACAGAATACAGACCCTGGACTTCAGAAAAGCAGACTTTGTCTCCCTCAGGGAACTGATAGGCAAGATCCCCTGGGAGAATAACATAAGGGGGAAAGGAGTCCAGGAGAGCTGGCTGTATTTTAAAGAATCCTTATTGAGGTTACAGGGACAAACCATCCGATGTGTAGAAAGAATAGTAAATATGGCAGGCGACCAGCTTGGCTTAATGGTGAAATCCTTGCTGCTCTTAAATACAAAAAAGAAGCTTACGAGAAGTGGAAGATTGGACAAATGACCAGGGATGAGTATAAAAATATTGCTCGGGCTTGCAGGAGTGAAATCAGGAAGGCCAAATCACACCTGGAGTTGTAGCTAGCAAGAGATGTTAAGAGTAACAGGAAGGGTTTCTTCAGGTATGTTAGCAACAAGAAGAAAGGCAAGGAAAGCGTGGGCCCCTTACTGAATGGGGGAGGCAACCTAGTGACAGAGGATGTGGAAAAAGCTAATGTACTCAATGCTTTTTTTGCCTCTGTCTTCACGAACAAGGTCAGCTCCCAGACTACTGCACTGGGCAGCACAGCATGGGGAGAAGGTGACCAGCCCTCTGTGGAGAAAGAAGTGGTTCGGGACTATTTAGAAAAGCTGGACGAGCACAAGTCCATGGGGCCGGATGCGTTGCATCCGAGAGTGCTAAAGCAGTTGGCGGATGTGATTGCAGAGCCATTGGCCATTATCTTTGAAAACTCATGGCGATCGGGGGAGGTCCCAGATGACTGGAAAAAGGCTAATGTAATGCCCATCTTTAAAAAAGGGAAGAAGGAGGATCCTGGAAACTATAGGCCAGTCAGCCTCACCTCAGTCCCTGGAAAAATCATGGAGCAGGTCCTCAAGGAATCAATTCTGAAGCACTTAGAGGAGAGGAAAGTGATCAGGAACAGTCAGCATGGATTCACCAAGGGCAAGTCATAACAGACTAATCTAATTGCCTTCTATAACGAGATAACTGGCTCTGTGGATGAAGGGAAAGCAGTGGACGTGTTGTTCCTTGACTTTAGCAAAGCTTTTGACATCGTCTCCCACAGTATTCTTGCCAGCAAGTTAAAGAAGTATGGGCTGGATGAATGGACTATAAGGTGGACAGAAAGCTGGCTAGATTGTCAAGCTCAATGGGTTGCGATCAATGGCTCCATGTCTAGTTGGCAGCCAGTATCAAGTGGAGTGCCCCAGGGGTTGGTCCTGGGGCCGGTTTTGTTCAATATCTTCATAAATGATCTGGAGGATGGTGTGGATTGCACTCTCAGCAAGTTTGCAGATGACACTAAACTGGGAGGAGTGGTAGATACGCTAGAGGGTAGGGATAGGCAACGGGAAAGGGATAGGATACAGAGGGACCTAGACAAATTGGAGGATTGGGCCAAAAGAAATCTGATGAGGTTCAACAAGGACAAGTGCAGAGTCCTGCACTTAGGACGGAAGAATCCAATGCACTGCTACAGACTAGGGACCGAATGGCTAGGCAGCAGTTCTGCAGAAAAGGACCTAGGGGTGACAGTGGACGAGAAGTTGGATATGAGTCAACAGTGTGCCCTTGTTGCCAAGAAGGCCAATGGCATTTTGGTATGTATAAGTAGGGGCATAGCGAGCAGATCGAGGGACGTGATCGTTCCCCTCTATTCGACACTGGTGAGGCCTCATCTGGAGTACTGTGTCCGTTTTGGGCCCCACACTACAAGAAGGATGTGGAAAAATTGGAAAGAGTCCAGCGGAGGGCAACAAAAATGATTAGGGGACTGGAACACATGACTTATGAGGAGAGGCTGAGGGAACTGGGGATGTTTAGTCTGTGGAAGAGAAGAATGAGGGGGGATTTGATAGCTGCTTTCAGCTACCTGAAAGGGGGTTCCAAAGAGGATGGCTCTAGACTGTTCTCAGTGGTAGCAGATGACAGAACAAGGAGTAATGGTCTCAAGTTGCAGTGGGGGACATTTAGGTTGGATATTAGGAAAACTTTTTCACTATGAAGGTGGTGAAACACTGGAATGCGTTACCTAGGGAGGTGGTGGAATCTCCTTCCTTAGAAGTTTTTAAGGTCAGGCTTGACAAAGCCCTGGCTGGGATGATTTAATTGGGGATCGGTCCTGCTTTGAGCAGGGGGTTGGACTAGATGACCTCCTGAGGTCCCTTCCAACCCTGATATTTTATGATTCTATGAATGTGTCAAATGTGAGTTAATTTAACGAAGCTCTTATTCTTTGTAAAACAAAATATTCTTGATGTGAGTGCAAAGAATTATTAAAATGAAACAAGGTAACCCTTTGGGGACCTAGCTTCTCAACCATGAGATCACAGGCTCTTAAAGCACATTGCCTGGCTGGGGAGGTGAATTTTAAGGGGCGGTGGGGGGATGGGGGAAAGCTCAATGTAGGTTGTCAGCAAGCCTTGTTAATGAAATGTCACCAATTGGTGATTTGGCTTTCATTCAGAACAGCCAGTGTTGGATTATCTTCAAACTGCATCAAGTAACGAATCATGCATACATTATACTCAAACATGCAAACAAAATGTTAAGATGTATTAAGAATATAATGCAAAAGTTATACTGAAATCACATTATGTCTTTATATACATTGATGGTGTACCCCCACCTGGAGTGGTGAGTTCTGTTCTGGTCATCCTGGCTCATAAAAGATATAGCAGAAATAAAAGGTTATGTTCTTTTGTTAAAAATCAATTAAAAGTGTGTCCTTTAAGAAATTAAGCAACTGTGTCATACTGAGAGTACCTACCTCTGCCTTAATATAAGGAGGAAACAGCTAGTAAATTTCTTTTAGAATACGCTAGTTATCTGAGTTCTGGGAAAACCAAGATCCAATATCCCTGGTCTCTGCTGGAAGCCCTGCCACACAGCCTTCTCTTCTGAAATAGAATATATTTAACTGCATAGTGGCAGATGAATTTTATGGTTTTGAAAGTTAGTTTCTGCTTCTTTACCTCTCCTTGGTTTCTTTTACATGCTTTAGTGTCTAAATATGAATAATCCATGACAGCATGATAATCTGATGTGTCAAGTGTAGGGCTCCAAGCCAAGTGTTAATGTTAAATACATTGAAGATTCACTTCTAAGAAGCCCATAAATGTTATTCTACTTCAACAAAAATGGACTCACACACACATATATAGGTATTGTAAAGGGTTCTGAGGTGGAAAACTGTTTTCAAACCTAGATTCTTAAAAGCACTCAGAAATTTTCTTCTTGCTACATAGCCCAGCAAAGCTATGTTACCAGGAAAGGGTTTGGCAGAACCAATCTTAAAGACTGTTTCAAAACAGATGGAATCTTAGTTTGGCAGCCCCAGTACTGATGGGATGCACTGTAATCAGCAGCCTAAGAGCCAGTACATGCATGCATACACACAGAGAAAACTACAAGGCCCCTACCCTCTTCCCCCTCCTCACTGGGAGTAACAGTGAAGTCCCCACTTCAGGAGGGAACAAAGTGGCTGGGAACATTCCTTCAGACACTTGCCAGGTTTGAAAACTCATACAACCAGAGCAGAACAGTGTTTTCCCAAGGGCATTAAGGGGCACTGCGTTTTTGGCCGAGACCCTAAACCAAGGTCCTCTCCACCAAGTCATTAAGAACCCTTACAACTTTTCGTAAGTGGAGGGTGTGATCTTCTGTTATTAAAATATGACTATGTATATCACCATACAATTGCAACAAATCTTGTACAAAGTATGTCATGTAAGGGATTAATGGAAAAATTATGACTTGCTGAATATGACTGTCCTATTTGTATGCATGTATCATCTTTGTATCTGAAGTTATGAATATTGACTGTGTACCAATATTTCAAACACTGTTTGCTCCTGTGGTAACACCCACAAGGTAGGTTTCAGAGTAGTTAGTTTACATCCAGTCAGGCCAGCACATTGTGAAAGGTCTATTCAAGTTGATGGCCCATTAAAGAACACTTAGCTCGTACAACAGACGATGGAAGAAGCTTATCCCTGCTCAATGGACTTTCCTGAGGATGCTTCAGCCAGAATATGGATAATGGTTGCTCCTGAGTCACTGAAGCATGCAAGGTCACGTGACTAGCTCATGTGACTCTGGACTCCATTTTGTAACTGGACTTTTCCACTAACTAAAACGGAGAGTTTTCCCTCCACATGGGAGAAAGTACAGGCACTGGAAGCATCTCCATTTTGCCTCTTTCTTGCTCTGATCTCTGGACTATGGACTTACACTAAGAGGAGCATTACAATCAAAGGACTGAGGACCTTCCAATCTTTTGGATGTTACCAGAGACATTATAAGCTAGCAGTTTATTCCATCGCTGCTACAAACCTATATAAGAACTTTGCAATGAGCATATGTATTTGATTTCTTTGACCATTTTAACTCTTTCCTCTTTTATCTTATAAATAAACAGTTAGATAAGCTATTACCAGCAGGACAGTGAGGTGGGAGGGGGTATTGTTTCATGGTCTCTCTGTGTATATAATGTCTTCTGTAGTTTCCACGGTATGCATCCAATGAAGTGAGCTGTAGCTCACGAAAGCTCATGCTCAAATAAATTGGTTAGTCTCTAAGGTGCCACAAGTACTCCTTTTCTTTTTGCAAAGACAGACTAACACAGCTGTTACTCTGAAACCAGTTAGATATTAGATACTAAAAGACCGTCAGCAGAATGATTATTGGATAAGACCTGAGTTATATATTGACGTGGGTATATGGCTCATCCTTTGGAATCAGAAGGACCCTTTGGTTGATGAAATTTTGCCAACAATTTTCCGTTGTGCCTCTTATTACTGAAGCTAAAACTCAAATAATATCTTCCTCCGTTGCCATCCATCATCTTCTAAAATGAAGTCAAAGTTTAATGTAAGTGGAGTATTGCCAACGCCAAAAGTCCAAAAACATCATCCAAAAATACGATATTGGCCCCAAAATCATGAAATTTTTATAAATAGATGAAGTCATGTTTTTTGGTCTGTCTTCTGATTTTTGACTTCTCCTGCTGTGGAATGCTGGGTGTCATGATTCTTGGCTCTGAGAACAGATTGTCATCTAGTGGTTACGGACACCTTAGCCAACGTAACAATGCCCCTGTTTGGGTCACCTATTGCCAGTGAACCTGGCACTTACGGATGAGAAAGCATGATTCTCTATCACTTGAGCTAAAGAACCATATCTCCTAGCATGGAAGCAGTACCAGGTCATAAACCTTTGAATGTGACAGAGCTGCTAGAGGGTGACAGGGCCACACGCAATTAGCGCAGATTACAGAAAAATCTACTATACCATGTTCCTTTGGAAAAGACTGCAAGGCAAAGTGGATGAGCCTTGGCCCTGTTATATCAGAGAAAGTTTAGAGCCTAGGGATAGGCTGTTTGGGGAGAGGGGTGGTGGCGGTGGTGGGGGTGGGTGGGTGACGACATAGGACGGGACATTTTCCTTCCCTCTCTCCCATCGAATAAGTCACTCTATTCCTAAACAGAAGGCAATTTCTCCCTAAAGTAAACAAAGTGTATTGACAATCACCACCAGAACTGAGGGACTTTTTGCAAAATCCTAAGAGAAATACTAAATTAAAGGTATCTATGGAACTTTCTACTAATCACTGGTCGGACAGAGATTACAGTCTGATGTATGCTTCAAACAATACTCTACAAAACAATGCTTCAAAAAGTATGTATGGTAAATGAAAAATACAGTCACTAGTAAGCCCTTGATTCCCATTTTGAGAAAATGACAAAGTTTGAAAGTGGAGAAGAAAATCCGAGAACACTAAATACGTTTAAATATAGACAGATATTTATGTTTAAATCTGCCCACGGCAAGTGAACACTGTCCCCCAAAAGAACTGCCGTGCAAGGCATCACATCCCACACATCCCTGAGCAGAAATATGCTGCTTTAGAACCTTGTGTCATGCAAGAGGTTTTAACAATTTTTGTAAAAATGGATGGAGAGTTTCTGAAATGTGCAGACTGCCTTGGGGAAGCTATACCTCCATTAGTCACGGAACAGGTCCAGCACACGCACCAGCACAGCAGAGACCATGACCCCCTCCCCTGCTCATTCCTGTGGAGGGAGCATACAGAGGAGTTTGCTCTCTGGGCTTATTCACTCCTTAACTTCTCTATTGGGACTGCCAACCAAGGGGACAGTTAGTGCTAGCTGTGTTGGTGGGTTTGGCATTATGGCCACCTGCCCACTGGTAACAGGCCTGAGATCATCAACAAAGGCCCCCCACAATCACAAAAGGCACTTTCCAATGTTTCTATGTAAAGTTAGTAACAAACCTTTTAAAAAATTATTAATGATTTTGCAGCCTTCTGAGTTACATCCAAACAATGAACTCTTAAAGACAGAGAGGCATTAGTAGCCAGATAAGCTAATTACATTGCAGTCACGCAAGGAATCAGCATTCAAACAGCCTCTTCTACACAAGTCCGTGTGTTTTAATTGGGCAGCAATGGACAATGCTCTAATTAAAGAGCTGGATGATTTTCTAACTGGTAAATTCCATTCAGATGCAGTGGGTGTTACCACAAATTAACATCATACCCGAATGTTTGCAATTACTTGAGAAGGAAAAGGGCAAAACAGAAAATCCATTCTGACTTTAAGCAGAGCCTGAATTCATAGAATCATAGAATATCAGGGTTGGAAGGAACCTCAGGTGGTCAGGTATTGTGGTACAATACCTGAAATGAAGCAATGCAAATTAAATTACATATCCTGGTAGCTGCTGCTTGTGGCTACCAAACAAACCAGATTTACATAACATACAACAGAGAAGCTCCTTGGCACCCGGTTGGGATGGGGAGCCAGTCCTCTCTTTAGAACTAATGAACTGTACAATGATGAGTTCAGGAACCCAGATTCCCAGAGGCAAAGTTCATCTGTTAATGCAACAAACACACTCCCACTAAGTAAAAGCAAAGAGCTCAGAACCCAACCATCCAGTCAATAGACTGTAGGCAATATCACATCACAAGTAAATCTCCCCACAGGTGCTGATACACAATCCAGAGAATAGGTGGGGGACTCAACTGCTAAAACATTAGGTCACTTTGCAGAAGATCAAGATTTCAAGAATCTCAGGCCCCTTAGCTAGCAGGTAGCAGAAATGTGGAGTTGATGCTTAGTTTTCACAGGATGGGGAGAGTGTCAGTATATAAATGTTTCTTAGCAAAAGGTGTTTTGAGCAAGGCGATGAAATGGGGGTTTAATCAGGAAAGCCAGTTTTTGAAGGTGTCCAGATATTGCGGATGTTGAATCAAGCAAGTGGTGCTCATGTAAACAAATATCCATCTTTCTACGTATCACAGTGCTGACCACTCTAATGGTTTCTGTTAGCTTGATGCACCTCACAATACATTACTGTGTTTCAACCCATTCCCCCATTACACTAATTGTACTGAGCTAACTGTACTTTGGCTTGCTAGCCAGCCCTTAATGGACACACGTCACATCTTGCTGCACCTCTTAGTAGCAGTGTTGATCACTTATCCCGTTACAAGCATTATCTGAAATAAAAT
This sequence comes from Caretta caretta, assembly GCF_965140235.1. Taxonomy (NCBI): domain Eukaryota; kingdom Metazoa; phylum Chordata; order Testudines; family Cheloniidae; genus Caretta; species Caretta caretta. Next base: position 2,999,514 of record NC_134222.1, on the reverse strand, counting down.
TTTCCCTTCAAAAATTCTTATGAGAGAATCTCAAACTTAGGACTTGTTTCAAGAACTCTTAATTATTTGATTGCAAAATCCCAGTGTTAGATGGCTGATTGGAAAGGGCATGTAAGAGAAAAGTAATTTATAATGCTGGAATATGATGCTTCAGAAATCTGACATTGAAATTTCCAGTCCAATGCAAAATGGTAGATTTCAACCACACAAATAAAAATAAAGAAATAAATGATCAATCACACAATAGTAATAATCACCCAGATATTTGCTTGTAAAAACCTCCTCTCTGATATGAGCTGCAATACTAAGGTAGTGAATGTGGTTACATGTTACAAAAGCCATGAAGCACTAGTTCCTTCATTAGCATGTCTGAACACGACTACACTAAATTGTATGCCATATTTTAATAATTAATATCTATAAAAATCTTTGCATAAATGTCTAAATTGCTAAATTAAAATGGACAAAACATTTTAAATGACAGCAGTGCATTGCTCTAGAATGGGTGGATGGAATCAAACAGACCTAATTTTATTTGCAATACACTTATATGACTTAGGTTCAGTATGGATGTTGTATACATAAAATGACTGATTACTTTGAACAGCATCCAGAGCTAATACTGATTCTATAAAAGATGATAATAAATTAGTAAATCCATTCCTACCTTATTGTTTCTTCTATCAGCCGATCCGAGCTGGAAGCAAAAAGAAAACTATGGTCAAAAAAAGTAAGAAGAACTAAATATTTTAGATCAATACAAGCAATGTTTTTCAGAATACAGCCCTTTACCAGTTAGCACTGGTGGTGAATTATTTGGGGGGCCATTCAAATGAAGACTTGGCCCATATAATGAAAGTCTTAGCAGAAAATACAGTAGAAAGCCTTAGCAGAAACATATTGAATATATTTGTTGGGTGAGAGCACAACCTCATCCTCTCCACTATCTCGAATCTTGGGCAAGGCCCAAATGGACCTAATATAATAACAGGTGTCAACATGGTCAAGACATAAAAGCTGAAAGTGAATTCCCTTTGACTGAAACTACACAAATTGGTTTGGAACTATTCACTGAACAGCCTGTGCACTCCATGATGGAAAAATGGGCCATGCTATTTCTGAGACTGGCACACAGAACCAAGGAGGGCTAGAATACGGATATCCTCGAACTATGGAACTTCGAACTTGAGAGTCATGCACATGCCTCCTAGCTGAGGACTGCTACTCAGGAAGTTCCATTGCTACATCCCTAGGAATATGAAGCTCACAGCAGAGCTCTGTGGAGACCATGTCACGGAGAAGAACATTTCATTTAAACATAAAAGCCATATGAGGTTAGCGAACAAACAAAATGCCTGGAACATTCAAATGATTTTGTTTTTTCTATAACTCAGGTTATTGTAAATACCCAGTTTCATTTCAAAGCTATATTTTATAGCAAGTTACAAAACACTGAAAACAGAAGTGTCTCGCAATAAAACAGGTAAAACTTTAACGTAGCAGTGCAATGTATCTAGGTTTTTATTCCACACTCATCTTCATCATCACAATATTTCAGTATCTGTCATCAGGTGATGCTCCCATATTTCTAAATTTAAGAATATCTAGTCAAGTATACACCTTTTTTAAAATGCACTGTTAAATCAACAAACACTCAGCATCAGCTTAGGAGTGTAAAAAACAGAAGAAAAAAAAAGTCTCCTGACCAGCATGAATTAACACAAAACAAAACAAAAATTCCACCCCTCTCCCCAAATCAAGGCAGTACATTCAGATCTATGTTGTAGGACTTAAGTGCATTTCTTCTCTTTGTTCCATACATCACTGTTGAACAATTTACGTGTCTTCATCTTACGCAATGTTTATTCTACAGAACTACATGAATCCTAGAAGAGATGCTGAGAAAGGGAAGTGTTTGCTACTTTAACCTGGCGTAGAAATCAATCTGAAGTTTTTATTTAAAACAACACACAGTCCTCCACAGAAAGTCGAATTTATTGCTGCCAAAGTAAAAGGGGTATGGGAAGTAAAAGAGGTACGGTTATTCTCACCTTACATTCTTTTTGCTCCCACTCACTTCCAGGACTCAGTTTTTCCTTCAGTTAGCTCAAGAAAATAAGTTTCCATGAGCCATTTGAAAGCAGAGCTGAGTTCTGCCTCCTCTTTGCAACAATCTGCCCAATTTGAAACTTTACCAGAAATCCCCACATGTACGCCCTATCACACTAGTGTGATCACACCCAAGTAGCAACTTGTGCACTGTGTGTGTATATATATATTCACTCTCCCAGAAGCAGATGCTAACACAAGATGTCCCGATTTGTCTGTGTTAAGGAGAGTGAAAACAAACAAGTTGCTATTTTCAGTGTAGTCCATGGCTTGGGTTAATATTATGAAAACATGGAGAGAGACTACAGCCAGCCAAAAATATTCAGTGTGAAAAGAAATAGAGAGGACTCAACCAAGGCAGTCAAGATTGTAAGGGTGTAGTAAAAGTGGATTGGCCCCCATCAGCCTCTAAAATAAAGTCACTCAAATCAGTGGCAAATAAATTAGAACAATCTAAAAAACCGGCTTCTTCACACGATCAGTAGTCAGTCTGGGGAGACAGCCAAATACTGTAGTTATGGAGACTATGTAAAGATAGCCAAATATCAAGTTTCAGGGCATCCACTAATCGCTGGAGGAGATAGGAAGGAAAGAAAAATTTCTCAATGGTACATAACCAATTTGAGTGTGTTCCTTTAGAACACTGATATCTCCTCTAACTCCAACAGGTGGATTGTGCGGGTGACCCAAAATGATGCTGATCTAGAGGAAATAAGAAACTAAATAACAGATGGAAAGCACAAGTACCCCTTTTCTTTTTGCGAATACAGACTAACATGGCTGTTACTCTGAAACCAGTGAAAGTGAGACTCCCATAAAGTCTGGGAGGGGCCATAAGCGGCCACATGGTGCCTTGAAAGGAAAGTTACAGCCCTATTTACAGGGGCAAGATGTCACTGTCAGCCTCTGAAGCCTAGCATCACAAAGTGTGGGGGAGTCCAGGTCCTGCACCCCTCTTCCTGGGATTCACCGTGACTCTCAGTCAGCAAAACAGAAGGTTTATTGGACAATAGGAACACAGTCTAAAACAGAGCTTGTGGGTACAACCAGGACCCCTCAGTCAAGTCCTTCTGGGGGGCAGGGAGCTTAGACCCCAGCCTTGGGGTTCCTTGCATTCCACCACCCAGCACAAAACTGAAACCAACAACCATTCCAGCAGGCTCTCCCCTGCAGTCTTTGTCCAGTTTCCCAGGCAGAGGTGTTACCTCCCTCCTCCCCCTCCTGGCTCAGGTTATAGGCTCTCAGGTATCCCATCCCCAATGAAACGCCCCTGCCACATTCCCACAAGCCGTGCAGCAGTTTAGCAACCAGTTTCATCATACAGAACTGATATACTCATCAGATGCAATATCTGGTTTTAATAAAACTTGGTTAAACCTACAGCCAGATTCAAAATGCTGACAGATCACATCCCAGTTCAGTTCAATGCACAGGAGTTTTGACAGACTACGCTTTGGGGTGAAAAAAGGTTTTTCTACAGCAATAACAATTTACTATAAAAATATGTAACTCTTCAAAATGAAGTCGTGCATGTCTTATTTCTATTCCCATTACTTCTGATTACCAAAATGTGTATAAACAGAATCTCTTTTCTAATTAAGTCTTCTTCCAGTTGGATGAATCTCATGCTGTCATAACAGAGTGCATCTGCTCTGAAGCACTTTGGTCACAAACACAATGAGTCAAGCAATAGGCAATGGATTAGCTTACTTCTACTGCACCTTATATCCCAAAGCACTCCATAAACTATCCACACACATAAAATCACTTCAACTCCAAAATAAAGCTAACTCTGTGGTGAAGACTAGCAGAGGTGGATAATCTGGGCTAACACAGCCATACATCTTTCATCACCTATACCATTCAGGTGGATTAGAAGAAAACTCCACCACAAAAAATGTTACAGCCATCTGAACCGAAGTAACAAAAATGCAGCAATTCTTCATTTTTATAAATGGCAATGATTTTCATTTGTTCCAAAGGTATCAGATGCATGTGACAGTCTCTTCAGAATGAGTGAAGCACAGCAAGTAAAACTGACTTGTGTACGACAGAACAACCAGTCTTGGTGTTCTTATACTAGATGGTCTAGACCCCTCTATTCTTATCACGTAAATCTCCTTGAAGCTGGGAATTCATGCAAATCTACTGCACATCACTACTTCAATATATCCTTCATCTCAGTCTTCCAAGGTCACACCTTCCTTTGACTGCCTCTCACTGCGAAGCTGAACAGATTGACAGTATTTTCTAAAGCATACTCCAGTCACCAACCTGCAGCACATGTACAAACCTCAGCAGAAAGTGAACTAGGGTGTGTAATTGTGCAGTTTACAGTCACTGTTACTCAGCTGCTTTAGGACTTACATTTTTTCCTGACATTTTGCCCATGACTCTTTAAAGAGATAGCAGTAGTTTATAGACAAGATCAATGTATTAGAAATCTTAAAGTTTAAAAGAAGTATGAAAACTTTTCAAGAATCAAACTTGAGCATATGTCAAATCATAGAAAGTCTGTCCTAATGACAGACAATGATATGTATTCACATGGTCTCTCTCAGCCAAGGCTTTTAAAATGCATTGAACTCCACACCCACCCATCCAAGATATAGGTAAGCTTTATACCATCCATTTTACAACTGGATATATCAAGAAACGGGGAGGTTATGTGATTCACCCGAAGTCCTACAGTACACACATGGCAGTCAGGAAAAGAATCCAAAGCCCTGAAGCTGTAACTACTAGACCACAGTTCTACATTTAACACAAGTTACTTTCACAAGCTGGTATTACTGTGCGCATACACTTCCTGGAATTCCATCCAAGAGGAGAGGATGGCTAATGCTTCAACCCACTGTACTATCTTGACTCTTCCTGAACATTTGCTGCATCTCAGTAGAACATTTTATGTTAATTTCTACTGCCAGGATGTTAGAACAAGGAAGCTTGATTTACAGTGTTTTTAAATGACAAGTTTACTATTTTTATATAATTACCTACACTTTATTCTGCTCAGAAATTAAAATGTGAAAACAGAATTTAGTATGGTGACTGAAAACTTGCACTTGTAGAATGGAGAAAATCTAAGGTTATCTGCTGACTTGTGCAAAAATTCTTCAGAGCTTGATTTCAGGTGACTTCAGTAATTCAAAGCGTATAAAGAAAGCATGGCAGAACAAAATTTTGCACTTTGCCTACTTTGACTCAAAATCGTGAGTTATTTCAATTGAAATGTTTAATTGAAATATTTTAAACATTCACAGATCTCTAAGGAAGTTAAATCTCTTCAGGTAGCTTGTCTAGTTCTATTCAGACACTACTTGTTTGTGATGAAATCAGAATCTGATGTGCTGAGGAGGTTTTTTGGTACAAATGTTAAAAGGATCAGAAAATGTCTGATCAATATTTTAGGAAGCATGCTCTGTGCTTTACTATTAATTTAATTTTGTACAAATTTGATCTAAAGATGGAAGGACATTTAAACCTATGCGCCAGGTGAAAAACTAACCAGACAAACTATACGTACTAGTGATACAGAATATGAAAAGTATGCAAAGTCAAGAAAAAGAAAATAGTTAAAACAATAAATATGAACCTAAGTAATTAGTAGCTAACTGAGGTATGAGGTAGTTAATTTCCCTGCTTAACTGACAAGCTCAAAGCATAGACAAATGGGCTCCTTATAAAATATCATGACTTTGCTGTTCTGTTTTCCAAATGAAAACTGCAAATCTGGTGGACATTACTCTGTGAACATCTAAGCAAGGAATGATTGTTCAGGGCAATATTACTCTGATTTGCCATCTGTTTCAATATGCCAGGAATTTTTCACCTGTCCACACAGATGGAGCTTTGACAAAGTCATTTAAAAATACCTCTGAAAGGAATGATGAAAAGATGCTGAGACAATCAAATATTATAGCAGATGGCATGAATCCAACTGTAGCAATAATGCATATGAAATAATCAGGCCTCCATGCAAGTACTGTAACAATAGGAAAGATCTTCCAATTTGTCATCCACATAAAGACAGATATAGATCAAGTGAAACAAGAGAGGGCTTGGGGGATGGGCGGGGGGGAGAAGAACCCTGCTCACAATACAAAATTTTTAACCACCAAATATCCTGCCTCCCAAGTCAGGTTTGCCAGCGAAATAGCAGTGAATTCAATCACTGATGCCGACTGTCACTTCATGATTAAAAAATAGGATAAATCTTTGTCCTATTCAAGCCAATGAGAATTTTGCCACTGACATCACTGGGACCAGGATTTCACCCAGTGGGTTTACTTGAAAGGGAACGAAGTTACGTAAGTGTCAGCAAGACAGTTAATTTGTACACACCTCAAAGTCCTTTTATGAAAGAAGGCTAAGGAGAGTACTTTAACCTCTGAGACACAATCAGATGCTTCAAGCATAAACTTCAGGGCCCTATTTCATAACAGTAAGAATCATTTTGATATAAATGAGAAAACACAGAGTAGACTGGCTAACAGCATTTTGCTGGCTTTTTCTTTTCCTCTCTTTTTGTAGCTGGAGCTCATTTCATTTGTAAAGCTAGTAGCTTTACTTTGTTTCTCCTTGTAACGGGGTCACTACACTCTGCAGGTGTGCTTCCTTGTATCTAGTCTGGGATTGCAGCTCCCACTACAGCAGGTGCCCCTTGCTACTCATTGGTTGCTTTGCAACAGTCTTTGTTCCAGTAATTTGGCTCTCCAGCCAGGTCACTGTTTGGTCCACCCCTTCTGAAGTTACACAGTTCAGCAGGATCACTGTCCAAATGCATTTCCAGATTGGTCAGCCTCACTTTGGCCTGTGTACCACTATCTTAGTGACTGGCAGGGGAACCCAGGTCTCCCACTATACCAGGTTCCAGCCCAGAGACCCTCTAAGAGCAATCTAGGCCCTCAGTCCCCATCCCCTGTTGCTGTTTCCCTGGGCTCCTTCCTACCAAGCCTCCCGATCCTTTCTTTCTTGCTTCTGGGTTTACCACTGGAGCTTACTCTACTTCCATGGCTACTTAACCCTTCCCAGCCTTGTGTTAGACTCCTTACTACAGGACAGAATCCCACTGCATACTCTCCCCTTGGGGCTTTCTCCTGAGCCCGGATGACCTCCCTCCTTCCAGGAAGTGACTGCAGATTCCAGCCCCCTTCTGCTTTCAGCCCCTTGACTTTATAGAGCTGGCCTAGCACTTCCCTAGCTGGGCTTCACTCTCAATTAATCCTGGCCCTCTCTTTCAGGTGATGCCAGGTGACCCAACTGGCCTCTCATGCCCTTGTTAACCTTATTGGCTGGTGTTGGGGGCACACCCTATCTTTCAGTTGGAGGAGTGTGATTAATTGCCAACCTGGATTCCACCAAACTGCTTGCATTAGATCATTTCTACATTCACAGACCCGGATCACCAGGCTAGGCAACTAGAAGCTTCAAGGAATGTAATATTACAAAATGCATTTAATATTGCAAACATACGGACCAGGAGAAAGCATACTTGACTTGCATGGCCAGCTACTCAATCATTTTGAAAAAAACAAGTGGAGGCTCTAAAGTAAAAAGCTCTGGTTGATCAAAAGCAAAGATCAAACATCTCTCTTGTTTTGGGCAAAAAGAAAAAAAAAACTCAGATCATTCAACTTTTTAAGATTAAGTAGGGAATGAAAACTAGAATACATTTTATTCTGTGGTAGTGAACAAAATGTTTTGTCCACCAAAAAGGAAACTAAAAATGAAATTAAAATTTCCACCTTTGTAATGCTACTGTCCATAAAAGGAAACACCGTAAAAAGAGCCCAGTGCAAATAACAGGAAAGTCCTTGCTGAGCCTCTAGCCAAGTACTGGTGGAAGCAGCAGCTTGAGGTATGTGAAAAGCATATGACAAACAGGGAGGAGTAGGGGGATAGATTTGACTACAAAGTATAAATCTCAGGTCTCCACCATGACAAAATCTGAAAAAGAGATAATCAGTCAAAAAGGTAATGACTTCAGATGAAATGAGTGTTTTCAGGGATAAATGGTTCCTTATACTGAAACGATTTTGAGAGCAGATGGATAGAGGTACAAATCTCTGAGCAAACTGCAAGCTTGCAGGTTTTGCTTCATATATTAATTAAAACAAATTCTTGAAGATAAAAAGGCTAAGAGTAACAGTTTTCAGACTTTACTTTCTCATAGGCATAATGAAAAAGTGTAGAAAGTCTGCAGTTCTCAAGCATAAAGACCTGCACAAATATCCTGCAGGCACATGAGACATTAACATCTCTAATGTAATGTAAGTCTCTAAGGTGCCACAAGTACTCCTTTTCTATTAACATTAAGATATTACACAGATATGCAGAAATCTTGATTGAACACCCCATTTACAGACTCTAAACATCCAAGTGGGCTTATTCTGCAGATCACTGTAGTGTGGAATTTAACATTTGGTAGCCAGAGAGTTGCATGAAGATTGAGAGCAGACACTAAATTGGTAGGGAGACAACAGAGCAATACTGGGCACTAAAGAATTTATCTTCTAATGCAACTCCCATCAGCATAAGCAATCTGTTAAATCTGGAGTGAAAGGCATTGAAATATAATCCCTCACCCTCGCCAGTGGGCATACAATGTCACTGGGAGTTTAATTTCTTTTCAGATAGTCCACATGCAGTTTATGCATCATAAAAATATGCAAGTGAGAACAAACGGCAACCAGTCACTGAGCACTATGCCTGGAAATGCTTATAACAGCAGCAAGGGGGAAAGCCTCACATTTTAAATTCCAACAAAATTTCCTAGACAACTTGCCACAAATGCTTTGGCAGAATTATTTATTAAAATACTGGAGACTGAACAAGGAGCCACACTACATGGTACATTCACAGACAGCAGATGTTGGCATCATCTAACCATCTGATTAGACTAGTGTGTGGGGAAAAATCAGCATTATTCAGCAGCTCAGGATACATATTATTTGCTTACTATTTATGATCTCTCCCATTCAGCCTCAATTCTCTCTCATACCCACCAAAATTGCCATCCAAACCTTTACTTCCTTGCTCCAAGGGGCTCCTCAGAAAGGACTACCTTGAAGTTATAAATGAGAACTTGTAAAGTGCTCAGATACTACAGTACCAAGCCCAGTATCAATACCTGCAGACAGAATACCCCACCTGTTAGTGCTGTATTCTGGGCCTAAAGCACAAAGAGAAACCTACTGATTTAACAAAGGCTACTTTTTGTCCTTTGAAGGGACCCTATAAGGCAGGGGTTGTCAATAGGTGGACCGTGGGCCAAATCCGGACCATCAGATGCTTTTGAACGGACCCTGAAATCTTTTTATTTACTTATGATAATCATTATTGTCATTTATTATTTTCTTCTCTGGAGTCTGGACCTTGATCAAGAAATTTGGACCTTGACAGAAAATAACTGATTACCTCTGCTATAAGGCTACCACGAAGGCACCCATTTCCTGTCAGTTTCTAGTACACAATTTATCTGAGGAGGACAGTTAAAAGCCTAATATAAAAAGAGACTATCCCAAATCATCTATACCTTAGAAGTTAATTAAGTAAAGCAGCTGGTTTTCCATCACTAGTAAGAGCCCAAAAGTGATTGGCTGGATGTCACTAAGATCCCCATAATGAAGTTTCTGGAGGCTCTCTGCTCTTGGCAGTGTAGGTTCCTGGAGAGACTGACCCCCCACCCCCATAATTGTTGTATATTACCCACAGGAAACATACTAAATGAACTAAAACAGGGACAGCCATTACTGTAAGTCATTATCACTAACCACAACTGTCAGAACAATTCCAGTAAATCACTAATGGACTATATCGGCTTTTCTTCAAGTTTTACATACCATATGCAGCCTCAACATTACAAGCGCTGCTTTCATTACATGTTGTAACCCAGGGAAAAAGAGAATATATTTTTGGCCAAGAAACAATCAATACTTAATCATTCATATGCAAACGTTTTAAGGAGCAGCTTCACAAAAGCTGAACATTAACCTGACAAAAGAAACTGGATCTATCAAGATACAACACTACACACTAATTTGCATACACCTCTGAACAAGGGGACTGCACAAGTGCATCATGGGGAAGAGTGCTGTCTATTAATTGTATTCTTGCAGACAACGGATCATCATGACTCCCGTATCCCATTCCCAGTTCAATCACTGACTTACTGTGTAAGCTTGGGTAAGACAGTTCACTTCTCTGTCAAGTGGGCATAATAATGCTTACCTATTTTATAGGTGGGAGAGACAAAGTGAGGGACTGCAAGATTAATATCTTCAAAAGGATTACTGTCCTGCAAACAACAGCCCTAAATGTTGCTCAGGGTATTAATGCAAGTCATTTCCAGCAAAACCAACAAAGAATGAAAAATGAACAATTGAGGTTTTTCTTTTAATACTGTTCTGTTCACAACTCTATTAAAAAAATCTCTGTAGAAAGCCTTAATGTGCTCTGACTCCCCAATTCTGTGAATCTTCATCTGCTGTCTTTTTTTTTTTTTGAGAGAGAGAGAGATGCAGTAAAGCATGGGGCTTCCAGCTAGGGATTCGGCCAAATTACTGATATAGCAACCATCTGCCCATTCATTATGTTTCAAAAAATGATTCCTATAATTGCAGGGTTAAATACACAACACACTGAATGTCTGTCAGTTTTAAACTTTAAAGTGCACTCTACCTTTAAACCATCTGTAACACAAATTTGAGATGCAATTCAGTAATGTATGATGATCTGCAATGGTGTTTTGCCAACTTGATTTCTTGTAAAATTTCCTGCACTCTCAGGCTAGCCTTTTTATCTGCTGATAGTACAAGATGGCATTCTTCCAAAGGTGAAATTATACTCAATAGAAACAAGTCTCACAAGTGAAAGGAGCATTCTTCACGTTTTACCTGACAGCAAAGCTAAAGAGGCTGGGGATAGGGAGGGGGATGGAATCTAGTTCTTGTTACCAATGGGGATTTGAAGGAGATCACCTTTAGAAGGGGAGAGCCACTACACTATACCAAAATTCAGACCCCCAGGGACATCAAGAGGTCTGTTACAATGGCCAATGAAATTCAATGGCCAATGTTATGCTGGAGGACTGACTAGATCAACGGTTCTCATTCAGGGGGCCATGCTCCCCTGGGGGGCTATAAGCCAGCTTCACGGGTGCATGGGGCCCTGTGGCAGAAGCCCTAGCGCTCCCCGCAGGGCTGAAAGCCCCAAGCCCAGGGCTGAAACCTGGAGTCCCAAGCCCTGGTGCCCCCGTGGGGCAGAAGCCCCCAACCCCCAGCTGAAGCCCCCTGCACCCAGTCCCGCAAGGCTAAAGCCCCAAACTTCCACCCAGCCTGAAGGCTAAAATCTGGAGCCTAGAGGCCCACCCTGGCCAGCTCTGCGGCTGAAGCCCCAAGCCCCCCCTTGCTGAAGCCCTGAGACCCAGCCCGCAGGGCTAAAGCCCCCGACCCCTCATGCCTGCAGCCAAGAGTCCCAAGCCCCCCGCTCCTGCATCATAGAATCAAAGAATATCAGGGTTGGAAGGGACCTCAGGAGGTCATCTAGTCCAACCCGCTGCTCAAAGAAGGACCAATCCCCAACTAAATCATCCCAGCCAGGGCTTTGTCAAGCCTGACCTTAAAAACCTCTAAGGAAGGAGATTCCACCACCTCCCTAGGTAACGCATTCTAGTGCTTCACCACCCTCCTAGTGAAAAAGTTTTTCCTAATATCCAACCTAAACCTCCCCCACTGCAACTTGAGACCATTACTCCTCGTTCTGTCATCTGCTACCACTGAGAACAGTCTAGAGCCATCCTCTTTGGAACCCCCTTTCAGGTAGCTGAAAGCAGCTATCAAATCCCCCCTCATTCTTCTCTTCCGCAGACTAAACAATCCTAGCTCCCTCAGCCTCTCCTCATAAGTCATGTGTTCCAGTCCCATAATCATTTTTGTTGCCTTCTGCTGGAGTCTTCAAGGTGGGCAACTGAGAAGCAGAAAAATCCCAGTTTTGTTCTCCTGAATTTTTCTATAAATCCCTTCCCATGAAAATTTTTGCAGTCCACTTTTCACCCTCATTCAGGATGAACATTTTTTCAAAAATATGAAATTTCTCACTAGAAATGGTTTCTGTTTTCTAGTCAGCTCTGATTATTTACACCTCCAGAAAGACAGGGGATGGATTCAGAAATCGTTATTTCAATATAGCTCCATAAGTGTATATAATGCCATCCAGCGAATTGTGCCCAAAGGCATGAATGAGGCTGGCATTTCCAAAGATGCCTTATGGGATTTAGGTGCCCAAATTTGATTGCATTTGCAGCGGGAGTTACACATCTAGCTTCCTTGGACTCCTCTGCAAATCCCAGCAATAGATTGGTGGGAAAGGACAATGATCTCAGCAGCAGTCCTTTGCATGGGCTGGACAACAGTTTGTTTTACCCTACTCTAAGAGACTTTCCTCTTACAGAAAATCTCTTAAGTCCTTTGGGGCTAAAACACACAACCAATGATGTATAATAGGCATCTACAAAAGTAAGAGACATTTACAGATCCAAGGAAATTCTTTAAACAGTGTACATTATTTATACCGGGAATTCCGGGTTACTCTACTAGTCTGTTCTAAACCCATTCCCACCACTTTCTCAATGAATAAATAATAAAATACTTGCAAAACCCAGTTTTCAAGGCCACCCCACCTTTGCAATAACTTATCAACCAGAGTTGTGATGAGTTTTAAAACAAGGCAACCCCATGGTAATGAAAACTACAAGAATGCAATATCCCGCTAATTCTCACAGACGCACCAAATAACCCCCACGCCAGAAATGTAGTCTTAATTTCATGCTAGCTGAAGTTAAATGGATATGAATACATGGTAACAGCATTGTAAGCGCTTTACTTACTGTTTTGCACTAAAATATTTTTCAGCCCACACAACAGAAATGTGGGTGCATAAGGGTCTTCTTTCCAGTCAATTAATAGTGTTCACATACATTATGCACACACACAGCATATCACCTATTACAACTGCTATTGTCTTGTTTGATGAGAGGTGAGACTGCTCCCTGCAACAGTAAACTTCGACAACGTACGAAGTGATTACAGAGGATGTCCATGTAACAACTTGCCTCAGGTATGAAATTTATGAAGAAAATGAGACCGGGTAGTTGCAAGATCACACATTTCAAACATCACTCCTTAGAATCATAGAATATCAGGGTTGGAAGGGAACTCAGGAGGTCATCTAGTCCAACCCCCTGCTCAAAGCAGGGCCAACCCCAACGAAATCATCCCAGCCAGGGCTTTGTCAAGCCTGACCTTAAAAACTTCTAAGGAAGGAGATTCCACCACCTCCCTAGGTAACGCATTCCAGTGTTTCACCACCCTCAAAGTGAAAAAGTTTTTCCTAATATCCAACCTAAATCTCCCCCACTGCAACTTGAGACCATTACTCCTTGTTCTGTCATCTGCTACCACTGAGAACAGTCTAGAGCCATCCTCTTTGGAACCCCCTTTCAGGTAGTTGAAAGCAGCTATCAAATCCCCCCTCATTCTTCTCTTTCATAGACTAAACATCCCCAGTTCCCTCAGCCTCTCCTCATAAGTCACGTGTTCCAGTCCCATAATCATTTTTGTTGCCCTCCGCTGGACTCTTTCCAATTTTTCCACATCCTTCTTGTAGTGTGGGGCCCAAAACTGGACACAGTACTCCAGATGAGGCCTCACCAGTGTTGAATAGAGGGGAACGATCACGTCCCTCAATTTGCTGGCAATGCCCCTACTTATGCAGCCCAAAATGCCATTGGCCTTCTTGGCAACAAGGGCACGTTGTTGACTCATATCCAGCTTCTCGTCCACTGTAACCCCTAGGTCCTTTTCTGCAGAACTGCTGCCGAGCCATTCGGTCCCTAGTCTGTAGTGGTGCATTGGATTCTTCCGTCCTAAGTGCAGGACTCTGCACTTGTCCTTGTTGAACCTCATCAGATTTCTCTTGGCCCAATCCTCCAATTTGTCTAGGTCCCTCTGTATCCTATCCCTACCTTCCAGCGTATCTACCTCTCCTCCCTGTTTAGTGTCATCTGCAAACTTGTTGAGGGTGCAATCCGCACCATCCTCCAGATCATTTATGAAGATATTGAACAAAACCGGCCCCAGGACCGACACTTGGGGCACTCCACTTGATACCGGCTACCAACTAGACATGGAGCCATTGATCACTACCCGTTGAGCCCAACAATCTAGCCAGCTTTCTATCCACCTTACAGTCCATTCATCCAGCCCATACTTCTTTAACTTGCTGGCAAGAATACTGTGGGAGACCGTGTCAAAAACTTTGCTAAAGTCAAGGAACAACACGTCCACTGCTTTCCCTTCATCCACAGAGCCAGTTATCTCGTCATAGAAGGCAATTAGATTAGTCAAGCATGACTTGCCCTTGGTGAATCCATGCTGACTCTTCCTGATCACTTTCCTCTCCTCTAAGTGCTTCAGAATTGATTCCTTGAGGACCTGCTCCACGATTTTTCCAGGGACTGAGGTGAGGCTGACAGGCCTGTAGTTTCCAGGATCCTCCTTCTTCCCTTTTTTAAAGATGGGCACTACATTAGCCTTTTTCCAGTCGTCCGGGACTTCCCCCGATCGCCACGAGTTTTCAAAGATAATGGCCAATGGCTCTGCAACCACATCCGCCAACTCCTTTAGCACTCTCGGTTGTTTGAAGTACACAAAGCTGACAGGTTAGTCATTCCATTAAAACGCTGTGCTGAGGCGGTAAGTAAATGCCTTGATGTTACTCAAAACGGGCATTTAAATTTGCTACAGACTGACTGACGGGTACTTCACAGCAAGACACCAACAAGATGTAAAACTACAAACAGGGGAGGCAAATGTTATAAAGCAATTATTCAGCATAAACTCTGAACACTGAACTCAGTGGGGAAGGCTCCTTTAAGAATAAAATAGCTTTTTCAAATATTGTAAGCAAAAGTGATACTGCAGAACAAAGCCGTCACTGACTCTGCTCAAGATGTGCTTCTGCTTTATTAGAACTAGCCCATGTCAAAGACTTTCAATAATTGTTAGGCTCCTAATTTAAATAAAAACCTTGGGGGACAAAGCTGTTCTAGTTAAGAATTGGAGTTCAAAAGAATGCTGGAAGCAAATCAAACATACATCTTTTGCTTGTTTATTTCAAAAACAGGCAACCAGATGCACAAGCACACGTGGCTTTTTAACTTTCCTTGATGTATGGTTTAATTCCCCACACACATCCCACCCCACCCCACCCTCGTAGTACTGTTTCTAGGTTAAAGCACAGAACTGGGAGTCAGAGCTGGGCTTTATTCCCAGCTCTGCGCTCACTGATCTTGAGCAACTCACTCCCCCTCTTTGTGCCGAATTTCCCTTTTCTGTATCAGAACTACTTCCAACAGGTGGGTTAGGTTTTTTACTATCTGCAGTTATTTCTAAATTTAATGTCTTTTTAAACATTTAGGCCTTTTGATTTAAAAAAACAACAACAACATTTGTCTAGTAATTACTCTCTTTTATGCCTTAATCAATTTGGTTATTTCACATGAAAAACAACCAAGTTATTTATTTTTGAAAAGTTGCAACTTGGCATCCTTAAGATTACTTCTATATAAAAAGCCACATTAGGGAAGGCCATTCTACCTAGATCTAAAGCAAAATTTATTTGGGGTTCTTCACCGAGACTTTAACGATCATTGTCCATGTCATAAATTCATTAATTCAACATGACAGTCTCCAATCAGAAGAGTCTTTGGACTAGAATAAAGAGTACTGTGTAGGTCAAGAATGAAGAGTGGAGTAAGGCAGAGAATGTGCCCATGACTGGAACAAAAAAAAGGATAAACGCAAGTCAGGAATATGGTATATTGATACCACTGAAGTGGGAAGGATGAAACCCGAATTAGCAGCGTGCTCCAAGTCTACCTGCATTCCGCGGAGAAGCTTGCACAGTTCAGCCTACAATACACCCAATGTTATTAGCTGCCAAACTTTGTCTGTGTATTTCATTTTAGATCATATCAAGGAATAAAATTAGCACAACAATCACAATATTTAAAACAGTTTGTAGCTGGAGCCCTGCGTTTGAAAAGCAAAGCAGCCATTAGGAAAACATTCAAGAAAAAAAATATGTTCAACAACTTTCTTTTCAGGATGCAACCAATTTAACTAACATGTATGAACTGTTGGTTGGGTAGTAGCTTATGTTTTCTTTAGGTGGTTGTTGTTTTAATAGCACATAGTATGCTCCGACAGATATGAACTTAGGGAAGGCCCACAGCCAGTTCTGATTTCTTATTTCTCACTGTACCCTGCTATTGCAGGAGATCCTCTTGGGGGGATAGGAAATGGATGAACAAAGCAGACAAAACAATTGAAACCCATTACGCTCCATTGATTCACCATATTTGAGCTAGCTACCATGTCTCCATGGGTCTAGGAAAGGGTCTGAGTACAGTATTGGGCTAGCTGTTACAGCTCACTGAATGACTGGTTGGCAACTATTAATCTGCAGCCAATGTTAGGGATAACTATGTCACTACACAGACAAATTACACAAAATTCACCTAAATTATCTCAGAATGCCAAGTGCCAATACTAGATTTAACTTAAAAAAAAAGATAAATGAAGACACTTAATAGTAAAGCTTGTAGCATAAATGCCAAGTCAAAGATTTCAGGTTTTTTTAAATGTGCCAGCTCTTATGTGACTGATTTTCTATTTGCAAAATTCCCAACTTATGTGACTTATTCAAGTGTGGAAAAAAAGGTAACTCCAATGTCAAGGGATTTGTTGGATCATACCCTCACAGTGCAGGAGAGTTCTCTTAATAGCTGGCGGACAATACAGATTGCACAGTCATGTTAGTAATAGTCAGCCCCTAAAAAGAAATACAAATTCAAAGCACAGGCTGCTGCACCCTCTTTAACTCTGCCTGTTTTCACAGGGTATTACAGCTCAGCTGGTACCTACCACCACACAGATCCAAGATCCATAATATATGTAGACATGATAGCACAAAGCAGGATTGGATGTTGACTTTAACGCAGAATATCATTGCAGAAAATATTTGAGATGAACATGATTCACCATAATTAGTCCTAATCATAGAATCATAGAATATAAGGGTTGGAAGGGACCCCAGAAGGTCATCTAGTCCAACCCCCTGCTCAAAGCAGGACCAATTCCCAGTTAAATCATCCCAGCCAGGGCTTTGTCAAGCCTGACCTTAAAAACCTCTAAGGAAGGAGATTCTACCACCTCCCTAGGTAACGCATTCCAGTGTTTCACCACCCTCTTAGTGAAAAAGTTTTTCCTAATATCCAATCTAAACCTCCCCCACTGCAGCTTGAGACCATTACTCCTCGTTCTGTCATCTGCTACCATTGAGAACAGTCTAGAGCCATCCTCTTTGGAACCCCCTTTCAGGTAGTTGAAAGCAGCTATCAAATCCCCCCTCATTCTTCTCTTCTGCAGGCTAAACAATCCCAGCTCCCTCAGCCTCTCCTCATAACTCATGTGTTCTAGCCCCCTAATCATTTTTGCTGCCCTTCGCTGGACTCTCTCCAATTTATCCACATCCTTCTTGAAGTGTGGGGCCCAAAACTGGACACAGTACTCCAGATGAGGCCTCACCAATGTCGAATAGAGGGGAACGATCACGTCCCTCGATCTGCTCGCTATGCCCCTACTTATACATCCCAAAATGCCATTGGCCTTCTTGGCAACAAGGGCACACTGCTGACTCATATCCAGCTTCTCGTCCACTGTCACCCCTAGGTCCTTTTCCGCAGAACTGCTGCCTAGCCATTCGGTCCCTAGTCTGTAGCTGTGCATTGGGTTCTTCCGTCCTAAGTGCAGGACCCTGCACTTATCCTTATTGAACCTCATCAGATTTCTTTTGGCCCAATCCTCCAATTTGTCTAGGTCCCTCTGTATCCTATCCCTCTCCTCCAGCGTATCTACCACTCCTCCCAGTTTAGTATCATCCGCAAATTTGCTGAGAGTGCAATCCACACCATCCTCCAGATCATTTATGAAGATATTGAACAAAACCGGCCCCAGGACCGACCCTTGGGGCACTCCACTTGATACCGGCTGCCAACTAGACATGGAGCCATTGATAACTACCCGTTGAGCCCGACAATCTAGCCAGCTTTCTACCCACCTTGTAGTGCATTCATCCAGCCCATACTTCCTTAACTTGCTGACAAGAATACTGTGGGAGACCGTGTCAAAAGCTTTGCTAAAGTCAAGAAACAATACATCCACTGCTTTCCCTTCATCCACAGAACCAGTAATCTCATCATAGAAGGCGATTAGATTAGTCAGGCATGACCTTCCCTTGGTTGATCCATGCTGGCTGTTCCTGATCACTTTCCTCTCATGCAAGTGCTTCAGGATTGATTCTTTGAGGACCTGCTCCATGATTTTTCCAGGGACTGAAGTGAGGCTGACTGGCCTGTAGTTCCCAGGATCCTCCTTCTTCCCTTTTTTAAAGATTGGCACTACATTAGCCTTTTTCCAGTCATCCGGGACTTCCCCGGTTCGCCACGAGTTTTCAAAGATAATGGCCAATGGCTCTGCAATCACAGCCGCCAGTTCCTTCAGCACTCTCGGATGCAACTCGTCCGGCCCCATGGACTTGTGCACGTCCAGCTTTTCTAAATAGTCCCTAACCACCTCTATCTCCACAGAGGGCTGGCCATCTCTTCCCCATTTTGTGATGCCCAGCGTAGCAGTCTGGGAGCTAACCTTGTTAGTGAAAACAGAGGCAAAAAAAGCATTGAGTACATTAGCTTTTTCCACATCCTCTGTCACTAGTTTGCCTCCCTCATTCAGTAAGGGGCCCACACATTCCTTGGCTTTCTTCTTGTTGCCAACATACCTGAAGAAACCCTTCTTGTTACTCTTGACATCTCTGGCTAGCTGCAGCTCCAGGTGCGATTTGGCCCTCCTGATAACATTCCTACATGCCCGAGCAATATTTTTATACTCTTCCCTGGTCATATGTCCAACCTTCCACTTCTTGTAAGCTTCTTCTTTATGTTTAAGATCCGCTAAGATTTCACCATTAAGCCAAGCTGGTCGCCTGCCATATTTACTATTCTTTCGACTCATCGGGATGGTTTGTCCCTGTAACCTCAACAGGGATTCCTTGAAATACAGCCAGCTCTCCTGGACTCCTTTCCCCTTCAAGTTAGTCCCCCAGGGGATCCTGGCCATCCGTTCCCTGAGGGAGTCGAAGTCTGCTTTCCTGAAGTCCAGGGTCCGTATCGTGCTGCTTACCTTTCTTCCCTGTGTCAGGATCCTGAACTCAACCAACTCATGGTCACTGCCTCCCAGATTCCCATCCACTTTTGCTTCCCCCACTAATTCTACCCGGTTTGTGAGCAGCAGGTCAAGAAAAGCGCCCCCCCTAGTTGGCTCCTCTAGCACTTGCGCCAGGAAATTGTCCCCTACGCTTTCCAAAAACTTCCTGGATTGTCTATGCACCGCTGTATTGCTCTCCCAGCAGATATCAGGAAAATTAAAGTCACCCATGAGAATCAGGGCATGCGATCCAGTAGCTTCCGTGAGCTGCCGGAAGAAAGCCTCATCTACCTCATCCCCCTGGTCCGGTGGTCTATAGCAGACTCCCACCACTACATCACTCTTGTTGCACACACTTCTAAACTTAATCCAGAGACACTCAGGTTTTTCTGCAGTTTCGTACCGGAGCTCTGAGCAGTCATACTGCTCCCTTACATACAGTGCTACTCCCCCACCTTTTCTGCCCTGCCTGTCCTTCCTGAACAGTTTATATCCATCCATGACAGTACTCCAGTCATGTGAGTTATCCCACCAAGTCTCTGTTATTCCGATCACGTCATAGTTCTTTGACATCACCAGGACCTCCAGTTCTCCCTGCTTGTTTCCAAGGCTTTGTGCATTTGTATATAAGCACTTGAGATAACCTGTTGATTGCCCCTCATTCCCAGTATGAGGCAGGAGCCCTCCCCTCACAGACATTCCTGCCTGTGCTTCCTCCCGGTATCCCGCTTTCCCACTTACCTCAGGGCTTTGGTCTCCTTCCCCGGTGAACCTAGTTTAAAGCCCTCCTCACTAGGTTAGCCAGCCTGCTCGCGAAGATGCTCTTCCCTCTCTTCGTTAAGTGGAGCCCGTCTCTGCCTAGCACTCCTTCTTGGAACACCATCCCATGGTCGAAGAATCCAAAGCCTTCTCTCCGACACCACCTGCGTAGCCATTCGTTGACTTCCACGATTCGACGCTCCCTACCTAGGCCTTTTCCTTCCACGGGGAGGATGGACGAGAACACCACTTGCGCCTCCAACTCCTTTATCCTTCTTCCTAGAGCCACATAGTCCGCAGTGATCCGCTCAAGGTCATTCTTGGCAGTATCATTGGTGCCCACGTGGAGAAGCAGGAAGGGGTAGCGATCCGAGGGCTTGATGAGTCTCGGCAGTCTCTCCGTCACATCGCGAATCTTAGCCCCCGGCAAGCAGCAGACTTCTCATCAGACTAGCAAACTAATACTAGTTAGTCAAAGCTGGTATTCTCTTTAATTCTATGTTGAAATACACATATGTCTTCCCTAATTTGACTTTTTATATAGAAGTAGTCTTAAGGATGCCAAGTTACAACTTTTCAAAGATAAATATCTAAGCTATTTTTCAATAACAAATAACAAATTTGAAACAACAAAACTGATTAAGGCAGAAAAGAGTAATAACTAGCCAAATGTTGTTGTCTTTTTAAATCAAAAGTTTCAAATTATTATGGTTAAGTCACGGGTCTTCAAAATGGCACTTACACATTAACATTCTTACAGAGCCTCAACTCTAGTGGCAGATCATGCACATGTGTATCACTAATCCACACAGCTAACAAGACAGCTAGAAAGAAACCACAAATTTGGTTTTAGAAAGCTAATGCTTTCAGATAACCATAGTGATTAATTATAATGATTAAAGAATACATGTTAGCCTCTTAAATCTCATTGATTTAGCTCTATGCAAGGTCAATGTCTGGCACACATGGCATGTTCTACAATAAACCTTTTTCTTTATAAAGGGTGTTTTGGATCCTCATGTTTTTGAAAAACCTTCAGTATTAAGTATGTAGGGATGAAAAGCAATCAGATGGTAATTTTATTCTAATAAACCTTAAACTCCATTTTTAAAGGGGAAAACGCTCTTAAATGCTGGAGTGATTGGCTGATGTTCATGTGCTTTTATTTCAGTTATTTATAAATAATAGAGAGCATCTCTCTCCACCACCTGCAAGCTTTGAACTTTCCCAAAATCTCAAAGTAGTTCAGTGACTTGCTTATATAGTTATAGAATTGCATTCATATGAGCTATGAAGCTTTTTCCAGAAATAAATGACTTATCTATTAGGTAATATTTGCGCTGGCTTGGTAGCCTTGTGGATAACTATCATGTGATACACCTTGGGAGTGCTGGAGAGGCAGCTCCTTTGAGTACGTCTACACTGCAATTAGACACACATTGCTGGCCCACACCAGCTAACATGGGCTTATGGGGCTTGGGCTAATGGGATGTTTAATTGCGGTGTAGATATCTGGGCACAGGCTATAGCCCTATCTCTGGGACCCTCTCACATTCCAAGGTCTCAGAGCTCAGGCTCCAGCCCAAGCCTGAACATCTACAAGACAATTCAACAGCCCCTTAGCCTGGAGCCCTGAAAGCCCAAGTTGGCTGGCATGGGCCAGCTGCGGGTTTTGAATTGCAGTGTAGACAGACAGTTTGAGGAGGAGAAGTGCCTTGTGTCATTCTCACATATCCCCCTCAGCTGATGGTGAAGCACCATTTATAGGCTCTTAAAGGAAGCCCATGCAGTCAGTACACACAAACCCAGCTAAAGGAAGGATGCAGTGACAGATGAGGGTAATCAAGAAAATTTGGAGGATGGTCTGGTTTGAAATTCCCTAGAAAAAATAAAATCAGCAAGGATAAACGTGTTTAGAAACTAGAAACACTTTGAATTATCATGTACCTTTAGATAAACTATGCCAATCTCAGTGTTCCAGACACCCACTCTCCCCTCATTTAAATCACTCTCCTGAAGGCCCCCAACAAAAGACAAACTTATGTATGAGTTTGTCAATTTACTATTCCAAATCCTCTGTGTCCAGTCTTATCTTTCAGACTAAGTTCATGGCGCAGGGGACCACTTATGTGTATTTTATACTGCACCAGGCACACCAGCAGCACTTAATAAAAAGTAAAATGATGGTAATAAAGAATTATATATGCATTCTTGCTAAGTTTTAAAAAGCATAAGCTTTACCAGGAGTCCTTGAACACCTTGTCACTTCCTACCTCCTCCTTCGTGCAAGCTGGCCCAAATTCATAAGATTTGCAATCTCAAAATGTTCACAGATGGCATACAGTATCTTCACTTGTGCTATATGCCATCTGTGAACACCAGGAAAGTGAGAATCAATTTGGACTCCTGCCTAACACCTGAAATAAAGAGTCTAAGGAAATTCTGACTCAAGAGTCTAAATTCACTAAGCATAAATATGCTGTCTATAGCTTCAGGAGGAAAGAGTATAGATGCAGATGATTGTATACACAAGGTCCTCTCCAAAATTGGTCTTTTTGGATGTTCAAAATTCTGCTTAGAGAGGCCATTTACGACACACAGGCGCCAAGGTAATCACTTTAGCCTCTCTCATCGGTTAGTTGTAGCATGAATAAGTATCCTTTATCTGAGTCAGCCTCTTTAAATCTGTCATTCAAATTGCACACAAACCGCACAAACTGATGGTATTTAACTGCACTTGGCGAAAAAACTATCCAACAAAGCTCCACAGACTCTTGTCGTTAGTGCCCAGCAGACAGACACTTTAACCTAGTTTTCTGAATCCCTTCTCCCTGTCCGCCTTCCAGTTTAGTAGACAATGTTGTGTGGCCTTGTATTAGAAGCACACAGTAAGTTTGTGGCCAATCAAATTATATCACATCAGAAACTTATACAGGAAAATATTCCAAATTAAATGCATTTACTATAGCTGCTTTCTTTCAGTCTTTGTGGATTTCTTCGTAACTATCTAGGACGGGAAAAAATGACTCAATATAAGAAGCTGCTTTGGTTAAAAAAAACTATCAAAGTTAGGACAACACCGTGACAAGGATAAATGGGCCTCATACTGTTATAGTAACTGAATGAGGTTATACTGCCTCCAAATTAAACCACAATTTAAAGAACTTTACTCAGCAGCAGCTTTAAAAAAAACGTACACCACCCTACTTCAGCAAGTCTCAAACTGTGGTCCAGAGAGCCTGCAATCACCTGGTGCTGTCTCATGGCTCCTCCTCCTTTCCATCTGCTTCTACGGGCAGCCTGAGTGGGAATAAGGGGTCAGATTAGGAATCTTGCTACCTAAGAGAAGGCAAAGGAACAGGGCTGCACGCTAACGGCATGCACTTACCGATAGATCAGTACTGCTGCAATCGATGCTGCAGAGTGTCGATTGAGTGGGTCTGGTGAACTACACTGCCCCAAGAAGCATAAGGGAAGTCAACAGGAGACGCTCTCCTGTTGACACAGCACAGTGTAGCCACCGTGGTAAGTGGATCTAACTACGTCGACTTCAGTTACGTTATTCACCCAAACGAAGCTGCATAACTTAGATCGATTTATCGTAGTGTAGACCAGCCCTTAGACTAAGCATATACAGAGAGAAAGGAGAAGCAAGCGGCGGAGAAACACAAGCAAAAGAGCAAGGAGACAGAGGAAAAAGAAAAAGGGCCAGGAGGGGAAATGAAATGACCAGGAGGTAATTTGCTTATATCGAAGAAAGTTAAAGCTACCTAAATACTGTACTTGCCTAATATGACTTTTTCCACATAAACTACTGCTGTAGTTCCCACAAATATGTTTCGTGATTGCCATTAGGATCAGGCCTGGGAGGACAAAGGTCTGCAAGACAATCTCTCCAAGATCTGGCCACATGATGAAAATGTTTGAAAATCTTCAGTTTCATACAGATTGGTCATTACTGCATGTGGCTATTTCAGACCAATCAACAATAGGTAATCAGGAACAGGTAATCTGGTCTGTGGCGACTTGAGAAAGCAATAATAATATTTAGCACTAATATAGTATTTTAGCTGTGTTTAAAGCATCGTACAAGCATTAACTCATTTACCCTAAACACCCCTGTGAATTAGTCAAGTATTATTATGCACTATGTATTATTTATTAACAACACCATTAAGAAGTCAGAGTAGATTCCTGTATTTCTTTCACTCACATCTTATTCCCCCCTCTTCTTTCTTCTGAATACTGAGCACATTCCTCTTCTATCTGCTTTCCCTTCTATTGTTTCTGGGCTTCTTTGTTCCCATCACAACCACAGGATACAATTAGCACAAGGTCACTCTAGTTCCACAGAGATTTTTGGGCACTTGAGAGAATGTGTCCCTCAGCTAAGTAACACAAACTCTTCTTTTATTTCTAGTGTATATTATTGTACAAGCTAGATGATAACAGTCACTCATTCTGAGACCTTGGAGAACTGAAATATCAAAATTAAATAATACATAGGGCCTTATAAAACCCTCAAAGAGAAAAACCTACCAACGGTGTGCACTTTTATCTAACCAGTGCATACACATGCCCCTCTATATGTCTCCCCTTGGGAAGGACAGATATTCAAAACAAAATAAAGCAGCAGAGCCAAAAGTCAATGATGCAGTGACCCCACATGACGATACAGATAGATCACAGCAAGAGCTGACGTATTACGTTTAACACATCTATGGAGTGCTTCACTTAGTTCTTCAATGAGTGCAATGCGTGTAATAAAATCTCTATATATGAATTTTTGGAAGTCAGAGAAAGGATAGATAAAATCGCTTACACCCAACCATCAATGTCAGCAAACAGCATTAATTTAATCCACATAAATTGCAGATATGTGATATGAAGAAAACGTTCACACACTCTATACTGCCAGTTTAAACTAACACATTAGCTCCTTCTCTGCTGATTTAGGATACAACTCCTATCAGGTTTCAAAGTGGTAGACGTGTTAGTCTGTATCAGCAAAAAGAAAGAGGAGTCCTTGTGACACCTTAGAGACTAACAAATTTATTTGAGCATAAGCTTTCGTGGGCTAAATTACCTGGTCAATTACTGTAGAACTTCCCAGTGCTACATTTTCCAAAAGTAAATGCTGAGCAGACAGGGCTCTTTCCTCTTAGGACAGCACTTTCAACGAGGTTTCTAAACTGTTAAATCTGGTCCATTCATCATTAAGGATGCTGCTTCTTTTTGACAGAAAACAGTACTCCAAGAAAGATAATGATTTATTTGCTCATCTTGCCAAAAAATGTACTAACAGGAAAAGCGGGACAAACTTGTCTGTTTAACTGTAAGAACCTGAGAGAAGTAAATTTCCACAAGTGAAGTGCACACATTTATCTATTAGGCTTGGAGCCTCTGCATAAGATGGGAATGCAAAAACAGAACAATATTTCACCTAATTTCTGGTCTTCCTCCCTTAACAACTATTGAGACCTTTACATGATTATCTTTTACCTCAACCTATCCACAGCCCCAAACAACTCATTTACCTGTCCAGAGCGGTGGAAAACTGTCCTTGATCTATCTCTCGAGCAAGAATAATTTAGCACTAAATGGGATTTTTAAAAGTTCTGTGGATTATTTAAATCTTTTATCTAAAGCCACTAGGAATTTCTAGACAAGTCTGATTTCCTTTTAAAGCTCAGAATCAAAGAAGCTACAAAAATAATGGAATTCCTTTAATTCACAATTGTGAAGGGTTCAGATGGAGGGCGGAGAACCAGACAAATTCCCCCTAGTGTCTTTGGAAACCCTGCTGCTCTTGAGCCTGCCAGAACAGGAGTCAGAAGCCTAAACGGAGCTGAGGGTAGTATGCATCCAGCACTCTGTGCTGTTAAAGTCCCCAATGAAGACTGAGCAGCAGCACTATGGGATGGTAGTGCAAAAACCAACTGAACTGTGCAAACCAGCGCTCACTGCCAAACTAGCATTTGTACCAGCAGACACTGGTCAGCCCTACTCAGGGTAAGTGCAATCCGCACAATGGCACAATCACTTGTGCACGACTGGTAGCAATTTTCCATACTTCAAACATGCCGGGAGTCCACCCAATGGTTGGGATGTCAACATTCTCTAGGAATCTAAGCCAGCTGTGGGTAAGGGGCTCTTTTCACCCAAACTATTGTATGTAAACATCTCTGAACTCTCCTCCCCTTTACAATTCATCTACATATAACCAAGCAAATCAATCCTCCATTTCGCACTCGCATAATCTTTCCAGAAGAGATAACAAATATATTACACTACTAAATGTAGCAGATTAATATGCTGCATGAAGGCCTTTGAGTGCTCTGGATTTTGAAAAAAAAAATCAACAAAGAAAAAGCTGAATCCACAGAAGAGACTTTAGAAATTCTAGTGAGTGAACATGCCTAGTAATTCCTTCAAGTGCCTGATTAGCATTTTGCTAAATCAAGCTTCAATAGTTAATGCCAACTTGGGGGTGGTTTTTTTCACTTTACTGAATGTTTTAAGCCGCTGCCTTTAACATTTACTTCCATTCAGTCTCAAAGCAAAGGAAGCAATTGGTTTTCCCCACAGAAAACTGTAAGAACTGTTTAGCCCTACAGTATGAAATCAGTAGTATGTCAAACTGCTGTCCCTATGAGTGCCCAAGCTCCTGTCCCAGAGTGCCACAATGAACAACAACTTCTCTTGAGAATGATCACAGCGCAGGTTATTTTCCCGCTGGGAGAAAGAGTAAAAAGGTAAATTCAGAAAGAAAGCAGGAGTTACTCTAGAAGGGATTCCGTGTCCCTCCACAAAATCCTCAGAGAGCCACACTCACAGCACCCCTGAAGTGCAGAAAAATTATTGCATTTCTTGTTGGTTCTCTTCTAGTTTCTACCATTAATCAGATGCCACTGTAGACCGTAAGATCTAATACTTGCCGACATGATTTCTGAGGAGTATTTTCAGAGCAAAGAGAACATTGCCAAGAGTAACCGTTGTCTCCTTTTAGCCCCTTCTCATACATAAGAAGAAAGGGTGAAGGATGAGCCTGGACTCTGCTGGGTGAACTATAGCCCATGGATCTGATAATGGCATATGACAGAGTCTGGTTAGGGAGAAGCACATAGTACTCCTTTAAAAACATTATTAGATAGCATCATGGGAACCACCAGCTCTCCTGATTGTGCCTTGTAGAAGAAGGTAGTTAAATGCAGTGGACAACCAAGTCAATTCTTACTACAACCAGCCATTACCAGGACTTAAAATAAACATGCAGTAGGCTGAAATATTTAATATATCAATGACAGGGTCAACACAGTGCTTCATATTGGCAAGTATTCCACAAGGCTGTGCTACAGGACCAATGTTTTCTCAGTAACTAATGAAAATCATCCACTAAGTTTGTCTCCATCCCTTTTTCTTGAGAAGGCTGCGGCAGAGCTCCAATTTCATTTTATTTTTTAAATATTTAAGTTCTCTTACTGTCACCTTCATAACTGATTCAGACACTTCAGCTCTCTCTACCAAATAGCCTGGCATCACAGCCTCTCTGCAGTGCACACCCTCTGCAAGCAGGTCCTGAGCATCTCGAAATTCACAGAGTTTTGTCAGAAACTCATTTGGTATAATTTGCTAGATCCTTCTGGTTTCTATGGACCATTCGCCAGCTTCCACAGCTTCTTGGCAGTAATATCACACTAATTACTTTCTCTGATGACAAGTATGTTGAAATCCTTTAATATTTTCTATGCCAATATCTATTTTTGAGCTAAGGATTCTCACTTGAAAAGTTCTGAATATCTTGCAAGCTCTTGATTTCTTGCCAGTTTTCTTATGCTTTGACAACACATTTCTGCACATACCTCAGAGTTATCTCTAGTTTGCAGAGTGCCCTTCCATGTTCTGCCATGACATTGTTTCCTCTGGGTTTCCAACACATTTCAAATAACTTCTCATTCTATATAATTTTTTATACATTTTTTTGTTTTTAACGTTTTAATTAAAAAAAAACTTCTTACATTTTGCAATCAGTCCCTGGAAGATGTTTTCTCTAGTTCTGAAGATGTTTTCCTTTTGCCTAACAGACTGGAGGGTTTGTTGGAAAATGTATTGAAGAGCTATTTTATTTAATGCAGCTACAGTATTAATTTATATGAAGGTAATTAGAAGAAACTGACTTGTGGTGGATGAATGACTGGAACTCCCCAGTTCCAAATAGTTTCAACTAATTGTAGGACTAATGGTCAGTTTTAATTTCAAAGTCTAGGCCAGCATATTTAGTGGTAGCTGTTGAAACTCTTCCCATACACGCAGTAGGAATTTCTTCCACACTTAAAAAAACTGCTCTGAAAAAGTAAGCAGAAATCATTACATAGGTGCTGAAGTATTTATTTCCATTTGAACTGGAATTTTAAGTGTCGACTGTTGCATTGTGTTTAACTACTCTGTACAACTACTAGTAAATCTCACACGGTGTGGGGGGGGGAATAAAAATCTCAGACAGTTGTAAGACAACTGCATTTTTAAAGTGACTATATAAAGAAAAGTTATACTTCACGCGAATCCCTAACAGCTATTTCATCTTTGTCAAGGTTCCTTCCCCACTCTGAACTCTAGGGTACAGATGTGGGGACCTGCATGAAAAACCCCCTAAGCTTATTTTTACCAACTTAGGTTAAAACTTCCCCAAGGTACAAACTATTTTACCTTTTGCCCTTGGACTTTATTGCTGCTACCACCAAACGTCGAACAAATATATAACAGGGAAAGAGCCCACTTGGAAACATCTTTCCCCCAAAAATCCTCCCCAAACCCTACACCCCCTTTTCTGGGGAAGGCTTGATAAAAATCCTCACCAATTTGCATAGGTGAGCACAGACCCAAACCCTTGGGCCTTAAGAACAATGAAAAAGCAATCAGGTTCTTAAAAGAAGAATTTTAATTGAAGAAAAAAAGTAAAAGAATCACCTCTCTAAAATCAGGATGGTAAATACCTTACAGGGTAATCAGATTCAATAATCAGAGAGTCCCTCTAGGCAAAACCTTAAGTTACAAAAAGACACAAAAACAGGAATATACATTCCATTCAGCACAGCTTATTTTATCAGCCATTTAAACAAAACAGGTTTCAGAGTAGCAGCCATGTTAGTCTGTATTCGCAAAAAGAAAAGGAGGACTTGTGGCACCTTAGAGACTAACCAATTTATTTGAGCATGAGCTTTCGTGCATCCGATGAAGTGAGCTGTAGCTCACGAAAGCTTATGCTCAAATAAATTTGTTAGTCTCTAAGGTGCCACAAGTCCTCCTTTTCTTTAAACAAAACAGAATCTAACGCATACCTAGCTAGATTACTTACCAACTTCTAAAACTCCATTCCTTTTCTCAAAAAGAAAAGGAGTACTTGTGGCACCTTAGAGACTAACCAATTTATTTGAGCATGAGCTTTCGTGAGCTACAGCTCACTTCATCGGATGCATACCGTGGAAACTGCAGCAGACTTTATATACACACAGAGATCGTGAAACCATACCTCCTCCCGCCCCACTGTCCTGCTGGTAATAGCAGGACAGTGGGGCGGGAGGAGGTATGGTTTCACGATCTCTGTGTGTATATAAAGTCTGCTGCAGTTTCCACGGTATGCATCCGATGAAGTGAGCTGTAGCTCACGAAAGCTCATGCTCAAATAAATTGGTTAGTCTCTAAGGTGCCACAAGTACTCCTTTTCTTTTTGCGAATACAGACTAACACGGCTGTTACTCTGAAACCATTCCTTTTCTGTTCCTGGCAAAAGCATCAGACAGAGAGCACCTTTGTTTCTCTCCCCCTCCAGCTTTGAAAGTATCTTGTCTCCTCATTGGTCATTTTGGTCAGGTGCCAGCGAGGTTATCTTAGCTTCTTAACCCTTTACAGGTGAAAGGGTTTTTCCTCTGGCCAGGAGGGATTTTAAAGGTGTTTACCCTTCCCTTTATATTTATGACAATCTTCATATAACCTTTGAAAGTCTACAGAAATGTGAGGGCTCATTCAAAATAAATAATATAGTAACAAGCCTGACAATGATTCAGCTCAGCATTTTACATTGGCTGACTGATTATAATGGCCTACAGTGAAGCACAAGTCAGGCAAGAAAGCTACCTGTACTTCATCAACCAAAAAGGGAAAAAGGCACCATGATCTGTAAGATGAATGGCTACCAGGGAAAACTCTATCAAGTACGGAAGTTTACCAAATTCATTTTTAGTCAAAGTATATTTGGAGAAGAGATATATAGTAGCATTTTTATTAACTAGACTTAAGACACAAACAACTCTACTAATTCTAAACCTCACATTATCTGTTACAGTAAGCGATAACTAGATATTTTGTTGAATTGTGGAGTGTCAACTGGGCATATTTTGAGAGAGAGAGAGAAATAATAATAGCACAGCTGTTTCTCCGTACGCTCTATTAAATAAGTTTGAAGAACCCTGGAATATTTTATACATTGTAGACACACAGGCACAGGAATACTCTGACCCGCCTTCTGAAAAGGATCATCCTTATTGCGAAATCAGACTGCTATTAAAGTCATAGAATCATAGAATATCAGAGTTGGAAGGGACCTCAGGAGGTCATCTAGTCCAACCCCAAAGTCATGAGCCAGCATAAGTTAATCACCACAATGAAACTTTGTCCCAGGAAAGATCAAAGCAACCAATACCTCTGTAAGGTGCTTGACCTGATTATTTCCAAAAACTTTCATCAGATGAAACATACAAGACATTTAATGGCTGCCTTTCATTGCATTGTTTTAGGGCCATTTAAAGATCTGTTGATAATTTCCTCTCTATGCACTTATCAAAAGTGTGTTTTAGAGGAACTGCAAGAGGAAATTTGCATTTTTTTTCAGAAAATGCCAAATTTATAACATTACTTAACGCTTACTTTTCAATCCTTAGGATATGGGAACAAACAAGTTTATTCAGACTAATAGGCACTCCTTGTTCTTCATCAGTGCACTCAATTTCAATTAGGGTTCACCTCCAAGACATTAAACCCATTGCATTGTTTCTGTAAAATTTAATAACATTCTTGATTATAAAGGTTAACAACAGGCGCAAATCAAATGAAAATCGTTAGCTTATGCTTTAGACCGGTGGATTTCTGAATGCCACCAGGGATACCAAGGGAAATTGTGGGCTGCCCGTACTTTATCACCCATCTAAAAACTGTATTTTTAATTTCCTGTAAAAGCTTTTGACTTAGTCTTGGCTACAACACAAAATTATCTTTAGGAACAGATATCAGCCCACAGCCGAAAACTTTCCCGATGAAATACTGCCCCCTTGTGTCAGTCTATAGTTTACCATGGCTGGGGTGTGGAAACATAGTAAGTCACAGAAGTCTGTGTTTCTTTGAAACTCAA
The DNA here is from genome assembly GCF_965140235.1 of Caretta caretta. Lineage (NCBI taxonomy): Eukaryota > Metazoa > Chordata > Testudines > Cheloniidae > Caretta > Caretta caretta. The sequence continues at coordinate 2,967,915 of NC_134222.1, read as the reverse complement.
GCCTTTTCTACACAAATATAGACTCAGAGTTTAAGGTCAGAAGGGACCATCACGGTCATCTTTTAGTCTGACCACCTACACATTGCAGGCCACAGAACCTCACCCACTCCTGAAATAGACCCCTAACCTCCAGCTGAGTTACTGAAGACCTCAAATCACAGTTTAAAGAAAGACTTCAAGTTACAGAGAATTCACCATTTACACGATTTTAAACCTGCAAGTGACCCATGCCCCATGCCGCAAAGGAAGGCGAAAACCCCCCAGGGTGTCTGCCAATCTGACCTAGGGGAAAATTCCTTCCCGACCCCAAATGTGACAATCAGTTAGTTAGAGCTTGAGCATATGACTGCATCCTGAAAGTAAGGAAATGCCTAAAGAGCCACAGCTTTGTGACACCGTTCTGCGGGATTTTGCTCCTTTTCACCCTAATGTTCTTGTGCATATTCCCATTTTTAATGAATGGCCGCACAGCATCATTTTGTAGAGAAAAGTGTCCAATGTAAAGGAGGAATAAATTCCAGTGTGCATGTTGATTGGTCAGATCTCATTTGAATGAGAAAGACCGATTAAATGTGCTTGTTTCAAAATCCCCATACACACAGTTGAAATCATTGAGTTCCTAGAGCTTTGAGACCATGTAACTTGGTATTTGAGGCAAACTTTCAAAACCACAATTCCCTCTGGATGGAGAGTAAGAGAGATCATCTACTACATAAATAGATGAAGTCCTTCATAGTTAGAGTGAGAAAAACAGGACTAAGGAGAAGTCTTTGGGCTGCCTTTTTAGTTTTGGTTAAAAAAATAGATATCAATTTTAGATGTATTTAAGTGCATTAGTAATTCTGGTATGTGGATTTAGTCTTTTCTACACACTTAGCATAGACAAGTGAAAAGCAGATTCTCATTCTATGTCTAACACTGACAGGCAAAAAAGAAGATAGATTTAGTGACATAAGAAGAGCAGAAATCCAAAGGCAAATAAAGAACAAAAGCTGAATCATTACAGTGTGTATGGTAACACCCACTGTTTCAGTTCTCTGTGTATATAAAATCTCCCCACTGTATTTTCCACTGCACGCATCCGGTAAAGTGAGCTGTGGCTCACAAAGGCTTATACCCAAAAAAATTTGTTAGTCTCTAAGGTGCCAAAAGGACTCCTTTTCTAAAAGCTGAATAGTTATTTTGCACATACAGTGGTTCCGTTGAAGATATTCCACAAGGAATAGACAGCATTGAGAAAAACAGGTACAGCAGGACACTGCTTCTTCCAATTGGGAGACAGCCCTTGTATGTGTCAGCTTCTAGGTGGAGAAACTACCACAGAATCAATTACAAAGACGGCTGCACATTCACCCTATCAGAAAGACAGATGCTGGTATTGCTAATACAGAAAGACTTTTAAAAAAATATATTAAATAAAAATCACAGAGTAAGAGGAGGCACATAGCCAACAACAAAAACTTACAGAATTGGCTTGTAAAATATCCACGAACACTTTCAGCAGCATAATTTGCTATTGCTAGTGGCAAAAAAATGTTTATACGTGACCTCAGTGTCACAATCTAGTACCCTGTGTTCTTGCCTATGTAATGTACATTAAAGAGTTTACTGTGTTCATTAGATCCTGGCCACTAATATATTTCAATCTGGTTTGTATAAATCTTGTTTGTTTAAAAATCTTCTATCCACCACTTCATCAGCAAAAACACAATAAGATTATAAACCCATCATTATTTTTGAGAAATCTAAGCAGAAATTGTCCAACTTCCAATGTTCATTAAACTGAAATAAGAAGGAAGCACAAACAACAAAAAATAACCATTAAACAAAGCATTTCAGTTAAAATATGATTGCAATTACACAGTGAAAGATTCTTCCAATTACCACGTAACTGAGCTGGATATATAGCTGCAAAATTGACCTCATCGCCAAGGAACGGAAGATACACAAGATAATTCATTTGCTGCCCTGAGAGAATTCTTCCATTTGGCCTTTAATTAGTAGTTTCAGCCACAAAACATCTAAACTCACAAGGAAACTGCCATACTGGTATAGGCTACTTAGCGAACTATCCTGTGTCCAGTAGCGCCATATGCTGGATGCTGCAGAGAAAAGTATTAAACCCGCGTAGTGTCCTAGCACCTTGTAGAATATTATGGAGGAGATTTTCTCCCTGACCCTAGCTGTGCTTGGTTTTTATGTTCTGAAGCATGAGGACGAATGGCTCCTGTAATCTTTGTCCGAGGCACTATAACTGTAGATGCTGTTCTTATTCTTTTACCATAAGAAAAAGAATGGTTCATCCAGATATTTAAGAAAACCTACTTTCGAAGGTGCTCATGTTCTTTCAGGAACAGCTCTGTTCTTCTATTGTTCACACCGGACCCACTTTTATATGACCTAAGATTTAAAAAAAAAAAGTGAAAAACACTTTTGCCAGAAATTCTTTTCACAAGGCAGCATTTATTGATCTGCTTGTATCAGGGCTGTTGATTGATCACAGTTAACTCACGCGATTAAATCAAAAAATTAATTTTTTAATCGAGATTAATAGGCATTTTAATCTCACTGTTAAACAATAGTATACCAATTGAAATGTATTAAATATTTTGAAGGTTTTTCTACATTTTCAAATATATTGATTTAAATTACAACACAGAATATAAAGTGTACAGTGCTTATTTTATATTTCTTTTTACAAATATTTGCACTGTAAAAATGATAAACTAAAGAAAGTATTTTCAATTCACCTCATACAAGTATCGTAGTGCAATCTTTGTCATGAAAATGCAACTTACAAATGTAGATTTTTTGTTACATAACTGCACTCAAAAACAAAACAATGTAAAACTTCAGAGCCTACAAGTCCACTCAGTCCCACTTGTTGCTCAGCCAATCGCTAAGACAAACAAGTTTGTTTACATTTACAGGAGATAACGCTGCCCACTTTGTAATTGCGTCACCAGAAGGCGAGAATAGACTTTTGCATGGCACTTTTGTAGCTGGCATTGCAAGGTATTTACGTGCCAAATATGCTAAACATTCCTATGCCCCTTCGTGCTTCGGACACCATTCCAGAGGACATGCTTCCATGCTGACGACACTCATTAAAAAAATAATGCATTAATAAAATTTGTGACTGAACTCCTTGGGAGAGAACTGTAGGTCGCCGGCTCTGTTTTACCTGCATTCTGCCATATATTTCATGTTATAGTAGTCTCAGGTGATGACTCAGCATGTGTTCTTAAAATGAACAACTTTTTGCTGCAGATTTGACAAAACTCAAAGAAGGTACCAATGTGAGATTTCTAAGGATCGCTACAGCGCCCAACCCAAGGTTTAAAGAATCTGAAGTGCCTTCCAAAATCTGAGAGGGACAAGGTGTGGCGCATGCTTTCACGAGTCTTAAAAGAGCAACACTCAGATGCGGAAACTACAAAACTCGAACCACCAAAAAAGAAAATCAACCTTCTGCTGGTGGCATCTGACACAGATTATGAAAATGAACATGGTTCGGTCTGCTCTGCTTTGGATTGTGATCAAGCAGAACCTGTCATCAGCATGGATACATGTCCTCTGGAATGGTGGATGAAGTATGAAGGGACATGTGAATCTTTAGCGCATCTGGCGTGTAAATATCTTGCAACGCTGGCTGCAACAGTGCCATGCAAATGCCTGTTCTTTCAGGTGACATTGTGAACAAGAAGCAAGCAGCATTATCTTCTGCAAATGTAACCAAACTTGTTTGTCTGAGCGATTGGCTGAACAAGAAATAGGACTGAGTAGACTTGTAGGCTCTTAAGTTTTACATTGTTTTATTTTTGAATGCAGTTGTTTTTGGTACATAATTCTACATTTGTAAGTTCAACTTTCATGATAAAGAGATTGCACTACAGTACTTGTATTAGATTAATTGAAAAATATTATTTCTTTTGTTTTTTACAGTGCAAATATTTGTAATCAAAATAAATATAAAATGAGCACTGTACACTTTGTACTCTGTGCTGTAATTGAAATCATTATATTTGAAAATGTAGAAAACATCCAAAAATATTTAAGTAAATGGAATTCTATTATTAACAGTGCGATTAATCGCGATTAATTGTTTTAATTGCGCAATTAATCATTATTAATTTTTTTAATTGCTTGACGGACCTAGCTTGTATGTTAAATTCAGTTATTTCTAAATCACCAAATGGAAAAGTCTCAGGGTCATTAAAATACCCTTTTTTAAATTGATAGACTAAACCATAGAAAATGGATTTAAGTGTTTTACCCTACCTATATATATACCTACCTACCTACCTACACACACACACATATACACCCTACCTATATATATATATATATATATATATACACACACACACACACACACACAATTTTCCAAGTGCAAAATGGAACCCAACCCTAACTAGAGAGAGGCTATAATAAATCAGTACAGACAGCTTTCTCCCAGTTTCACCTGGGCTCAAAATAACCTCTTTCAGAAAAGAGTTTGCTATTTTCCCATTCAGAAGCATGTTCTAATTTCTCTTTCCCTGAGGGAAACATTCTGAAATGTACACTGGATAGATAAAGGAAAGGCAGGTGCCCTCTGCTGGTGTTTCAGAGAGACTCACTAGGGGGTTGCAGAAGGAAAAGTAAACTTCCAATTCATATCCAGGCTTAATTATATTACAAACACTTGAGGTTTGTTTTTTTAGAAATTCACTGAAACACATTCTGGACACCACCCTAAAATCAAGGATTTTTGCCACTAACTTCAATGGAAGGAGCACTGGGCCTGTATTTGAACACAGTTCTGCTTGTTTACTATTACAGTTTATTGCTACCAGGGAAGTTCACATGAGAACATAATCTTTGCTCCTAAAAGCAGTAAATGCTCCTGCTGCGATCCCCTCACATGAAGTTAAAATGGTTGTGAGGTTTGTGTTGTCACAAAGAAATCCAACTCAAGGTGAGGAATATAGAAAAGCAGAAGAGCGCCTACAAAACAGAAGATCCTATATTTTCAAGCAAAGACCCCTAGAATTAAATCTAGGGAAGAGACGCACTCAAAAATAGGACAGTGGGGATAGGCAGAAGCATTTCTCAGAAGGTTTTTCAAAGATTAACTTTTGCCTCATGGAGAGTCTTTATCTGTGGTTTACAGCCACAGCTGTTAAATATGATCTCAAACAAGCATGCTAAACAGCTCAATTTGCAAATGCAATTTGCATCTTTTAAAAGCAAGTAATCATGATTACAAGCTGCTTGTATCAAAAGTGAATTTTGAGACAATCATGTAGCCAGATCTGATTGAAACAACTCATTAATTCAACCTGAAACTTATGGCAATTGCTCCAATCAGAATAGTCTTTTTCTTCACTTTATATTGGAAGCTTTTGACCCTCCTTTAAACATGATTTAGGGAAGCACACATCCCACACTACTAAAAAGGAGAGCCAGGAGTACTTTTAGTCCTGGAACTTTTGGCTAATAGATTTAGTTTCAGTGTACAGCTTCATAATACGCCCGACAATGTACTTGAAATGAGCCCTCTCTGAAAGAAGCGCTTTAAAAAATCATGCAAGATGTCTCAGAAAACAGGGTGATGGTTCAAAAAAATATGCTTCTTCCAGTCAGGACAAGAGAAGTGTTCAAGTCTATTGCTATTGTTTATACTCAGACTTACTCAATATCTTTCCGTACTGATCCCAAGAGATTTTCCCTTTCCCGCACTGCCATAAAGTTGGTTTTGGTTTTATGGAATTCATGCGTGTAATCCTGCAATAAAAGAAGTATTTCATCGTCATTAGATCTCGACAAGGGCAACACTCTGCCAACCAAGATCTGACTAACAGGTACTAAATAGACAGAAAACTAGCCAATAAAAAGGCTAGTAAAAATGGAAAATAGGCTTGAAAGTTTTATTACTTCTATGGCATTACAGTACTTGCTTAATAATGATCTCAATGGTTACGGTTATACTGAACTTTCATTATAACCCCTTCCTCTTGTTTTCACATAAAATAAGAATGGCCAGACTGGGTCAGACCAACGGTCCATTTAGCCCAGTGTCCTGTCTTCCAACAGTGGCCAATGCCACAATCTTCAGAGGGAATGAACAGAACAGAGCAATTATTAAGTGACCCATCCTGTCATCCAGTCCCAGCTGGTGGCAGTCAGAGGTTTAGGCACACACAGAGCATGGGGTTGTGCCCCTGACCTCCTTGGTGAGCAGACATTGATGAACCTATCATCCATGAACTTATCTTAATTATTTCTGATCCCAGTTATCCTTTTGGCCTTCACAACATTCTCTGGCAATGAGTTCTGCGGGTTGGCTGTGCACTGTGTGAAGTACTTCCTTAAGTTTGCTTTAAATCTGCTGCTTATAAATTTCATTGCATGACCCCCTGGTTCTTGTGTTATGTGAAGGGGTAAATAACACTTCCCTATTCACTTTCTCCACATCAGTCATGATTTTATAGACCTCTATCATATCTCCTCTTAATCATCTCCTTTCTAAGATAAACAGCCCTAGTCTTTTTAAATTCTCCTAGTATGAAAGCTGTTCCAAACCCCTAATCATTTTTGCTGCCATTCTCTGAACTTTTTCCAATTCTAAGACATCAGAACCCCGTTTATTCGAGCCTCCGTTACCAGGTTCTCCGTATTATCCGAACAACCAGCAGGAACAAATTAGTACTGCTGTTGTTGCAACTTAAAATGATCATCTCTGCATTTTTAAACACTGGTTCTGTTTACTCGTAATGGTTTATGTATCCTGTAAAGAAATGTTTTAATGCTTGAGTTTATCATTTCTGCATTTTAAAAACTGGTACTCTTCACTAGAAGTACCGGGTCATGTAAATAAACACTGTAAATAACGAAGGGGGCTAGGTTTTAATGCTTTGTAATGATTATCATTTTTGCATTTTTTAAAAAATTGTACTGTTTGTGATGTTATATTTAAACAAGCTAAACAGAGATGGCGTCTTGTGTAACATTAAACAGACTTTGTAGATGGTCCCTATAATGTTCAGGGTTAAAGAGTAAAAAAAGAGTGTAAAAATGATCAATACAACTTGTTAAAAACTTATGTTGGTTTTCCTGCTAATAAATGAACAAAACATTTTTTGCAAGAATTATCAGTTTGTATATATTCTGTTAAATAGATAAGAAAAGTAAAAAGATAGTACCTAAAAAACATTCAGACATTAGTGCACAGGTTCTCAAACTGTGGTCCGTGGGCTCCATTCAGGTGGTCTGCGGATAGTTCCCTTTAAGGTGTGTGCTTGGGTAGCCACACACGAGAGAATGAAGGGCTACCCACCTAATTAGTGGAGCCGCGCAGGCATGGCACCAGTAATTAGGTGCCTGAACCCTGGAGAAGGTGCACATATGAGGTGAGGTAGTGGCCTTGGGGGGGGGGGGGGAATAGGGGGTAGTGGGCTGAGAATAGGGGATGTGGGGAATTTGGGATGTGCAGGGCTGTGGCAGCCAGAGAAAGAGGTGACTTTCCCCAGCTCCAGGGCTGCAGCTGTCGGGGAGAGACACCCCCCTGCTCCTTCCTAGCCCCAGCTCGGGGGCTGCCGCAGTGAGGGATAGACCCCTCCCCCTTCCCAGCCCCAGCTCTGGCAGGGGAGAGAGGGCACATCCATCACACTAGAAAGGTAAGACTACTGATATTAAAATGAGTTGTTTGCTTTTATTTGTAGAATAAAAAAGTTAATTATTATGAAGTTTTTTTTAACATAGCGCTTTTATCCAAAGCACTTTACAAATAGTTATCCAACAGTACAAACAACATTTGGAAAGATCATTAAGTGGTCCACCGAGACCCTCACCAATTTTCAAGTGTTCCGCAGAAAAAAAAAGTTTGAGAACCACTGCATTTGTGTGCTTTTTAAATGGATAGTGTCTCTTAAATGATAGTCTCCCACACAGCATGTGAGTTTAGGCCATTTGATGAGCGGACATTAAAATCCTACTCTCAGAACCTGGAAATTCACACATTTACCCTGCAGCTGGGAGATACACGTGCTAGCTCTGCTCAAGCCAGTGCACTAAAAATATCTGTAGCAGCATGCGTGGCGGCTAGGGCTAGCTGCTCAAGTACGTGCCCAGGAGTCAGATTGGATTGTGCCCAGGCTGCTGCCTGTGCCACCATGGGCACCACATTTTTAGAGTGCAAGCTTGAGCAGAACTAGCTCATGTTTGTCTACCCAAACGGGGAATTACACCTCCCAGCTGCTGTGCAGATGTACCCTAGGAGTCTTTGGACACAGAGTCAGTTTGCTGAAGTTGATAATATTTAAATCTCTCGGTATGAAATGTATCAATAATTCAATTACAAGACTTCATAGATGATCACACTTTATTGCACTACACAAAGTGCCTTTTGTTTTTGGGTTTGTTCTTGTAGTTTTAAGGCAATAGCATCAAATGGGATCTTAACTGAAGATCTGACAACTGGTTTTAATGCAGATTTCGTTATTCCCCCCTCAGCAAAGGGGGCACTGAGTACTACAGCGAAAAGGTCCAAGCCGAAAGCCTTTCTAGAAAGGCAACATCAAATAGAAACTGGATGTCGGCTTGTGCAGAAGCCTTGCACTCCCTGCGTGACATATTTGTGAAGCTAGTGAAGGAACACACACATTCAAATACTGAGAAATTGTGAAACTTCCTTAATAATTTTACATCAAGACCAGGTAGTCACTAAACCAGGAAAACTGCACAGACCTCTTGGGACCTATGGCATATTCATCTTTTTGTTCATTAATTTTAGCTGCATTTAAAACCTTTGAATAGGAGGTTCACTTTTATATTCAGTGCTTTCAATTGCTTATTTCAACAGCTTCCCTGGGACAGCTTTTTCTTCATCTGAGAGTCCGAACTGTAATTAAGTTTATGTAACTACTGGATGCTAACAAAAAATAGAGTAGAATAAACCCAAGCCTGAAAACTTTACATCACAGACCAAAAATAGCTTCCTTATATCATTTTTGAAATATATAGAAAACCAAGAAGGTAAATGTTATAAAGATGACCATTTTAAGATAGAATTATTTAATCAGTTGTATCCACACAGTGTGCAAAACCACAACAGTTGTGGGTAAGATTATTTCCTTTTGGTTATTAGGATCCTATTTTCTATATCCTTCCCTTGCAGCATATGAGACAAAGATGTCTTTTCCATCAGACATTTTAACCTGCTATGCATTGGTCACAACTAAAAACTGATAGCATTTACTTTTCAGTGACACAGCATCCCTCAAACTTCTCCCTGCCAATCAACATTGTAAGGTTTGGGTTTTATTTTTTTTTTAACATTTTTATACACACGCACACACACACCTACAAGAGTATTTGGATTTTGTGTGAGGTCAGATCACTAAGTACCACTCCCAAGTATTATTACAATAAAGACACAGCGTAAAAACAAGTAACAAATGTATTGCATGCGACTTACCTGCAATATGTCTCTGTGACGCTGTAACGTGTGCATCAGTGCTGCATTCAGGGATGGGACTCCCGCGCTGTTGGTGTACTCTGCCATTTTGTCATTTATTCCAGTAAGCTACAGAAAACAACCAAAAACCAAAGGGACACTTTTCTGTAAAGGTGCTACAATGCTGGTTAACATGTTTTCAGTGAGGTATTTACCAACCACTGTTGCCAGTGTTACTAAACATCTTGTTTTGTTTAATGGAGGTGTATTGCAATCTGTGTCATCAAGTGCGCATTCTACAGCCTATGCAGGATCGTTATATCTATTAAAGTCTTCAACGCCCTATTAGGTATTGAAATAAGAATATGACAATTCATTTACCTTTCCCAGAAGTTGCTCAATCTCCACTGCCATGGTTTCAAACATTCGGTCTTGGCTCGACCCATTTAAGAGAGGAGTTGTGTCAGAACTAAGAGGAAAAGAGCAGCAGCAATTACTGAAAGGCACAACATCCTTTTGTGACAATTCGGACACAACATGTCAATATCAGACATAAGTACAAGGGCAAATTTATTTTCTAAATAGGTTCCTAAAGTCAGAAATTAAATTTAGAAAAAAGATACATTTTCCCCTGTATCAACTGCCTCATTAGTCCAATACCTCAGTTAAAATACCATGAGATATATACCCCGCAAACAGTCTAAGGCCACGTCTACACTTACAAGCTTACAGAGGCACAGGTGTCCTGATACAGCAGTGCCGCTGTAAGAGCGCTCGTGTAGCTGTGTTATGCTAACGGGAGAGAGCTCTCCCATCGACGGAATAAAACCAGCTCAGCAAGCTGCAGTAACTATGACGGCAGGAGAAGCTCTGCGGCCAACACAGTGCTGTGCACACGAGCACTTCTGCTGGCAAAGCTTATGTCACCTGGCGTGGGGCTTGTTTTTTTCACACTGCTGAGCTATGCAAGTTTTGCCAACATAAGCACTAGTGTAGACACGGCCTTACTTCCCTCTAGAAGCGAATATCTGGTACTGAATCATACTGCACCTCACGTCAGAAATCATTACTTGCCGAACAATGATGTTTCTTTCCCACACTGTTCTTTATTATTCCATTTTAGCAGGAAAGTGGGTTTCAATATTAGTATGTTATAATTACGTAAATGTACATTAACAATACAGTGCGAGAAACTCCTGCAGACACATTTTAAACAAGAACATGCCACAGAGAAAAATTGGGATAAACTGTGTTTTCTACATAGTCCATCTCCCCTATGCTTGTCAAAGCAGTTAAAAATTATACAGGGAAAAGAAAATCACACACAAGCAAGGGGATAGGAGTGAACACACAACAGACCAACACCTGTAAGGTAACAGCTTACATCTTTTGTGAAGGCAATACTCTTTTCTCTGGTAACCTGCAATTATGGAATAGGAAGAGGAAAGAAAACTAGTGTCTTTTCTACCGTCCATCTTTCTCTCTGGAAGTGAGAAGTCAGTGGTATGTCCAAAGTTTCTGGCAAACACTGCACAATACAACTCTGGCAACATGAGAGAGAGAGAGAGAGATGGAGCAGGCAGGGGTGGCGGCAGCAGCCCTGATTTAGGAAGGGAGTGGTGACTCCTGGCGCTGCTCTTGGGCTTCGTCTGGGAAACAGATTCTGGGTCACTCTGCTCACCCTGAGCAATGTTAGAAGAGACTCATTCAATCTGACAATACATTTAGACTCAATCCATTTTGGTGTTCTCTCTTTGAAAACACAGCAAGAGAGAGAACTGTTGTGCTAGGAGAGGGGGAATGTGGCTTTCAAGGGGTAGGACCGCAATCTACTAGTACTTCTTGGGAAAGGCAGATAAAACAAAGACAATCAGACCAAGGTTTGTTTCTGTGGATTGGGGGGAGTGAAGAGAAAATGAGAACACAATTAACTAACACTTGGCAGTCAAGTTGGGCGGCTTCCATTTAGGTGTCTTAAGCTCTATTATTATTTGTATGGCAGAAACACTGACAGACCTCAATCAGGGATAAGGCCCCATTGTGCTGGGTGCTACATGCAATAAAACATGCACTCCATGCCACAAAGAGCCTACTGTTTTAGCCTCTAAGCAACAACAGGTGGACACAAATGGAACCTGGAAGAGGGGAGAAAGAAGGAAAAGGTGACAGTGACACAATCATGTTCAGAATGAGCAGCAGAGGTCACAGTACACAGGATGCCTAGATATTGTTGAATATTTGGTAGGCAACCCAGTAGAGGGGAGCTTTAGGGAAGGTTTTGAAGGATGAAGATTTCTCTCACTTTAGGATTGGAGCGAGTTCCAGAATGACTCCCATTGCAATAGACACATAATTAATATACAGTGACTGATCAAGACAAGGCTGCATGTGCATAGGCACCGTTTATGAAGATAATAATGTAACTGTCTTCACATTTCAGAAAGAAGTAGAGTCTGGTCTTCAAGGTGGAGAGACTTATAAAACTTAACTATGCTTGATTGGGGAACGCACATAAACCTGACACTAGCAAATGAAGAACATTTATTAGCTCTTTTGGTAAAAGGCTTATTTTTAAAAAGGAGTTCTCACTAGTAATCCTGAAGGAAAACTTGAAACTAACGGCTGTACCCTGTATGGGTTAGAGCAGAGGGCTCAGAGTCAGAACTCCTCAGTTCAAACCCCAGCTCTGCCATGCATTCACTGTGCAAGCCTGGACAAGTCACAACAGCTCTGTGCCTCAATTTCCTCATCTTTACAATGGGGAGTATAACGCTAGCCAGACCACATGCAGATTTGATAGGCTCAATTCATCAGTATCCAAACTGCTTTCCAGCCTTTGAGCTGAAGTCCTTAAAAAAACTGCAAAATGTTTTCTAAACCAATATACAACTTGAACACAGACGGTGCAGCAAGCTGTACTGCCATACTCAAGGACACAACCCCTCTATGGATTACCACAAATACAAACTAAATCTTAAACATAATTCCTCCTAATGATTTACATCATGCTAACGACGCTCCACTGTCCTTGATCCATTTGTGGTGCCCATTCACCACCACCACCACATCAAGATCAGCATATGGTTCCTAATGCCCAGGAAGGACTATTCTAACGAGCTACTTGAAAAACTAAGCATCAAACAACAAAGAAAAGTGGGAGATTAAATGAATCAAGAGTATTTAAAGCAGCCTTTTAAAAAAACATTAAGGAGTCTGTTAGTACCTATACCTGTCGCGTCTTCCCTCTCGGGCGCTGCTGTGACTGTAGCTTGTGCACAGTTTGCTAAAGGAGACCAACTTCAGATCAAGCTCATTCTCCAGCTGTCTAGCCTGTTTCCTGAGATCTGGATAAAACAACACGATAAATACGAAAGGTTAACAGGTCCCTTTACAATCCAGTATGTTTGGGATTTGCTTTTTTACAACAAACCATTTTGGGTGCAAAACAAAGGAGAGGAAGTCAGAATAAGAGACTACATCATTAAAAATAAGAAGTCAGGCAAGATATGTTACAAAAGAGATTAAATGCCTAGATGTATGCACAAGTCATGAAAATACAGAAGTAATAATTGTTCCACCACAGCGAATCAGACTAGTGACCCAGAGACTTAGTCAGGATGGAGAAGCCCTCTCGTGGTTATTTAGAACTGGACTGAATGAAGTACTGGAGAACACGCTGTTTAGATTTTTAAGCTCCATAGGTTAGGAACCATGTCTTCTGCTGTGTTTTACATGATGCCACTGTTATCAGTACACATCATTATAAAGAAACATCCATGCATTTGACACATGGCCTAAATGATCTCCCTGGCTACTAGTGTCTACGAATATTACGCAGTATGGTCTCACCTACACACAAGACCAAGTCAGCTATGGCAAGTTAGAAACTACCAAGTTTCAGCCAAGTAAATTGGAAAATCCCAGTTACAAAGGTCTCTAAGGAATTCAGGCACACAATTCCCACTGCCTTGTATGCTCCTAATTCCCTTTGGCACTTCTGAAAATCTCCATCCAAAGTTACCAGCTGCTCCCCTCCAGTAAATATCAGCTCAGTTCTCTTCTGGGGTGTAATAGCAGTCAAGTCCTCTTTAAATGCTAGTCACACTTTTATAGAGACATCACCAGGCTGAATGGGCCACAATCAGACCAGCTTTGTAGTTTTATACCTGCTTTTGCAACATCCAAGTCTTTACATGTCTTTTCCCCTCACAGGAAGATTCCCCCCCCCCCCTCCCCAGAATACACTTCCTCATTAGCACAGCCTGATCTTATACTACTATTTACAACAACACTTTGATCAGTAAAAATTTTCAAAACCAAAATCCCATGCTTCCTCTCTTGGTCTTCATTAACTCTACCCTTTCCTGGTCATCCCCAGAAAAGCTTTCACAGTCATAGGAACACAGGATGTGTCAGACTAGATGACTGGTGCTTCAAGCTGGTATACCACCCTTAGGAGAGGAAGGCAAAATGTCCCATATTCAGCTTAGGCAACTGGTGGTAGCACACAGATAGGTTGTCAACTTTTTCACACCATAGACCATTTTAGAGAGATCTTTTCATGAACACTTTCCCATTCCTATCTCCAAAATTTGATTCACCTCTTCTGTAAAGCAACTACAGAGCTCTGGTTACAAGAATAAATCAAAGTAGGGCACTATTAAAGCAACAATATAGAAATAAACTTGTTTAATACAGCACAAGTGGACGCTGGGTTATCTCCCATTTTGAATTTGTGCTATTTGTTTCTTCTCCCCGGATACAGGTCTTCACCTGTGCGAGAACCTGCAACTTATCTTGCATGTTAGCTATACATCCAATTTCAGACTTTGTTGGCATACTGGTCAGCAATGAGTTTTCATCTAAGAAACCCACAGTACAAAGAGATGGGAAGCACATGCAACAGATGCAGAGATGAGACTTGGTTTTGCAATTTGCTGGTCAAAATGAAGCTTTAGAGAGTAGAAACCCTAAAAGAATCTGTGACGGGGCTAGAGCTAGGAAAATGCATTTGTGTTTGAAAAGTAGCAGATGCTTCACTAGAAGGACACGCGGCTCTCCATGTCTCCTGGAAGCAATCAGCAGACCAGGCGGAAAATGGTTGCAAAGAGAGTATACAGAAGGAGGAGAAGGAAATCCTTCTTGACCATTGCAGGCCATCAGTTTATGACTTTTAACATAAGTGCGACGCTACTCTCCTTTTTTCTGTTTTCAGCATATATTTACAGTAGTCTTGGGGTCGCTGAAATAAAGCATCCACAAACAGAAAACCAAACACACAGCTATATTTCTACAGTGTTAACACAGTCACGGTGCATGGAGCAGTCAAGGTCCAACTTCTCTCCTAGATCCTTGGCAAACTGAGCACTATGGCACCCTTCACCCTGGTCCCCAATCCCAGGACAAAACGTGTGGAAGACCTAGACAATGGGTGGGAAGGGTGAACTTTTCCAAACAGGCTCTGACAGAATTAAAGCAACCCCCTGCCAAGGGCCTGAGCCCTGCATGAGCTCGAGCTGCTAAAGGTGGGGTCTTTTCTCCAGACAGAAGGTCTCAGTCCAGCCTGAACCCCACCCCTCCCAGCTGTGTGTGTGTCTGGTGGCGTCCCCTTCCCACCCATGACTCAGAGAGAAACACCCCCAAAGGCAAGGCCAGTAATGGGACCCCAGGCCACACCTCACCCAGACAGGCCCCTGCTTCTCAATACCATGATACCCCCACAGGGACACCCCTCCCCAGGCCACCCGCCAAGCCCCTCAGATCCACCCCCAGCTCCCCTGCTGAACCCCCTCAGACCCAGCCCCCCCAAGTCCCCTCAGACCCAGCCCATCTCTCCCAGACCCACCCCATCTCCCTAGCTGAACCCCCTCACACCCAACCCCCCAAAGCTCCCCCCAAGTCCCCTCAGACCCAGCCCGCCTCCCAGCTCCCCTGCTGAACCCCCTCACACCCAACCCCCCCAAAGTTCCCCCCAAGTCCCCTCAGACCCAGCCCCCCCGACCCACCCCATCTCCCTCGCTGAACCGCCTCAGACCCAGCCTCCCCCGACCCACCCCAGCTCCCCTACTGAAATCCCTCAGACACAGCCCCCCCAAAGCTCCCCCAAGTCCCCTCAGACCCAGCCCCCCTCTCCCAGACCCCCCCGACCCACCCCAGCTCCCCCGCTGTACCCCCTCACACCCAACCCCCCCAAAGCTCCCCCCAAGTCCCCTCAGACCCAGCCCCCCGACCCACCGCAGCTCCCCTGCTGAACCCCCTCACACCCAGCCCCCGAACCGCCTCAGGGCCACCCCTAACCTCCGGGCTCCCCCCAAGATCCCCCCTCTCCGTGCCCCTCCCGCCCCAGGGCCCCCCCGCGCCGCTCTGCCCCCCCCCTCACCTTCCCAGTAGTTGCTGCTGCTCCCCGCCGCCATGTTTGTTATCAACGTCAGCCTGCTCCCGTCCCCGCGAGCCCTAGCGATAGAGGCCAGGAGCCAGAGCGTCCCCCTGGGGCGCTGGGACCGACGGGACGTGTAAGCCTCCCCGCGCGTCGCCCCCTGGCGGCCCGCGCCGGAATAGCAGGGCTCTGCCGCCTGCCCGCCCGAAGGCTTCCGGGGGCGGGGCCGGGACGGGCGGCGCAGGCTGGAGCGGGCTGGACCCGCGCGGCCCCCGCTCCATGTAACGCGCTTTTCAGCCCCCGCCCCCCCGGCTCAGCACCCAGGGGACATGGACCCCCCGCCCCAGCTGAGCACCCAGGGGACAGGGACCCACACCCCCCCCCGGCTCAGCACCCAGGGGACAGGGACCACCGCCCCCCCGGCTCAGCACCCAGGGGACATGGACCCCCCGCCCCAGCTGAGCACCCAGGGGACAGGGACCCACACCCCCCCCGGCTCAGCACCCAGGGGACAGGGACCACCGCCCCCCCGGCTCAGCACCCAGGGGTGCTGGAACAATTTTCACAGTGGAGGTGCTGAGAGCCATTGAACCGGAAACCACCTCAAGCCAGGGTGTGCTGCAGCACACCCAGCACTCCTCGAAGCAGCACCCACAGGATGGGACAGGGACCCCCACCTCCAGGCTCAGCACCCACAGGATGGGGGGCCCCCAGCTCAGCGCCAGCCTGCAGCAGGGCAGGGCTTGCCATGCGTGCCATGGTGCAAAGGGCACCCAGCCACGTAGGAGCAAACAGGCCAGGCCCACACAGAGGCAGCACCCGCCTCCCCCACCAAGCACCAGCATCCAAATAGCACCCAGCTGGCTTTAAAAAAAATCATTTTTAAAAATGAGTGTAAGGTGTCTTCGGGCTGCTGGGGGGACACTCAGCTCACATGTCCACGCTTTTCCCCGAGCCTGAGGGCTACTTTAATTTAAACCAACCAAGTCCCCCATCAGCATGTGCCTCCAGGAGCAGAGGCTTTACAAGCACCACCAAATCTCCCACAAGTTGGTAAGTGCCTGGGCGTGACAAGTCCACTCACCCTCTCCCCTACCCCTTTCCCAAGGGGCCACTCAGCTGCTATGCCTCCCACCAGCCTCCGGGGAGGTCAGTTTTACATCCAGGCTCCTACATTTTCATAGCAGTTTTGCAAGGCTCCATTTAGATTCTTAAGAAGCAGTTCTTAACTATTCAGTTAATTTGCATCATCTAGTAGTGGGGAATGGCCACTCACAAGAACTGCCACCCATACAGGCTGCTTTCCCCCCCAGAGGCCTCTGGCCCAGAGCCAAGGGCTCGCCCCCTCAAAAAAAAACAAAAAAAAAAGTCCAGCCCTCTTGTACCTGCTGCACATGAGCAGGGACCCTCCATCCATGATCCCTTGGCAGTTCACAACATGTACAATAGCTACCTATTTCGAGGCACTAAAAGTGACAAACAGGACAGAGGGGTTTTTGGTCACTACCTTAGTGTGTTCTATACAAATATTATCTATTTAAGAGCAGCTAAGGTCCTTGGCATAACTATTGCTGGAGAACGCTGAGTGCATATAGCTCTGCTTTACCGACAGAAGACACAAGGGGTGTCACACACAAAAAAATTCCTTCAACCAGCAGGTAGGTATCCCCTCCTCAGAGCGGTGTCCAGGAGCCTGTTCAATGTAATGTACAACAGCTGCAGTTGGCAAAGGCACCAATAGTTGCAGACCCATAGTTAATAGATACAATTACTACTTGGCAGTGGTCTATTACGAGACACCACAGCTTCGTAATAGGGCTGGCGTGAACAGCCTGAAATCTTCCTAGGTGTCTGTACAGCACCTAACCCCACAGAGCCCCACACCTGACAAGTGCCTCCGGCTCCTATTACAGTGCAGCCCAGAACACTAGCAGGCCTGATACATCAGTAATAAACAGCAGCTCAGCACTTCACCTTGCCCTGCAGTTCCTAAGAGCCTCCTGGAGCTGTAGTAACATTCTTCATGCTCGTTGCACCTGTTTTACTGCAGAAAGACCCATGCCTGGTCCCATGGCAGATAAACAGTCCCCTGGAGTTTAGCGTGTAAACAGTCTTGGAGAAACCTCATTAACTACAGCTCACAGCAGTGCTGACAGCAACCAACAGCACCCAAAGCAGTTGTCCTCAGAGCCAAGTTTTACAGCATTATCTTCACACAGGCTTTAATTTTCCATTCGCCTTTGCTATATGGGTGGGAAGGTGGCTGCTGGCCTCCAGTCCAGCACATGAGTTTGGGCATTGTGTTGAGAGTCAAAAGCAGTGAAGCAGCAGGTACATAGCATTAGAGGGGCAGGACCCAGAAGGCAGGTGCGTAGTGAAGCACAAGCTATGGCTCACATAGATTTGAGTCTTAGAGGTTGCCCTGTTGGACACCACAGATAATTTAAGAAATAATAGGAGGTTTGAGAGGGAACAGGGACTGAGGGGCCCAAACCAAGAGCCTCTTACTCCATGCAGGCTAAGACAACAACGTAGCTGCTTTGCCACTCTCACGAAAGTTACTAAGATTTCAGCCATCAGCACAAGAGACATCAAAATAATTTTAATAGAGTATTAGATCTCAGAATACATGTAAAAAAAACAGCACGCTCCTCGTACAGAAAGTTCGGTCTCACATGGCACACAGATTGGCTTCTCTTAGTTAAGCTAAAAGTCAACCATTTTAAGTCCCTTTTTAAAAGTTTACTTTTGAAGGCACAGTGCATGGACCTATGCACTCCAGAGACAAGTGCATGCGGCTGGTGCTGGCACCTCCAGAAAGGGGGGGGGGGGGGCAGGGGTGCTGACACTAGCTGTCAAAGATAGGTTAAGGATGGCATGGGGTGTTGCAAAAAGGGGCAGGGAGTGCAGTTTGTTCAGAAAAATCAGTTAAAAAAAGCCAGCTGTCATTGGCATAGAAGAGCTGTACATTTGCCCGTGGAGAACTAAGCAAAGACACTCATCTGGTGCAGTCTCCCACTCTCAGGTATTTACACCCACTCACCTCACACGCATTCACCTACGGTAGCTAGTTCACAATACATTCTGTGAAGGGAAAGGGCTGATCCAATGCTCTGAAATGTCTGTAGATTTCTAACACAATTTATTGCTTGCGGGGCAGAAGTTTGATTTAGAGAGAACATCTTCATATGAATGAGGAAGCCCCAACTCCCACGCAGAACCAGGTATCAAAGCAGGAAAAGCGAGAGCCAGAAGATCAGTCTGAGAAGGCAACTTTAATATAAAAACCCAAAATTGATCTGCTTTTGACCTTGAAAGCAAAAACTCTGGGAATCAGGCAGGCTTAACATTACTGAGTGATAGCCCACTGGATCCTGCATAATAGGCTGAGAGCTGAAGAAATGGAGCAAAGTCATTTACTCAGCACAGCTGTAACCTGACATGCTACTTTTGTGGCCCCTGCAAGAGTGAGAGAAGATGCAACAGCAGCTCCTTAACACGGTGGTATAAGGAAGGGCAGGAGCTCCCTGCTTAGCCTGCCTGCTCCCATCACATACTTAACAGCATATTTAGCAGCTGTTCTGTTAAAAGGTTGAGAAATGTATTTGCCATGTTAAAACATTTCCACAATGATCTTCTCATCAGTTTGGCAGCTGCATGGAGCCAGTACCTTGGAGACAGCCCTATGGCAGACAATACAGCATGGGAGTAGGTCCATCTACTACATATGGGGCATGTTCTAGGCAGAGCTCCTCTCCTGGGGAGAGAGGAATATAAATAGCCTCACAGTGCAGAATTGCCCCTGACTTCCAATATGAAGCCTTGTTTTAAAAGGAAAAGGGGCTGCACATAGCTCTCTCTACCCAGAGTTCAGTTCACACCTTTCCAGTGGAGACACTCGCTCATCTACTACATCAAACCCGTTTGGTCAGGGAATTGCTGATGCTTCACATGGATACTCTGGGGGAGACGGGTATAATCAGGGCAGCAGCCAGGCCCAAGTTGTACTGGAGACTCTCCCCGACATGGTAGCTGATGAAATGCTTTTAACACAAGTTGGGGATGTAAATAAGATAAAACTCCAGTCTCTCTGGGTAACTGACGAGGAGCGTGAACACTGGCAGTACAGACCCACTTCTTGACAGAGGACCAAGCTGCGGACCTAATACTAGCAACTCTGTTCCACCCAACAAATACAAGAGAGCCGACAGGTCACAACACACATGCCCACTCTTCCCCCATTCAAATCGGATACCTCCCACGCGATAACGTAGGAAGAGAACTGCGGTCTCCAACACAACGCTTGTTAGCATCTGAAGTTCTCTGAGAAGCCAGAGAGGAGACTAATAGGAAAGGCAGTGAACAAACACCATTAACCTTTGGCAGAATTTAGTATTTCAGCAACTGGTGGGTTACAAACAGATCTTACTGTCTGGTTCCCTTGGTAGCTGCATTTCCACAAGGGCAGCCAAGTACTGTTGGGGGCATACAGCAAAGGCTAGAGAACCTCAGACCTTGTGTCTTACAAGAGGATTTCCTTCTTCGCTCCAGCTGCAATATCCTGAGTGGGTCCACCAGTGAATCATTCATTTCACGCAAGAGCCAGCCTGTTTACTGCATCATCTATTTAATTCCTGCAAGTACTATACTCCTGAAGCAAGCAATACCAGCATTTGCTTCATGCTGCTGAGCCCTAGCCCCCTCCTCAGAAAGGGGAGGCAAACTAGAAAGACAGCCAAAGGCATTGGAAATCAGGAGGTCTGAATCCTCCCTTGGCACAGAATCCTCCCTTTCTAGAGGAGCCTTTTAGCTCCAACAACAGCTAAGTTTTGAATCCAAGTGTGTTCTCAGGTAGCGAGAGGTCACTCAGCTCCTGTTTACACATCAAGTGCTATCCAAACATCCCTCTTCTCTCTCTCACCCCCACCCACCCCCCTCCCGCTGTGCTATGGTCACTGACAGCAGCCATCTCACTATGAAAGAGCAGGAGGGACATTTAGAGGAACTCTGCTTGTGGTCCTTGAGCAGCGATATGCCCATCCTGCTGCTGGATGTCAGGCAACATCAGGGTTCAATACCGGAGCAAAGAGGTCAGCTTTTAACAATAGCAGTGGTCACTAATGGGTATTTTTCTGTGTCAGATGGACCTGGGAGAGGAATTTAAGTCTTGCAGGTATTTGAGACTGAAGCTGAGTCATGGTGATTCCGCGAGCTCTCAATGCTGCTGCAGAACACTAGCTGTGTTTTCTCGGCTGTGGCCAGGGTTAAGAGCTTTTCAAACTCCAGCAGACCTGAACAAGGCTGAGCAGGCACGTCAGTGACTAGCGGCACTTGGACAATACCCATAGTGAGCGATTACCACCATCTGTTTGGAAACCCACTCAAGTTACTCTTGTAGCATGCTACCCTGCCATGCTGCTGTTACTCCTCACTCCTGGGTTACTACCTAGTCTCCATTCCCAGACAGGCAAAGTTAAGTGTCATTGGGCTGGCTACATGGCCAGCCAGAAGCAGTGGGGGTTCTGTACAAGACTGTTCAAGTGAACTGGAGGATTTTTCCTTAAACTAGAGAATGGCAGAGTTGCCCAGCTACTGGACACCCAACTCCTACTGAGTTAACTGTAGCGCTCTCCCCCTTTGGCTGGGGAGCTTCTCACACCTGGACAAGATTATTCCACCTGTCAGTCTTCAATACAGAGGCAATTTCATGGAGAGCCCGACTGTAAAAAACTTATTCCCCCGCAAACACGTCAGAAGCATTAGGAGCCTGCAGTAGAGCAGAGCAGCCCATAGTACCTCTGTACCCTTGTAGTGGGATGGAGCAACCAAAAACCAAGCTCACTGTCCATTTCTAGAGCCACTCACTGGCAGTGCAGCTGAAGTCTTGGCCATAACTGATCAAGGCTTCCCCAAAACGTATAGAGTGAAAAGAATCAAAAAGGTAGAGATAAATAACGGCTTTAAAGCTTAAAACTATGGACCCCACCAGGCATTTGGTTATTACTCCACTATCCACACGCCAGGCTGGACTGTCGAGAAAACTGCTACCACATACTAATAAGTTGCCTTCCAAGTGTTTCCATTACATGGAACTCCAACCCCTGACCTAGAACCCTGACTGCGTTCACAGCCTCTGACATCAGCTGCCATGTGCCTAAGTAGGAATGGAGCAAAGAAGAACCCTGGAGGTTGAGAACTGCCACCCACATCTCTGGAGCTTACGCATTCTGCAAGCTAACGTTCCAGATCTCTGAAGCATAAGAGCAGCCCCACATTGTAGGGCTTGTCCATAGGGAGCTTTCCTTTCCACTTGGGATCTCAGGGTTTGCTAGAGTACAATGTTTCTTCTTCAGTGTCTGTCTCATCCTGGAATTCGTGGCTCAGGAGGGATTTCTTAGAGCCGGTGGACATCATGCGGATCTCGTCCTCATAGTCATCATTGTGCTGCCGGAGGCGATGGAAGCCATCCTTGTGCCTGTTGGACTTGATGGAGCAGACGCACCAAATGATGCAGGCTGTGAGGACCACAGCTGACATGGTGGCACCTGCCAATGAGAAAACACTTAAGTCAGGGCCATGTGAGTACCCGCACTCCTGCTAGACACTTCCAGCTTTCCTGTCACTTACAGCACGAGCTGTGCCCATAAGAGGGACGAGCTATAGCTGCTTTCTTCATCCAACGGTGCCAATGCACCTTGCCCCTAACCTGCAGCAAAGGGCCCTTCCTGTGCAGCAGCTTCAGATGGGCAAAGCTGGGACTGGCACAGGGTAAACCCAAACTTTCCTCGAGCCAACCAAGAATATGATCTTTGGCCTCCACAGGTGATAGCCACCTTATCCTTGAACTCCTCCAAACCCACGTAGTGGTCTGGCAGTAGCCAGCTGTGCCGCTTTCAAGGTGGCAGAGGGTAAGGAATGATACTTCTTACTCCCATGGCCAAGTAATGTGGACTTGTCAGAAGCAGGCTTTTCCCATTGCTATCACCATCCCTCCTCATTAGCCAATCCACAAAGGGCCTCACTAAGAGTGCTGCAAAGATCTCCAATAGCCACCCACTTAGCTGCAGACATGGCATTAGCAGGCATAAACGTTGTGGGATAAGCCAGCTGGAATAAACACTGTACCTAGAATAAAGGGCAGGGGAATGACTCAGGACCATAGACTAACTTAGTGTTAAGGAAGGGTGGAGGGGAGAAGAGAGAAAAATTATGGTCAGAGCTGGGTCTCACATCCTGAATGCGCTCAAATAAAGGGTCCTGAAAAGACAGTCTCACACATTACCTGCTACAGTTACCACGAGCTCCCTTGAAAAGCCAAATATCCTGTTATCCATGTCAAACACAATCACCACGGAGCTGGCGGCATCATGGCGCACCTGCACCTGGAGAAACAAATGGATGGGCAGAGAACGTTCAATATTTTATGTTAGCATCCAGGTAGGAGAGAAGCACGTGGTAGGCACATGGACTTGCCAACAGCAAGTGTGATGCAGAGGAAGTCATGCCTCAGAACTATCATGGTGGGAAGTTCTCTTCCATCCACTACACAAGTTAAATACAGCTACACTGGGCTGAAAAGCAAGGCTGTTCAGCAGCTATTGAAGACTAAATAGCTGAAAAAACAGATTCAAGTAAAAATTAGGCAGGACCCTTAAATGAGTCTAGTAGTCTAAGGAGGCCACAGACAAGACAGGGAAACAGAGATCCTGTGATTCGGTTGCACACTCACCAAGACATGCTTCTGCTGATATCCTTCAGCTGTGGCACTGATGTTATGTAAACCTGGAGCTAACAGCACATGGAAATAGCCACCTTCCTTTGTGTAGACTCTCACACCTTCATTGAATACAATAACTGCCTTAGACACTGGCTTGCCACTCTTGTCTTGAACAAATCCATGGACTCCCTTATGAACCTGAAATCAAGAGTGTCAGACGCTCAGAGTTCAGATACAGGAGTGGTGGGAGATACACGAGCATATTAGGATTTATTGAAGTGTGAAACAGAACACCACCCTCTGCTTAGTAATTAAAATGTGCAATACAACCAAAGGCTGCTCATCTCACCTTGAGGCGAAGCATTATTGAGAGATTAGCCAATTTCCTGGATGATACACCACATCTCAATCCTCTGAGCCTACCACCATAGGACTTCAGCAGCAAGGACCAGGCCTCATGTATCAATGTGCTCCCCTACAAGCCCCCAGGAGTTTCTTCTCCAAGAACCATTAATCTCTCACCTCCACAAGCATGCTAAGGAGAGACTTCTTATTCTCTGTCCACAGATGAGGGAGCTGTCCAGCACTTGGAAAGTAACAGCAGCTGGTATACACTGTGATCTCAGGGCAATGGCCAAAAGTAACACTGAAATCCTGAAAAACAGGGGAAGTGGTTGTGACACGGACAGTGTTTAAAAGGAAAGCTTTGGAATGAGGTAACTGGTTACTTCGGCATAGTTTTGCCCAGAAAATCTGTTCCTTTAACACTACAGTAGAACCTCAGAGTTATGAGCTGACCAGTCAGCCACACCCCTCATTTGGAACCAGAAGTACACAATCAGGCAGCAGCACAGATGAGAAAAAAATAGAATAAAAAGGCAGCAGCAGCAAACAGTACAGCACTGTGTTAAACTACTTAAAAACAGGAAAGCAGCATTTTTCTTCTGCATAATAAAGTTTCAGAGCTGTATTGAGTCAACTGTCAGTTGTAAACTTTTTAAAGAACCAGAACTTTTTGTTCAGAGCTACAAAATCTCCATTCCGGAGGTGACTGTAACAGTTTCTACTGGAGTTTAAGCCTGGCTATGCACGGAGGCGGAGTCTAATCTCTGTGAAATACCTTCATACTGCCCAGGTGACTGTGCCATTCTGCCCCCCGGATGACACCTCCTGGAATGTTCTTATCTGTACAGACAGACAAGAGTCAGAAAATCATCTGACAAGAGTGGACCACACAAAAACAGCCACAGTCCAGGGCATCATATGCACGTACCAGACTCATTTGTACAGCCTGGCTGTCCTAGATGCATTGACGGATGGTTGTTTGCATACAGAGATGCCAAATGTCTCAGAGTTTCTCTATTTTCCACTGTAAAGAGAAAGTTAGAACATTAGCAGGAGGTGGGAGTAGGAGCTGCCTTTAACTGAGGCAGACTAAATTAACGACACAGCACGGTGCACAGACTGCCTCGAACAGGGCTCAGTTTCTAAACTGCATTTCCTGAACATTACGATTGGTCAAACGGATACCGCCACTGAGTCCCATTGCACTGGTTTGTTTTTAATGGCTCCCAGGCCAAATACTCCCAACCCTTCCCACAATGGACAGTTAAAGTTATTACACTGCATGGGCTAAACACTGGCAGCAGTGCCCCAGCTGTCTTACACGAGGCTTGCATCATTAGCCAGGAAGTCTCCTAATTTTCATTTCGCTCTCAATTCAGCAATAAGACAAGCTCACTCAAACCCAGATAACCAGCTATGCTGGCCCAGAACAAGCCTGCAGCTGAAAACTGGACGATTGAAACAATCACTGATCCCAAGTGCTGAGTGAGGAGGCTTGGGAGGAATTAGTTGTACCTGTCTGCACAGGTTTATCATACGGGTAAGTTACAAGCAGAGAGCCGCCGTCCAGGGCAACAGAGAGGCTGAAATCTCGCTTCAGGATCAAGTTCTCAAGGATTGCTTTGGTCTCCGGCTCTCCCATCCCAGAATACAAGGAGAAATTGCCTAAAAACAGAACAAAGGAAGTCACGAGAGCTCAACAGAAGACTTTCCCTCTGTGATGGTAAAGGCTTCCAGAAATACACTCTTGGCTCGTGTTTGTACTGACGCCAGCTGCAAGTGATTAGAAAGGCATTTCTGGGGGGCCACTGCCATAACAAGTGGCACTTGACAACATTTAAAAAGACACATGGCCACTCAAGATAGTCAATTAACGGCAGTCAGTGGCTGCATTCATCCACCACCTCCAATAGACCTTGCAGGTCACTATTTCCCACCATGATCTAGGGAGCAATTCTTGCACGTTATCACCACTTCAGTCACATAACTGATGCCATTGTTCCCACAAATCAGTGCTTCACGCATTCCCAGGCAACAAAGCCAGCCAAAACATTTGTCAGGAACAGCCTTGTGGTGTTCCAATGTAATAGCTCAAGATAATGGAGGAGGAGGATGGCAGCAAAAAGGAGGAGCGCTTCTGGGTTTAAAAGATCCTCCACCCCCCCACCCCCCTCCCAACCATGAAGTCACTATCAGTCATTAGGGGTGTCTGATCTCTAGATTCTGCTAGAGAGTATCATGAACTAGGATTTTCCTTTCCTTGCAAAAAAAGGTATTTACAGTTACCCTCTGTAACCTGTCTCAACTCTAAGATCATCATGATATCCCAGCTAGTTAGAATAACTGAGGCATAACTGAAGAGGTCAGTGGTGCTGGACCTTACAACAACATGACTGACACCAAGTCGAGAGTGGTTATCAGGGCGATCAGTTCACCACTGTGCTGGTTTTTGCCAAGAGATTAAACGTTAACTAGCTTTACTTGTGAAGTCTGTGTCCAGATCTTTGCCGTGAGCATTGGTTTGTCCAGTCTTGGACGTGCAGTCTTTCTCCTGAGCAATCTCGCGCCCATCTGGATTTAGGGAAGGCACAATCACAATTCTTGTCCTGTCAATGAGCTACAGAAGAGAAGTTTAAGTTCAACATGCTCGGCAAACTCCCCCCTCCCTCAGAGACAAACCCAGTATCTTAAAGCCAGTACGTCGACAGACCCTGAAGAATTCCCTGCACCTTCACTTGTTCAGGTGCCAAGAAGCACTGCAGAAGAGTTAGCCTTGGGTTTTCACCATTGTGCCCCAGCTGGCAGGGACAGGGGTCTGCAGACCCAGGCCAGCTGCTGCAACCCCTGTGCTGCCAGCTGCCTCACAACAGTGAGGTTGGGACACCTGAATGACCCACCCACCATCAATTCCCATGATCTTTGCAGGAGCCTTCCCACCACCACACATGGTTGGGCCCCAACAGAGTTTACATTGTCCTCAGACACCCTGCGCCAAGTCATCTGGATTTCATATAACCCACAGCCCTGCATGAAGAAGAGGATGGTTTTCGGCAGTAACCACTCTTTGTTCAAGTTAGGGCCCCATGGCGGGTGGGGAGGGTGTCACAGACGCTGGCTCCTTACCTTGGTGATGGCTGCGTTCTTTTTGTAGTTCATACAAAGGAACTCTGCCAACGCCAGGAGCAGTTCTGTGCCAACCGGGGCATTTCCATGGATACCAGCAACAAAGCGGATCTTCGGCTCCTCGGGCTCAGACTGGTTGGGTTTGTTGGATATTTCGAGGGACCACATTTGACGGTACTCAACGCTGTGACCCAAGCTGACAACAGATGAGAAACAGAAGCGCTGATTATTTATGGCTGAAGAACCACCTCTGGCCTGGCCTTTGCACAGGTCAACAAGGGGCTGGATGGGGGCAAAGCTGCTGCCCAACAGAAAGGGACAAAGGAGAATTCCCTGTAACACAGAGGGAAGGGACTACAACAGTAAACGTCCTGCCTAGCCAGCGTTCATACAGAACTTTGGCTTCAAGTTACTCACCAACTTGCACGTATGCGTAAGAGCAAAAGGATAATTTAACCTATTCCAGCAGTATCTGACACATGGAGAATGTCAAAGCCGGGTATGTGGAAAGCTAGTGAAATAGCTGATTTGGAGACGGCAAGTATTTGTGAACAAGCAGTCAGAACTGATGAAGGGGGATGTTATGATAAAAGGGCACGTTTCAGTCCCTTCTCACAGTCCGGGCCCACAAAGTTCACAAAAGCATTAGAATAACCCATGTTGTAGCATGTTGGCCCCTGGACAATAGAGACAAGGTGGGGGAGGTCACATCTTTCATTGGACACACTGTATCAGTGAGAGACCAGCTTTCAAGCTTACAGAGGTCACCTCTGGAAGAGCTCAGCATGGCTCAAAAGCTGGTATCTCTCACCAACAGAAGCTGGGCCAATAAACAGATCATCCCACCCACAGTGGCCTACAACAAATGAAAAGGTGCAAAAGGGAGTCAAAGACTGAATCAGCCCAAGCAAAGAGCCTGCTCATAATTCAAGGACTGTTCAAATTAAGGTGTGGGACTGAAAATCTATGAATCAAAAAAACAAAGTCAGAAATTAGTCTTAATTTGTGGGCAAGAGAGAGGAGGGCTATTCCACCCATTGCTCCCTTCTGAGGTCCTTAAGGAAAAACAGACTTTGGGGGGTGGGCGGAGGTAGGGGGCAGAATACAGAAATGAGAGAGGCAAAGCAGGGGGGAATGCTGGCTGACAGATAAAGGAGAAAGAACAAGCTTCACCACTTCGGCTGTCACCCTAAGGTCCCCTGGGATGCAGTGTGAGAGACATCCTCACCAGACAGGTGGGGACCCAGATGACACCACCACCTCTACAGGCTCCAGCCAGATCCCATATGCCACTTGGGATGTGACATTTTTGTCTTCCCTCCTCCCCCATGTGTGTCCATTTCCTCCCCTACCTTATTTCTTCTCTTTTCTTTCTCTCTCCTTTTTCCTTCTATCTAATAAGTCTGACTTATCTGGACAAAACTGCAATATTTTGCAACATTGATGTAAGCTTGTGACCAGAAACGCAGCTAAATCGAACGTCCTAAATGGCCCAGTGCTGATAACATTTTGCCAGGTCTCGGGGGGTTGAGAAGACCATGCAATGTGCCTCTGATTTTCTAGCACCGAGGTTACAATGTGACAGAAGCGGCATTTTCTCTCTGCTGTTCTTTTCTCTTCCCTCATGTGTGCTCATCTTGTTTGGTCTTCTAGGAAGTGGGACTGGACTTTTAACAGCTCCAGCTTATCTCTACTAACTTCTTCTCTTTTCCCCAACAGGAGAGTTATCTTTAATGCCCTCTAGGAGCTGGTCAGACAAGATTCTGTACAGGTAAGAGAACAAGGGATGTTGTTAAAATGAAAGCCCTCTCCTATACATTTCAAATGCTTTAACTGTTTTTCCTTTTTTCCTGTATCTTTAAAAAAAGTTTAAAAGAATTTACAGCATGTTTGTGAGGTGCCAAGCATGGTCATGTTAACACCTCTGACTCCTTCAGCCCATATATGCCAACTAAATTAATACAGTATAAAAGGGATGTGGCCTAGGCCCATTTAAACCCCACTTTTGACATCTGAGGACTATAACCCCAAGGATTACATTTAATCAGTGACTGGATTTCCCACTGACAAGTGAACAGAGGGACACCGCAAACCAAATTCCATGCTCTGAAGAGGCTACAGCTGACTGCACAAGCCATGGGTCACTGCCATTCATGAAAGAAGTGGAAGTGAGACGACGACAGCCAGGGACTGATGTAACTGGAAGCTCAGAGGCTACAGATGAGAACAGCAGCTCTGGAGTAAGTGTGGGCAACACACTAGCATTGCCAGGCACGGCATAATCAGGCAAACAGTATGTGGAAGGCATATAAATCTGCCAACACTAGTCATAAGCGAAGAGACAGAGCGAAGGACCACAGCAAACAGAGGAACACAAGTGGGTGGGCTGATTAAAGGTGGTAACCCAGAGGTGGTCTCTAGGGCAAGAGTAATCTGGAAGAGCGTACAAGGTCATAAAGAAAGGAAAGAACAAAGGAATGTCTGAGATCATAATGCATGGGACACCAGAGGGACAGAGCAGGACAGTGCCATTCAGGATGCTCCTCCCACTGGTTGCTTTCATTAGTGACTCTACCAATTTGGGTAAGATCAGAGGGAGCTAGAGAGGAGGGAATGCAGAGGTAAAGGTACTAACCGGAGCATATGGAGAGACGCACACACAGATCTGGCATTCAAGAGCAGAGGCAGGGTCTTCTTTACCCGGAGAGATACAGCTCTTCTCCAGGACCTTGATGTTTCCATCATGTGATGGATCAAAAGCTCATTTAATGCTGGTCAGGGACTCCGATTTTTAACTGAGATACCTACTCATCTGCTTCTTGGCTTCCCATCAAGACACACACAATGTATCTGCTCATTTCTGCCTACAGCCTTCCCTCCCCCAAAGGGCCTTTTGGATTCCCCCATCTTTGCCCCTTCATATTTCAGTCTTCTTCCCCCTTCCAGACAGCTGCCCTCTACTCAGATTGAAACCCCCCAGGAAAAGGTTTGGTTACAGTGAAAACCCAGAACCTCCATGGCTTTGAAATTAGAGCTTCATCCTACATCCAGTACAGATACCTGCTACAGGTATTGTCTGTCACTTAGATTAGCCTCCTTCGGGCGGGGACGGTGTGTGTAATGTGGTGAGCGTACTCATGGCAGGAACATCACAGGCTGGTTGCTACTGTACAGCCACAGGCTGTTCCTTTAGGAGGCCATGAGCTAGAATCAGCATCACTTACTTGGTGAGATTTGTGATCTGAGGGTAGTTCAAGTTGAGGGCTCTGAGAAAGTCAGACAGGTCTTTGTATGGACGGTAGCGGTAGGGAGAAACGTCCATTGAAGAGGTTAGCACGAGGCGTTCCAAGCCATTCTCCGCTGAGAGGTCTTTGATCAGGGTCTCAAACTCCTTGGTAGAGGGATCGCTAGTGTCTCCATTGGTGATGACCGGGGTCTTCCCCTCCTCAACTTTGGAATCTGTCCGTGAAAGAGTGAAGTTGACTTGCATCACGCCTCTGTCCCCGACGTTCACGGTCTTGGTAAGGGGGTTATACCTGACAGAGCAGAAGACATACAAGGAAATTGAAAGTAAGTTCAATCACTCCATTTGTTGCAATATCTTGCCGAGCTGGACATCATATGTTAGACTGTAACCTTTTCTCCATCACATACTAAGGCAAGGTGCACAGTAAAGGAAAACAAGACAAAACAATAGCAAGGCAGCTCTGAGACAAGACATTATGAATACCATGCTAGGAAGAGGATCCAGAATCTGAGTGGGAGACAGTGATCACCACATATAACCACAGTTCCTACCAGCAGGTGGGGCAGGGAATTCAACAGTCCAGCTGCTATGGTACAAGGCTATCAGATGGGACTATCACGGCCGCTTTGACTGGAATGGTGACCAGGCTTTGGCAGATCCAGAGCAATTAATGAAATTATTCTTGAGCAGCTGTCTCTCTTTAAGTTTCTCCTAAATACATACCCACTTATTAACCACCTGGGATCATTCTCACAAGAGGAGCCAAGCACTCCCACAGTTGGCAGTTCTGTGGATTGAATTCTCTCTACTGGAGAGTTAGTTGGCTGGCCCCTAGGGGGCGTTAAGCACAAATCCCAGCACTCACTTCTGGCCGCAGGGGAGAGGAGCTAGCAACACAGCTGAATTAGGGGAAGGTTTGTCCGAGATCAGTCCTTTGTCCAAGGTGCCAGTCACTCACCCTCGGGCAGAGGCTGTGATTTTGTAAGTCCCCAGAACCAACAGGCGCCAGTAGTCTCCAGCCTTATAAGTGGTGACAGGGTGATTGATGTCAGCAACGCTAATAGTAGCATTTGAGATGCCCCTTCCGTCTATGGCGTCCAGCACAAAACCCTTGACGCCTCGGTGAACCTGGACAGAGGATCAGAAAACCACCATTGTTCAGTGACAAGTCTCTGGGGCATTTACACCACTTAGCATTGTGATGTCCATGCACCCCAGGAGTCACGGCAACAAGCAGCAAATCGCTGTACATTCCCTTTCAGCTCCAGTCCTGCGGGACGTGAAGGAAATCCAGGCCCAAGTTCCAAACGTACCCTGTAAATACCCCGTTTGAAGTCAGTTTCATCTGAGGGGCACAACTGTTTCACTCAAGACACAGGGGTACAGTACTTTGCTACATTTAGCATCACGTCTGAAAATGCCTCCACAGCACTCCCATTCCAAATCCCAGGGACATGGCGGCATAGGGCCTCTGCCAGACTTCTGAAAGGCAGAGATACCCCAGGTAAAGTTTTGAAGCCTGCTTCTGGGCATACATTACATGCTTAAGCTTTTATGAACGATTTCTGCTGTGTTCACAACTCATCTTGTGTTTTTCTGATAAGCAGGATGGTTTCCCTGGTGACACAACAACAATTCCCATTCTGGCCAAGCAGCCGTGCTTATTCCAATCTGCAGAGGAGCCCAGAGTTATACACACTCAGGATCCCCTAATGGGGACAGACTTACAGGGGATACTTCAGAGGCACTGTAAAGCATTATGTAGCATTTCTGTCCCTGCTGGCTGGTTACTGTAGCATCTCACCTGTTTCATGAACTGGAGCAGAGACCGGTGGTTCTGCTCCCAGTACTTTGGCAAGTCTTCAGCATTTGGGTATTTCACACAGCCTAACTCAATGGTCACTTCAAAGCAGTTTGTGTTTACGTAGTTCCAATCTTGCATCCCACCTAAGGCAGAAACAACAGAACTATAATTAAGAACCTCAAAATCTTCTTACAACAATCATAAAATACCCTGGCTGTTAAGTTGTAGAGCTTTGAGAAGTCAGACACACATAGGGTGAAATTCTAACAGCAAAATGCTGCCTTGTAACAGAAAACTGAAGAGGTTTATATACAGGGCGAGACCTCCCCCAGGCTTCAGAGAACTGTCAAGATGCAGGAAGGACAGATTTATTCCTGAACTAAACATTTTACACTTGTCCAACTACAACTTAGAGGTTATAAAAGGGGCCCAGGTCCCTCTGGGCTAGATCCACCAGGGAAGAGAGCTAGGTCATTAATAGGAAATTCTAAAGACAGAATCTTGTCCACAGATACATTCATATGGAAAAACTGTTTGAGACTCGAGATCCACCGCACTCAATGCCATGAACAGTTTCTTCCCCACGTGGTGTTTTACCTTGAACATTATACCAGTGAGCCCCATTAGTGATGCCATGGGGGAAATACTCATTGGGGTACATGTCCTTACAAGGGCTGCCCTGGTACATCTGAGTATTTTCCTGAAAAACAGAAGTGATCACACATGAACCCTGGACTTTGCATGTACTGTGGTGACACTTGCATATTAAAATGTAATGGACTTAACGTGGAATCTTGGACTCGGCAGCAGACATTAAATACAGACCGATATTTATGAATACATATAGCCACATACAGCACAGTTCTCTGAGCTACTGCTAATCCAGTGCTGATTATCTAAAGCCATGGAAAGCCCATCCATGTCTGGTCATGCCCATGACTCCCGCTGTGGCTCATTTACAGTATGTACTACAGTCCCTCAGCCCAGAGTCTTGCATAATCAATTTTTAATGGCTTCCAAATAAGACGACAGCATTCTACTCCTACAGCACCTGTCAGGCTGATTATGCTGGAAATTAGCTCCTGCAATGACAGCCGCCCGCAAGACTGGTTCTGCTGTAACCCAGGGAGGGATGGCAACATTACACTTAAAGGGCAAGACTCCATGAACATTACCTACACAAGTTTTTTTCCAGCAGTTTTTGCAAACCAGTCACTTGGAGTTACTGAAGCATAATGTGCAATTGCTTTGTTTTAAATATAGCTTTACCTTGGAATAAGAAAGTGCAAGCTGCTGAAACACACCATCGTCTGGTGATTTACTGTAGATGGCTATTCCTTTCTCATCATCATCAAAAGGGTAATTAACCACCAAAGAACCTGCAGGGGAAACAAGATTTTACTTAGTGTGCTTTTATAATGGATCGTTAAATCCTAGCGTAGAGGAAGCTTTCCCAAAAAACACCAGAGAACAAGTCTGTATTTGCCAAGGCATGGAGTGAGCCGCAGTACTAAGCCAGGCAGATAAAGGAGACAATTAACACAATGTGCCTACCCCAGGAAAGTCACAGCAATTCTGAAACTGGAGCACTACAACCAAGCATGTTGCCCTTGCACGTAAGAAAGCTGGGCACAGATCATGGGGATAATTTTTGAATGAGATGGGAAAGCAAGAGTCAAGGAGGTTTACAGAAGGAGTGGAATTTGGGTCCGTGGTATCCTTGACCAGCAGCAGTTCTGAATATTGCATCCCTTCACCCCTTAGGAAGGCTTCTTGTTACGAACATTTGTGCACAAGTAAAGTCTTGAATAAACTAAACAGATTCTTACAAAGTTGCATTAAGAGCACGATGGGACACCTGATGTCAGTGCCGGTGGACAAATCCCCGACACTGTGGGCAGGTCTGGATCAACTTATCAATGCACTGAAGAATTCAGTGCATTAGTACTTGCAGAACCACCATTGCCAGCAGCTACAGCCACAAGAAGTCTGGGGAACAAGCTAGCGTGCAGTGACTATTAACTTAGCATCACTCCAAGAGGCAACTGATTAAATTATCGAGAACCTAGCCGCTTAGCCATGCAGCGAGGTAATGATGCCAAGTAGTTCCCTCTCGGTCCCTTCATTTTATACATAAACCAGACATCCAGCTAGGGTGACCAAATGTCCCGCTTTTATAGGGACAGTCCTGTTTTTTGGGACTTTTTCTTATATAGGCACCTATTACCCCTCCACCCCTGTCCCGTTTTTCCACAGTTGCTATCTGGTCACCCTACATCCAGCCCATTTGAGTGCCTGGCACCGCAGATGTACTGAAGATGAAGAACACTGAACCACCCAGAAGTTAATTCCATGGAGACTTTAATGTGGCTCATTTATTGGTGCTCTTACCGCCCTCGGCACTAGGAGGTCTGGGTGCCTCATCGTTCAGATTCTGAACAAATGTAACAGTTTCCCCTCAAGATGACCAGATAAACTGTCCCCCCCAGGGGTGAGTGGCTGTAACCTTCTGCCAGTGGCCCCTTCTTAATGCGCTACTGCTCTATTTAGGGAAGAGCCTGGCTAATGGCCAACGGAAGCCAATTCCTTAGGCCAGGCCAGACAGAGAAACTTCTGCTGCTGCTGCTCCTAGACACAGAGCAGAAGCCCCCCAGTGTTACTCAGCCTCCACAATGGAGCACAGTGACCCCCTTCTCCCACAAGGTAAGTTTTGTCTACATACCTCCATGCAAGTTTGCCGAGAGCACGAACGGAAAGTCCCTGAGCCAGTTCATGACAGCGAGAGTCTCTGGCTGCAGCGGGTCGGTCGTTGGGAGGAACTGGTCTGGGAAGTTTCGGTTCAGGTCATAGTTGTTACTATTGTTTCTGCCAACTGTGCTGCTTCTGTCTCCTGAGCAACAAACAATACATTCAGCCTGCATCCCCCTACATCCCCAGCAGCACAGACCCATCACCAGTATACCTCAAAGCAAGGGGAAAAGGGGTTGCTTTCGACAGACAGCAATGCATCTGTTCCTTACCCAGAATACTCCGTTCTCCACCAGCCCACTGGAGTTGAGGAGATATACTAATGGGCTGGCTTCCTGCAGCTTCCTGCCCCCCCACAATCTATTCCCCCAAGTAGGGAGCCCACGTCCTGCATGCATATCTCTGGGAGGTGGCTGCCGCGTGGAGTGGTCACCATTATGAGCCTTTGTCCTCTGCACTCACCAGGTTTCTGATTTTATTAGTCAGTACACAGAGAGATGACATGTGCAGTTTAAACTGGGGAATAATCTAGATGGACTGATGTCAGAGAAAAAACCCAGCGCTTACATCTCAAAACTAGCTTCACTGCAGCCTATCGGAGTTTAACCAAGTAAAGACCAACTACTATTTGAGGAACTGGCTTTGCCCTGCCAATCTGCAAAGTTACGAACTTTAGAGAGCTCACACACACAGCTGCTTTACCCATCCTAACCTCATGATAAGGTTCTGTATTTTATGATCCTTGGAAAAGCACTTTTCAGAATGCCCGGCTCCTAGCACAGATGTTACAAAACAGGCTGCACACTCGAGTTGTGCCTAGACAATACTGGGTTTCTTTGTTTAAAGATTTGCCTTGGGAAAGCTACAAGAACAGAAGAGGACTAAGGCAGGACAATTTGCAGCTGTGCTGAAGCATAAGGGGCACCTCAGCCACTTAGAACTCAAGCACAGCACCTTGCACATCAAGAACAAGTGGATCTACCCTACCACAAAGATGTAGCAGGCCAGCTCTCTGCCCGTCCGGGACAGGAAAAGTTGTGTGCAACACAAATCAGGCTCCTGGCCCTTTCACCATGACTGAGACAGTCCCCAACGCCCACTACTGAACCTACATGCATGAAGGCGGTTTAGTAAAGGGCAGAGCTACCTTCTTGGGATTTTTCATAGCCATCAGGGTTCATGGAGGGCATGATGTGGATTCGGGTATTAAGGACCAACTCTGTTACTTCAGGATCCGTTCCAAAGTTCTTACAGAGATAATCAATGAGATTCAGAAGCAGTTCTCGGCCTATTACTTCATTCCCATGCATATTCCCAATGTACTTGAACTCTGGTTCACCTGGGCAGAACAGACATTTCAGCAACAGAACTAATGCATTCTCCTTATAACAGCAGTGCTTTGACACCCCGCACACTGTAAAGCCAGTGTGAACACTAGCACCTCCAGCCCACTTGTGATGGGCCCCTGAAACCACTTGCAGTCCTTGTCACCACTCTCCCAGTTTACCTCCTGCAGTGAAATGGCATCAGCCTGGCTACTGGGACAGGACAACTCCATGGGAAGATACACTCTAGGGGCAAGTTCCTTGCATAGCTCAAAGAGACTGAGATCCCCCTGGAATCCCTTTGAGTGACTCAGATGAGGATGCATCCCATGAAGTGAGCTGTAGCTCACAAAAGCTTATGCTCAAATAAATTGGTTAGTCTCGAAGGTGCCACAAGTCCTCCTTTTCTTTTTGTGGATACAGACTAACACGGCTGCTACTCTGAAACCTGTCAGATGAGGAAGACAGGAGTTCTGCATCACTAAGAGGGGCTAATGCAGTGGGCAGTGTCCAAGGAAGGCCCCCACAGGGGACCCCTCCCCATTTTCCTGGGAAGCTCAGGAACTCTACCCAACGGGTTTGTTTCATACTTTGGGTTGAGTGTGCAACCCACCCGGCGGCACTGTGCAGAGCATCTGAGTCTGGCTACCTTGTCTGCAATGTCTGGCTTGTATTATAGCTGCCACGTGTGGAACGTGAGTGGGAAGGCCAGCCACACTACGACTCTAGGGCACCAGTCGGCATCCGTACCCAGGAGCGCAGGCGGAAACAGTTCTGCTTGCAAAGCTTTCTAGGCGGGAGGGATAGCTCAGTGGTTTGAGCATTGGCCTGCTAAACCCAGGGTTGTGAGTTCAATCCTTGAGGGGGCCATTTAGGGAACTGGGGCAAAAACTGGGGATTGGTCCTGCTTTGAGCAGGGGGTTGGACTAGATGACCTCCTGAGGTCCCTTCCAACCCTGATATTCTATGATTCTATGAATAAATACTAATAAGCCTAGACATGACAGTGCCAAGGCCTCCCCCAGCAGTGCAACGGGCTGCAAAAGAACCACTGGGAAGGGCATCCTCATTTAATCAAGCGTTCCCTACACATGCCTCTCTCTTGAAATTGCACTGCTGCCCACAATGTGCTAGGTTGTTATTTCCAAACAAGGTGACCTTGTCCCTGCCAGGCAGGGCTCACAATCCATCCGTCTGGGTACGACTGAATCACCATCCCCCAACCCTCCCCAGTTTGCGCATACAGCTCCCACCACAGTCCAAGGCATCTGAGGCCTGGTCTACACTGCAGGGGGGTTGGAAATCGATCCAAGTCACGCAACTTCAGCTATGTGAATAATGAAGCTGAAGTTGACCTACTTAGATCGACTCACCGCGGTGAGTTGACCACTGACGCTCCCCCGTCGACTCTGCCTGCACCTCTCACTCTGGTGGAGTACAGGAGCCGACAAGAGAGCGCTGGGGGGTCAACGTGTTGCAACCCCCACTGGATCGAGTGCTGCCCGCTGATCTGGCGGGCAGCACAGACATACCCTGAGAGGCCACCAGGCAGAGGCCCTGGCGCATGCTCTGTTCTGGAGGTGTGCAGGCAATAGGTCAGGGAAGGATCTCATGGGGCTGGCCGGTTACCTGGTTCGTGGATGCCTGGGTTGTCCGATATCTCCATCACATACAGCTCCCTTTGCTCCACTGACTTGCCCACCGAGTAGAGGCGTGTGATGTTGGTGTACTCGCTGGCGTACCTCCTCAGGAAGATCTCCATGTCCGGGAAGTGGTGGTGGCGAAAGTCCTCAGGCTGGAGCGGCTGGTGGAGAGAAGTCGGGCTCGCTGTCTTCGCTGGGGCAGTGGCACTGGCAGCAAAGCCTGGGGCAGGAGTGGCGGCAGCCGCCGTAGGGGCAGGAACAGGCACCAGGACAGTCGGTTGGAGGGAGAAGTCCACCCCTGTTGCAGCTCCTTCTTCCACCTCAACGTTCTCTACAGTCAGTGGCACATAGCTGAGAAAGACACGAGTCTGCTTTCAACAGGAGATTCGATCAGCGAAACCGGAAGCTACACCGGAGCCGTCTCTTTTCCCAGCACTGCCTCCAACCACCACACAGAACAAGGCTGGTGCTTTAAAAGTGATACCAGGGATTCACTAGCCAGCACGCTGTCAGGTCACATCCTACTGCCATCAGTCCAAACCCTGCCTTAACGGAGAGGACGACAGCCATGCCAGAGAGTCACGAGAGGCCGAGCTCCTGCCTACAGCACTCTTCTCAAGAGGGGCCCCTCTGGGACTGCCTTGGCAGCAAGCTAAGGGAAGGGGCTTTAACCCATCAGGTAATGCTATCTTTATAGGCTTTAATGCTGCCTCCCTCCCACCCACACTGTGCCACCCCAAATGGTGGCGCTCCAGGGGCAAGAGAGTGTTCAGTGTGAAATGCAGGACAAGTCAGCACATGGAGCTGCAGCCTGGCACCATCACAGGAAAGAATCAACAGTAGCAGCTTCTAGCCAAACCCCGTAAGCATGAACAGACCATGAAAATGAGCATGTGTAGCAGTACAGGACCCTGTCTGCTTCAGAGACGTTACCCTACGACAGCTGCCGTGATGTTATAGGTTCCAGGCACGAGCAGTCTGTGGTAGTCGCCGAATCTGCCTGCCGTGATGTTATGATCGATGCCAGCAACAGCAATGGTCGCATTTGCCAGGCCAGACCCAGTGACCGAGTCCCTGACAAACCCTTTTACTCCCATGTGGACCTGGGGAAACAAATCAAACAGGAACTGATCAAGGCAAATCACTCCAGGTACAGATGGAGCCTTCCCCCATCACCACCAATGCTGATAAGTTTAGAACAGAGTTAGCTGGGCAGAAGTGCCCAACCAGCCTGTAATTCAGAGGGAAGTTTGGCTGGACCACTGCACTAGAAAAATCCCAGGATGAAACGAAACTGATGTTACCACTCAGAAATCCCTTGGGCTCCCCATGGCAGGCCTGCTTTCCCCATGGAGAGGGACCAAAAATGGTCAACATTTGCAACCCTGCCTACGTAGGCCCTGCCGTGTACAGCAGCGATACAGCACTGCAGCAGGACCACAGAGAAGCAAAGCTGCCTTATAGCTGGTGACTTCTGTTAATTCATAGCTGCCACATGGCAACCTAGGCTATTAGCCATAGGGCCACAGAAATACTCCATACCCCGTACTCTGGGGTTTGATCTGCCAGTCAGGTGCACCTAGGCCTTGTACCTCTGGTGCACAACCCCGTTTGACCTCCTGAGAAGACAGAGCACGTTTTACCTTCTCAATGAAGGTGAGGAGAGATTCCCGGTTATACTCCCATTCCTGTTGAAGCTGGGACGCCATTGGGTACTTGCAGCAGGACAGCTCCAAAGTGATCTCAAAGCAGTCAGCCCAAACATAGTTGTAATCCTGCATCCCCCCTGGGGAAGGAGAGGAGATTGGTCACAAAGAAGAATGCTGGTGAAATGCCAGACTCAGGAAGTACCTCCCACCTTGAAGCCCTCTTGCAAACCAATAGCATCTCATGGAGCTATGACGTACCTGTGGAGGAGGCTCGCAGGGCTGAATGCAGGTCTGCCTTGCTCCCTATTTCTGTATCCGGTCAGGAGAACAGCTTTCGAAATGGTTTTGGGTAGTAACAACAAACGCTGATGCAGCTTTCAGAACTGCCACCCCCACCATGTTCTGCTGCTGGGTGCAGAATCATCCCCCAGCGCTACCAAAGCCAGGAGCTGCCCCAAGTGCCATGTGGTTCTCACCCATACCCTTGATCTGAGGTTGCCATTTAATCCATTCCCACTCCTCCCACCCTTCTCAAAGCCACAGTCACCCCTCACTTCAGTCACTGGTGAGCAGTTACAGCAACAGGCAGACTAACTTTCATTCTGATTGGGGGGGGGGGGGGGTCAGCTGTGACAGCATTAGCCCCACTGCAGCACAATACCCAAGTCATCGCTAGATGCTAGTAGCCTCCCAGCCCAAAGAATTGCACTACCCCACTAAATGTAATGGAATTGAGGCTGCTTTCTTTAATACCCAGCAGGATTTGGGGACAGCTTACTAGCTAAGAGCTAAGTCACCCAAACCTCCCTGAGGATTTGGAAAAGTGAAGAAGGGCATGGGCTTGAGTTTGTTTTAAGATCTTAAGATGATTTAGAGGCAGCTCAACTTTCCTTTGCTCTTTAACCTTCCACCTGCCTTGCAATGGCAGCCGCAGGCACTCAGATAAGAGTCCGAAAGGCTGCCTAGTTCCAATAAGCACCTCTGTCCCTTCTGTTGGGGGGATATTTGGAAGTTCCTATGGCCACACTTCAGTGAGAGTCAACTCATCTCTCCATCCTGAACAATATGGACGGAACGAAGCACTGTAGCAGTTCCACACAGATCCTAGCCCTTCCGGCATTTCAGGGTCACGCCTCACTGTTACAGCTCTGAGCACTCGAGAGGTTTCAACAGTAACCAGCATGTTACAAAACAGCCAGACAAGTCCATGAAAGAGGTTTCAAAGCCACCCCGACAGACCAAACCACTGAGTGTAGCACTTAACTCTACTTAGTAGAGCACAAAACATTAGCTAGCCTAGCTGTTATAGAGCCAAGAGCATAGACACCATGCTAATTAATCCTCACAACACCGAGATGAGCTCTTACAGCAGGATAAGACGAGGGGAAAAGTTACATGCCTTGAAGGACCATTGTCAGATCAAAGATGACCCAAAGTTTAGATGGTTAATAAGAGCTTTCACAAGAGGAGACCAATATGGAAATATTTCCAGAAGTCTCTTATTTAAGCAAATGGAAATGTAACGAGTTAACATTCTGCCGCAGCGTTAACAGAACTACAGCAGCCCTGTTATGAGAACCCAAGCCTGAAACTCAACAGAAACAAGTGAACCGCGTGGTGCTTCTCCAGCTGGGCAGACAGACCTGGAAGAATTATATAGATCTTCGTTGAAGGGTTCAGCTGTTTGTTTTTTAAGAGCGACTCAGACATCAGCTCTTAGAAGAAGGAAAAATAAAGTAAAGAAGGTCAGCGTTGATCATCTACCTTCAGGCTCAGAAGCCACCCACAGCAGTCTGCTTCCTTGAGCAAATGCCATGTGGAGTAAAACAATGCTTGGCCAGTTGTTAACCATCTGTTCATAGCAGGAAGTTATGAATTTGAGACATCAAGACATAAAAAGCGTACCCAGTGCTTCATCTGCCATTCATGGGAGTTTGAGACAAATGCTCAACCAAAATAGAGCGGCAGACTAAAGTAGGTCTTAAACACATCACTTCTTGCAAAACTGACTCACAAAGCAGTCCACTGCATGCTATGGAATTTTAATTGTGTTAGCTACACATTCACACAGCCCTTTACCAAAGCAGACAGGTTACATCTGCAGTGTAGGGAACTGAGAATCACATGCAGAAAAACACACAGCTCCACAAAGGATTCAGAGGTTTGCAGAGAGCCCGAGCATTGCTTCGCCAAGCATTTAAAAGACATCTGTGACTAGGGGTGTCAGACGACACCACACAGCAGAGCACAAAGAACAAAGCAACAAGTGTCAGAAATTAAGACAGAACGTACTTTCATTCTGTGGAGCTGGTTTAATCTGTTTTGGGATAATTAGGGCTCTATGAAATCCGTGTTAACGAAAACACGGGCAGAACCCAAACACCACTACGAAATCCATGCTCTCGCCAGCACTAGGACTGTAGCAGCAGGTGGGCAGGGCTGGCTGTGGATGCAGCTGTGGAAGTAACAGCCTAGAGGGTATGGGTGGTGGAGGGGGCTAGGGCCACAGGGAGGGAGTGCAGGGGCTAGGGAAGAAGGGCCAACGTCTGGGATTTAAGGGTAGTTTCTGAGAACTCCATTCCTTACTGTGTCAATTGCATGTCAGGAGTCGCAGCTGAGCAGGGGCACCTCCCCTTTGCACCACAGTGGAATGCAAACAGGAAAATGAACCAGTGTTCCTTGCTCTTGCTAGAGGAACTGGAAGCACTTAGTTGTGGTCTGAGAAGTTGCTGCAGGGCTGTCTGAGGAGTTGGACCAGCGGTTCCCCCCCACACACACACACACACACTCACGTTTCCCTGGTCCTGTCAGCAGCAGGAGAGCTGACCCCCCTGCCAGGCCTGGCACCCAGCTGCCACCAGCACCGCCCCAGGATGAGTGTGGCACTTAAAGTGGGTTAATAGCTCCTCAGTACCCAAATGATAGGATGAGACCCAGGAAAGAACAGGTTCTGGCTAGCCTTGGCGCAGAGAAGAGACCTGTTGAGTGCTCATCTCCTTAAGTGTCCCGGCCTCCACCTCAGGCAAGAATCCCACCAGCAGACCTGCTGTGATAAGGGGATAAGCACAAGCACTGCAGAACTCAACCCCCCTCCTTCCAAAATCTGTGCACACATGCCACTGTGCTCTTATTCCCATCCCCTGCCAAACTACACAACAGGTGGGTGGCTGTGGGAATTGAGCCATGGACTAGCCTACTAGTATTATGAATACCATCAACGTATTCTGTCTGCAAGGAGGAAAACCCTTCAGTCCAGCCTCTTTAGCAAAATCTAAAGTCACTGGAAAGCTTGCTGGGCCAATATATTTAGCCTAAGAAGCTGTACCATATGCCCCTAAGGATGCCATAATGAGTATGTCCTCTTCCCATGAAGAACAAACTGTCCCTTTTGCTTTGCAGGGCACAGATGGCACAGAATAAGATAAAGGGTGATTAAACAGAGATGCAAGTCACTTCCTTCTGATCAGAGAACCAATTGCTCACTCCCACCTCAGGCTGAGCGCTGTTGGCAGCAACACCAAGCAGGCAGAGGAATGTTTTGATCGATTAGTCAGCAATCAAAACGGGCGGGCAGGGTGGGGTGGGGTGGGGAGAGAATTCCAGCTGCTAGGCATTAGCTACAGAACCTCACACTGCGCAAGAGCATATTCCCTTAGATGAAGGGACTTCAGGAGGTGAAAGAGGCTTTGAAGGCTGAACTTGCCTCTCGATCTTGGGTAAAGGGATGGGGACCACATCACATCCTCAGCTTAACTTCAGTAACCAGAGAGATAAAGAAGCAAATAATCAAGCAATCAATTTGCAAAACACCTAGAAGATACAGAAAGAAAAGGAGTACTTGTGGCACCTTAGAGACTAACGAATTTATTTGAGCATGAGCTTTCGTGAGCTACAGCTCACTTCATCAGCTGTAGCTCACGAAAGCTCATGCTCAAATAAATTCGTTAGTCTCTAAGGTGCCACAAGTACTCCTTTTCTTTTTGCGAATACAGACTAACACGGCTGTTCCTCTGAAACCTAGAAGATACAGAGGTGATAAGTAACAGTCAACACAGATTTGCCAAGAACAAATCCTGTCAAACCAAAGGGGGGAGGGGGGGGAGTGGTAGACGAGGTATATCTTGACTTTAGTAAGGCTTTTGATACAGTCTCACATGACCTTCTCATAAACAAACAAGGGAAATGCAACCTAGATGGAGCTCCTATTAGGTGGCTGCATAACTGGCTGGAAAACTGTTTCCCAGAGAGTAGTTATCAGTCACGCTGGAAGGACATAATGAGTGGGGTCCCGCAGGGATCAGTTCTGGGTCCAGTTCTGGCCAATATCTTCATCACTTATTTAGATAATGGCATAGAGAGTACACTTATAAAGTTTGCAGACGATACCAAGATGGGAGGGGTTGCAAGTGCTTTGGACGATAGGATTATCATTCAAAACGATCTGGACAAATGAGAGAAGGGGTCTGCAGTAAACAGAATGAAATTCAATAAGGACAAATGCAAAGTATTCCACTTAGGAAGGAACAATCAGTGGCACACATACAAAATGGAAAATGACTGCCAAGGAAGGAGTACTGTGGAAAGGGATCTGGGGGTCATAGTGGATCACAACCTAAATGAGTCAGAGCAACGCTGTTGCCCCAGAAAGGGGGGGGGGGGGAAGAAGAGAGAAGCGACCATCATTCTGCGATATACTAGCAGGAGCGTTGTAAGCCAGACATGAGAAATAATTCTTCGACTCTACTCCATGCTGTAGATGGAAAGATAAGTGTCACCAAAAACATCTACAGAGTGAAACACATGCATGTGAATCCACTCAATTAACATGGCTCCTCATGAGTCAGACTCTATATTATTATTTTAACACAGCAAGCATGCACATCTCAAATATAAGAATTTCCAAAAGGGCTATTACGTCATTTCCCTTTTTAAACCCGAGAGACGCCAAGGGATCCCATCTCCAGTAACAGCACACCAACTCCCCAGTGCTCCCAGTCCAACACTGAGCTACAGAATGCTCCATGTGACAATTCCACTGCCCCACCAGCCACCCAGCTGAGATTAAGAAGAACTATGCTGTGTGCAGGGGAGTTAAAAAACAGAAGAGTACCTGAGCATGGAACAGAGATAGTCTCAACATGTCTCCAAGTCTGAGCCTGTGCTAATCTAAGGAGTTGGAGAGCAGAAGCAAAGTTCAGCAGTGGCTCGGAGGACTACATTTGCTATGGATACTTGACCTTCAGGATTACTCCTATGGCCCTGCACATGCCACCTTAGTTCAACACCACATACACCCACACACACACTTGTTTGCAAACTCAGAAATGAGGGCCAACAGGATCTGGCCACAGCCCAAGCTTTGACCAGTGACTCCAAGTCCAGGGCAATGAATCCCACAGCAGTCTACCTTC
The DNA here is from genome assembly GCF_965140235.1 of Caretta caretta. Taxonomy (NCBI): domain Eukaryota; kingdom Metazoa; phylum Chordata; order Testudines; family Cheloniidae; genus Caretta; species Caretta caretta. Next base: position 2,923,088 of record NC_134222.1, on the reverse strand, counting down.
CGGCATGTTTGATTACACAAGATAAGATACAGCAGGAAAAAATGTGCCTGTTGAAAAATTATGTCCCTTCCTCCCCTTGCCCCTCACATGGGCTCTGAGTCATTTAAAACCTGGCCTCTTCCCTGGCACATTTTAATCTGCAGGCTGTAGCATACACATGGTCACAAACCTTTAGCAGTCCTGCTGCAGGTACTGCACATTAGCGGAGATTAGAATAAGGCCCACTTTGGAAAATTTACCCATAATCCTCCCCAAGGGGTACCAGAATCCGAGTGTCTTCACTTCATAGCACTTCTAAATTCTGAACACATTAACAAGTAGCTCCAGAGCCCAGTATGAGCCTCGGAGATCCCTGGCACAGAGCTGAAGAGTCAGATGACCTTTAATATTTGTATTCTGGGCAATTTCAGTAAATGCTGCACACAGCTGGCTTCCCTCCCCTCTGCCTGCCCTTCATCCAACACCACCCATAAATGTTAATGCATTGAAAATCAGAAGGAACCCACCAACTGTACACATCATCACAATCAGTCCTTGCTGGAAGCCTCAAGCTCCCATATTCCCTTCCCATCTCTCAGCCTCTTTGGGTCACGTCTCAGTCCCTGCCCTGATATTATAACTGACTTTATTGGTTGCAAAAGCACCACGTGTGCATGGCACCTTTAAATAGCAATTACTAGGACTCAAACAATGAGACAAACAGCACATGTGCATTTAAAGGCTCCTGGATTGCCAAGTCTAGGGGTTGGTGCAAACACAAGGTTTACAAGTCACTAGCCAAGCCTTCTTGTGTGTGCTGTGAATTCTATTTTGCTTAATTTCCCCCACAGTCACTGCCTCTAAGTCATGTAAAAGCAAGTCTGCAGGGCTGGAGAATACCTGAATTGGAGTTTACGGTTCCCCATTGCCGAGGGGCTTGTTTTCACAGTGAAGCTGGAAACCTCTAGAAGTCTCTGTACTCGACAGATTTCAAACCCCACTGACGCTCATGCCTTCCTTCTGTCACTGCCTCAGTGAGGCGCACGTATACAAACCTCTTCAGCCAGGGTCTGAGGCAGCGGTTACTTAAAAGGCCCAGGATGCTGATGCAGAAGCCATCAAGAACATGCTTATAAATCCTGGCGTTTGCGCTTGGCTAGTTGTACACCAGAGAGCCAGGATCAGACTTCGAAGTTACAAGGCTGTCTGCAAGTGCTTACCCACTACTGCCACCAAACCTCAGGATTAGGAGGACATGGAGGTTGAGAACACCAACAGTAGATGTTCCTCCACAGCAAACTTATTTCAGACACACAAAATGTTTAGCTATGGATCAATTTGTTCATGACAAGGTCTGAAAACATTCCTGCTGACTGGCTTAGATGGTTTATACAACTGCCAATAGAGTAAGGTAGCGCCAGGATATCCTGGTTCTATCTAAAGCAGAATCATGAGGTTCCTTCCGCAATCCTTCTCTTGTTCTGATTCCCTGTACAAACACAATGAACCTTGTTGAGCCAGGAAACATACAGCCTGTCCCACTTAGGTGTGCTCAGCAGACAGGAGCAGGAAGCAGCTATTAAGAAAACACCATAAAACTATTTGGACAGTGAAATCCCCAGCAATGAATCAGCTATAATGTGGAAATAGCTCTAGACCTTTTTTCCCCCCTCTACAAGCATATTGGTGCTACAGGCCAGTATTTGAATTCTGTCCCAAGAAGTGTGAACATGAGGTTTACACACGAGTCATTCAGCTCCTAAACCCAGACTTCAGATAAACATCTTTTAGGAATTACTGCTCAATAAAATGTCAAGCCTTCACTAGGGCTTTCTAATTCTGCCACTTACTTACAGCTCACTCCATAGCCCCCTCAGCTTCAGAGTGGGGAAAGACTGGAGTGTAGCTGGTTACAGAACTGTGCTACACTCGCGCCACATTTCTATTTTGTCCTCCATGATAAGAAACCCCACCCTTTCTGGCAAGTCTATGTTTACATAATAGCCTCTGCCGGGAGCTAAGACGAGAGCAAACTCAGGATGTAGTAGTAATGATTAATATTTCTACTAGCACATGGGACTTTTCAGAAATAACATGCCATCACATGTCGGTAGGACTGGTATGATAATTTGTGGGAGACAAGTACCCATCAATGAGAGCAGTTACTCTTCAATATGGCTGAGTCATGCCATTTCCCCTCCAAAGAAGAGGGCATGGGGAAGTTAAGCTAAGCTGAGGTTAAGAAATGGGCTGTTTAAAACATCAGAACCAAAGTGTCTCTAAGTTACCAGTGCAGTAAGACCACCCATTATCAGACATCCCAGACTTCACTGAAGAGAACGTTCAATGGAACATAAGAGACTAAAGAGAATCAGACCGTGAATTGCACTGACCATACAAATAACTTTGTTCAGACCAATGACTAGTGATCTACTAATTAATGGTTTCCACCCCTAGACAGTTTAAGTGGGGATTTTCAAATAAACTCAAGGAGTTTGTATGCCCGGTTCCCCACTATAAATGATGGGAGCTGGCTGTACAGTTACCCTAAGCATATTTGAAAACACATAATAGACTTTAACCGTCTATACCAGGTTCCCAAATTGTGATCCACCGAGCACTTGCACGTGACCCATGGCACCATTTTGCTTTGTTTACAGTTGCATTAAAAGCTAAAAATATATTCCTTTCTTACCATTACTTTTCAACTGCAGCAGTTGCCACAGATGTTTTGACAGCTAATGGGAACTAAGATGGCCCATGAAAACAGAAGGAGAGGGGAGGTGACACGTGCCATCAAGATGGGATCCAGACTAAGAGCTGTAGAACCCTGCTACGCAATATACTGAAATAACTCACCTTCTACATCATACCAATGAGCTCCATTAGTGATGCCATCCTTGAATGTCTCAAATTGCTCCCCCGGGCAGTTTGGGATGCCAGTTTTCATTATCGGGTGATTAGAAGCGTAGGCTTTTGCCAGGTATTTAAACACTTCATCATCAGCTGATTTGCTATAGATTCCTCTGGACTGGTGCATGGGAGAGTCATCATAGGGATAGCTCGCAACCACAGAGCCCCCGTGCAGGTTCCCAGAGAGCACAAACCTGGTTTTCAAAAAAAAAAACCACAACAACAAAAAACACGCTTATTAGACAGAGCACACTAGGGCAGAGGTAACTGCCAGAACCCGCCACCCGGATTAATATAGCTCCTTCTGGCCCAAAGAACTTCAATGAGGACATTCTGAAATCCACACTCCTGGGAAGGAAAGTCACAGCTCTTTCAAACTGCATGGCTTTTTGGGACAGTAAGTGAACAGCTCTGTATCCAATTAGCGCTGCATAGCGAGAAGACTTATTAGAGCTTTGCTAATTGTATCAAGGCTATGCTATATCTGAGACACATACTCAGCCTATACTAGATAGGCTCCAACAGTATCTGGGGGTGGCCTTTGTCAGAGACAGGATAGGGAACTAAATGGATCTCAGGTCCAATCTAGCTTGGCAATTCACATGTTCTTAAGGCTTTGGTTAGCAAGTGCTCTTGCTGGGCTAAGGTGTCCCAGCTTCTCTAAGTCATGTTCACACAGGCACACTTTGCTTTGAAATATTCTATTTTGTTTTACAGAAACCAATGGGGTGGGGGAAAGAGAATGTTGTTAATCTGAAAAGGAGTTTATTTACTCCTAGCTTGTGGTTTGTCATACCAGCAGCTTCCTTTGAGGTTCAGCTCAGACTCTCAGGACTGCAGTCTGTTGCTAGAATGGCAAATGAGGCAACATTCAAAGCAGGATTACTTCAAAGCAACATGCACATTGATATTCTCAAGATGCTGAAAGAAAAGGCTTCCCTCTCTTCAGCTGCCTAGGCATTGATGCATCACCATGGCAGCTACTGTCTTTACAGCTTACAAAAAGCAGCCATTAGACCATTGTGTATCTTGCTCTGATAGGAACTTTGAGCACGTCCACTTATACTGAAAAAAATTCAGCTCCTCATGCAAAGTTCAGCAACAGACAGCCCTGTAAAAAGGTTCTGAACAGAACCTGAATGGGATGGCATCTGAGAAGCCAAAAGAATTTTGCAATATAACCTCAGGGCTCCATTCAATTTAAACTGAGACTCTCAACTGAGTGTAACATCTAGTGTTACAGGAGATGCAACACATTTCTTGTCCCCCCCCCCAAGACACAAAAATGCAGAGTCAAGCAAATCATCACAGGCAACTGCGATTTAGCTGTCCACATGGACATCAGATACAGACAGCTTTTTTAAAGCTTTGAAGAAGGTTTGAGTTGAGATGTATTCCAGGGTTTACTTGCACAATTAAGAGGCTTGTGTTGCAGTAAGGAACGGTCAGGTAAATACCAGTGTCAAATTCTAAGGCAAGTCTGAAAGCTTAAAAGCACAGCAGGCCCCATGTCTCATTGTCCCTTAGCCTAGTCCAGGGGTCTCAAACACACGGCCCGCGGGGTTATTTTCTGCAGCCTGCCAGCTCCCCGCACTCCCCAGCATCTGTGTGTTGCCCTGGCCGCTCCTCTAGGTATCTCCCCTGAAGCTCCCATCGGCCGCAGTTCCCGTTCCCGGCCAATGGGAGCTTCGGGGGAGATACCTGGAGGCACAGCCAGGACAACACACAGACCCTTGTGCCTCTCCCCCTCCCCCAAGTCCTGGCCACTTCCCAGAGCAGCACAGGGGTAGAGCAGGCAGGCAGGGAGCCTGCCCTGCCCCCGGTGCGTGCCAGGCTGGACCCGCCCCCCCCAACCCCTCCTGCACCCTGACCCCCTGCCCTCAGCTGGCATCCCGACCCCCTGCCCTGAGCCCCCTGATGCACCCCGCACCCCTCCTGCACCCAACCCCCTGCCCTGAGCCCCCTGCACCCCCAGGGGGCTGGGAGGGGGCAGAGTTGGGGTGGGGATTTCTGTAGAAGGGGTTGGAATGGGGGCAGGGAAGGGGTGGGAAGAGGTGGGACGGGGCGGGGCCTCGTGGAAGGGGTGGAGTGGGGGTGGGCCAGGGCAGCAGGTGGGGGGGGGTCAGTGGTGCAGCCCTCGGGCCAATGTACTAGTCCTCATGTGGCCCTCGTGGTCATTTGAGTTTGAGACCCCTGGCCTCGTCACAGGCAGCTGCAAAGGTCTCAATACATCTGATACTCTAAGTGCCCCTGCATTTTTAAGAAGCTTTGTTCTCATTTGATATAATATTGTAGAAAAGCTTCAGCTTGTTCCCTTGCCATTCAGCCTACGTGTATTTGGGTTATTAAGCAGAGTTGACATGACCAAAGCCTTGGCTTTTTTTTAAAAAAAAACAAGCTAAAGGATGCAAGCAAGGATAAAGCTATTACCAGCAGGACAGTGGGGTGGGAGGAGGTATTGTTTCATATTCTCTGTGTGTATATAAAGTCTGCTGCAGTTTCCACGGTATACATCTGATGAAGTGAGCTGTAGCTCACGAAAGCTCATGCTCAAATAAATTGGTTAGTCTCTAAGGTGCCACAAGAACTCCTTTTCTTTTTGCGAATACAGACTAACACGGCTGTTCCTCTGAAATCAGATGAGGTGACTCATCTAATAAGACAGGGAACATTACATCCATTAGGAATCTTTAAACAAATGGTTTTGTTTACTGACTAATTTTTGTATGAGTGATGAAGTTAGCACAGTATCGTTACAGCCGCGAGCCAGAGGAGATCATCATGTGTTGTATTTTTCCTGCACAGATCTGACAAAGTAGCTTTTTTGTCAGCAGTGGTTGCCAAAATACACTTTAAAATTTATTTTTAAACTACTACTGTTTGAAACCCAGAGGATTTTCCCCACTAGATAATTTTGAGCCAGAGCAAATTTGGGGCTTAGTTTCATTTTGTGCTGCAGCACATCAATACACCAGCGCTGACAGTAAAGTTCAGCCAGTAAGCAAGTGTGGACAATGCAATCAAGAATCCTGAGGAACAGGGTTGAATCAACAACTCGACCACTAACTCCTCTTACAGCTATAATACTGGATCTTTACTGGCACCTCCTGATCCCGACACATGAAGTCTGTTAAAATTTAACAAAAACTAGGGAGAAAAACTTGAGTTTCCGCACTCCCTTATGTAAATGTTACATGCTGATGCTTATCACAGTTGCTATTGTGTTTCTGCTGACCAGCTTAGCCAAAATAACCAAGGAGTACTAACAGAGGTTTTTTCAAGAGTCCTTTATTATGGTGAAGTGGTCAATCAGACCTTAATTTCTCTCTCTCTCGGACTTTGAAAATGTATAGAATTTGTTTCGGTCTATCAAATCATGCCTGATCAGAATGTATTTCTCATTAGCAAATACATAGCTGTCATGCTCATTTTCCAGAGACTCGCAACAAAAACCTGTGCACTCCTGTTCCACACACCTTATGCAACGGCATTACATGTTCCACGGTACCGATTCTGTAATTCTCTTCAGATTTATCTTCAAAAAGGTAACAGAATCCTACACAATCTAATCATTATTTTCTTTTACAAATTCATTCAGGAAACTCATAGCAAATGAGACAGTCCCAGAAAAGACAGAACTGGACTTTCATAACCCAATTTAGCTAGCTATCCCCCCTCACAGGCAGCACTACTCCAGACAAATAAGCTTATTGGTGCATTTCCCTTCCTTTGCTCCAAATCAGGAGCCAAAAGGCTAATGCACTATTCTAGGCCCACAAACACTCAACAGAACTACTGACATGCATAAACATTTGCAGGATCAAGACCTACATCTAGAAACATTTAGCAAGAATTCTCTATGCAACAACAGCAAGAAATAATACAGGGAAAATTTATTATGGTGGAGGAAAGGTGGACACTCTGCCTGCCACAGTTCATACCAGACCTCAGTATTTGAGCACCTGTAGGTATTAAGCAACACGTTTGGTTCATGCTGCTAAAGATCAGACAGTTAATCACGAGGAGAGTTAACAACACAGGACCAAAAGCAAAGGTCACCAACGGTCTTAAGGTGAATGAAGCACATCCTGAAAATAAGTTTACCTGTTAACTGAGCACTCATTTAGCTTGCTGTGAAAAAGGAGACGTCAACATGAATAGTTTAAGTTACTGTTGGCCTGTTTGGATTAGCCAGGAAAAACACATTGCTGGCGGTCCCTTAAGTGCAGTTGTCTGTAAAGAAACCAACATGGTTTCTCTGCCAGGTGCACGTGGGCCTTTGTGTAGTTAAACAATAAAATGCCCCACTGTTCCATTCATAACAGGTCTGCTGCACAAGGCAGCACATAAGAAGTCAGAGCCCAGTAGCTAGATGTCCCAGCAGCCTCGGACGACAGCACAAAGGGAGCTAGAGGGGGCTGGTACAATGCAGACAGAATCACAGGAGACTTCAGGGTAAGGAAAATGTATTACAATGCCTTGTCCATTAGCGCCACTACCTACTTCCAGCCCCCACCCCAACATCAACCTCTCTCCCCACAGTTATCCCCATGCAGCCCCTCCCAAAGCCCAGGCAGGACCCACGGGCTGTGAGCCGGAGGTCCTCGCCCCTTGGGCCCAGACCCCTCCTCAGCCAGGCCAAAATTTCACATACAGACAAAGCACCTTCAGCCCGCCCCGGGGCTCCCCCCCACTCACTTGTTGCGCTGCATCCAGGCGATCAGGGCCCGCACCTCGGGCACGGGCTCCAGGTCGGGCGGGGCCGACGCGAACTGGTCGGGGAAGCTGCGGTTCAGGTCCTGGCCGCGGCTGTTCTCCCGGCCGCCCGGGGCCGTCCCGCCGCAGTCGCCCTCGCGGGCCCGCTCGAAGCCGTCGGGGTTGAGGCTGGGCAGCAGGTAGAGGTCGGTGGCGTTGAGGAGGCGGCCGGCCCGGGCGTCCCCGCGGGCCCAGCCCGACACCAGCTCCCGGGCCAGGCGCAGCAGCAGCGGCCGGCCCAGCGGCTCGTCGCCGTGCATGTTCCCCACCAGCTTGACCTGCGGGCGGCCGGGGATCGGGGCCCCGCCCGGGCCCGCCCCCGGCCGCGCGGGCTCCAGCCCGGCCGTCAGGCGCAGCACCCACAGCGGCCGCCCCTCCCCCGACTGCCCGATGCTGAAGAGCCGGGCCAGGCCCGGCGGGGCCCCCTCGGCCAGCGCCCGCAGCGCCGCGCCCAGCTCGGCCGCCCGCAGGTAGCCCGGGGCCGGGGCCTCGCCCGCCGCCGCCTCCGCCTTCTTGATGTGGGCGCCGCCCGCCGGGCCCAGCCCGAGCAGCAGCCACAGCACGAGCCGCCCGGCCATGGGGAGAGACGCGCGGCCACACGCAGGGCCCAGCCGCCGCCGCACCCGCACCGGAGACCTGAGGGAGGGGGCGGGCGGTGGGGCCGGCGGCCAATAGGAGGGCAGGGGCGGGGACAGCTGAGGAGGTGACCAATGGAGGGGCAAGAACGTCTGAGGAGCTGGCCAATGGAAGGGCAGAAACAGGGACCGCGGAGGAGGTGACGAATGGGAGGGCAGGGACTGATGAGGAGTACCAATGGGAAGGCAGAGGCCGGCACGCAGCGGACGGCGGCGGCCAATGAGGGAGGAGAGGACGAGAGAAAGGGGAAAGGCACCAATGGGAAAGGAGGAGACCGGGAAGGGCGGAGCGAACGGAGAGGTAACGTGCCAACGGAGGAGGAGACGACTGGGATGGGCGGGGCGAGAGATGGACCAACGAGGCAGCCTGGGCGGGGTAAGGCGCCAGGCCAGACCAGGTGTCTTTAAAAAAACCGCTGTTGGGAACGTCACCAAGAGGGCGTGGCCAACCTTAAAGGGGCAGTGCCCCTCGCGCGGCGCGGCCCCTCGGGCGGACGCGGGTGTTCGGGACCACGCTCGCGCTCCCCCCGCGGGGGCCGGGCGGGTGAGGCGGCTGCGCCCGGGCGGGATGGGCCCGGCTGAGGGTGCTGGGCGCGGGGCTTGTTCCCCGTCACCGCCCCAGGGAGCCCCCTTCCAGCGCTTCCGAACCGCCCGCCCCGCCCGCCCCCGCGCCCTGTCGGCGGCCTCCCCGAGACCGGCCCGGCTCCGTCCGCTCTGGAGCCGCCCTTCGGGAGCCGCAGGCTGCTCTCGACTCCCGCCTCGCTCGTCTCTTCCGCAGACTCGCCCCCGGCCCCAGGGCCCGCAGCCTGGCCGGGGAAGGCGGGCGCCCCGGCCCCCAGCAGGAGGCTGGCCCCGCTTCCCAGCCGGCGGCGCGCAGCCCCACGGGCCCCGACTCCTGGGGTGCTCCGGGGCTGGGGGGAGCCCTGCACCCACCGGCAGCCAAGCGCCCCGCCCCGGCTCCCGCCCCTCCGCCTCCGCCTCCTCCCCGAGCGCCCGGCGGCCCCGCTTCTCCTCCCAGCACCTGCCGCCGCAAAACAGCTGTTCCGCGGCCCAGCGAGCTGGGGGAGGAGGCGGGGCTGGGGCGGGGATTTGAGGAAGGAGTCCAGTAGGGGCGGGGAGGAGGCGGGGCTGGGGCGGGACTTTGGGGGAAAGGGTTGGCATGGGGGCGGGGCAGGGGCAGGGGCAGGATGGGGTGGAGTTGGGGCGGGTGGGGTCGAGCACCCAGCGGCACCAGGGGACGTTGGCGCCTATGACAGCCCCCATTCAGCAGAGTGGTGCAAAGCCCCAGCCTCCTGTCTGACTCCTTGCTAAGCGTAGATGACCAGCTAGTACAGAATGTGGCCGCTGACTTTCTCCAGGGCTCAGGCCATTGTAAGCATAGTTTGGGGCCTTGGTCCTGATTTTCAAAGCAATTAGTGGATCAAGCCCCACTACATCAAACATCAGATTTCAATCTATGAGACACTATGACAGCTGTGCTTGTCTGGGAAAAGGCAGATCTCAAAGCCCAGGACAAAGCATCCCATCTATGGAACCACATAAATAATAATAATTGCACTTCTAACAACCTAATTGAGTGTGCAAGTGTAATGATGCTGGTTCTGGTGGGACCCAACTGAGAGTGCCAATTCAGGACAAATTGCTTAAAGCAGGGCTGGGGTTTTTCCACCTCTAAGGAAGACCAAACCAGCCAGCCAGAGAGGACTTTAGTTTTACCCCACTGGCTAACCACAAATCACACAAGCAATTCCTACAGACACTCCAGTTTCCCAGTATCACCACCAGGGCCACTCGTTGTGGGGACAAATGGTAATGAAAACCAATACCCCTGTAAAAGAAAAATGGTTCTCTCCATCCCAAAGGACCAAGCCCCAGATGCAGGTCAATATACCAATCAGATCTTACCCACAAATCACACTTGCCAATCCTTTAGAATCTAAAATCTAAAGGTTTATTCATAAAAGGAAAAAGATATCGATGACAGCTAGAATTGGTTAAATGGAGTCACTGACATACAGCAATGGCAAAGTTCTTGGTTCAGGCTTGTGGCAGTGATAAAATAAACTGTCAATTCAAATCAAGTCTCTGGAGAACATCCCCAGCTGGGATGGGTCATCAGTCCTTTGTGTAGAACAAAGTCCCTCCAGAGCTAAGAAGCAGGATTGAAGACAAGATGGAGGAGCTGCAGCAGCTTTTTATAGTCTCTTGCCATGTGGTCTGTCTTTCTTTGTCCCAAAGACCAGCTGTCCATCACAAGGCATGGAAAACTCTCAGAGTTCTGTTCATAGGCAGGTCCTTGCATGCCTTGCTGAGTCACAAGGCGTGTCTCCCTTCTCTCAGTGGGTCAATGGTATAGCTGATGGCCCTTAATGGGCCATCCAGCAGGCTAGGCAGAGCTGACACCAACTTGTCTGGGGTGTCACCCAGAAGCATAGCACAAGTTTGAACTACAGACAGTATAGAGCCAATACTTATAACTTTAAATACAAAAATGATACATGCAAACAGACAGCATCATCCGAACCAGCCAACCATCACCTGGTCTTAGACACCTTATTTGACGCCCTTTATACAAGATTTGGTGCCACTACAGGACTTTGGTTGCAAGAATGATCTATACGGTTCCAGTTCACGTCAATAACGTCACAGCAAGTCAGCTAGTTAGAGGTGCAAGAACTCTGATTTGCACCTGCAAATCCATCTGGCAGGTTCACAGCATAGGTTCCGTTTATGCAAAATTCAAACTACATTTGCAAGAAGGAAGGCTGGTCCTCAGCACCTTTGAAAATATCTCTTGAAGTAGCCCTAGAAAGCCTTTGCTCAAAGAAATTCAAAGCCATTTAAATGCAAGCAGATTCTATGAATCATGTTTCACTTACAGTAATAAATATCACAGGAAATCTGTCCAGTTCAAAGAAGGGACCACTGAAATGTGACAAGGTTTCACCAGATATTTTTATATTCCCTTATCATAAAAATAAGACAAGAGGGAAAGATTTGCAAGATTTACTTTGTACAAAAACATAATATTTCTTCTTTAAAAAAGGAGCACCATGAGAGTCTGTTTGTCAGTGAACACAGTAAAATCATAAAAGTCCTTACCAGCCCACAGTAACTCAGAAGGGACCTTATAACTAGGAACAAAGGTGAACTCTGTGAAATATGGACAAAAACATTGTTGCCCTTTCTGCTGTTTACAGTTCCAATTTTCCATAGTAATACTAAGAAGATTGAATAAGATGCAGAGCATTAGAACTGTATTTAGGTGAAATTAAAGAGGAATCATTTGGTTAACTTCAGCCTCACACTCAAGGCTGGGAAAAGGCAGCTTGATATGTCTATTTTTATCTCAGCTTACTCTGGTAACTCCCTAAACTGCACATAAATCTCTATGCATCAAGAGCAGACTAGGCTCCTAAGTAAGATGAGCAGAGACTCTGTCACTCTCTGGAATATCTTTTATTGGACCAACTTCTGGGGGTGAAAGAAAAGCTTTCAAGTTACACAGAGCTCTGTGTAGCTCAAAAGCTTGTCTCTCTCACCAACACAAGTTGGTCCCATAAAAGATATTACCTCACCCCCCTTGTGTCTCTAATCTACTGGGGCCAACACAGCTACAGCAACATTGCAAGCTCTCTGGAATGACTTCCCTACCAGAGGGACAGCAAAGTACATACTAAAGTCAGTGGTATTTCTGTGTATGACAAGTGGCATATCACCTTAAGCAGCTACAGCAGAGTCATTGCCTGTCAATAAAAGAATCCAATAGAAAACAGAAAATAGAGACCCAGCCACAGAGAGACAGCAGTATGACAACGATGTGTGGGGCTTTCTTGCCTTCACAGATAGCTGGTCTGATGTTACCAAAGGCTGGAAGATGATACTTCTCCTGGTGTTTTGGCTGCTTAAGGAAACGCACAGATGCTGCTTGACCTACATGGCATAACCTCCAAGATCAGTTCGTCAGGCCTCATGGGAGACAGGAACATTCTTGAGGTCACTTTGTATTGTTGTAGAACCTGCTGTATTGGAGGTAGTTACAAAAGAGGGTTTCAGAAGAGATACAAAGGTATGTACAGGTTGACACGAAGACAGACCTTTCATATATCATTCACCCAAACCTTCATTAATTCCCATTTCAAGGCAGGGGAAACAATAATGAATATTGGGCAAAGTCAATTAGTTTAGACCAACAGCATTCCAGACCCCTTCAAAGAAGCAAATTCTTTCAAGAAAGTCTCATTGGAGATGAAAGTTCATAGGAGGCAAAAAAACCTCCTGTTCAGGTGGAACAGCAGCAGTTACACATGAGCAGCTTTGCAGAAAAAGGTTTGGGGACAATTTCCTAATTCTTGCTCTATGGGCCGTCAGAATCACACAAAATCAGGCAAAGCACAGGGAATGCTTCCACTACACTTGAGCATCCTTTTATCTCATTGTCCTGCTCTCCTGAACACACAGAAAGGGTCATTGTCAAAACAGGACAAGATCTAAAAGGGGAAAGGGAGTCAGCTAGCTCCAGAATGAAGGAGTGGGATTTTCCGAATCTCAGAAGCCCAGGGCCAGCCAAAACACTTGAAGATGAGCCCAGACCTTCAGCGGTGGAAGCCCTGTTGTCTAGCAGACAAAAGTACTGAGAGCCAGGAGGAACATGACATCAGATCATGCTAAGCCAGACTCTCACCATGACCATGGAAAGTCATTTCCTTGTATCTTGGTTTAACCACATGGAAAATTGGGGAGTCTCACTGTGGGGGTGGGAGTGTAAGCATGAACAGGGGTCAGTTTTATTAATTTGCCAAGGCACCAGTTACATTTTAAAGCTGAAATCTAAGGCCATGTCTACAGTAGCACTTTTGTTGGTCAAACTTTTGTTGGTCAGGGGTGTGGGGAAGAAATGAGTTTCCTGTGGCCTCAGTTCATATACGCTGTTCTCCAGGTTTATTGGTGGGGGTGACACTCTGGACTACTGGACACTTGCCAGCTGATCTCAGATTACTGTTCTGTCTGCTACTTCCATCAATATCCACTAGCTGGGATCAATGTAGAACATATTTCTATGAGCCTTTTTTTTATGTTTTATTCATTTCAAGGATTGTCTTTTCTCTGTTAACTCCTATTATTTATTGGAATTCTCCCCTTCCTTTTAAAAGCAATTTCTTTTAATATTTCAAATGTATGTGCTGGTTAGGGTTTATATCTTTCAATACATTTGTTTTCCTTCTAATGCCACACAATTCCTGTCATTTCTAGACTCAATAAACATTTAAACATCCCTTATAGTTCCTCTATGTTTACTGGACATTGTCCATATACTCTTTGATTAGATGTAATACTTGTACCTCACACCCTTCAGGATTTACACCCAACAAGAGACATAGTGACAGGGCCCCCCAGGCCCGGCCAAACCTGAGCGGTGCAACCTCAGGTGCCAGGTCACGACACCCGGAGCAGAGAGTCAGGCCCAGCCCTGTGGGACAGGAGTTGCCACTGTAGGGTGAGTGTCAGGTGGGCTTGCTCTCCAGCCCTGCTTCTCCTCCAGGCCCCCCAAAACCTCTGTGCAGCCCTGCCTATTGAAGGAATAAGACAGATTTGGGGTGAAAACTAGATGGATTGGATTTCTTGGGCTACCAGGAAGTTTAATCCATATAATTTCTCTCTTTTTGTAGGTCACCTAGTAAGCATTCTTAACTGTTTGAACTTAGTTCCTGTACTGCCCTGTCAAACTTCTCCAGGACACAGTTGCCACTCTGCATAGGAAAACCAGGTGTCACTCTTGTCCACCAGCCCCTAGAGGGGTTCTCTGTAGCCAGACAGAGAGAGAGAGAGAGGAAGTTCTATCTATATATTAAGTTGTGTGATTAACCATAGCTTGAAGGCTTTGGTTAAACTTCTCCCTTCCAATTCTGTGGGAATGGAGCATCCAGCTTCACTTACATGGTATTCCCCAGACATTGTGTCTCATGGTTTAAAATGTGGATTGCTGGTGTGCCATTCTGAGCAAACAGAGGTACTACCTGTAATTAGGGTGACCAGATGTCCCGATTTTATAGGAACAGTCCCGATTTTGGGGTCTTTTTCTTATATAGGCTCCTATTACCCCCCATCCCCTGTCTCGTTTTTTCACACTTGCTGTCTGGTCACCCTACTTGTAATCTTGTTTTGTATCCTTGACAGTGGAATAGAGCAACAGCTTTCCTGCTGTAAGGGCCAACAGCAACTCTAGTTATTAACAATATATTCAAGGCATATTGGCTATCTATACATCTCACAGTGGAAACCAGATGCTGCATGAGTTCTGAATCTTCCTGGGGCAACAATGACGCACTGTAATGGCTTAACAAATGGGGGGGGGGGATAAGAGAAGGTTTGGTGGAAGGGGGATGTTGTGCTAAGTATATTCGTGGCTTTACTCAGGGGCTTTACTTCTTAACACTGACGTTCGGCAAATGGAGAGAATAGAGTTGGTTGCACTCATGACGTAAGTGTTGTTGCAAAATACGCTGCACCATGTACTAAAATAGGATTACAATCAGGGAACTGGAATGATTGGGAAGATGCCAACAACCTCTGAGCAACACCTGAGGCACTATTGTGAGAACATTTTCCTGGGAATGGGATTAATGCTACGTTTGACGGATTCTTTGCTTGACAAATTAACCAATATCTCAATCCTAGATTATGCACGTTTTTGCATATCCCATTACACATCTAACTCCAAGGGCAGGTTTTAGTTCGCAAACCATTTCTCAAGAAAAGCTTGAATGTTTTTTATCTATAAAAGATAGAAAGGTCATATATTTTATTATTCAATTATGGATGTTCTGAATGATCAAATCTGGCCTAAACTAGGTCTAATGTTTGAAGTCAGAGTCTAGGACACCAAACAGAAAATAAACTTTTTCTGGGATGTGCTGGCCGCTGCTTCCCACAACCCTCATTGTCCTGGAACGGCGAACACGGCCAGTGGGAGCTGTGATCGGCCAAACCTGAAGACGCTGCAGGTAAACAAACCGTCCCGGCCTGCCAGCAGATTTCCCTGACAGGCCGCGTGCCAAAGGTTGCAGATCCCGGCTCTACGTCTTCATGATATCCTGTGGCAACATGTTTGAAAGGCTATCTGTGCACACATTATATACAAAAAAATATCAACTCTTGTCAGTTTTAAATTTTCCGCCTTTCAATTTTAGGTGCTTGTTGACATTTAACAAGTGGGTGAGGGAGCCTGGCATCAGGGACCAATCGGAGGTGGGAGTCAGCTTCCTGACAGTGAATGACAGCTGATAGGTAGGGTAGGGAAGGCCGGCAGGGGCCCTGAAAGTGAAGACAAGTAGCATATGTTTGATGCTGTAGGAAAGGCAAAGCCAGTGGAGGGATGCAGAGAGGAGTCACATGGTCAAAGCAATGATCTTTGCAGCAGCATTTTAAATAGATATGAGTGGGAGCAAGGTTGCATTTGTCAAGGCCAGAGAAAAGGATGTTGCAATAATCAAGACATGAGCTGATGAGAGCCTGGACAAGAGTTTGAGCTGTGTGGATGGACAGGAAAGGCCATATCATAGAGATATTATCTAGAAAGAATCTGTGAGCCTACTTGTGAGGGTCGAGAGAGAGGGCCGAGTGAAAGATGACACCCAGGTTACAGGCCTGAGTTACAGAGAGGATGGTGGTGTTGTCCACAGTGCTTAAGAAGGGAGGGTGTGGGGAGGGCTTTGGGGAAAGTTTGAGGGCTCTGTTTCAGGGGTACCATTTCAGATTTTGGTAGCCGGGGCGGGGGGGGGGGCAACTTTAACCATGATTCCCGGGGCTATTTTCTACTGCATCAATAGTACACAGTCACTTAAAAACTAGCCCCAAAAAACCCCAATCTAGTTATTTAAACAATTTTTTATTAACACTGGGGTCTATGCCTTTAAAAAGAATCACTATCTAGCCGTGCAGAACACAATGCCATCCACAGCCTCAGAAACAACGCTGACATCATAATCAAAAAGGCTGACAAAGAAAGTGCTGTTGTCATCATGAATAGGTCGGAATATGAACAAGAGGCTGCTAGGCAGCTCTCCAACACCACTTTCTACAAGCTATCTATCACTTTCTACCCTCTGATCCCACTGAGGGCTACCAAAAGAAACTCCACCATCTGCTCAAGAAACTCCCTGAAAAAGCACAAGAACAAATCTGCACAGACACACCCCTAGAATCACGACCAGGGTATTCTATCTGCTACCCCAGATCCATAAACCTGGAAATCCTGGATGCCCCATCATCTCAGGCATTGGCACCCTGACAGCAGGATTGTCTGGCTGTGTAGACTCTCTCCTCAAGCCCTATGCTACCAGCCCTCCCAGCTATCTTTGAGACACCACTGACTTCCTGAGGCAACTGCAATCCATTGGTGATCTTCCTGAAAACACCATCCTGGCCGCTATGGATGTAGAAGCCATCTACACCAACATTCCACACAAAGATGGACTACAAGCCGTCAAGAACACTATCCCCGGTAATATCACGGCTAACCTGGTGGCTGAAGTTTGTGACTTTGTCCTCACCCATAACTATTTCACATTTGGGGACAATGTATACCTTCAAATCAGCGGCACTGCTATGGGTACCCGCATGGCCCCACAGTATGCCAACATTTTTATGGCTTAGAAAACGCTTCCTCAGCTCTCGTCCCCTAATGCCCATACTCTACTTGCGCTACATTGATGACGTTTTCATCATCTGGACCATGGAAAAGAAGCCCTTGAGGAATTCCACCATGATTTCAACAATTTCCATCCCACCATCAACCTCAGCCTGGACCAGTCCACACAAGAGATCCACTTCCTGGACACTACAGTGCTAATTAGCGATGTTCACATAAACACCACCCTATACCGGAAACCTACTGACCGCTATTCCTACCTGCATGCCTCCAGATTTCACCCTGACCACACCACACGATCCATCGTCTACAGCCAAGCTCTACGATACAACGCATTTGCTCCAATCCCTCAGACAGAGACAAACACCTACAAGATCTCTATCAAGCATTCTTACAACTACAATACCCACCTGTGGAAGTGAAGTAACAGACTGACAGAGCCAGAAGAGTACCCAGAAGTCACCTACTATAGGACAGGCCCAACAAAGAAAGTAACAGAATGCTACTAGCCTTCACCTTCAGACCCCAACTAAAACCTCTCCAGTGCATCATCAAGGATCTACAACCTATCCTGAAGGACGACCCATCACTCTCACAGATCTTGGGAGACAGGCCAGTCCTTGCTTACAGACAGCCCCCCAACCTGAAGCAAATACTCACCAGCAACGACACACCACACAGCAAAAACACTAACCCAGGAACCTATCCTTGCAACAAAGCCCATTGCCAACTCTGTCAACGTATCTATTCAGAGGACACCATCATAGGGCCTAATCACATCAGCCACACTATCAGAGGCTCATTCACCTGCACATCTACCAATGTGATATATGCCATCACGTGCCAGAAATGCTCCTCTGCCATGTACATTGGCCAAACCGAACAGTCTCTACGTAAAAGAATAAATGGACACAAATCAGACATCAAGAATTATAACATTCATAAACCAGTTGGAGAACACTTCAATCTCCCTGGTCACTCGATTACAGACCTAAAAGTTGCAATACTACAACAAAAAAACTTCAAAAACAGACTCCAATGAGAAACTGCTGAATTGGAATTAATTTGCAAACTGGACACCATTAAATTAGGCTTGAATAAAGACTGGGAGTGGATGGGTCATTACACAAAGTAAAACTATTTCCCCATGTTTTTTTCCCCCCCTGCTGTTACACACACCTTCTTGTCAACTGTTGGAAATGGGCCATCCTGATTATCACTACAAAAGGTTTTTTTTTTTTTCCTGCTGATAATAGCTCACCTTACCTGATCACTCTCCTTATAGTGGGTATGACAACACCCATTGTTTCATGTTCTCAGTGTATATATATATCTTCCTACTGTATTTTCCACTGCATGCATCCGATGAAGTAGGCTTTAGGCCATGAAAGCTTATGCTCAAATAAATTTGTTAGTCTCTAAGGTGCCACAAATAAATTTGTTAGTCTCTAAGGTACTCCTCATTCTTTTTACTATCTAGACTATAATTAAAGGATGGATGTTAGCAGTGTAGATCTATAACAAACACATTTTGGCAGCCAAATCTTACAACTTGTTTAGATTGGCTTAGGTTTATGTTCACTAAAGGGTTTACGCAAATAGTTACGATAAATACAACGGATTAAGTTGGAAGTAGATTTCTGGGGTGTTGCTGTAAGGATTTGATAGACTAAACATCACCTCCATGAAACTCACTGATCTGTGAGACTCTGCCACCCTCAGGAATGTTAAAGAGTAAGTACAACAGGAGATAAGAATATTTCCCAGCTGGAAGAGGACATACAGCGGAAAGCTGCAAAATGGCTGCTGGAGAGCAGCAGTCCAGGGGCAGAAGCTCCTCAAAAGGTATCTGGGAAAAAGGTCCTAGAAAAGTCCACCCCCACGCTGGGGAGATCTGGTAAAATCCCAGCATTCACAGAGAGATCAGTGTTACTGTATCACAGCCTATGGACCTGACCCAAAGCCTATTGCTGGCAAAGGAAAGACTCCCGCAGACACGTGGCACTAAATGGCAGAATAAATGGCCGCACTGGGGTACTGCCATTCACTGGAAAATTAAAGAGTTGGAAAAAATAGGAAGTTTTAAGTGTCATTTAAACAGTATTGGTGGTGTGAGAGCATGTTTGTTTCTTGACAGCAGGGGAAAATCCCAGGTGGTCATTCCTCAGCACGGCTCTTGCAGCCTGAAACGTCCAGAGCTGGCCTCTCTGTGGGGATAATGATCCCCTGAATGTGCCTGGGACAGCAGCTCCTGCCCCTCCCGAGCAGTTCTCTGTCTACTGGTGTCATAAGGGGCTGGCTCCTGCCTTTCATAGAAGATCGGGGTGGAAGGGACCTCAGGAGGTCATCTATTCCCACCCCCTGCTCAGAGCTGCTTTGTAACATGTCACCCCGGGAAGGTGAATGGCAGGTCATGATGAAATCTGCAGCAAGCATCTTCTGACCTAAGCCCAGAGCTTCAGGAAAATGAATTTGAAAAAAGTGCTGCAGAAGCTCCCAGCCCTGCTATTGGTTCTGCCAGATACACCTCTGCATTCCTATTGGCTGAGCAAAGAATAGCCAGCTGGTGTGGGGGGGAGAATGAGCCACATGACTCCTGGCTGGTGGGGGGTGGGGGAGGAGTAAGCAGCATGGGGGTACAAAACTCAGGGGGGCTGCAGCCCCCCTCTGCCCTACCTGAATGGCACCTGTGCTCTGTTTTAGCCATGCTGAGCTAGGGGTGGCAGCTAGACATCCAGGAGAAGATGTCAGAGACAGGCCCCACTCTGACTCCTCTCTCCAAAGCACCTTGGGCAGGCATCAAATAAAAAACGTTTCCTGAAAACGGCTTCTTGTTGTCCGTGGTTTTTTCCAACAGATGAACCAATGTACAGAGCTACTAATACATAGTATTCTGTGCACTGGCACCCTCTAGTGTCCTGTCAACAGCAAAGCCATACAGCCGCTCTCCAAACCGACTGGGGCTCTCTGCTGAGTGGGTCGAACATAGTCCACCTTGGCCAGGGTCCCTTTCCTGCCTATGAAATGCATTTTATGGCCCATTGTAGCCAGTTTCTGATCCCAGGTTTATGATAACCCTGATCCAGAGAGGTGCTGAGCACCCACAGGCCCATCGACGTCAGTGGGACATTCCTTTCAGGGTCAGGATTGGTAAGGACCTAGTGGTTTATAGTTATCACCTTTGTCCTGCTAAGGTGTGCTGAGAATATTCAAAACGCCATCTTCCCTTAGCACCATGGGTTTCAGCTGTGCCCCCAGAGTGCTGCTTCAAAACACATGGAGACAAATCCAGCCTTGTAAGCAGCCGGAACTCCCTGGAATTCAACACAGTTGTAGCCACCGTAACATCAGGGCTGGCCCCAGTGGCTGAGCTAACTGAAAAATAGGTGTTTCCAGCTTGGAGGAGTCTGGAATAGCAGGGGGAGCCACAATGCAGCACTGAGGTTCACTGAGAGAGTGGGGGAATTGGGCGCAGTGCTGGGAGAGCAGAAATAAGACAGGGCACTGCGGGTCAGCAGTGATGTGCCCCAGCAGAGGGCTGGGGTGGGGTCAGTCCCAGGAGTGGAATATCAAGGCCTGGTGCTCTTCAGGACTGAAGTGTATTGGCCGAACTTATGGGGGCGGAGGGGACTCATTTGTAGTTTCTAGGTCACTACAGTGACCCTGCTCTCCGATCTCCAAACATATGTTTCAGAGTTTGAGCCAATTCCCAGTAACCTCACTCCTGCATGCAGTCCCAGGGACTACAAATGGCTCCGTGGTGGGAGAAAGGGAAAGAATGGGATGGGCTCCTGCCCCAGTTGTTGAGGTCTGGAACAAAGCTCCCACTGGCTTGAATGAATGCAGGCCCCAACAACATGAGGAAAGCTGAGAAGGAAACATGCCTTATTTTTGGTTGAAATCAGCAATGGCTGACCCAGGAACTTTCCTGTTAGTTACTCATTGCCTCAGCTAATCCCATAAAACAGTGAGCAGTGCAGGAAGAGTCCTTATTTTCTAACTGGTGTTTTGTGTACTCAGAAATTCAGTGAAGGAACAAGACCTTGACCCCAGTTTATCTGACTCACTTGACACTGAACTACAATAAAAACATTACAGTTCAACCCTTATAAATGAGATGGGGAAAGCGTTGTGCATTTCTGAACAGGAGAAGCGTCTTCACAGACTCTCCCCAAGGTAAGCAGCAGGGTTAGATATCCCAAGAGAAAGGACCTCTGCCACAGAAGTAACTTAGCATTGCTAGGAAAAAAATTATTTCTGAGGAAGGGGCTAACGATTTAAGGGCCAGTTGCTTGTGGAGTACAACCAACAAGAAACTAATACAACTTCCTCCTCAGGGCCCCACCTGCCCATCAATGCCTGTGAAGGGCCTTTCTGGGAGGGCTTTATTCGGAATGTGTGATAGCAATGTATAATTATCCCATGCTTGCAGTATTCACAGAACTATGACTCTCTATCCAACAGATCCCACCTGAGTATATCAGAGATGGCCCAGAAGAGCCGCCTACCCACCCCTTATGGAGTACCTGTCCTTGCAGTTTTACTTTTTCCATGTCTAGTCACAGGTAAGCAGCAAAGAAAAGCTGCAGCTTATTTGTCTGAGCTTCTTAATATCTCCTGATGCTCTGCTTGACACCTGTCACTGGGTAGTGTCCAGGGCGATGTGCTACAGCTGGATCCTACATTTCCTATATTGTAGTAATCGGTCCTAAATAGGCTACACATAGAAAGAACTGATCTGCTCAATACAGCGTCGTGAGCAACCAGAGAGAATGAAGAGACTTCACCATTTTAAAAAGTGTCATTCACACTAAATGAGACTGGTGAACTCAAAGAGTACAAAAATCAGAGGACTCCATTATTTGCACAATACGTGAAAAACGAAAAGTCTGAATGCTTTCACTATCTAGGAGTACCAAACAAGAGAATCATGGTCTCAGGTTATTTTTGTGCCCCAAGAGCGCAATTGCCTCTGCATTTTCAACTGACTTTTTCAGTTAATTAAGACATAACGGGAACTAGAGTCTTGAGTTTCGGAGATAATGACAACTTATCTCCCACAGGGATTATTTTTCCCAGTGAAAATGTCCTAAGGCTCCAAGCTTAGAATCTGATTCTGCAGTCCTTGAACAGCAAAACTCTACTGAAGCCAGTGCAGATGTAGCTGGTGATCTAACTACCCAGTTATACTCACAAATGCAACTTGAGACAATCAAAAAAATGAGCACATAAAAACATGAGCATGAAAAATTGAGTGCATAAAAGCCTGGCTGTGAAAACTGAGCACACATAGTATTTCAGGGAGGGTGAAGTATTTGTCTTTATTGTTTCCTTTTGCTGGAGGGGCTAATACATCACTGCTATATATGGTGGTGGCTGGTAGGGTTTTTCTTCGCAGCCTAGGTTCCTACACCCATGCAGTCAGCTGCAGCGTCAGGGCCCTGCGTTTGCTTGCAATTTTAGAAGACTGACAGCTTAGGGCAGGTACCTTTGTGTCTTTTTTGTAAATCTAAATAAATAAAACACAAGTTGTGCCTGAACAATTGTTGCTGCAGTTTGAGAAGCTGCTTTAGAAACGGTGGTTATTAGATTTAAGTCTGACAACTCCATTCTTAACCTGCTTTCCGGGGCCTGGGCATTGTCAGAGCGGCCTGGTAATTATTCATATTGTCCTGGCCTGTGCAAAAGGTACAGATTGTGAAACCCACCATGTCCATTTCCCTTCCCAGGTGTGGAGCTGGCTATAAACAATTGTTCTGATAACCAAATACTAGCCACAAAGCCTGGCCGTGAAGAGTCTCTGTGGTGTACTGTACATAACAGCAGCAGGGCGGAGGAATTACGCTGGTACCGAGACAGTGGGACTGTGAACATGAAAGATGGCAATAAAATGAATACCACTAACATCTGCATCCTTCCAGTCTCTAAGACCGACAATGGAGTCAGCTTTACCTGCAAGCTGGTGCGGAACGAGTCTGTTCAGATCTCGGTGACTCTGGATGTCCAGTGTGAGTTAATGGGAGGGCTGATTATGCAAAATAGCTATGGCAGTGTGAGATCAGTGGGTTTAGCACACCCGGGGGCTGCTCACTAGGTGAAGTCCATGCCCAACTGTTCTATATTCTTTTGCCTTGTCTTTTCTAGGAAAAAGTGTTAGCTGATGTTAGGTGTTCGCTAATGTGTTCAAAATACACCTTTTCCCTAGCGTAAACAAAACCTTCAAGCCTGATCCGACTTTCATTGAAATCAATGCGGGGCCTTTCAGTTTTCTTCAGTGGGAGCTGGATGAGGCCCTTGATTAAGAAGTAGATTGACTAGACATTGTTGCCTCCTCCACCTAGACTCCGGCTTGAAAAGAGAGGGGAACAAAAGAATCAGAGCACAAAAAAGACCTGTCTCCTCTGGTATCCTCTCTGCTGCAGTGGCCACTGTGCGATGCTAGAGGAATATATAAAATCCTCCTGATGCACCTAAACTCCAGACACCTGCTGGTGAGTGGCCTATGCCCTGAACCAGGAGCAGTGAGTGCCTTTGGCTATGTCTTCACTGCAAAAAATAAAAAAAATAAAAAATAAATAAAAAAAGGATAACTGACGTGTGTTAGCCTTCCCACTGTCAAACCCTAGGAGACATACAGCACTTCAGCTTTTATCGGGATGTAGCTAGGTGAGCTCAGCCATGGGTGGGAGACGTAGGATTGATCTCGCCTAGCTACATCATGTCAAAAACTACCTGCCCCTTGACTCCACTAGGATTTTGCAGCATGATGGTTAATAGGCATTAGTTATTACGCTGTAAAAACCAAGCTTTTATTCAGTGAAAGAGCTGAAAGGTGATGCCTGAAGCTTTGAAGACATAAAGGTGGCCAACTGTGCCTCCAGATGGAAGATGTCATGTGATCAATCTCGCCCCCTTCCTTGGTGGTGTCTGTTCTCTCTCCTGCTCTGTCCAGCCCCACTTCCTCTGCTCCAAATGTATCACGTTCCAGCAGTGTTTAGCAGTGCATGGGAAAGCTATTAAATAAGCTAAATTCTGATCCTACAATGCATCCAGTTTAGATTTCTCACTGTAATATTTGATGTTATGACAGAATGAAATTTAACACTAGTACAGCTCGTAGGAAAGACTGCTAAAAGCTGTAGCAGCGAACTGTTTTATATTGGTGTTTTGAAAAGTAGTCAGGACTCCCTTTTAAAATTATATCTGGAAATTACTGTTTCTAATGATGACTGCCCAGTTTGCTCAAGTAGTGCTGTGAAGGGTTACATAACTGCTATTCATCATCATTGTTATTTGTGCATGCATCAGAAATGTTTAAAGGGAACTCCTTTTCCCTTAAATAGTAAGTAGGTGTTTGTGGTTCTGGTAACTTTGTAATTAAAATAACTGGTTATTGTGAACAGTTCCCCCTCTCCTAACTGGGGAAGACCCTCCTCCAGTAGAAGAAAAGAATGATGTGAAGCTGACTTGCAATGTGAATTCCAACCCTCAAGCTGAAATGGTTTGGTATAAAGACAACAGCACCCTGACCCTGAAGAAAGATCGCTATCAGATATACCATACGAGTGAGGTCTTCCAGCTGACTATCAAGAAAGTAGAAAAATCTGACAATGGAACATACACTTGTGAGGCTAAATCTGTTCTTGGAGGGATGAAAAAGGAGTTCCACCTGACAGTTGAAGGTAACACTAATGAGTGTGCATCTAAGTGCATAGAAACAATAGCTTGGCTTATGCACCTGACTGGTTAACACTTAGAAGGCTAGAGCAGCATTAAATGCTTTTCCTGTTCCACCAGTTATTTAAAAGTATTTGGAGTGTGTAATCTGAAGGGGCTGCATCTCACCCTCTGATCTCCTGAAGCCAGATGTGTGCATTAAAATTTTCAAATCATTCCAATCCCTTCTTTAAATTCATGCACATTGGCCAACTTGAATCCCAGCAGTTATTAGTTGCCCTGAGCAAAATGTTATACTTTATATAGGCCCCAATACTGCAGTGCAGTCCATACTGGCAAATCCCTGTGCCAGTGAAGAGCCCTGTTTAAGTGGGTGAGGCTCAGTTCAGCCACAGGAGCGTGGATCCATTTGCAGCATCAGGGCACTAGATTATAAGCGCTTTGGGGCAGGCACTGTCTCTTCTTTCATGTTTGCACAGTGCCCAGCACAATTAGCCCGATGACAAGTGGAGAAATCTGGCACGACTGTAATGGAAACAATATATAATAACTTGTTCTTTTCCCTCAGTGGAATTCAGTAGAAATTAGAGCAGGGGTGGTTGTAAACAGGACATTTTATTTGAAGTAAGTAGGGCAATGACACATCAGTGCTTTGAATAGCAGGTTGGGGCCAGGGCCAGGTGGAGCAACAGCTAGAAATAGGCTGACACAAAGCTCACATGCTGATTGGCCGTAAAACTGGATGAAGTATAATAATTATAATTTGTGCATAGACAGCATGATGCAATCGAGGATCTCAGGTGGCTTGATAAATGTTAATTAAGCCACAAAGCTCACCTTTGAAGGGGGATATTCTTGTTCGCATTTTACAAATGGGGAAAATGAGGTAGAACGAGGCGCAGGGTCTTGCCCAGCACAAGGCAGTGGCAAAGACAAAATCAGAATTGAGAACAAAATCCAGGAGTACTAACTTTGGCTTCTGCTCAGACTACTGGCCTCTCCCAGGAAGGCTAGTTGTTTTTGTTTTTTTAAAGGATGTAAAACAATGTGAAGATTCTCTGCTTAATAGCTGTTGAGACGTTTGTTTCAAAAGCAAGAAGCTATGCCCTGTTTAGAAAGAAATCAGTAATTTTCTCCCATCCCTTAATTGGGTTGTTGACACACAAATAAGAGGATACATTTTAATTGTATCAATTTACAGAATACAAAGGTGCCACAGTAGGGATCTGTTGCATATGTTTTCCTAATACTCTACAACTATCTTAGGGCTGCAGTTTCCCACCTCTCACTCTAATAAATACATGGTTTTCTGGCTGCAGGGCTGCCCACAAGCCATTCTTTCCTATCCCTAGAACCATCATAAAAACAGTTGTACTGGAGATGTCAGGAAACACTACTGCACATCTTACTCTGTGTCCATGGCCTGATGGCCTAGCCGGAGAACCTGCTGGAGTGGCCACCAATTAATATTTCCAGTTAGTCCAGTAAAAATGTCTGCCTGTTTGTTGTTTGCGTCTTTCTTTTTGAATGTCAGAACCACATGAATATCCCACGCATTACAACAGTTTTTGACCTCTGTTTTTAGCACAGTTCAGGTCACTGTGTAGACAGGGACAGGAAGAAACCACCTGCTCTTTTTTGGACATCTCTAAAATGATTTGCTTTATAGAAGTGTATCAATCTGTCCAGTATCCAAATGGGTGTTTTTTTCCTCCTTCCAACAGATAGAAAACCAGTTTTTCCCTTGGAGGCCATTATTGCTGCCACCGTGGTGGTTTTACTCACTGTAATTTTTGGAATTGTGGCTCGAAGAGAAAAAATATTTAAGGTAACAAAAGCATCAATGAATCAGAAACCATCATAATGAGTCAGCACAGCTGCTGTTAAGAAAAAGCTTTGTTTAATCTCAGCGTTATTTTCTGAGTGAGGGGAGGTGAGGCTTAACACAACACTTCTATTGTCTTGGACTTAGAAATAGACCCAGAAAGGTGGTATATACAGGTCATATAACACACGAGTCTCGCTAATGTGGGGGTGCACATAGGTGTGTGTTGTTGTGAGAGAAGATATTGTAATTTGCCATATACAGAAATGACAAACTCCGAATGGTCATCCTCCTTCCTGTTTATTAGGGATAGCCTACATGAATTACAGCCTAGTCCTGGTCCTAGTAATGCTTGCACGCTATGGCAAGGCCAGGCTGGGTTACTAGATGGGAGACTCTGAAGTAAAACAAAAGGAGTACTTGTGGCACCTTAGAGACTAACCAATTTATTTGAGCATGAGCTTTCGTGAGCTACAGCTCACTTCATCGGATGCATTCTGTGGAAACTGCAGAAGACATTATATACACAGAGACCATGAAACAATACCTCCTCCCACCCCACTCTCCTGCTGGTAATAGCTTATCTAAAGTGATTACTCTCCTTACAATGTGTATGATAATCAAGGTGGGCCATTTCCAGCACAAATCCAGGTTTTCTCACCCCCCCCTTCCAAAAACCACACACACAAATCTCAGAGTAACAGCCGTGTTAGTCTGTATTCGCAAAAAGAAAAGGAGTACTTGTGGCACCTTAGAGACTAACCAATTTATTTGAGCATAAGCTTTCGTGAGCTACAGCTCACTTGAACTGTAGCTCACGAAAGCTTATGCTCAAATAAATTGATTAGTCTCTAAGGTGCCACAAGTATTCCTTTTCTTTTCACACACACAAACTCACTCTCCTGCTGGTAATAGCTTATCCAAAGTGACCACTCTCCCTACAATGTGCATGATAATCAAGGTCGGCCATTTCCAGCACAAATTCAGGTTTTCTCACCCCCCCACCCCCATACACACACAAACTCACTCTCCTGCTGGTAACAGCCCATCCAAAGCGACCACTCTCCCCAGAATGTGCACGATAATCAAGGTGGGCCATTTCCAGCACAAATCCAGGTCTTCTCCCCCCTCCCCCCCCAACACACACACAGCTCACTCTCCTGCTGGTAATAGCTCATCCAAACTGACCACTCTCCTTACAATGTGTATGATAATCAAGGTGGGCCATTTCCAGCATAAATCCAAGTTTAACCAGAACGTCTGGGGGGGGGAGGGGGGTAGGAAAAAACAAGGGGAAATAGGCTACCTTGCATAATGACTTAGCCACTCCCAGTCTCTATTTAAGCCTAAATTAATAGTATCCAATTTGCAAATGAATTCCAATTCAGCAGTTTCTCGCTGGAGTCTGGATTTGAAGTTTTTTTGTTGTAAGATAGCGACCTTCATGTCTGTAATTGCGTGACCAGAGAGATTGAAGTGTTCTCCGACTGGTTATGAATGTTATAATTCTTGACATCTGATTTGTGTCCATTTATTCTTTTACGTAGAGACTGTCCAGTTTGACCAATGTACATGGCAGAGGGGCATTGCTGGCACATGATGGCATATATCACATTGGTGGATGTGCAGGTGAACGAGCCTCTGATAGTGTGGCTGATGTTAGTAGGCCCTGTGATGGTGTCCCCTGAATAGATATGTGGGCACAGTTGGCAACGGGCTTTGTTGCAAGGATAGGTTCCTGGGTTAGTGGTTCTGTCGTGTGGTATGTGGTTGTTGGTGAGTATTTGCTTCAGGTTGGGGGGCTGTCTGTAGGCAAGGACTGGCCTGTCTCCCAAGATTTGTGAGAGTGTTGGGTCATCCTTCAGGATAGGTTGTAAATCCTTAATAATGCGTTGGAGGGGTTTTAGTTGGGGGCTGAAGGTGACGGCTAGTGGCGTTCTGTTATTTTCTTTGTTAGGCCTGTCCTGTAGTAGGTGACTTCTGGGAACTCTTCTGGCTCTATCAATCTGTTTCTTCACTTCTGCAGGTGGGTATTGTAGTTGTAAGAATGCTTGATAGAAATCTTGTAGGTGTTTGTCTCTGTCTGAGGGGTTGGAGCAAATGCGGTTGTATCGCAGAGCTTGGCTGTAGACGATGGATCGTGTGGTGTGGTCAGGGTGAAAGCTGGAATCATGTACGTAGGAATAGCGGTCAGTAGGTTTCCGGTATAGGGTGGTGTTTATGTGACCATCGTTTATTAGCACTGTAGTGTCCAGTAAAACACAGTGAAGTAAAACAGTCTGTTGGATATTCAGGAAATGGCACTCTTCTCTCCGGCCGAATTTACCCCTTAGATTCCCCTAGGCGCAGCATCTTCAGCGCTCCCGCTGCCTACAGCTGACCTCGTGTTTTCTATAAAAAATGAAACTTTTAATCCACTTTTAACTTTAAGGCACCCCTAGAACATGAGTGCCCCTGGGCACATGCCTACTGTGCCTAATTGGAAATCCAGCCCTGCCTGTACTGATCTCATGCACTCCGGCTGGGTGGCAGACATACCATCTTTCTGATACCAAGTTGGAATCCTTTCCACCCCTGGCATTTTTCACCAAAGTACTGGTGTTGTCCTGTCTGCTTTTCAGTTTGATCAATTATGGTGCATTTTCTGCAGTTTTCTGTCCGATACTGTTGTGTAGTGTTGCTGTATACTGTTCTGAGAACTGTTATAACCCATCCCCAGAGGTGGCTGCATAGCAGTGGGAGGTGAAGTGATTCCTGTATATTCCATTTGGGGCCAGGTGGGATGAAAGGAGCAGTACTAATGTAAGTTATGAATATACTTAGTAAAAGCCTTTCATTCAGAAATACAATAATGACAAGATTGTGTTGTTTGTGTTTATTTTTAGTGCTTCAAAAAGACAAAACAAACACCAGGTGAAACAGCTCTGTAAGTATCTGAGTCAATGATTTGTATATAGGCAGTCTTGCGTAAATGGGTTTTCGAATGAAAGCCCCTCCTGCTGAGTTCCACTTTAGGGTGTTTTATTCTCTTAACAGGAATAAGTGGGAGGCAGTGTTGCCAATAGAGAAGAGCATGGGAGGACTTAATGATGCTTTGTGCTGTTCATTATCAGATGTCAGATTTCAGAGATGTCAGATTTCAGATTATCAGATGCTTAAGGGACCCTTTCTTCTCCTTTGCCAGTTTTAATCAGTGTACTTAAAGGTGCTGCTAAGAGGAAGACAACATAGTATAAAAATGGAGGGAAGGCAGCATGGGCTAGTGGCTAGAGAAGACACATGGCTCTGATATGGACTTGCTGAGTGACTGAGAAAGTCACTAATTGTTCATCTGTTTGTGTCTCTGTCATAGAATATGAAGTGGAAACAATCTTACTTCCTTACCTAACAGCAGTGTTGTGAGGCTTATTCTATTAATGTTTGTAAAGTACTTTGAAATCTTTAGATGAAAGGTGTTCCAGTAATATTATTATTATTAATGCAGCTAATATTAGTAAACACCATGGATGTGAGTTAATTAGCTTGAGGTACAGAACATTTCATTAGCTGTTCTGTAACATATGCAGAATGCAATAGGTACCAAAGATCCATAGTTTCCTTCTTTAAGCCTTGACAGCCCACATGAAACAAGATGATACTAAGACAAACTAAAAATGACCAAGTCCAGGTCCTCTTTGCTGTTAAAGCAGATGCAAAATAATACTGCAAAAGTATTATTCTGACCAGATGCCTGCACCTCCCCTTTCCCCTTCATAGATTACTTCTACCGGGGGTATTTCAACCTAGTGGGAGGAGCAGCATGGAGAGTCAAGTACAAGATCACATGCCCAATCCAGTTTGTGGCTCTGGCCATGAATGACGACAGAGGGTGAACTCTGAGAGGTTGAAGGGGAAGTGAGCACCAAAGCTGTTCCTTGTAGTTTGCTTCCCTGCTAAAATATTTTGGACATGCACTTTGGCATAGCTCAGGGTGAATTCAGCCCACTTTGCCTTACATCAGACCGTGATTTACATCTATCCTTTTCATTTTACTCCAGGTGAAGAAATCCTGAGGTTACTTTGTGCACCTAAGAAGCATCATCTGTAGCAAGACATATGCCGTTGTGTTAAGGGATGGGATTAGCCATTATGCATTGCAACAGTTACTCTAGTTCACATAGTTCCGTCTATATTTATTGTTATTTTACACAATGATCCTTTCAAAACGTAAATGGTTCTTTATGTATGTTGATTCTAACCTACTGCTTTGAACACATTAATGGGGGTGGGGGGTGGGGAGAGGATGACTACATTGCTTCCTTTTGGTCTGCCTCCATTTTTATTCCTAAAGGATGTTTGCATGTAATCAGGATAATTATTTCTTAGGAGTCTGTTCCTGGTCATTAGGAAGTCACAATGAGTTGCCATGGAAATTATGTTCCCACAACCCAAAGAGTTTGATGTCAAGTGCACAAATACCAGTAGCGGATAATTTCTTAAGAAAGGGAAGCCTTGGGAGCTCAACAGCTCAGTAGTTAGGTAATAAGAAAGAAAATCTCTTGTATGCTGGTTTAGCTCCCTCCATGGCCCACTGCGACCAAATGTCGTTTAATGGGTCTCCGTCCAATTCCCAGTACATGGTCATCAGCACACCGGGCACTCATTTTCTCCTTTGCTGCTAGTCCCCGCAGAAAGGCAAAGGCCGGAATCACCCATAGAGACTCACCCCTAGAGCTGGCCCCTTCCAGCCAGGGTTGAGGCAGCCGGGTACTACAGTAGATGAAGCCAGTACTGCTGCTGCCTCCACTGTGCCCCCTTCTTTGGGGCAATGGATTTCAGGACCTGGGGCAGTCGCTCTAATACCTTTCACAAACACTGTGTTAAAATAAACAACAGTTTTAGAATTAATTCTCCAGTTGTAAAATTGAGGGGTCATCTCCCCTTTCCCCACTGACCATGCAACATACCAGCAGAAATTTTTTCACAAGATTCCCGCAAACTTTTAAAGACTCATCACAATTTGACTCAGTATACATATCCCATGTGCTATAAATAACTTCCAGTCGCTGGTGGGCAAATATCCTTCTCAGAAAGTGGAAAGGTAGTGTTACTCAACAGAAAGGAGTTTCTCAACCACTATAAAATTGAGTCTGTCCTTGATTGATGGAGTGACATTATCCCTGCCAATTTAACATTAACTAGCTTTCAGGGAACATTGTAGCATAATAACTTTAGTACAAACAAATTCTCTTTATTACACACAATAATTTAAATTGCTTTGTATGCAATGAGTAATCCCCTTTACTAAGCCTGACTAGCTATTTTTCACTACAAGATTGAAAAGTGCTGTATAAATGCTATGAATTTATAATTAGTTGATTTGACTCTGAATTGCAGAGATGCTGGCAGCCTGCAGCTCCCACTGATCTCGGTGAGGGTTGTGGATGCTCATTATCCCTGCAAATTCGGACCCAATTCCAAAGCCATCAACTAGAAAGTGAACTCTTGTGATTCTGTTCAGGGAATGAGTGTAGGGTTGTGGGCCCAGTGGAAGGGTTCCATCCTCCCTCTGCACCACAGGGATGTGCTCTGTGAGGCCTTACTGTGCTCCAGCATGCAGGGGAATTTTGGGGGTGAGACCGGACCAACGGATCTGTGAAAAAACAGAGTGACGGTCTGTTCTCCCCTTGGAATACAAGTGCAGCAGCTACAGAGCCTACCTTGGTATTGAGACGGTAGTTTTGGTTGTCTGGTTTGTTTGGTTGTCTTGCATGGGGAAAGATTTCTTCACACTGACCGCCACCAGTCAGATTGGTTATGCATGCTGTTTGCTCGGGACAGGATTTGCCTTTTCCTGCACCTATCATTAACTTGAACAGAAATATTGAAATAAGATGTTGGGAAATGAAAAGGAAATTTACCAACAGCAAGTTCTGACACAACAACCAAACTACACAATCTAATGCAATACTTTGCTTTTGAACAAAAAACCTCATCTACAGACATAAATGGGTAGTCATGGGCAGATTTCCCCTTAAACACTTGAAAAATAAAACTTGGGAAAACAGATTAAGAAGAGATGGGGAAGCATAAATATACCCACAAGAGATACAAGTTCATAATTTTTGTAATCCACACACTGTCTTCTCTGTCAAATGTTATTTCACTTGCATAACTACACACCCAAATCATCAGCACTGTGACAAGTGCAGAGACCCATCTCTGGATCCAGGAGTCATGGAGTTAACATCCCAGTGAAGTCTCTGATACCCTGCATCTGTACAGGTGAAAGAGTTGAGGCAGCGCTCCTCCTGCCAGCGAGCAATCAGGAGCTAAAGATTGACATCAATGAGGCATATAAAAGTGGCTCACTGAACTACAAAAGAGGCTTGACTGTAAGGTTATCTGAGAATGACCAACTTTGAAAAATTTGGTGGCATGGCAGTAGTCTGAGACATCAGATTGTAGGGAACGCTGGTTTGTTTTTTAAATAATCTATGTAAGGTATTTTGATGTTCTGTTTAAAACTCTGGGAATTTGTTTGTTCACAACTGTTTAAATTAAATCATAGCAATGAACGCTTGGAAAAAGAGCTGTCTGTAAAGTGCTGTGCTGCTGGCCTGTTTGGACAAGCTTGCCTCATTTCCGTCCAGGCATACGCCCCAGTTCTCCTGCGAAGTAGGGGTGCCAACACCGTATTTAAAAAAATAAGGGACTTTTCTTAGCACTTCCGCCCCACCCCACTTCCTGATATTCATTATGGTCGTTACCCAAAACAGGGGTGTTTCTCGGTGCTTTCCCCAGCACTCAGCAACTCGGGAACCTGTTCCACAGCGATGCAGAAACAGGGGAGGTCCCTGTGCAGGGCCTAGGGGCAACCCTAAAAGGGCATAGCTACGTGCCTGCCACCCCCACCCAGCTGGGTGGGTGGTTTGAGGCTGCACGGCGAAGAGCTGAGCCCTGGCTTTGCTGCTGCATGCCCAGGGGTCTCTGCCCGCCCCAGCCCAGACCCTGCGCTGCTTGGCAGGGTGGGGGGAGGCTGCAGCAGGCCTAGGTGCTGTAACTGGGGGCGCTGCTGTCCCCCTGGCTCCAAGTGGTTTCCATCACACACGGGGGGGCTACGGTCTGGCTCAATGGCTCTCGGCACCCCCACTGCACAAATCGAGCTGCGGGCCGGGAGGCGCTGGGCGCGGCCCCTTTAACAGCAAGACGGGGCTGGGCCCAGGAGGAGCCTGACGGGGGCCCCGCCCGCGTTGGGAGCCTGCGCAACGCCAGCGGCGTGGAATGTCCGTCTCCGCGCGCCGTCCTCCCGCCCGCCTCGCCGGCTTCGGCTGCGCTTCCTACTTCCGGTGACGGGGCTATAAGAGCCTCCTCCGTCCCCGCCGCCGGCCTGTTTCTGCCCGGGCCGCTGCCGCCGGTCCCGCCATGAACGTCCTGGGTAAGCGAGACCGGAGCCGGCTGGGGGCGCGGTGGCTGCTCCGCTGGAAGGGGGAGGGGCACCGGTCCCCGGGGGGCGGGGGGCATGCAGGGGGGCCCGGAGAGCCGGGACCCGGGGGGGGACGGACATGCGGGGACACCAGTCCCCAGAGGATGGGGTGGGGGGCATGCAGGGGGACCCGGAGAGCCGGGACCCGGGGGGGTGTATGTAGGGGGATGGACATATGGGGACACCGGTCCCTGGAGGATGGAGTGGGGGGGCATGCAGGGGGACCCGAGGAGCTGGGTCACCGGTACCTGGAGGATGGGGGCATATGGGGGGTGGGGATGGGGGCATGCAGGGGGACCTGGGGGGTAGGGGCACTTAGGATAAGGGGTACCAGCACCGTGGGGGCACCCAGCTGCAGGCAGAGCTTGACCAGCTGGTGTCTGGCCCTGGGCTCCTCTTGGGTACCCTCAGCAGGGAAGTTCCCCAGGTACCTTGTTAGCCATTTCCATGCTCTCAGGTAGTGTGACCCTTCGGGGCTCTGACCACACATGCCAGGGCTGCCTCGCTCGGCTTGTGTGATGCAATGTGCGTTGCTTTGCTCAGCAGGGCTCAGCTTGGAAAAGATAGCGGCTTTCACCAAAAATCTGGCGTCAACGCCACAGTTCTTGCTTGCTCGAAATGTTGCAACCACCAGTGACCCACTGGAAGTGTGTCTCAATCGGCAAGTGGTGCAGGAGACGGTGCACGTGTTCCAGCATACCGTGCCTGTAGAAGGCAAGCCAGTCACTAACCAGAAAAACTCAGGTAAGGGAAATTCTTTGCAAGCCCCAGACTTGTCAGATAGGCTGTTCCTTGACTGCTCTTAAAACAAAACCCTTATTAATTATAAAAAGAAAAGGAGGACTTGTGGCACCTTAGAGAATAACCAATTTATTTGAGCATGAGCTTTCGTGAGCTACAGCTCACTTCATCGGCTGCATACCGTGGAAACTGCAGCAGACTTTATATACTTCATGATCTCTGTGTATATAAAGTCTGCTGCAGTTTCCACGGCATGCATCCGATGAAGTGAGCTGTAGCTCACGAAAGCTCATGCTCAAATAAATTGGTTAGTCTCTAAGGTGCCACAAGTACTCCTTTTCTTTTTGCGAATACAGACTAACACGGCTGTTACTCTGAAACTTATTAATTATGGCAGCATAAGTCTATGAACCAGGTTACATTTACAATGGATGCCTGGTGCTATGTTTTAAACTGCCTTCTCATTTATGAAACATCACCTGGAAGAGCTCTTACAGTTTGAACTCAGAAACAGCATCATCTCTACTCCTTAGCCTTGTGGGAATAGTGACCGATAGACAAAGCCCTTTGAGGTTGAAATTACTCAAACAGAGAACTCAGAGAAATGGCACTCTTCCCTAATTTGGAAATAAGATTGGTCTGAGATCTGAAATTGGATGTGGTCTTGGACTGGTGCCAAAAGAGCCTTGCTCAGTCACTGGACCTGTGACAGTTTTAAAGTCTCTTGGTTTAAGACTGTAGATTGATAATCGGACTGATCTATTTCTACCTTCAAATGTTAAAAGCAATTACTAAGTTGTCACTCAACCTACAATGGATTTGGCAGACAGAGAAAAGTTCTTCAGAACCAGTAGCTTCCTCCCACGCAGAGGTTCTAGATCGGGGTGGGCAAACTTTTTGGCCTGAGGGCCACATCTGGGTATGGAAATTGTATTGCAGGCCATGAATGCTCACGAAATTGGGGATTGGGGTGAGGGCTCCAACTGGAGGTGCGGGCTCTGGGGTGGGGTCAGAAATGAGGAGTTCAAGGTGAAGGAGTGGGCTCTGGGCTGAGGTTGGGGTGTGTGGGGGTGGGGGTGTTGCGTGGGCTACAGCTGGGGGTGCAGGCTCTGGGATGGGGCTGGGGATGAGGGGTTTGGGGTGCAGGAGGGTGCTCCAGGCTGGGATCGAGGGGTTCAGAGGGTGGGAGGGGGATAAGGGCTGGAGCAGGGAGTTGGGGCATGGGAGGGGCTGAAGGGTGCAGGCTCTGTGCAGCGCTTACCTTAAGCAGCTCCTGGAAGCAGCAGCATGCCCCCACTCTGCCTCCTATACAGAGGCACGGCCAGGCGGCTCTGTGTACTGACCACTGTATCTCTGTGCAAAGATACAGGTGCCACCTCCGCAGCTCCCATTGGCCGGGAACTGCGGCCAATGGGAGCTGCGGAGGTGGCACTTGAGGTGGGGGCAGCATGTGGAGTCCCTTGGCTGCCCCTATGTCAAGGAGCCAGAAGGAGGACATGCCACCACTTCCAGGAGCCATGCGGTGTCATGGCACGTGTGGAGCCGGGCAAGCTCCTGATCCCACTCCCCGGCTGGAGCGGGTCAAGCGAGGGCCGGGATAAAAATGTCTGAAGCATCAGGTGCGGGCTGTAGTTTGCCCACCTCTGTTCTAGATTAATCTGTATGAGAGATTTTCACCACTGTCTTTTGATATTGGACATCTCAGATCTGTGATGACATTCAAGAGCAGTTTGAAATAGCCCTTTTCAGCTTGGCTTTTAATAATTCTTGGCCCTTATCTATTACTTTTCATCTTCAAAGCTCCTTAAAAAATCCTTTCAACTTTCCCTATGAATAGATACATATTGTATATTTTATAGCTATGGAAACTGAGATAAAGAGAAATAAAGTGACTGTCACAGTTCAGGGCAACTTCACCTGTATTCCTCCTCCATGGTCCATTGCTGGCACCTGCTCCTGGCTCCTTAACTGTCATCTCTCTTGGGCAGAGAGCACCCACCCTCCAATAAGGGCTCTGATAATCAGCACCCAGTGGGGGTCTCTCCAGGCGTAACTTCAAAAGGCTAGGTTTGTTGGATAACTGGAAGTGAAAATTTGCATTCATCTCCTCCTAGAGATTCCCCAGGCAAACCACTCAACACTTTGTCTAAAGTCCATTCTTGTCTGCCAAATTGTTCAATATAGTCCTTTGATCATCCACTCCCACAATAATACAGAAACCATTAATTTAATATAAAGGTCACCAAAGATACTTAAACTCTATAAGGTTTTTCACAGATCAGATGGGAGTCACCAGCAGAGCTGGGGTAGAAGTCAGGATCTGGGATGCCAAGATCTCTTTGCTCGTTTGATCACTTGATCTGTGTGTGAGAATTTTTTTTGTTTAATACTGTAAACGAGTGAGTCTGAAAAGCCCCATATAAACCTTGTGTTTAAATATAGCCTGTGCAAATCTTTGTAAAGCTGGACAGTTTAATTCTTGTTCCTTTGCTCTCTTTCAGGGAGATGCTGGATCTTCTCATGTCTGAATGTGATGCGTCTTCCTGTCATGAAGAAGTTTAACATTGAAGAGTTTGAGTTTAGCCAAGCATATCTATTCTACTGGGATAAGGTACAGTAGTGCTGGCCATAGACTCTTCTTGGGGGACGTTTTACTCATGCAAACAACACTGGCAGTCTGATTTCCCTCTATCCAGACATTCAGACTTTTCCTAAGGTGCCAAGGAGAAACACTGAAAGCAGTCTTCAGAAGTCCTTTCCAAGCACAATTTTTAGATGTGGGTGGGGAGCAAGTGTTCCTTGATTGAGGAGAAAATGGTGGGGGGTTTTAAATTTGTTTGGAAGAGTAGCATTTTTTGTTTCAAGATGTTGAAGTCCTCTGAAGGATCTGTGTAGGAAGCTTGATGGGAACAACGCTGTTTTCCACTAAAGCTGCCTTATTCTTGTCCCTGTGACACACTGCTGGAAGTTAATTCACTTGTTTGCTTCCAACAGTGGCTGTTTAAGAGCAGCTAGCCCTAATAACTAAGGGTACAACTACACTAGCCGCCAGATCGGCAGGTAGTTGTCGATCTATCGGGGATCGATTTATTGTATCTAGTGTAGACATGATAAAACTATCCCTGATCACTCTGCCGTCGACTCCTGTACTTCACCATGGCGAGAGGCTGAAGTGGAGTCGACGGGGGAGGTGTCATCCGTCCCCTTCCTTCCCCCCCGCCTCTCGTGAGATTTGCAAAGAAGTGCATACACCCAGGAATGAAGTAACAGATGGCATGTTAGAAGCAAAGATTAAGTTACCCTATCTGTCCTGTTCCAGATTGAACGCTGCTACTATTTTTTAAATGCCTTTGTGGAAACGGCTCAGAAAAACAAGCCTGTAGAAGACAGGCTGATGCAGTTCCTGCTTTCCAACCCCACCAATGATGGAGGACAGTGGGATATGCTGGTTAATATTGTTGGTAAGACAAATGGTGACTGAAAGGGCTTCCTGAAACTCTTTCCTGAAACTTCAGGAGTGAAGTAACTAATGTTTACAGCCGTGTATTATTTTTATACTGCTAGCCCAATGTCCTACAGGCATCATAGATTGTACAGTGCTGCACACTAGACTACTTTAACGAGTAGTATTTATTTGTAGTTCCACTAATCACAGCAATCTAGTGATAGTAAAGGACAAATAATCCATTTAAGATAGTGACAGGATTCCCACACAACTCACTTGACATAAGTGATGTCATTACGTAACACTAAGTGGTTCTCTTGCTTGATGGACTGAAACAACTTGCATAAAGGCTGCCAATGCTAAACCAATTTAGGTTAGAGGTACTAATCAGAGTAACAAATAAGACCTCAAACTGAAAGATTAACAGAACTTTCCTGTGTTGTGTTGGTTTCTCCATGCTGCAGCCTTCCTCCCTCTCCTTTTCAAAACCTAGTTTGGAATTAATGCAACTCCTCCTAAGTGACCAGAGGAGCTAGCAAACAGGAACAGCTAGTGGCAGGGGAAGCATGAGCTGGGGGCTAGATACACCGAACATTCTTTAAACTTAAAGCCAAAACTACCCCCTGATAAAATTAAAACATCAACAAAGGAATGAGCTGCAGGAGTAAAAAGAGAATGCAGGCAGAAGTCCAGCAACAGAGTGGGGGCTATCCAGTTTATTGCACTGATGCAGTATGTATGATTCCCTGCCCTATGGGCAGGTGGCATATGTGTGCATTCGGTGCAAGGAGCTCCTGGCCCTCAGAGACCATGGACAGGTTTTGGAGACCAGGGTGGCTGAACTGGAGGAGCAAAGAGGCAGAGAGGTACACAGATGAGACTTTCCAGGACACAATAGAATGGTCCAACCCCATGTCTGGCAGCCTCTGTGCTGTTGAGGAGGATGAAAGTCTCAGGGAAGGAGAACATCCAACTGGAGCAGAGGGAAACAATGCCATAGTTGGGACCCTCATTCCAGATGTCATGGTATCCTCTTGCATTGAGGATACCTCTCCGGGGGAGTGAACGCCAGTTATTAGGAAGAGACAGGTAATAGAGTAATATATGATTCAATCATTGGACACCTATATTGCTGGGTTTGCGATGACCAGGAGAACCTCATGGTGACTTGCCTGCCTGGTGTGAAGGTTGCAGATCTCTTGAGGCATCTAGATAGACTTATGTGTAGTGCTGGGGAGGAGCTGGTGGTCATGGTACATGTAGGTACCAATGACACAGGGAAAGATTGGAGAGGGGTCCTGGAGGCCAAATTTAGGCTGTTAGGTAAGAGATTGAATCATAGAATATCAGGGTTGGAAGGGACCTCAGGAGGTCATCTAGTCCAACCCCCTGCTCAAAGCAGGACCAATCCCCAATTAAATCATCCCAGCCAGGGCTTTGTCAAGCCTGACCTTAAAAACTTCTAAGGAAGGAGATTCCACCACCTCCCTAGGTAATGCATTCCAGTGTTTCACCACCCTCTTAGTGAAAAAGTTTTTCCTAATATCCAACCTAAACCTCCTCCACTGCAACTTGAGACCATTACTCCTTGTCCTGTCCTCTTCTACCACTGAGAATAGTCTAGAACCATCCTCTCTGGAACCACCTCTCAGGTAGTTGAAAGCAGCTATCAAATCCCCCCTCATTCTTCTCTTCTGCAGACTAAACAATCCCAGTTCCCTCAGCCTCTCCTCATAAGTCATGTGTTCCAGACCCCTAATCATTTTTGTTGCCCTTCGCTGGACTCTCTCCAATTTATCCACATCCTTCTTGTAGTGTGGGGCCCAAAACTGGACACAGTACTCCAGATGAGGCCTCACCAATGTCGAATAGAGGGGAACGATCACGTCCCTCGATCTGCTCGCTATGCCCCTACTTATACATCCCAAAATGCCGTTGGCCTTCTTGGCAACAAGGGCACACTGCTGACTCATATCCAGCTTCTGGTCCACTGTCACCCCTAGGTCCTTTTCCGCAGAACTGCTGCCTAGCCATTCGGTCCCTAGTCTGTAGCTGTGCATTGGGTTCTTCCGTCCTAAGTGCAGGACCCTGCACTTATCATTACTGAACCTCATCAGATTTCTTTTGGCCCAATCCTCCAATTTGTCTAGGTCCCTCTGTATCCTATCCCTGCCCTCCAGCGTATCTACCACTTTAGTATCATCCGCAGTTTAGTATCATCCGCAAATTTGCTGAGAGTGCAATCCACACCATCCTCCAGATCATTTATGAAGATATGAAGTCCAGGACCTCCATTGTAGTATTCTCTGAAATGCTTCCAGTTCCATGTGCAGGGCCAGTTAGACAGGCAAAACTGCAGGGTCTCAATGAATGGATGAGACAATAGTGTAGGGAGGAGGGGTTTAGTTTTATTAGGAACTGGGGAAACTTTTGGGAAAGGGGGAGCCTCTACAGGCTCCACCTAAACCAAAATGGAACCAGATTGCTGGCACTTACCATTAAAAAGGTTGTAGAGCAGTTTTTAAACTAAGGGCTGAGGAAAAGCCAACAGGTGCAGCGGAGCAAGTGGTTCGGACAGAGACGTCCCTTCAGGGAGGGTCTATTAATGGAGATTCTCTGTCCTAGGAAAGGATGGAAGATTATAAAATACAGGTAGAATCTGATGGAAAAACAGTCAAATGAAAGTCCCATTGAATTACATCATGTAATGGCAGACAGCTAAAAAGTGACAACTTTTTAAAGTGCTTGTATTCAAATGCTAGAAGTCTAAATAATAAGATGGGTGAACTAGACTGCCTCATGTAAAATGAGGATATGGATATAATAAGCATCACAGAAACTTGGTGGAATGAGAATAATCAATGGGACACAGTAATACCAGAGTACAAAATCAATCTGAAGGATTTAACAGATTGTACTGATGGAGTGGCACTATATGTGAAAGCATAGAATCAAATGAAGTAAAAATTTAAGTGTACTACACCAAACTGTACCACAGAATCTCTATGGATAGTAATTCCATGCTCTAATAATAATTGTATAGCAGTAGGGATATATTACCAACCACCTGACCAGGATGGTGCTAGTGACTCTGAAATGCTCAGGGAGATTAGAGAGGCTCTAAAAATAAACTCAATGGGGGATTTCAACTATCCCCATATTGACTGACTGGGTACATGTCACCTCAGGACGGGATGCAGAAATAGTTTCTTGACACCTTAATGCCTGCTTCTCAGAGCAGCTAGTCCTGGAACCCACAAGAGGAGAGGCAAATTCTTGATTTAGTCCTAAGTGGGGCACAGGATCTGTTCCAAGAGGTGACTATAGCTGGATCCCTCTGAAATAGTGACCATAATATAATTCAAATTAACATCCCTGTGGTGGGGAAAACACCCCAGCAGCCCGACGCTCTAGCATTTAACTTCAGAAAGGGGGAACTACACAAGTGAGGAGGTTAAACAGAAATTAAAGGGTACAGCACCTAGAGTGAAATCCCTGCAAGCTGCATGGAAATTTTTTAAAGACCCCATAATAGAGGCTCAACTTAAATGTATACCCCAAATTAAAAAAACCTAGTATTATAAGCACTAAGAACCATGTCTTGAGTCCAAGATTAACTTGCTTTCCTTTAGTTTTGCCATAGTTGAGGTGGCAATTTGTCCCCCTTAAACCTGACTGCAACAAACCACAAATGTGATCTACTTAAAAGCATTGGGCTAACCTCTGTCATTACCTCCCTTCTTATGGCTTTGACTACCTAAAATCAGGGAGTGGAATCCGACTAAACCAGTTTTAACTTTCTTTAGAATATAAACACTGGCTGTAGAAACCACAGGTGGGAGCAAATTTATGCACTTAATTATTCACTAATCTAGTAGTTCAACTCTTAATACTTGAAGCATACCCAGAAACTTATGACAGTCTTCCTGCAAGCATCGTACCAACATTTAGTGGAGAGTCAAGGGGGGGATGAGTTCTTGTATGTGGATTAAAACAGAAATCACATGTGGGTATTCATATCCTCACTGTTTTCTATCTCCAATTTACTTAAACTTCTACTCCACTACCCAAAAGGGAACTCATCCCAGGTTCTAGGCACCCTCAACAAGATACTTGTTGTCAAAAAGACTCTGTAAAGTACTCTTGCATCCCAATTGTTAAGAAACAACATAAATGGGGCAACAAATGTTAAACTCCCCAGTTTTGCTGTTATGCTCAAAGGAAGAAGTGAGTTCCAAAGCCATGGAGTCCCATTGCAGAATGCTGGGCTAACAGCCCCCACCCCCATAACAGATTTGCTCAACATTCACTGGTAAAAATGTCAAACAGTTGTCCCTATAAACTCACCCTGAACTCTGGGTTCTCTCCTTATTGTGCACTGCCTGTGGTAGGACCAGGCCAAATGGGGCCCTCAGCCACACCCATGCACCTTGATGGTCTCCTGATTATGAAAATGTGTAACTCCGTGAGTGGTAATAATCCAGAGAAATGGAATTGCCTTCACTTATACCTGTGCATAATGTTACTGGTGCACAAGGTAAGAACCCATATTGGCTGTCAGAGCCCAGGATGTTTGTAGGGCTAGCAGGAAAAATGTTCTTGCAAGCTGAGGGATAGCTCAGTGGTTTGAGCACTGGCCTGCTAAACCCAGGGTTGTGAGTTCAATCCTTGAGGGGGCCATTTAGGGATTTGGGGCAAAAATTGGGAATTGGTCCTGCTTTGAGCAGGGGGTTGGACTAGATGACCTCCTGAGGTCCCTTCCAACCCTGATATTCTATGATTCTATGATAAATGGGATATGGAATGAGACAAAATGACTGTGGAACTCCACTGTGCCAACTTTACAAGGCTGCTGCTCAGGGTAGGGCTGTTCTTTAAGCGAAAAATTTGTCAAGATATAGTTGAATTCACATAGGTGGATTCAGAGGTTGCTTGACTTCATGTGGACTATGCACTGGTGTAATAAGTTTGTAGGGTAATGAGTGCTTAAAATCAGCACAAACTGCACAAAAGGATTTTGTTTTCTGGAATGTTGTAACTGCCTTTACCTGCCCTTTCTTGCCTAATTGTCTTGCAAAGACTTACTGCAGAAAGGAGACTGTTCCTTAGACTGTATGCTGCATGTCCAGGGACTATGTACCTTTGTTCCAGCACCTAGAACTGTGGAGCTTCTGAGTGCTACCACAATGTAAATATTAATTAACCTAACTGTTACTACTCTATTAGCAACTACAAAGCTACATCTCATAGCTTTGAGGATAAAGCACTTTTTCTGTTGCCCTGGAGAAGGGAAGGTTTGGAAGTTCTTCATTTCACCTTAAGACCAAATACGTGGTATAGCACATAAGAGGTTGATATATTTTTAGTGAACTGGGTTGGTAGCTTAATCTAAGAAGAGTCAAATTTCTGGTGAAAGAGCTTCTTAAATAACATTAATTAGTTGAGGAGAAATAAGTTTACAAATGGCAGATTGTCATGTCTGATCACTGAAGGACTCTATCTTTATGGGGAACCCAGCTGAATTTATACTTAACAAAGACAGAGGAAGACTCAGACAAAAAACATAACCTTTGGCTTCTTCTTTCTTTTATAAGAGACCTCTGCG
Organism: Caretta caretta; assembly: GCF_965140235.1. Lineage (NCBI taxonomy): Eukaryota > Metazoa > Chordata > Testudines > Cheloniidae > Caretta > Caretta caretta. The sequence continues at coordinate 2,879,398 of NC_134222.1, read as the reverse complement.
ACAGACAATCTTCATAGAAATCAGGTGAGTTAAGACTTCCCATGGGTATGAGCAGAGTCAACACTGACCGTATAGAAAGATTGTCAATCAGAGACAAGGTGGGTGAGCGAATATCTTTTATTGGACCAGCTTCAGTAGGTGAGAGAGACAAGCTTCTGAGCCCACAAAGCTCTTCTTCAGGTCTGGGAAAGATGCTGAGTGTCGCAGCTAAATACAAGGTGGAACATCCATTTAGCTGTGATGCTGGGAGTATCTTTCCCAGACCTGAAGAAGAGCTCTGTATGGCTTGGAAGCTTCTCTCTCACCGACAGAAGCTGGTCCAATAAGATATTTCATGTACTTTCTCTCTCTAATATCCTGGGACTGACACAGGTTAATTACACTGCATACAAGATTATCAATTGATAATATTTGTCAACTTTTTCTTTCTAGAAAAACATGGTGTTATCCCCAAGAAGAATTTCCCTGAATCTTACACCACAGAGGCCTCCAGAAAGATGAATGAGATTTTGAATCATAAGGTAAAGGATTTGAAATTGTGCTAAAACTCAGTGGTTAGACCGATGGGAAGAAACCATAAGCTCCAGATGTTCCTGACTAGTTTCCTTAAATTTTCTTTATTGATCAAAGCATTAAAAGCCAGTGTGGGTACTTCCTTGCTTCTATGCAAACACTGCATTTGTAAGGGTTAAAAGGCAAAGGGGGAATGGCCCTAAAATGCTGGGAAAGAAAGAGGAAGTAGGTGCATGAATAGCTGCTACTAGCAGGGTTTTAAACTCTTGATTTCAAACAGTAGCTTGAAAATGTCCTCTGTGGCACTTTTTACAATGGTCATTATTTCTCTAACTCCCAAAGGAAAAATTCTACGTATGTGGCTGGCAGAAGATTTTTCTGTAAACTTCGTGTATCCAGGGAGAGCTAGTTTTCCACTGTGCCATCCACCAAGAGATCAAGGCTCTCATGATGCCAAGTATAGTGGCTAAGATTTACAAGTATGGATTTTAAAAATACAGAGCTTAGGATGGAACCAAAACCAGCTTGCATAGGAAAAGCATCCAGTGCCATGTGAAATACTGAAGTGACTGACCAAGGAAGAAAGCAGGTTTAGGCAATCAGACATGGATCTGAATCCACTGTGGCAAAAAATGAAATGGCAATCAAAGCTCTCCAGTGAAAGCTTTGTTTTGGCAATTTACAAGCATGTGATCAAGGGACAACAATCCCCAGAAATCTATAGAGATGAGTTGGTAAATAAAATAGGCATGGTGAAATTAAACCAGAGGTTTAATGGTGTTGCTTGGGGCTGCCATGTTCCAGTCTTCAGCTTGAATCCTGGCAAACCAACCAGCCTGAAAGGTTGGTTTTAGATTGTTCTAAAATTTAATATAAAGAACCAACTCTTAATAGTAGTATCAATAGGGATTTTTTTCTGTAAACAAACCTTTTGTGATGGATGCTTAATAGAGATCCATAAAGCAAATCTTGACTTTCTAACATGTACAGGCTTTGCAAATCTATACTTTTTGTGGTCCCATTAGTGATAAAATGGCCTTTTCTTTTTAAACAGATGAGGGAGTACTGTGTGCGGCTAAGAAACATGGTAGCAAGTAGGTCAACTAAGGAAGAACTCACTGCTGCAAAGGACACTATGATAGAGGAGGTAATATACATATATATAACCTGATTCTTTCCATAGCAGAAGCAAGCTGCTACAGATGAAGTAATTCTGGCTTACTTTTATTCTAGAACTATCTGCAAAGTACAAAACAAACCCCTTCTATTGTACAAAAATCAGGGTGACCCCAGATGGCCATGTACTGTCTGAAGTGTTACTAAGTGATTTTTATTTTTTAGTAATGTTTTCTTGCATAAACTGTTCTTTACATTTTTGGGTTACCATTGCATTTAAACACTTGGGTGAGTTGTGGAGCTAGGACACTTTACACCAGCTGAAGATTTCCTCTTCCAGGTGTAGTTAACAGACTCTAAACCCCAGCATTTTTGTTCTCAAGAGACCAAAATAATATGTACAGCCTGGTCTAACTAGCAAGGGCTAGAAGAACTGGAAACTATGTTCTGTATACCCACTGTAAACTTAGTTGTGCAGCACACGTGGTGTTGCAGAAATTCCCCATGAGAGCAGAAAAGAAGAACGAAAGTTCAGCTTCTCAGGTGTTAGCATGTGGAAAAAACTTTGTGCTAAATATGCAGCATTGCAATCACTTTCCCAATTAAGAAATCGAGTTGCTTTTTCTTAAAGGCCAACTATCCAAGTACCTCTCTGTATGCATTTACAGCGTCTCACACGTGCAAATTAGCTTTAAAGTAGGGTGCGTTGTCCGGTTCTCACCCCTCCACAGTTTAAAGGTTAGCACTTTGCGCTGCTGTATGGTTGGCTTAAATGCAAGAGATGCCATACCCTATTTTCATCTTATTTGGTTCTCTGTTTGTTTTTTTTCAAATAGCCAACAGTAATGGATTAGAAGCAGCAAACTTATTGCCCATAGTATGTTAAGATTGGTGTATATGGCCATGTGTATTTCTAAAAAAAGATACATTTCTGTATTCTCTACTTACAGAAGTTTATGGATATACCTCTGTCAGAAGTGTCTGATTGTACAGGCCCACTGGGTCATCTTGTACCAGCTCTTTTGGAGAAGATTTACAGATGTAAATCTCCTTTTCCTTCCCCTCCCTTCAGCAAACTTCTCAAAAGCTTCCTGTTAAATTATTCTTTTCTGTGCCTTGTGTAAATGGTAGCTCCTGGGTCCCTCTCTGGTAGTAATTGCTGCAATTCATGCACAAATCCACAGCTTCACTATCCCCAGTTCTAAAGTTAGAATAAGAAATGTGGTGATAGCAAAACTGGTACTGTGTTCTTAACACATTTGTATGTTAAAACAAAACCCTTTATATTCCATCAAACATGCCCTGCTAGGGGCCAAATGACCTCTTACCTTACTGATTCTACCCTTCAGTACATTGCAAATTACCTTTTTGTAGTTTAATATTATTAACAGGATTCCCATCTTTAGGCTTTGCATGCAGACATCCACTGGAGGGCTTAATTGCAGCGTTAACCTGAAGCCTCCTGGGATGGCTTGGTTAATTCAGAAAAGGCAGAGACCTAGAGTTCATTGCAGATTTACATTTTTCATTTGCTTTGTTTAGAGTCTCCTAGTTTCCAGCATTAGAAACTGGAAGCAAAGCTCATTAATGGCGCACTAATTTCTGTCAGAATCTGGAGAGTTGTTGCGTGTGCTTTTTTAAAAAAAGCTGTTTCTTCCTCTGAGTTAGCCCCTGTTCTTCCTGTTGCAACACTACTGGTTGACTACCATTTAAGTGGATTTCCTCTTGGGAAATGTTGTAATTAGCATTGCCAGCTGTCAACTCTAAACCTGCAGAAGCATTTAGCAGTTTTAAAGGTGGACTATACTGTCTTGCTTCACTTGTTCAGAAGCATTTCTCTGTACATTAGAGTTCAAGTTTTGTGCCTGGCAAACCAGATTTATACACCATTCATCTCCACTGAGTTCATTTGCAAATTTCTATGACTCAATTTCCTTATCATGGGCACCAATCCTTTATCTGAAGCTGAGCAGTTGCATAGTCTTGGGGTGAATACTGAATCTCTTGTGTTCCAGTAGATAGATGCCCCTTATCAAAGCAGCATGTGGGAGGTCACAAGTTCAGGTCACTAGATTTTATTTGAATTTTTCTGGCTTCAGTGTGTTCTTTTTGTGGACTCTACCTTATCAGCAGTGGCCCTTCTCCCTGCCTGTTTTCGTTTAAAACAAAAAGCCACTGTGTCCTTACATTACCCTATTGTTAGCTGTCACCAGAGTGATAGAAAGCTCTGCTTAGTTGAAACAAGTGTCCCCTGGGTATTGAAAGAGGAAGCTTTGGAGATACTGAGGGGTGGCCTATGGCGAGTGTGGTGGTAAACAAGCCAAGGAGACCATTTCAGGCAAGGTTGCTCTTGACTCGAGACTTTCGTCTCCATCACTTTTCCTTCCTTTGGTTGGAACCAGTTTGCCTGTTGGTTTCCTTAGGCATTCTCCATTGATCTGTTTTTATTTCTGTAATTTGATGTAGAAACGGGCCCATCTGAGGTAAATGGGGATGTCCACTGGCAATAGTTATCTTTGTGCAAACTTAATCTGTGTGAGAATCAATCATTTTGTAGGAGGCCAGGGATTTAAATTTGTTCTTTAAAACCTTTATTGGAAACATGTTCTATAAAAACTAAACAAGTGGGAATTTCTCCAATAAAAACTTGAGCCCATGCCCTTGTTTCCACTTAAGAACTGATTTCTTCTGTTATCCTTATTAGATTATAAGTTCTTCAGGGCAGGAAAAAAGTTGAGCACTTCTATAGTCGGATAATAGACCACCACTAGCCTGGCCTCTTAAAGAGAAGTTCATTTAAAGGGATACAGTCCCCCTGAAATCTAGCCAAAGATCCTTAATCTAATAGAAATTAATAAATGCATGTCAGCTATCAAGGACTATGTATTTCAACCAAGGATGTCACAAAATCAACAGAGCCCTTCAGTAAAATTATACTTAACCCTAAATATAGGTATTGTTAAATATATTAAAACAGACCAGAAGATTATGCTGGGATTTCCAAAGAGCAGAAATCCAAATCATCTCGCAGAAGGAAAAGTGATTAATGGAGGTGTACCGTCAGAATGAAAACATTTCTGTGCATGTATGCTAGGAGAACAGATTATGGCGTCCATAAGACACGACATACGTTGTTAGAGCCCTTTCCCAAACAATATTTGTATATGCTACCTGGAGGGAGGGTAATAATTTGTATATGCCACCTTCTGAAAGGTGGCAGCTGGCCTGGCAACTTTTTCTGTCTCAAACTGTCCTTATTGTGGTCTTCAACTGTAACCACTTTTGGTTCCATTGCACAGTCTAAACACAGCTTCTATCTAGGGGAAGGTTTCACTGCACTTCGATGCAGTTGCTAGGGTTAAGGATTGGGCAGTGTTTCAGCTGAGCCATATATGTTTTTATTTCACTGCTACTATAGTCATACAGCTGGCAATTGAATATATTAGTGCCTGAGAAAAATCACAAAAAGCTTGAGCAGGAACCTGTGGTGTTTCTAGCATGGTGAGGAAGCGCAGGATTTTGTGGACTTTAATTTGTTGTTAGGTGGTGTTGCAGAACATGGGTTCTTAGTACTGGATGGGGGAAACTGACCAGCATAGGGTTATTCTGATGTCTTAAATATAAACATTAAGGGGCTGATTCTGCAGTTGGTCCCCATGTGAAGATATCAATTGACTAATGGCAGTTCTATCGCTGGCCCAGCTGCAGAATTTTGGTGCTTAATTGACAGAAGGCTTGGATGAATGTTCATGCCATATCGGCTTTCCTGTGCAGGTATTCAGAATAGTGAGCAGCTGTTTGGGGAACCCTCCTGAGACCTTCTCCTGGGAATTCCGAGATAAGGAGAAGAACTACCACAAGATTGGCCCTGTGACACCACTGCAGTTCTACCAGGAACACATCAAACCCCTCTTCAACATGGAAGACAAGGTTGGAGAATACAACCAATGCCTGCTGTATCTGGAGCCCCTTTTTAATGCTAAACGTATAGTACAATGTGCTGTTGCTGAAGTAGGGTTTTTTACACAGCCTCACACATTCCCCATAGCAAGCGATCAATTGAGTCAGTTAGCCTTGAATTTATTTCCTTCTTCCTTACTACATAGACATCCCTTTTTGTATTTGCACTGCGCCTCTCATTTGGTTTTGTGTGAATTTGGATGAGTTTTTTATGGATTAACTGTACTTGAATCATGTTTTCATGCTGCTGTAAGATCTCGAGTGGCTTAGCCAGGGGGGCCTTGATGATAAAATATTAATTAGAATAGAATGATATTCCTTTGCAGCACTTAAGGATATGTAGACCAGCTTAGAGCATGTTTTCTGTTGCATTCAGTAAACCTCTGTTCCAGCTGAAGCTGTCCTCACTTGCATGGGATGGTCAGCTAGCTAGAGCAGAACTAATTTGATATACCAAGAGTTACTTCTTTCTTTGAGGCTTCAATTGATTTGTAATTTAACTAGTGACACCTTATTCATGGCAGATTTGTCTAGTGAATGATCCTCGACCCCAGAACCAGTACAACAAGCTATACACGGTAGCATACCTGGGCAACGTGGTGGGAGGAAGAAAAACACTCTACAACAACCAGCCTGTTGATCTGTTGAAGAAGATAGCTGCAGCTTCCATTAAAGATGGCGAGGTTTGTGTCGTCTTCCAATCAGTGGCACTTTTTTCCCCCTCTTCTGTGGTACAAGAGTCCATCTTGGGATGTGGCCTAGGCATGACTACTTTCTCCTATTTTTAGGCTGTGTGGTTCGGCTGCGATGTTGGAAAATACTTCTATAGCAAGCTGGGCATCATGGACCTGAATGTGTAAGTGCAGGAAATTAAAACACAATTGTTTTCTGGGCTCTCTCTTCATGGCAATCCGGCTACAAATTGAAAATGCTACGGTGACAAATGTTGTCCAAAAAATGTTTCCAATCTTTTTACCCAAAATGAGTGAGACAAGTGTGCATTTGGACCTCTATTTCTGTTAAATCCCCTTTTTTGGCTGTAAATTGAAATGCTGATACTCTGAAAATGTACTCAGTTGCTAATTCACTTGTGAAATTTTAATGTAAAATATTCTTAGCTGAAGAGAGAGGAACTTAGATGCAGTATATCCCAGCTGTGCCTCTTGCAAGGCAAAAAGGAAGGGTTTGTAGCACCCCTCTAAATGTGGTTATTCCACAGCCCATCCCTTGAGCTTGTGTAGTTACTTGAATTCCCTAGTACTTGGTGAGCGGCATTCCAAAACGGGCCCGCTTAGTATTTATTCTCACTTGAGATTTGAAAAGGAGCTACACGTATGTCAGAGCCCTGTGCAATAAATCACTGGACATTACATTTTACTGATCCCTCCTTCTGTGTTCACCTCCTTTGTATGGCTTACTTGTAGGTTTGATCATGAGCTGGTGTTCGGTGTCTCCGTCAAGAACATGAACAAAGCAGAACGATTAACCTTTGGAGAATCAACGATGACCCATGCCATGGTCCTCACTGCCTTCACAGAGAAGGTAAGATTTCCTCCACAAGCACTTGTGCTGTTTGCACAGATGTATTTGAACTCTCCTGCAGTTTTATATGCTCTGCTAAAGGGCAGCATATGCGCAGGACATCACACCTGCACATCATACCTATGATGTCTTATTTGCCTGTGTCACATGTTGGTAAATTACTATTTTTAGTTTCTCCAAACAAGTGGACAATCCTGGACAACAAGGCAGTGGCTTATTTTTTGTGCCCAGAAATTCTGAGAAGGGCAAAGAAACTTGGCTTGTGTTTTCCAGGAATTTAAAACATACAGTGGCTGGCTTTAAATGGTATGTGAATTCTGGTTTCTCCTACTGACCAGGGAATCAAAGGTGATAGCACATCCCTCTCCACAGCACGCTGCTAAATCTAGACTAGGTCTATCGCCAAGCATTGTACTACTTTGCCTCCCGCAGGGTGTTCAAGCAAATAACTAACAATCCCTCAATCAGAAGCACACAACTTCTGTGACACACCCACTAATGAGAGAGAGAAGAATTGAAACCCCAAGACAGCAGTACAGCTCTTAGCACTTTTACGCTGCCAACAGCTGTACTGCATGCTAATAAACCAGAGAAATGCCCTCTGGGAGACGCATGTGAACCTCAATGTCTTTGGATACCTAAGTGGTCATAATTTTCAGCTTTTATTTGTGTTCTGGAAAAATTGAGATTTCCCCCTACATCAGAACACAAAGTCCAAGTTTTTAAGATTCCTTTGTAAAAGTAATCTCTTCCAGACCAAGTAATCTTGGTCTGAGAAGTAAGTGCTTACATATTAATGAAAACTTTCCCAGAGAGTCAGGACTTTGTGCAAGGGAGTGACATGGGATTGTTGAGTCATCAGTTTTTCTCAGAACTACTTTTCAAAATTCAATAGTATTCTACATACTGGTCTTCTACAATTTACACACATGCTTTTCAGGTGTCCGGTTACAGAACTAATCCTGTGTGAATATTAGGATTAAAGGATATTCTCTTGACTTCTGAAATTTAGAGCTTTAAAATGATTTATACATTTTTAGTTGTTTGAAATTCTTACACAAACTTCACACTGATTACAGGTTTATATCTGTATAGTAACCTTATAAAGGAATGTAAAGTGACTCACGCTGCAATCTGGTTTCTTTTCACACAACTTTTTTTTGGAACAGCAAAAGCTTTGTATAAGTAGAAATTCCTTCCTCACATTCTGCTTCCTTGATTTGCAGCTCATATTTTTGACCCTCTGAGGGTTTGTGTATCAGAGTTTAACTTTTGCATACCAAATCTGGCTATTCGAATCAATGCATGGGCTCTGTTATACTGTCACCTAAAATTTGTCCAGAATTTTGACAAATGTAAGGAAGATCTGCTAAGCAGAAAACATTCCCATATATAGACTATATATACTTTGGGTCTTGAATGTGAGAAATGGATGTCTTGAAGTGGTGGTGCTTTAACTCTAGAGGATGTCCAGAATTTGAAGGCCTTTTTCTTACTAAAATAGCTAGGTTGTGTTTTTGTTTGAACGTGTTGTCTTATGTAAACCTTGACTTTAATCTAAAGGAGCTTTCAAAGGTAGTTGTGAATCCATCAAAGCATTGGTGGTTTTTTACCTGTTTTTTAAAACAGTTTTGATTGCAATGGGATTTTCCTCAATGTTACAATGTAATTTTATTTGCAGAAGAGGCACATTTAATTCATGCCAGTATTTCTAAACCATTCCAAAACCATAACCTTTTGTTCAATTTACTTGTCAAAGTGCTTGAGTGGACTCAACTTAGTGCTTTTGATACATCTCTTGAGTATCTCATTTTAAGGACCCTTGTCTTCGTTTAAAGTGTTTTCCCAACCTCATCCCAAAAATATAAAACGTCAGTGTAGTAACTACAGTAATACAGATGTGGGTACAAAAGGGAGGTAAGGGGCAGATTTTTTCCAAAGACCAGAGTTAACTCTGCATTATCATGAAAATCACAGAAGAGGGCAGAATACCAAAAGAAAGGGAAAGAAATGAATTCATAGTTCTTCATGGGAGCTGCTATGGGGAAGCCTATGGATTAAGGATCTTATTTAGTAAGCACATGGGGGTTATCTTCTCAGTGCTTCTGTGTGCTGCTTGATGATGTGAAAACAGACTGGACTTTTTTCCAGAATGTGAAATATGTGCTAGAGTGCTAACGAAGCTTGGAATGGAATGCAATGCAATCTTGACTACACTAGAGAACTGCTCTTTGTCCTTGAACCAGTTTAAGCACAAACAGTTCAGGGTTCCGCACTTGCCTTAATGAATGTTTCGTGTTTTCCCCTTCTCTCAAGCCATGCCCAACTGTTTCAGTTGCAATGACTCCCAGTTAACTATACGCTAGTTCCAGAATGCACTGCTTCTGAGCTGAACCAGGGAGATTTCACCACTGCACTGTGGGGCATTACGAGGTCTAGCAGAAATGTTTCAGCTAGTTTGAGTCCACATTGGCACTAAACTGGTTCAGTTTGAACTGAATAAGCTTTAACTGATCATTAAACATTCTGAAAGCCAGTGTGGATTCAGACTAGCTGAAACAGTTCAGCTAGGCCTCATAGTGACTCACATTTGAGATTGTGTGGTGGTATACAGCCTTTCTTGGGGGCCTTAACTGGCTTCCATTTTTTAATATCAACCAGGCAATGGTTCCCCATGAAGGCTGTGAAAGTCTACTTTGAGGAGGCTAAAAAAAAGTGTGGTGAAATAGCTAATAGGCACCCATCTGGAAGAGTGTCTCGAGGGAGACTGAAGCTGAGTCATGTGGTGTGTGTGATGGGGAAGCCTCCATTGAAAGGTTAAGTGTGGCTATCAGGGTAGAAAAAGCCCAGTGAGCAGCCCCTATAGTATCCAGGTGAGTTACAGTAGCTCTGCCCTGACTTGGCAGTCAAGAACAGTATATGGAAAGAGACCTTCCAGGCTGTGAATGTGAACAGGAAAAGTACTTCACCAAAATAACTTCCTCCCCTTCCCATAACAGGAATTCCCCGTCAATAGGGGAAGTGTCATAGGGCTTATGGGAAGGCACAAGTGTTAATGTTACACAAGTTACACATCTTGTGTTTTATCTAAGACATAAAATGGCTTGAGCTAATTCACTGAAAAATACAGACAAATTGCCCAAGGCATTTTCTTCTGCCTTGATTAGATTAAACTACCCATTTGTTTGTTGCTGATTCTAAAAAGTGGCTCTTTGGGCACATCTGTTCCTCATTAGCTAAGAACATTACACACCCTCCAATAGGATGGAATGCTGCCTCCAGGGAGCTTGAGTACCTTTTAATGTGACATGTTAATTTGGGGACTTGCGTGCATTGATTCTAACTTGGAAAGGACTTGAGTAGACTAGATACTCTATAGGTGGATATGCAAGGTGCAGGTTATCCAAGAAACTAAACATCTTTCAAATCGTATTAGCAAGGATGATCACAGGAAGGGAGAAACAGCTCTCTAAAATCTTACCAAAGTTTCTAGAAATAGTTCCAAATACTCTCATCTGTTAGAATTACTTGAGTCTAACTCAAGAGGGTGGGGGAAAATTTTATAAACTTAAGACACTTCACTTCATTGTGACAGTCCTGCAAATAGAAACGTTCTCGGAGAAACTATCAAACAAGTAACATAGGTTCTGGACCTTAAGTCCAATAATAACAGATAAAGAATGCTTTATAATGCAACTGTGCAAAGTACTAGAAGTTTTTAAAAGGGACTGCGACTTACTCAGTCTTGTAAAACACAATGTAGCTGTGTTTTGTAATAGGAAAATGGAATAATTACCTCAACTAATCAGATTACTTTAAAAGGAGACCGTTTCTTACAACAGTCAGTGCTTCTGCTTCTAAAATCCCTTTGTTCTGAGAGTTTGCCTACCAGTTTACTTAACATGAGCATCAAAGATGTCTGTCAGGTTGGTGGTTCTGTTGGCAATGATTTTAGAAGTAGACTGTCAAACTTTGAGGAATTTCTCCACTGAATGTGTTTTACTTTCCTTCCTTCAGGATGGGCAAGAAGGATCGTTTGAGAAATGGAAGGTGGAGAACTCCTGGGGTGAAGACCGTGGTATTAAAGGTAACACAAATCATAGCAGTCACATGAATACATTGTCAAACTCCATATATGGAAATGAACTGGAAGGGAAAAGGGCCTTGTGCAGTAAGTGTGCACCAAGTGAGATCCTACACCATCCTACTTGTAGGAAGAGAAGTAGTAATCTTAATGTAGTCATGTTTTCTTCAAAACTCATGTCCCACCGGATACGTTGCAGAATAATGTCCTCTACCTCAGTTTCCAATGGTCTAGGAGCTTAGAACAATAGCTTTCAACCTGTGGTCTGTGGACCCTGGGGATGTCTGTAGACTGCCTAAGATTTCCAAAAGGGTCTGCGCCTTCATTTGAATTTTTGTAGGGGACTGCAAATGAGAATGTTGAAACCCACTGGCCTAGAAGCATAATTCTGAACTTGGATCCCTGCCTAGTAGCATCACGTGCTACCTGTTTGGCCAACACTGACCTGTTTGGCTGAATGCTGCCTCGTGAAGATGGCCATGAAGGTCTGTATTTCCAGTGGGAGCAATTAGGTGGCTGCTGTTCCAAATCTACTTGTTTGGAGAATCAGTTGAAGTAGGGCAAAAAATATGCTTTGGATGTTTCAGAATGGGGTGATTACACAGGATGGACCCCAATTACAAGCTCACTGTAAAATCCTGGCTCACTGAAAAAATCTTTTCAGATTGATACATGGAGGCTGACTCTGAGTTCATTGTCCTCTAGGTCACAGGCTAAGGTGATGCTTAAGGTAGATTAAGGAACTCCTCCTTCTGCAGTTACTGCCAGTATCTGCAATTTGGCAACAGAAGCGGTGTAAGGGGCAGTGTAATTATCAAAGATGAACAGACAAGGGGAGACATACAATATGTTCACTCAGCAAGCAGGAGAAAGAAATGGAGTAGCTAGGCTGAGCGTTGTGGGCTTCCTCAGCCATCTCCCTGAAGTAAGAATCAGGAATTTTTTATTTTAAAATCCTCATATGGGGAAAGTAAGATGTAACTATACAATGGAACCAGCTTATAGTGAATTTGGAGGTATTCCAGTTCACTTCCTAGTGAAGTGAATCGAAATTCTGAATTATGTATTAAAGTACCAACCTCAATTCATGCTGTGGTGCAACCTTGGCTTTGCTGTATCAGTGGAACAAATGACTCCATTATAAGCAACCACCAGAAACAGTGAACATGGAGATTCCAGTTGTGCTCTTTCCATTGTTTGTGACCTGTCTTCAAAAGAGCCTGCTGCCCAGAGCCTCTGAGATGGAATTAGATAACATGGACTGTGCCGTGCATAACTCTATTGAACTTTTTCAGAAGGGTAGTCTTGGGGTTATGCCAAATCCAGGAGTTCTGGAGACCTAGGTTCTATTCCTGACTCTGCTGCAGGTTTCCTGCGTGATTGGGCTGGTCACTTAACTTCTGTATTTCAGTTTTCCCATCAGTAGACCATAGATTTTGCATGCTGCGTGGCCTCATTTAATTAATGTTCATAAGGCATTTTGGGACCCCAGATATGACTATTAATACAAGTGCGCAGTCTGCATTATTAGAGGGATGTCTTGGCCTTGTCTTGTAACTATTTTAGCAATTTGACAGTGCAAATCTTTTAATCTCCATATGAAAATATAATGAATGGATGTTGGCTGACTTCTACCACCAAACTCAGTGGCACAAATTTTGTGTAAACAAATTTTAAGTGCTCGTAATATTTCCCTTAATCTGCAGATCACTGGCTCCTTCCCCTCTAGCTTGATTGACTTCTAATTGTTGTTGGATTATATAAATCTTGGAATGACTGCGAAGAATTTGAGGCAGCAGTAAAACTCAGTCTGGTGCCCTGCAGAGCTGAGTGGCTTATTGGTGGTTTCCTGTAGACAGTTTTGTTTTTACTTTGTAGTGATGCCAAACTATGGCTGAGTGTACTGATATGCTGTGGAGAGGGCAGGACCTCTCAAACATCTTGTCTTGCCAAGAGGAATTTCAGGAAATATGCACGTTTGCCTATCAGGTCATTTCTCCTAGTTGATGGGAATGAAGCATGACCACCAATACAATACACACAAGAGACTAGATGTATTTAAAAAGTTGCTTGTCCCGCTCATGTCTAAGTAAATCCTAGTTCTCATTTAAGGTTATGATAGGTAGTTGGAGTCTTTAAAAAGTTTGTGAAAAGGATGCTAAAAGAAGTCTTGAAGATTTCTTTTTAAATTCACTAAATTGCTTTAATAACCTACTTATACATTCATAGCTTGTGGCCAGAAGGGACCATAGATCATCTAGCCTGACTACCTGTATAGCACAGGCCTTTAAATTTCACCCAGGCAACCATGTAATTGTATTTTTTAAAACGTATCTTACAGAAAGGCATCCAGTCTTGATTTGAAAACCTCGAGAGAGAGAATTCACCACTTCCCTTGGTAGTCTGTGCTAACTGCCATGCAAACCTTCCCTTGTTGCCACCTTCGCTAACACAGTAGAGCATGGACCACAAGCATTAGAGTTGTGAAATCAAAATATTATCTTATGAAGTCTTCCCCTTCTCCTAATTCTGTCGCTTCCTCTTTCCAATACCATATGCCACACTGTGGTGGTGGTTTAGGATTGCTTGGGAACGCTGGGCTGCAAACACCAGTTACCAGAGGGTTTTACATGCATTGTGAGGGCAACACTGATTTGTACTAGTAGTACAAAAGTAGTACTAGTAGTAGTAGTAGTTCGCCCAGGCATAAGAGAACCTTATTTTAAAAATAGTTTCATAACTAACTGAAACAAAGGTATACAAATTCTGGATCAGTTAACGAAATCTTCCATTCTTATAAGCCCATGGTCTCTTCCCCCCCATTCCACCCCAAAGTGCTCCATACCTTCTCCCCCAAACAAACATAAACGTCCCCTGCCTAACATTTAAGTGCAACCTACGATGGCGAATGAGTGCATACAGCCCAGAATACATGAATAGCTTTATAGCAACAAACCAGTACCTGCTCCCCTATATTCCTAAGGAACCCGACTTCAACAAAAACCCAGCATGCTATCCCGAAGTCATAAGGTTCGATAGCCAAAGACGATCCACGTTAAGAGGTTTGTTCTCAAATCCTTCTCCATGGGCCTGGTCTGGATTAGTTTGTCAAATGCCCATCCAGTCTGAAATGTCTTCCCCATTTAAAAATAAAAGTATAGCGTTACTGTCTCTGACAAGTTTGTGTTTGGGAGGAAGAGGGGCTCTTTGCTGTTCTGTGTAGTTTATCTTTCGCTGCAAAATACGTAATTCTCCCATCTGAAAAGAAGCTAACGTTTTTGTTCTGAAATAATCTCTGGTATTCTGGCTATGCAAAGGAAATCTTTTAAGGAGAGCCAATAGACAAGTTAGGAACAGCTGTGCAGGACCAAATTAGGCAGTGGTCACTTCCAAGAAATCTCTTAGCACATGCTTATCTCAAAAATCCTTTATCCTTTTTTAAATGGGAAGGAAAGAAGAATGCAATCTAACTTAATTGGCACACTTTACAGTGAGACTTTCTGATTATAGCATCATGCTGCTTATCTAGCTCTCTTTACCAGAGTTGGCTCATCTGTCAGATCTCACGAAGCTGTAGCTAATATTATGCAAATAATGCTTCTACAGAGACATGGAAGCTACATTTAGCTTTCATGTGGTAAATCTACAGCACTCATTACAGATGCTGTTTTTTTCTTTTGCAACTTTTGTCTGGTGAAATTTATTCTGGAAATGAGGGACTGACACTATGCCTGGTTCCGGTCACTGCTATGAGCAGATATTGTGCAAGGTATTTCAACTCTACCAGTGGACATCTACCTTAATCTGCAAAACCTTTTTTTATTCCAACTCTGTCTCCATATAAAGCTATACTAAAAATCTGACCAACAGGTTCCCCAGTCTTGAGCTGTAACATTCCCTGGACAGGGAGTTGACAGACAGATAACTATATATATCAAAGGCATTCTGGTTTTGTGATGGGGGATTAATGCCTAGTCACGCTCTCAAACCTTGGCATGGCTGAAAATTCCCACTGTGCTTGGGGGTTTCACCCCATAATGGAGTATATTTAGAACAAGTTCTCTTCGATTTTTATTTTTGTAGAGTCAAAAACAGACACTTTGAGGTTAATTTCAGAGAATACCATGTGGCCTTTTAATTTAAGCTATTGATGTAATTTTTCTGGTTACGTGAAAAATTCACTAACCTTTCAAATATTCCTGGCAGGTGCCTATGTTTTGCTTCTGCTTCATATGCAGCAGTTTCTGTCCTGACACAGCTATTTAAATTCAAAGTACATCTACTCAAGTTTTCCAACAAAAATCCAATAATCTTAACAGACAGTTGACTGAAACACTCAACTTTACAATGTTAACAAGCCTTGTGGGTCCATCCATTAGTACAGATGCACTTGGGAATATTGTGTCATGTAAAGAAACTCAACACCGAAGTTAATATTGAACCTCTAGCTTCCTTCCCATGCACAAACTAATAGATCTAGTATTCGATTAGCAAGCATCACTTTCCATAGTGTGTGGTTTTTTGTATGCTTATGTCCTAGCACATGCTCATTAACAAGATACAGGTTGCATTCAGAATCCAGGCCAATACAACAGACATTGACCTTGACCATATCTTGAAAGTGTAGGGTCTAGTGAATGGCACCCAGTTGTTCTTAATGAGAATTTGTTTTATGCTCTAGGTACTTGGCTTATGTTGGGTGCCATTAATCTGGTTGGTTTCAGAGGAACAGCCGTGTTAGTCTGTATTCGCAAAAAGAAAAGGAGGACTTGTGGCACCTTAGAGACTAACCAATTTATTTGAGCATGAGCTTTCGTGAGCTACAGCTCACTTCATCAGATGTTTACCGTGGAAACTGCAGCAGACTTTATATACACACAGAGAATATGAAACAATACCTCCTCCCACCCCACTGTCCTGCTGGTAATAGCTTATCTAAAGTGATCAACAGGTGGGCCATTTCCAGCACAAACCCAGGTTTTCTCACCCTCCACCCCCCCACACAAATTCACTCTCCTGCTGGTGCTAGCCCATCCAAAGTGACAACTCTTTACATAGTCAAGTCGGGCTATTTCCTGCATAGATCCAGGTTCTCTCACATCCCCCCCACCCCCATACACACACAAACTCACTCTCCTGCTGGTAATAGCTCATCTAAACTGACCACTCTCCAAGTTTAAATCCAAGTTAAACCAGAACATCTGGGGGGGGGGGGGTAGGAAAAAACAAGAGGAAACAGGCTACCTTGCATAATGACTTAGCCACTCCCAGTCTCTATTTAAGCCTAAATTAATAGTATCCAATTTGCAAATGAATTCCAATTCAGCAGTTTCTCGCTGGAGTCTGGATTTGAAGTTTTTTTGTTTTAAGATAGCGACCTTCATGTCTGTGATTGCGTGACCAGAGAGATTGAAGTGTTCTCCGACTGGTTTATGAATGTTATAATTCTTGACATCTGATTTGTGTCCATTTATTCTTTTACGTAGAGACTGTCCAGTTTGACCAATGTACATGGCAGAGGGGCATTGCTGGCACATGATGGCATATATCTCATTGGTGGATGTGCAGGTGAACGAGCCTCTGATAGTGTGGCTGATGTTATTAGGCCCTGTGATGGTGTCCCCTGAATAGATATGTGGGCACAATTGGCAACGGGCTTTGTTGCAAGGATAAGTTCCTGGGTTAGCGGTTCTGTTGTGTGGTATGTGGTTGTTGGTGAGTATTTGCTTCAGGTTGCGGGGCTGTCTGTAGGCAAGGACTGGCCTGTCTCCCAAGACTTGTGAGAGTGTTGGGTCATCCTTTAGGATAGGTTGTAGATCCTTAATAATGCGTTGGAGGGGTTTTAGTTGGGGGCTGAAGGTGACCGCTAGTGGCGTTCTGTTATTTTCTTTGTTAGGCCTGTCCTGTAGTAGGTAACTTCTGGGAACTCTTCTGGCTCTATCAATCTGTTCCTTTACTTCTGCAGGTGGGTATTGTAGTTGTAAGAAAGCTTGACAGAGATCTTGTAGGTGTTTGTCTCTGTCTGAGGGGTTGGAGCAAATGCGGTTGTATCGCAGAGCTTGGCTGTAGACGATGGATCGTGTGGTGTGGTCAGGGTGAAAGCTGGAGGCATGCAGGTAGGAATAGCGGTCAGTAGGTTTCCGGTATAGGGTGGTGTTTATGTGGCCATTGTTTATTAGCACTGTAGTGTCCAGGAAGTGGATCTCTTGTGTGGACTGGACCAGGCTGAGGTTGGTGGTGGGATGGAAATTGTTGAAATCATGGTGGAATTCCTCAAGGGCTTCTTTTCCATGGGTCCAGATGATGAAGATGTCATCAATGTAGCGCAAGTAGAGTAGGGGCTTTAGGGGACGAGAGCTGAGGAAGCGTTGTTCTAAATCAGCCATAAAAATGTTGGCATACTGTGGGGCCATGCGGGTACCCATAGCAGTGCCACTGATGTGAAGGTATACATTGTCCCCAAATGTGAAATAGTTATGGGTGAGGACAAAGTCACAAAGTTCAGCCACCAGGTTTGCCGTGACATTATCGGGGATACTGTTCCTGACGGCTTGTAGTCCATCTTTGTGTGGAATGTTGGTGTAGAGGGCTTCTACATCCATAGTGGCCAGGATGGTGTTATCAGGAAGATCACCGATGGATTGAAGTTTCCTCAGGAAGTCAGTGGTGTCTCGAAGGTAGCTGGGAGTGCTGGTAGCGTAGGGCCTGAGGAGGGAGTCTACATAGCCAGACAATCCTGCTGTCAGGGTGCCAATGCCTGAGATGATGGGGCGCCCAGGATTTCCAGGTTTATGGATCTTGGGTAGTAGATAGAATATCCCAGGTCGGGGTTCCAGGGGTGTGTCTGTGCGGATTTGATCTTGTGCTTTTGCAGGAAGTTTCTTGAGCAAATGCTGTAGTTGCTTTTGGTAACTCTCAGTGGGATCATAGGGTAATGGCTTGTAGAAACTCGTGTTGGAGAGCTGCCGAGCAGCCTCTTGTTCATATTCCGACCTATTCATGATGACAACAGCACCTCCTTTGTCAGCCTTTTTGATTATGATGTCAGAGTTGTTTCTGAGGCTGTGGATGGCATTGCGTTCCGCATGGCTGAGGTTATGGGGCAAGTGATGCTGCTTTTCCACAATTTCAGCCCGTGCACGTCGGCGGAAGCACTCTATGTAGAAGTCCAGTCTGCTGTTTCGACCTTCAGGAGGAGTCCATCTAGAATCCCTCTTTCTGTAGTGTTGGCAGGGAGACCTCTGTGGATTAGTATGTTGTTCAGAGGTATTTTGGAAATATTCCTTGAGACGGAGACGTCGAAAATAGGATTCTAGGTCACCACAGAACTGTATCATGTTCGTGGGGGTGGAGGGGCAGAAGGAGAGGCCCCGAGATAGAACAGCTGCTTCTGCTGGGCTGAGAGTATAGTTGGATAGGTTAACAACATTGCTAGGTGGGGTGAGGGAACCATTGCTGTGGCCCCTTGTAGCATGTAGTAGTTTAGAAAGTTTAGTGTCTTTTTTCTTTTGTAGAGATCAAAGTGTGCCTTGTAAATGGCTTGTCTAGTTTTAGTAAAATCCAGCCACGAGGAAGTTTGTGTGGAAGGTTGGTTCTTTATGAGAGTATCCATTTTTGAGAGCTCATTCTTAATCTTTCCCTGTTTGCTGTACTATACTCTCAGCCCAGCAGAAGCAGCTGTTCTATCTCGGGGCCTCTCCTTCTGCCCCTCCACCCCCACGAACATGATACAGTTCTGTGGTGACCTAGAATCCTATTTTCGACGTCTCCGTCTCAAGGAATATTTCCAAAATACCTCTGAACAACATACTAATCCACAGAGGTCTCCCTGCCAACACTACAGAAAGAGGGATTCTAGATGGACTCCTCCTGAAGGTCGAAACAGCAGACTGGACTTCTACATAGAGTGCTTCCGCCGACGTGCACGGGCTGAAATTGTGGAAAAGCAGCATCACTTGCCCCATAACCTCAGCCATGCGGAACGCAATGCCATCCACAGCCTCAGAAACAACGCTGACATCATAATCAAAAAGGCTGACAAAGGAGGTGCTGTTGTCATCATGAATAGGTCGGAATATGAACAAGAGGCTGCTCGGCAGCTCTCCAACACGAGTTTCTACAAGCCATTACCCTATGATCCCACTGAGAGTTACCAAAAGCAACTACAGCATTTGCTCAAGAAACTTCCTGCAAAAGCACAAGATCAAATCCGCACAGACACACCCCTGGAACCCCGACCTGGGATATTCTATCTACTACCCAAGATCCATAAACCTGGAAATCCTGGGCGCCCCATCATCTCAGGCATTGGCACCCTGACAGCAGGATTGTCTGGCTATGTAGACTCCCTCCTCAGGCCCTACGCTACCAGCACTCCCAGCTACCTTCGAGACACCACTGACTTCCTGAGGAAACTTCAATCCATCGGTGATCTTCCGGATAACACCATCCTGGCCACTATGGATGTAGAAGCCCTCTATACCAACATTCCACACAAAGATGGACTACAAGCCGTCAAGAACACTATCCCCGATAATGTCACGGCTAACCTGGTGGCTGAACTTTGTGACTTTGTCCTTACCCATAACTATTTCACATTTGGGGACAATGTATACCTTCAGATCAGCGGCACTGCTATGGGTACCCGCATGGCCCCACAGTATGCCAACATTTTTATGGCTGATTTAGAACAACGCTTCCTCAGCTCTCGTCCCCTAAAGCCCCTACTCTACTTGCGCTATATTGATGACATCTTCATCATCTGGACCCATGGAAAAGAAGCCCTTGAGGAATTCCACCATGATTTCAACAATTTCCATCCCACCACCAACCTCAGCCTGGTCCAGTCCACACAAGAGATCCACTTCCTGGACACTACAGTGCTAATAAACAATGGCCACATAAACACCACCCTATACCGGAAACCTACTGACCGCTATTCCTACCTGCATGCCTCCAGCTTTCACCCTGACCACACCACACGATCCATCGTCTACAGCCAAGCTCTGCGATAGAACCGCATTTGCTCCAACCCCTCAGACAGAGACAAACACCTACAAGATCTCTGTCAAGCTTTCTTACAACTACAATACCCACCTGCAGAAGTAAAGGAACAGATTGATAGAGCCAGAAGAGTTCCCAGAAGTTACCTACTACAGGACAGGCCTAACAAAGAAAATAACAGAACGCCACTAGCGGTCACCTTCAGCCCCCAACTAAAACCCCTCCAACGCATTATTAAGGATCTACAACCTATCCTAAAGGATGACCCAACACTCTCACAAGTCTTGGGAGACAGGCCAGTCCTTGCCTACAGACAGCCCTGCAACCTGAAGCAAATACTCACCAACAACCACATACCACACAACAGAACCGCTAACCCAGGAACTTATCCTTGCAACAAAGCCCGTTGCCAATTGTGCCCACATATCTATTCAGGGGACACCATCACAGGGCCTAATAACATCAGCCACACTATCAGAGGCTCGTTCACCTGCACATCCACCAATGAGATATATGCCATCATGTGCCAGCAATGCCCCTCTGCCATGTACATTGGTCAAACTGGACAGTCTCTACGTAAAAGAATAAATGGACACAAATCAGATGTCAAGAATTATAACATTCATAAACCAGTCGGAGAACACTTCAATCTCTCTGGTCACGCAATCACAGACATGAAGGTCGCTATCTTAAAACAAAAAAACTTCAAATCCAGACTCCAGCGAGAAACTGCTGAATTGGAATTCATTTGCAAATTGGATACTATTAATTTAGGCTTAAATAGAGACTGGGAGTGGCTAAGTCATTATGCAAGGTAGCCTGTTTCCTCTTGTTTTTTCCTATCCCCCCCCCCCCCCCCCCCCGATGTTCTGGTTTAACTTGGATTTAAACTTGGAGAGTGGTCAGTTTAGATGAGCTATTACCAGCAGGAGAGTGAGTTTGTGTGTGTATGGGGGTGGGGGGGATGTGAGAACCTGGATCTATGCAGGAAATAGCCCGACTTGACTATGTAAAGAGTTGTCACTTTGGATGGGCTAGCACCAGCAGGAGAGTGAATTTGTGTGGGGGGGTGGAGGGTGAGAAAACCTGGGTTTGTGCTGGAAATGGCCCACCTGTTGATCACTTTAGATAAGCTATTACCAGCAGGACAGTGGGGTGGGAGGAGGTATTGTTTCATATTCTCTGTGTGTATATAAAGTCTGCTGCAGTTTCCACGGTAAACATCTGATGAAGTGAGCTGTAGCTCACAAAAGCTCATGCTCAAATTGGTTAGTCTCTAAGGTGCCACGAGTACTCCTTTTCTTTTTATTAATCTGGTTGTGGAGGAATGCTGCTAGGAAAAAACTAATGTCCCCACTTGTCCTCCTTTACAAATACTTAGCATGGAATTCATTGGGACTTAGCTCCTTTGTTAGGGTAATGAGTCATTTCTGTCCCAAAGTGTGGTGTAAAGACATCGTGTAAAGTTGAACATGCTGAGTATAGGCATTCTTTGGGGACAATGCTCCTAGAACAGTGTAAGGGAAAAGGCTTCTGTAAAGTTAATGGTGCTCGCATTCAGGTCAATTATTAGCAACTTTGCACTTGCCTTCTGCCTAGCCAGAAAGTTTGTGGCTTTGAAGTGAAATTTAATTGGTCTGAGTGCTTAGAGGGCATACATCCTTATTTCAAAACCTTGATGT
The DNA here is from genome assembly GCF_965140235.1 of Caretta caretta. Classification (NCBI taxonomy): domain Eukaryota; kingdom Metazoa; phylum Chordata; order Testudines; family Cheloniidae; genus Caretta; species Caretta caretta. The sequence continues at coordinate 2,857,498 of NC_134222.1, read as the reverse complement.
AGGATAGACCCATTTAAGTCCAAAAGGCAGCCATTACTCATGAGTATAACTGTAACCCTTCCGCACTTAAAATGTAAAGTGCGTTGGCAGAGCTGTGAAAATGGACACCAGGCTGCAACATTGGTGGGAGCTACCGGGGAGGACTGTGGTACCTGGACAGGTCCGTGTAGGAAGAGCCTCTGCTATTCCTGGCTCTCCGTTTGTCTCCTTCACAACCGTACTAAAATCCAAAGTCAACCAAACAATAACCTGTTGTAACTACATAAGATGACAATGTATAGCACTTCAGACTTTTAGACTTTAAAAATAACAAGCTGAAAGCTAACCAGATCACTCACGTTGCTCAAGATTTACTCTCTGGAGCTTGTAGTCTGCCAGCATGGCAGCTTAAGCTGCTTTTTTTATAAGCAGCAACACCTAGTTACTGCCTCAAATGTCACTTTATTACAAACATGAACTCATTTTGATCAATGAGTTCTTCTATGTGTATTTTATAGGAGCTCAACTATTCCATTAGAATTCCAAAATGAGTTGTCTTACTGTAAAGTGTTGCACTGTTTTGTACAGGGGATGTAAATCTGTTTCCATGTTCCTGACATGGATGTGTGCACACAACACGTGAACACAACATCCTTAGGGATGGGTTACTGTCATTCATCTGCTGTTTCATAAGATGCAACCTTTCTTTAGAGTCTTGCTTATTGCCTGTGTGTTTTCTTAGGTCAGGGAGTTGTCTGGGAAATTTCCTTATACTTTAAAATGTTCCATCAGACCTAGCTGGTTTGAACTGTTTCTTTGGTTCAAGGAAACATTTTGGGGTGGTAAACCCTAGAACAGTTTTCTCATCTGTGGGTCACAACAAGCTTCCTTTTATCTGAGAGCAACTAGACATATTCCTTTAGAGCCTATCAGCTCTTCCTTGGGCATTGACCACAAGTGGTTACTTGAGCGGCATTAGGCACGGTGCTTCATCCCCATCTCTGCCTTTTCAGCTTCAGCCCCTGCTGGCCCAGGGAGCTTGGGATTTGAACTCTGATACCCCAGCACACTTGCTAGACGGCTGAGTGAGCCTGGCAGAAAGCCTTGTGTCTTTATCTCAGGAAGGATTTGGGCAGCACCTTCTCACAGCATGTTCCTTTAAAGCTGTGCATGGATAAACCCAATACAGAGCACCAGTGTCCATCACTAGGGAAGAGTCCAAGAATTACATTACACTTGGCACGTAACATTTGAGACCCAGTTGGAGGTTTGGGATAAAAATAGGCCCAAACTTCACTGTTTCTTGAGCAGGATGTCAAAGGGTACCACTTGAAACAGTACAGCAGAGATTAGTCTTTCAGGCCATGAGGAGGCTAAAGTTATAGTGGGATATAGAAACTACTGGCATTCCCCCATATACACCCTTTTCTTTGGACCCATATTATCCAGTTGGATCCCTTTACACAGCTTGTGTGGTGGGGTACCCAACAGCCACCAGTCTTCCTAGACTTGCTTAATCCTGGAAGTGAAGGCTGGACCAAAAAGAGGAGCCTTCACATTATGTAGCTGCTGAAAGTGGGGAGCAATTTAAACACATCCACTATTGTCTGCCTGTGTCCAGAGAGCAGAACCATCACTAGGGGGCTTGTAGTGGGGGACAGTGAGCCCGTGGAACAGTGAACCTCACCTCTCCTAAATATTCCCTAATGATATGATTCTCTTGTAATGCTCTTGTTTTCTTGGAATCTCTTTAGTTTTTCTCAAGGAACAAATGCAGTTCCTGCCAAATATTGTATGGGGTGTTGTTTTTTTGTTTGAGATAAGACAGATTTCCTTCCAGCAAAACTTTCTATGCTACGTTTTATTGGTCACTTTATCAGCCTTGCAGATGAGTTTAACTCTGCTCGCTCTTTGTATCAGTACAGTGTTACCTAAGTCTGAACCCAGCATCTCCAATCAGACCTCTTTTTAAAACCAAGGAGATGGTCTCCAAAGGTGAACGCTGAATGAACATTGAATCATGTTATCCCATCTGTTCGACAGGGGTCTCTGTCTACTTTGGCACAAAGAGAAGCCTTTCTTACTGTAAGTCTTCAGCTGGCAGCCATGTAAACTGTTGTTAGTTTGTCATCCCTTTTGGCGCGCTCCTCCTGCTTTTGTTCCTAGCATCTTTACTACAGTCTCATTCTTTCTCTATCCTAGGAACTTGACTGTAGTGTCTGAGCACCTCAGAACCTTTTTTATCCTCCCACTCCTGTGAAATATGGCAGTCCCATTGTACAGATGGGGAACTGAGGCACAGAGAGGCTAAGTGGCTTTTCCTGTGTGAAAGTGGGTGTCTGGCAAAGCAGGGACTTTTGCCTGGGTCTTCCGAGTCTAGTGCCCAAACCACTGGACCAACCTTCCTTGGTTGGCTCTTCCTAATAAAATGATCCCTTCATTCAGCTTTTCTTGGGGGAAGAAGTGGGAAACATGGAGCAGCTTTGTGCTAGGGTGGTACCTGAGAACTAAATGTCATACCGTACTTATTGGGCAGTCATCTGTTAGGCCCTGGTGAGCCTCTTGTCAGAACACAGATACTATGCCAGAACCTCTGTTCTCTCTCTAAACAGACATGGCTAGAGTAGAAACACTAGACTGATAGGTGGATGGGCCTAGGGGGGCTTCACTGCTGGTTTCTGCCCTGAAATACAATCAAAACTCACTATCCTCTGCTTATCCCACTTAGCTGGAATGCAGAGCCTTGGGTTCTGTTTGGACAGGATGTGCAGGTCAGGATATGTATATTGTTTCCCTTGAGGCATGGGAATAATTCCATTTAATGAAGAAAATTATGGCTTTCTCTGTGACCCTGGCTACAGGCCTTCTCAAGCAACAGTGACCATCCCTGTTCACATGTTCTGAAGTTTTACTTGGCACTTCCTCCTTGTTCGGACGCTGTGATCCCAATCAGTACAGTCCAGCTCCGACATGCAGAATGTCAACAGCCACAGAGGCAGGGAGTTCATTATCCTCACAGAGTGCAATTACTTGTTGGCTGTCAGGAGTGAGGTTTTTTGTGTCCCAAGAACTCATATCCTGAAGAGAGAACAATCAAGGCAGCTTCCCTTGGCAGTACCACCAAACCAGCTTCTAGCTCGCATTACAATTGATAGGCTTTTTAATTTATGGGAATTCAATCTGATCTCTTGCTTTAGAAACAAGATGGTGTAGATAGATGCACTTATTGTCCATATTCTTTGGGCATTTTCTTGTTTCATTTGATTGTGTGGTGATAATTGTAGGGACATGAGAAACTTTATTACACAAAGCTTCATCTGTCTTCTATCAAATATAGCCTCCCTCGCCCTGACGGCACACATTCTCAATACATGCTGAGTTCCCTGGAATGGGGTGGTGTGTAATGTCTTAAATGATTTGTTTCAGAGAGCAGGATAATGCTGAAAGCAAAGATGTTTTTAGATGTAGGATTTTCTTCTTTATACAGGTAGAAGGATCTTGCATTAAGATTCCCAGCCAGAGCCTCATAAAGAGGGAAGGGTGTAAAAATGAGGTGCAGTTTATCCTCAAGATTTATTTCAGCCAGAGGGTGTCTCAGTGGCTTCGTGTTTGAGGGAAGAAATTAGCATCGAAATATGGACGCACACATTCTCTCCATCCCCTGAAACTGAGATCTGGGCTTTCTTGTCCAGAAAACTGGAGTGGTTAATAAGCATGGATAAAACAGTCTGAAGTTTAGCCTAAACAATCAGGAATGTATTTAGTATATTCTTGATGTCCATTAGAACAGCAACATATGACTGAGCGATTATAAAATGAGCCTCCACTGCCTTCTGTGTAAGGATGATCTATGCCCCAGGACTGCTGTTTGTTGCCCAGATTAGAAATCCTTTTGTTCTGGCTCAGACCCTCTCTTGTTCAGTACAGATAGTCTCTTCCTTGCACTAAGATGCCTGTATTTGCAAAACTGTTTTCAGGATTTCCTGTCCAAGACACTCTAGTCAAACTTTCTTCCTATTTAGGCTTGTTGATCCAAGTCTCTGTCATAGCTAAAATCTATTTAACCAGATAGTTCAGAATAACTAAAGGAACAGAAAATTGAAGTCTCCAAGACTGTCATGAAAGTTGCTGTGGAAATATGATTATCCTGTTTGATTGACAGTATGAAGTTGTTGGACATGATACAATTTTGCATAAGATCCATGCCTCTTTGTTAGTAACCTACTTTGTTTTTTATCTCCAGGTTACCTGCTCATGTCTGATGACTGGTTTTCTGAGTATGTATATGAAGTGGTGGTGGATAAGAAGCATGTGCCAGAAGACATCTTAGCAGTGATGCAGCAGGAACCCATTGTCTTGCCGGCATGGGACCCCATGGGTGCATTAGCCAAGTGAACTGCACAGTACTTGCCTCCTAATGGTCAACCAGAAGTAGATGTGATAGAGAATCCCAGAGACTGGAAGCCATAGCCAAATGATAAGACCAAGCATGCAGCATTTACAATCTTTAAATGTATGCTAGGGATCTCTTTGGGAAATAGCGCTTTACTGAATGGCTGAATAAAAAAAGCTGTCGGGCTACTCTGTGTGCGCGCACAAAATTTACCCACCTCATCATGATACTGTAGAATTGCTTTCAATGGCAGTTTGGATTTTTATCTTTTTAATAATGAACATAACTCTGTCAAACTGTTTTGACCAGTGCTTGCCACAGGGGGGAGGGTTGTAGATGGCCAAATTTTAGGCTAATTAGCTGAGTGATATTAAGAAAAGTACAGCAAAATGTTTATAATTAGTCTTTCATGTTTTTATTTGTACTATAAGTGTCCAGATTCAGTATTGGCTTCATTTTGTTTCTAGAGAGCTATTCACATTTTTGGTTTTCTGCATAATAGGAGTTGGTCTTAAGGAGGTAGGTGTACAGAGATGGTTCTATTTTCTTCTAGTAATTTTTCTGGAATGGTTTCCTATTCCAGCAGCATTGAGCCTTTTACCAAATGTACTTAGTCTGACTTGCTTCCTGCTCTTCCCTACCCAAGTATGACAGACTGATTCTGGTGTGTGTTAATCTGTACTCACTGAAAAATAACACTCCTGTAGGATTAGCAAGGACAACCATAATAAATATGATCCCAGGCAAAGTTAAAGAATATGGTGCTCTAGTAAAACTGGGTTTTTAATTACTGCATTTTATTTGGACATCTTCAACTAGATGGTGCTATGAAGCTTTTGAATAAAAAAAACTTTCTGGAGTTATGGGTATAGCTGTTTTCTTTTATAAATTAGCTACATGTAACTTCATTGGATGGGAAAGATGTTAATGACCCATAAACAACTCTTGGGGAGCCAAAACACTAGCAGCTCAACAAGCCATGTTGCTTTATCTTCTCCATAGTTGACATAAAGGCTCTCCATCTGTACACAGCATGGGAGAAGACATTCACACTACAGGCACTTAAATACCAAGGTGATGAGCACAATGTAAATGCGTGGATCAAATCAAGCCCAAGCTGTTAAACTGCCTACCATGACCTCTGTGACAATGGCTTGTGCTGTTCTGCATGGAGTCCTTACTCACTCCATGCAGGGGAAGGGAGAAAGGTGGGGTTGGACAAAGTGAAGAGAATATTGACAGAAAAGAACAGTCCTACTAACCTAAGTACAAGCAACAAATGGGATTCTTGGGGTTCCAAATTCAGCTTCTGTTACTGACATACTTCCCTCAAAATATTTTTTCACCTCAAGTAAGGCTCATTAAAAATTCATGGTGTAAAGACAAGCAAAAGACTTAGCTGTAAACAGAATTGCTTGCACCTTTCCTTCTGATAGTATTAGTCACAACAGAAATTTGAAGCTAGTATATAAGCATTCCAGTGCATGTGTTCCCAGATTTCAAACACCCAATCCTTGGATTTCCTCTGGGATTACCTCTGGAAAAATGGATTGTCCTTGATTTCTACAAAAATCTGTGGAAGGCTGCATTACACAGCAGACAGGAGGTGGTCTCTGTTTTGCTTCATGTTTATAAAGCACATTCATATGTGCTTGTCCAAACCCCACCCATACAAAAAAGCACTAATGTACACACACAAACTACCTTAACTGCGGCAAGTAAGCAATTTTCTTGGTTGAATGTGGTTCTGAAGTATGCTAAGGCTCATGGGCTTTTTCTTAAAGTTCAATATCCTAGTCACTTAAAGTTTTTTGCTTTTGATGTTGCATGTTTACCACTCGATTATAGCCATCAAAAGGAGTTAACTTCTTTTGAGATACAGTGAAGAGCATTTTTTGCCTATGCCAGCTCTGTTTGAGTTTGACAAGCTTAAACTGTGTTCAAGCCCATTTTTGTTTAATTTGGAATATTTTAAACTATTGTCCGGTGTGAGCTTATCTCTGCTGTCCTTGCCCGGATGTTTCCTAGTACAGTTTATACAATAGCTTGGGTTCTCTCCTCCCCCCCCCCCCTTTCAAAAAGCACAGAACATTCTGATGGTTCAAACAGGCCATGTAAAATGAAGCCAGTCTGGCAGAAGCAGTATTCTATCTACACTCACTGCTGCTCTAAAATCTTTGCAGGGGGATAGGGGAGAGAAATATATTCCAGTTCTTCCCTCTACTTTGATCACTCCAAGCATTGTTAAATCAACAGCTTTCAGTAGGCTATACCAATGTGTGTAAGGGTATGTCTGCTTCAAGATGGAAGTGTAATTTCTAGCTCAGGGAGATGCCCATGTTAGGTCTGATCCAGCTAGTGCACTAAAAAGGAGGGTAGCTGTGGGGGGAGGGGCTTGCCTCCTGGAGTATGAACCCCTCCAAACCACTGGGTGTCTACTCAGCACAGATACCCAGTCACAGCAGTGTTACACCAGCGCTTAATTTGTAATGAAAGAGGTGCTGTGGCTCAGGCAATAGTTTTACATTCATAGCTGATGCAGCAAGCCCAGAGGTGCCGGGGCTACAAACTGCCAAACAAATTAAGCACTGGTTACACTCGTTCTTAGCTTTCAAGCTTGATCGCAGCTAGCATGGGAATGTCTCCTGCAGCTGACAATTACCACTCTAGTGTGAAGTGTAGCCATACCTTTACTGTACTTTGAGGCCAACAGGGAGACTACTAGGATGCTGTGTGTCGAGTTACTTGAATTGTCACAGGAATTTTCAATAGTTGGATTCCCGTTTTCTGCCACTGACAGCAACCAGGAGTTGCATGCTCCTGTTTTTTCTCTATATGTTCTTATGCAGTGCTCTTTGTTGTACTGCTCTGTCAATGGCCATTTTTATCTAATAAAACAGATCAGCCCCCTTAGCTATTGGTGATTTGTTGACTATTAAACAACACTGACATTTTGTCTTTTTTTTTAAATTGCAACATCTGAAATGGTGGTTAAAATTCGTATGTATAAATAGATTCCCCTCTACCAGCTCCTGGTGATAGTGTAGTAGATGTAAAATGTCCCTACTAATCTCTGGGGACAGTGGGCCCTGTATCTCTGGCAAAGTAGAGTGTTCTTTTGGGTGCCATCAAATAATAAATGATTAAGTGTGCTCTCCTGAGGCAAGAGTTTAGGGCATCGCAGCATACATGGAACTTCCACAACAACAGCAAAACTGAAGAAAATTGATTCCAACCCTCCCTCCAGTGTTTTTTATATTTGTATCTGACTTTAATGATCTATTTGCTGCTAACATAAGTAGGCAACTGTCCCTCATCTTTAAGTCTAATCCAACAGAAACCTGGTCATTTTTAGATGCAAATTATTAAAGAATTGTACAGAAAGTTCAGTGTTTTTTTTAAATTCTTAATTGGAATGTCCTGCATCACTTAAGGTGTCCCTAATTTTACAGATGGGAGAGCTGAGGCACAGAGTGATGAAATGACTGCAGTTTGGTAGTTCCTGGGTCAGAGGTTCATCATCAATTTACCAGACCATGCTGCCCCTTTGTCCTAAAGCAAAAGGTGGTGATGTGAATGGCAACCTTCAGTGTTAGAATTAAGAATGGAGCCAGCCAGAGAAAACATTGATAAGCCTCAAGATACGTTATAAAAAACAGATTCTGGTGTCATGAACAGCTTGAGAGTGCTCATGGTCCCAAAAGAACCTCAGTCTCTTCTCACATGCACAGAAATATATTTGTGGCATGGAGCGAGTTGGTGTGCCAGGTATGGGCCTAGCACTTCTTCAGTCTGGTTTGATGGGACAGTTTAAATGAGGAACATTTTGTTTTTCTCAAGTCAGTTTTTAGCGGCTGGATCAGAGAAGAGAGGATTAGGATTAAAACTCTGCATTTCAATTAATGGAATACAAATCTATGAATAAATCTGGCCTGCTCAATGTACAATTTTAGGGCAAGAGAAACTTTGTCTGTAAGGGACTGTAAATCCAGATTACAAGGAAACATTCATAACCAGTTGGTAACAGAATGTTGAGGCTGGAGGGGGAGAGAAGCCAAACACCTCAGAGTTCTCTCCTTATCTAGCTTAGTTGTATCCCTGATATACGGTTTGCACATGGAGAGAAAGATCTTTGAATTTCACATGGAATGGCTGATGGTGAGGTGCATTCCTTCTCTAACTTTTATGACTATAACCATAACACTTTTCCATGTGATAGTTCACGGAAGGTCCCTGCCTACAACATGTTACGACAATGCCCTGCTATGTGGGGAGGGCAGGACATGCCTCACACCTAAGCAGGTCCTGAATTTTTCATCCAGGGTTCTTGCAAAGCCACCTACCTATGTACATTTTCTTCTCACGCATAATGTAAATGTGATTTGCACCCATGTCCTGCTGGACTAGAACTGAGATTGAACTTCATATTCTGTTTCCCTGTGGTATCTTGTTGTAGCAATGACCGTTTAATTTTGCACTCAAGGAAGGTGTTCTAAACACCAGACTGGGGCCTGCAACTTCCTCCTAAGATCAGTTACAAATTCTGGTGTAGGCTCTACTTGGGCCCAGGGCAGGTAACTTAAGGTTATATCCCCCTCTTCTGGTGGGAAGCCTATGCTTCAGGAAAATGCTACAAGATAAAACTCATAGAGTTCCCAACTAATCATCCTGTTCAGGTTGAAATTTTCAATGTAGGGTGTCTGCCTTAGACTTTCTTTTCTTTCTTTCTTTTTTTTTTTTTTAAAGGTTCCAATAAAATGGTTCAGCCATTTCTGGGAAGTTGATTCGTGAAAAAATTTGTTTTGCCCATGTTAAATATTTGTTTCTTACAACTTTTTTGCTGGAAAGCTTTAGACTCCCCCATGCTTTTGGAGTAAAGACTTGAAATATGGTAGGGAGTCTCCCTGGTCCAAGGCATGTGTTTTTTGCTTTTCCCTTGAAAATCCACCCAAACTTGGCCAAGTTATAAGCCTTTGAAAAAATCTGTTTGCACACACTCAGAAGAGACTTCTTAGAGTTTGGCAGCTAAACTCTTCTGAGATTCCATTTGTGCTTAGCATGCTCCAGTTCAGTGCTCCAGGGGCTGAATGGGACGTTCCGTGAAACTGCTAATTCCCCATTGCTGTGGCACCAGGCATCAGAACTGAAAACAAGGATATTGTTTTTCCTGTGCTTCCAATGGTCCCTTGGCAGCATCTAGGCAGTGTGGAGGAGGCAGCTGCCGGACTCAGATATAGATGGGGCAACAGCTGGACCTGGGTGGAGTGGACAGGAGTGGAGGGAATATATGGGGACAAGGAGACTAGGGGGTAGACAGCAAGACCAAGGGTTTGTCTACACAGGAACACTCAGGAAATTTAAACTGAATTAATTAAATATGTGAATTTAAAATGGATTTGTTAAACTGCCCTGAACCCTTGTGTGAACACTCATTCAGAATTGAAGTTGCCTTAATTCAGTTTAGCTTAATTTACTTCAAACCCACTCCACAGATCTTCCACATGCTTCCTGAGTGACACAAAAAAGAGTACCCAGGCAGCCCTCTGACTGACACTCTTACAGGGCACTCTTACTGCCAGAATATCAACATATGCAAAACCTGCCACTGTTATCTCCACTGCTACGATGAGCAGTATGCTCCACAACACACCTCTCAAGATCCCCGGGTCCTACACAACGTGTGGTGTACCTTGTCCAGTGTATCAAATGCCCCAGCAGCAGCTATGTGGGTAAAATCAGACAATCATTATGCTTTCACCTGAACTCACTGCTGCAGCTGAACTCAATGGGACTCTGCTTTGAACACATCACCTGCTACAAAACGTTAAGTACTCTGAAAAATCATACCCATGTCATCTCAGATCAGGCACCCAACATTAGCTGAGCCTTATGACCCTAATCTTTTTTGTGCCTTAGTTGTCCTTTTGTAAAATAGGAATAATATCATCCTTTCACTTCTCTGGGGTTCTGAAAATAAAGTCATTAATATTGGTGAAGTGGTCAGATAATATAGTGATGAGTGATATAGAAAAGTCCATGAATAAATTAATAATCAGTTTTTGGGATGCAATTATTATTTATACAGTATCCACAAAGTGTTTTAGGTACTTTACAGAACAAATAAAATACATATATTGCAGTGAAAGGGTGGAAAAAACCCATAAGTGAACAAAAAAGCCAAGCTAAGTAATTGTTAATGCTCTCTATATGTTCTTAATACACTCTGTGTACCTTCAAGCTTTGTCTATATATTACCAGTTGCTGACATTGAGTGTCCTCAGTGTGTGCAGCTGAACACAGTTTTAACTACCAGTGTAGACAGAGACAAACTGTGTTCAGTAATAGTTCAGAAACCATGGCAAAAGTCTGCTCTGAGCACAGTAAAGTGGAGATACAGCAACAAATAACATTTTTTTAAAAAGACACGTCATGCAGATTCTTATATATTTCTACCAGTGAGGGGAAAAAAACTCCAAAAACGGTGATGAAAGATCCTGTTTTCAGTGAGAGAGTAGACTCAGAGTTCCTGGAAAATCTATTCCAGGATTCTGGTATTAGAGACCTGGGAATTCTGGTTGAGAGTGAAGGAATGGATTCTTTTCATGAACAAAATAATCCCTGAAATGCTAGATTTAAGTCTGCAAACAGACCCTTTATACATACAAATACTCCACTTAGATCTCAAGTAAGATGTAGTGAGTGAGACACAATGAGCCTTCAGCCTCTCAGACTCCTGGGGATGGGATAGAGTGCTGGGAGCAGAATGGGAAATGTGCTTGTCTCCCCTTTCTCCAGAGAACATCTAGGACTATTAATTTGGAAAGAAGAGTATGAGGGGGACATGACAAAGTGATGTAAAAGAGGAAACCAGCTAGACATTGCTATTTACCCTGGCCAGTAATAGAAAAACAAGAAAGCTGTAGAGAAATTAGAAGGCAACAAGTTTAAAAACTGATAAAACACTTTTTTACAGCATGTTCACACAGAATTACCAGGAAAAAGCAAGGATTTGGGTTCAGGTATCTCTTATTAACAGTTTTCAGAGTGTTAACAGCCGTGTTAGTCTGTATTCGCAAAAAGAAAAGGAGTACTTGTGGCACCTTAGAGACTAACCAATTTATTTGAGCATAAGCTTTCGTGAGCTACAGCTCACTTCATCGGATGCATACTGTGGAAACTGCAGAAGACATTATATACACACAGAGACCATGAAACAATACCTCCTCCCACCCCACTGTCCTGCTGGTAAGAACCATCCTTTCTCCATTCTATTCTAGAACTAGGACCTCAGTTCTTTTTTTATAGTATACCTTTTTATCGTATAGACCCACCTGTGCACTTCTAATTCACTGATCATTAACCCTGTTTGTCATCTTCTTGTCACCACCATCCCCTTATTTATAGCTGTAATCAGAGACATGAAAATTATGCCTTAACAGTGAGCGTCTCCTCACCTTCAGCCTGCCTGTCTTAGCTGGATCCTGCTCTCCTGAACTGATCAGAACATACAAATGTAGCTACCCACCTCTAGGAGGAAAATTGAGCTGCAGCCCTGGTGAAACATAAAGTTTATTTGACTAAAAGTGACGCAAAAATTCTTAAAGAGCTCTTTGGCAGCAGATTATCTGGAAATCAGACCATGTGAGGGGGATTGGTGTACAAAAACCTCACCAAGATGCTGAGTTGCCCACAGGCTGAGTTTGAGGCTCTGAAGTAAATGTAGGGTTAGGGTTACTCAGTCTTGGATAACTCCAGGGGAAAAGCACCTCAGATTCATCTGAAAGGCAGGTACTTTTTCATTTTGTTTTAAACCTACAGACATATAAAGTTTTATACTATGTGAGCCAGACAGACTCTTTTAGCTGAAAGAGTCTGTCTTATGCTTCAGGCAGGCACTGGTGTTTCATTAACTTTTACTGTTTCATTGCTTCTTGCAACTATGGTTATGAACTTTAGAAAGTGATAATGAACTAAAGTTTATATAATACATTTTGTTTGTTTACTTTTAGAGTTGTTTTTAAATGAACGCTTTATAGGGCTCCCAGCACTGTTTGAAGTGTTGGGAGAAAAAACACATCTGTCATGGCTTTGAGAAAAGGATGCCTTGAATTTTGGTGAAAGTTTGCTTTGATTCATTAAACATATGCCTCAGTTTGCTTTTCTGCAGCTACATGCCCGCTGTCTCATCCAGGCATTTGTCTGCAACATTAATAATTACTGGACAAATGCCTGCAGCAGAACATGTTATGACAATTTGAAATTAGAATTTATGACAATCTAAATTCTTGTATTATGAATAGAGCATTTATTTCAAATTCAAGAAGAAGTATATTAAACTGAGCTAGAGAAGAATTTATGTGAAAGGGAAAGAATCTGAGACAAAATCAATGCAAAATTCTGATTTACTTTAAAAGGACAAAAATAAACATTTAATTTAATTAGCCACATTAATTTATATTTGAAATTATCATTTATTATTTTAGTATGGTTTATCTAACTTGATGGAACAGAATTATTGTAAGAAATAGACTGAAGAGTATTTTGTGAATGTATTTGTTGTAATCAGTGTTTACCTATGCAATTATCAGACTTGTTGGCTTAGCTACAAGTTTGATAAATATTACAGAAGCTCAAATGATTAAGAATATAAGGTGATCAAATATGTAGTGTAAAGTGGTTCTTCTTCCAACGATACATATAAAATGACTTGGAAGGTTAAGAGTAGAAAACGGATCTAATATGAAAGGCAAAAGTGAAGTAAACAGATAATTCAATGGATTTGACATTATATACACACAGAGACCATGAAACAATACCTCCTCCCACCCCACTGTCCTGCTGGTAAGGGCAGTGGGGTGGGAGGAGGTATTGTTTCATGGTCTCTGTGTGTATATAATGTCTACTGCAGTTTCCACAGTATGCATCCGATGAAGTGAGCTGTAGCTCACAAAAGCTTATGCTCAAATAAATTGGTTAGTCTCTAAGGTGCCACAAGTACTCCTTTTCTTATTAACAGTGTTGCATTACCACAACTGTCCTTGAGATGGTGCCAATAGCCACTGCTGCGGCAAAGGGGACCTGGACCAGCAGTCAGAGGAAGGGAAGCAGTAATTATAGCCCTAGGCTTGTTTGTTGTCAGAGTTTCTGTTATTACTGAACTACTCAGAACAGATCTTTTCAAACTGCAACTTATATCAGCTGTTTTGTTGTTCCTTCTAAAAATTTGCTATTCTTTCCCCCCTTATGATTTTCTGCTTTCTTTTTCAAATCTTCATACAAACTGGGACATACTCACTGATTTATGCTTTTTCCATCTTCTATAAACACAATGTAAAGTTTGAGACTGTACAATGACTTTCTCTGGACTGAAGTACCTTGGAGAAAAAGCCTTTGTTTTGGAGGTTTTTTTGACGTGTGGGAGAGACAGAGGAAGTGACTTGTCTTGATTAAAGTAGAAAAACACTTTTCAAAAACTTGTGCCTCACATTTTATAACAAAATCACCCCCCATTTATATTTCTGCATTAAAATAATGTAAGTAATCAGTAACAAGGAAGTCTAAGAACCATCCTTTCTCCATTCTATTCTAGAACTAGGACCTCAGTTCTTTTTTTATAGTATACCTTTTTATCGTATAGACCCACCTGTGCACTTCTAATTCACTGATCATTAACCCTGTTTGTCATCTTCTTGTCACCACCATCCCCTTATTTATAGCTGTAATCAGAGACATGAAAATTATGCCTTAACAGTGAGCGTCTCCTCACCTTCAGCCTGCCTGTCTTAGCTGGATCCTGCTCTCCTGAACTGATCAGAACATACAAATGTAGCTACCCACCTCTAGGAGGAAAATTGAGCTGCAGCCCTGGTGAAACATAAAGTTTATTTGACTAAAAGTGACGCAAAAATTCTTAAAGAGCTCTTTGGCAGCAGATTATCTGGAAATCAGACCATGTGAGGGGGATTGGTGTACAAAAACCTCACCAAGATGCTGAGTTGCCCACAGGCTGAGTTTGAGGCTCTGAAGTAAATGTAGGGTTAGGGTTACTCAGTCTTGGATAACTCCAGGGGAAAAGCACCTCAGATTCATCTGAAAGGCAGGTACTTTTTCATTTTGTTTTAAACCTACAGACATATAAAGTTTTATACTATGTGAGCCAGACAGACTCTTTTAGCTGAAAGAGTCTGTCTTATGCTTCAGGCAGGCACTGGTGTTTCATTAACTTTTACTGTTTCATTGCTTCTTGCAACTATGGTTATGAACTTTAGAAAGTGATAATGAACTAAAGTTTATATAATACATTTTGTTTGTTTACTTTTAGAGTTGTTTTTAAATGAACGCTTTATAGGGCTCCCAGCACTGTTTGAAGTGTTGGGAGAAAAAACACATCTGTCATGGCTTTGAGAAAAGGATGCCTTGAATTTTGGTGAAAGTTTGCTTTGATTCATTAAACATATGCCTCAGTTTGCTTTTCTGCAGCTACATGCCCGCTGTCTCATCCAGGCATTTGTCTGCAACATTAATAATTACTGGACAAATGCCTGCAGCAGAACATGTTATGACAATTTGAAATTAGAATTTATGACAATCTAAATTCTTGTATTATGAATAGAGCATTTATTTCAAATTCAAGAAGAAGTATATTAAACTGAGCTAGAGAAGAATTTATGTGAAAGGGAAAGAATCTGAGACAAAATCAATGCAAAATTCTGATTTACTTTAAAAGGACAAAAATAAACATTTAATTTAATTAGCCACATTAATTTATATTTGAAATTATCATTTATTATTTTAGTATGGTTTATCTAACTTGATGGAACAGAATTATTGTAAGAAATAGACTGAAGAGTATTTTGTGAATGTATTTGTTGTAATCAGTGTTTACCTATGCAATTATCAGACTTGTTGGCTTAGCTACAAGTTTGATAAATATTACAGAAGCTCAAATGATTAAGAATATAAGGTGATCAAATATGTAGTGTAAAGTGGTTCTTCTTCCAACGATACATATAAAATGACTTGGAAGGTTAAGAGTAGAAAACGGATCTAATATGAAAGGCAAAAGTGAAGTAAACAGATAATTCAATGGATTTGGACTCCTGGAGACAGAGGTGTTGGAACAATTTGTATAGGAGCTGGTGAGAGTCATTGAACCAAACTGTAAACCCTGTATATGATGGAAACCACTTCAAGCCAGGGACTGTGGCAGCCCCTCCCCGCTCCAAACATCCCTAGTTCCAGCCCCTAAGCTGGAGATAGTTTGGTTTGGGGATTTTTGAATTTGGGTTGTTTATTTCCAGGCACTTCATCAGATGTAATGCAGTGCAATTGATTTTAAACCTTCATGGCTCTTCTCTTAGTGTTTCTGTTGAGTGGCTAGATGCTAAGCAGCTCTGCCTTGGAGTTGGATAATAATGAGGATTCTTGGGAAGTGCTTTATAAAGAAAGCATGTGGCCAATGGCTGCGTGGGTGCATTTTCTAATTGAAAAAGGGGGGGTATGAGTTTCTAATAGCTCTGCAACTTTACAAAAAGCGTCCACACACTGTGGGAATCCAATCAAAAAAATGTATCCCCATGTATGGAAAATGTATAGCATCTCTCATCTCCCTTGTGCCTTTCTGCAAGGACACATGTTGAGTTTTCCGACAGGAGCGGCATTAAGGAAATCAGGATGCAGCACCATGGTGCCCTTCCTGGTGCTAATGTCTTCGTTCTCTTCTAAAGATAGCTCTGTAGCACTGCCTGTTCGGACAGTTATTTTTCATGCAAATAGCTTTGCACAATAAAGGCCATGTAGGGTACAGGGGTTTTCATGAAATGCTGCAGTAGAGCTTGGAACCAGAAGGTTGCTGCTGTAACTTGACGATAGCCTTGTACCAAGCAGCCGTATAGGAAAGATCATCTACACAAGTGTGTGACCATTTATTTACTTTCTTACGTAAGCATTTACAAACATAATTATAGAAAAATGTGCCCTGTTTGTGTAAAATTTGTAGTCAGTCTCTGTGTACGCATGCATGTATCTTATTATACAGTGAGCATGTGTTATTACCTCAATCTGCCTGTCTATGGAAAGAGTCTGGACTTGCTGATGGGGCTCTAGTAATTTTGTGACATTTACTGTATTATGTATCTTTCTTGGAGATTACATAAATGATTTAAAGATAATATCTAGGGGAATGGCATCCGCTCTAAGCTCATCTATTCCTCTGCACTAAACATTTAAACTCCGCAGCTACAGAATGCATTTGTGCCCCTCCTTTCTCTATAGTCTGAACAACTGTCTTGGAAAGATATAGCAAAGCACAATCTACTTTAATCTACAACTTTGTCACTATTATGTGGTTTCCGTTCTCTAGGAATTCCACAAATAAGTCACTGTCACGTGTCCTCTCTCTCGGGAAATGTTAAATATAGAATTAAATAAAAGTAAGGTTGTAATATAAAATTCAGAGTGAAGGCTGATGCTTCCTCCTTAATGCACCAGGTTGTTTTGCTGCACATCTGGTAGTTAAGAAGAGCACAAAGTTTCTAGGGTGACATGCAAGACCCACCACACAAGCCTGTTTGTTCAGGAACATTGTGATTGCAGGTGTAGCCACACTTAGCCCTGTGCCTGTGTGTAGGCTGCAGATGTTTCATTATTTATGGCTATACTCTGGCACCCTCACTCTATTAAGTAATATTTTATCTGCAGTAGATTTCAGAATAAGACGATACTCAGTAGAGTGTCAATTCTGCAGAAAAGGGGCCAGGGTTACAGTAGATGAGAAGCTGGTTATGAGTCAACAGCGTGCCCTTGTTGCAAGAAGGCTAATGGCATATTGGGATGTATAAGTAGGAGTATTGCCAGCAGATTGAGGGATGTGATCGTTCCCCTCTATTCGACATTGGTGAGGCCTCATCTGGAGTCACTGTGTCCAGTTTTGGGCCCCACACTACAAGAAGGATATGGAAAAATTGGAAAATGTGCAGTGGAGGGCAACGAAAATGATTAGGGGTCTAGAGCACATGACTTATGAGGAGAGGCTGAGGGAACTGGGATTGTTTAATCTGCAGACGAGAAGAATGAGAGGGTATTTGATAGCTGCTTTCAGCTACCTGAAAGGGAGTTCCAAAGAGGATGGATCTAGACTGTTCTCAGCGATAGCAGATGACAGAACAAGGAGTAATGGTCTCAAGTTGCATGTGGGGGAGGTTTAGGTTGGATATTAGGAAAAACTTTTTCATTAGGAGGGTGGTGAAGCACTGAAATGGATTACCTAGGGAGGTGGTGGAATCTCCTTCCTTAGAGGTTTTTAAGGTCAGGCTTAACAAAGCCCTGGCTAGGATGATTTAGTTGGGGATTGGTCCTGCTTTGAGCAGAGGGTGGGACTAGATGACCTCCTGAGGTCCCTTCCAACCCTGATATTCTATTATTCTATTCTATGAATCTGGACCTTGATAAGTTATGTCCCTTCAGGTGCCAGTATTATTCACATACAAGGTCCATGTTACTACCTGCATATTTTAAATGTATCATATTATAAGGGGCTTGGATACTCTGGTGATGGGGAGTGGTATAAAATCTCAAGACACATAGATATATTTAAGCATGCATAGTGGATGTGATCCAAATCCCACTGATTTCAGTAGGCTTTGGATCAGATCTATCATCTACACATTTTATTTAAAACTGGACTAGATAAAGCATAAATAAAACAAGCTGCAGAGATCAACCCCACATTGGCTGAGGGATGAACTAGAAGTGAAGTAATGCCTCTCCCTGTGCCTAACTCTTTGATTCTCTAGCTGACCAGCTCCAAAGCTAGGACTGTTTGTCAAGTGATTACATACTTTTCTATGCTCGTTTTGAAGATTTAAAATACAGTGCATCCCAATTACTGTCAATTTGCTTAATGGAAAATTCAGATTGTAGGGAAAGGTTTTCTTGGGACCAAACTGCTTTGCATGAAATCAATACAAATGGGCCCATTCAATAGCAAATTATATTAAATGATTGCCAATTCTAAACAGGATTTTCCTGGTATAAAGAGCAAGTAAAATTCATTGGGACATATGCTGTGAGCAAGTTTTCAAACTGTAATTGGCCAGAATTGGTCTATTTGTCTATTGTTTCCAAACAGCTCTCATTGCCATGGCATCTCTGCTCCTAAACTAATCTGTCATTTAAATATCTGAAATAAAGCATCTCTCCTGGCCTGTGCTGGTACAGAAGGCAAGAACGGAGAAGAGGATTTAAGGAGCCTCTCTATTCTCCCCTCCACATATGTAGTAAAACAGGATCTCTCTCATCCTCAAGAGTGTTGCAGTAGGGACAGTTTGTGCAAGTCCCTCATGGCAGCCCTGTGCAGGGGGACAGAAGTGGAACTATGCAAGGCTGTAAAGAAGAAGGGCAAGAGACTTTTGAATAGATACTTATGTGGATCCAGTGTCTGGGAACCTTTACATATGCTGTGGAGAAGTGCTGAGGTTGCTATTGCAGCCTGGAGGCTAGAACAGTGGTTGCAGAAGAGCTGCGCTGCCTTCTCCCATGCTAGAGGAATGATTTGTAATCCCTCACAAACGCCTACTAAGTTCCCTAAAAGAGACCAATTTACTTGGGCTTTGTGTATTTGTGTGTGTCTGCTTGTGTGAGTTTCATTCTTTGCATAAAGTGTCATTTGAAGCCAAAGAGCAACATTATTTTTTAAGAAAAATCCCCAAACAGCTAAAAGTAAAAGTGAGAACTAATTTCGGACACATTAACTGAAATAATTTCAATTTATAGTGTGGAAGAGACTAAGAAATAGCTTGTTCTGTTTTGCTAAGTATATGTGTTACCCTTTAATTCTCCAGTTCAGAGCAGTTTAGTTCTTAGTAGGTGCTGATCTGTAAGTGGAGGATAGGAGTAAGCCAGATGGAACACAGGTTCCTATCATACCCAAAGTGATATTAATAACATGAAAGTCCTTCTACAGGAATTCAGCTCTAACACAGCCAGTGGCTGATATACCAGCAAGATCAAGTGTTGGTTTTTAAATCATTAAATTTAAAAAGAAAAAGTAATCTGTTTGAAGTGAAATGCATGCAAATATATGTATTTCATGACTGCAGGATTTAAAATAGCCTGGATGACTTTATGACCAATAATATCTTTTATAATTGTGCACATTAAGAATAAACCAATCTCATACTGCAGGGCATAAGCTAATCATTGCATGGGTCAGGAAGGAATTCACATACAGTACAGTTTTGCATAACTCAGAAGAGGCATGGTGGTTTGCCTTCCTCTGAAGCATCAAGTATTGGTTGGTGCCAACAGCAGGATATCAGGTTTGGTTGGCTTAATCTTCTAGCCAGAATTTAGATTGAAGGTCTGAAGCTCACCTTTTCAAAAATGTAGAGAACAGGAAAAGGACTAATATCACATATCAGAATTTCCTCTCACCTTTCTCACACAGGTTTCAGAGTAACAGCCGTGTTAGTCTGTATTCGCAAAAATAAAAGGAGTACTTGTGTCACCTTAGAGACTAACCAATTGTGAGCTGTAGCTCATGAAAGCTCATGCTCAAATAAATTGGTTAGTCTCCAAGGTGCCACAAGTACTTCTTTTACTTTCTCACACAGGATCACTGAGAAGCAAATGAGAGGAATTATATGTATGTTGCACACCTTGCCACTAGAGGTCACCGTATGCCTCATGAAATAAACTAGCAGACACTAGTAAAACAGTGAACTGCCATAGTCAGGTCCGAGATGGGATTGGAACCCAGGGCAATGGCATTCTAAGAGGACTTCTCTGCTAGATGAGCCAAAGATGTAGTTTTTGTGTATGGTGTAAATCAAGATGTTGCTAATGAGCTTTAGAGCCTTCCCATTTACTCTCTAGTCACGAGTGGGAGTAACCAAAAGTCACTTTATCTATGGGGGGAGGGATAGCTCAGTGGTTTGAGCACTGGCCTGCTAAACCCAGGGTTGTGAGTTCAATCCTTGAGGGGGCCATATGGGGCAAAAAATTGGGGAGGGGTCCTGCTTTGAGCAAGGGGTTGGACTAGATGACCTGCTAAGGTCCCTTCCAACCCTTATATTCTATGATTCTAAAGGCTGTTTGGCCTATGTGAACTAGTGACTTTGGTCTAGTTTCTAGTGAACATGAATCCACATCTCAGTGAGGCTGGCATTTTAGGCAGAGAGGTCAAGGACAGAATGGGTACAGAGGGCAGATTTCCCATGACCCTAGAGGTGGCTTCTCTAGAGAAGAGTGAGGTACACTGGAAGTGGGTGAAGCTTACACTGCTGGGCCCTTTCTGTGCTCTGTACTATACTCAATTTGTGGATAATGAGAGGACTGTGGTTTACAGTATTGTCAGTCTGTCACCTTTCACAGACCCCCAAAATCTTTAATCTCTGTGTCAATACATTCTACACTCTGAATTAAAAGGATGGGAAGAGGAGCAGATACTTTGGGCCTCTGAAAGACTAATACCACACTTATGAAAGGCAACACAAAACTAACTCCAGTTTCCAGGTCACATGTTCTTCATAAGCTTTTTCTTTTCTTTGTTTTTCTTTCTTTTTTCATCCTGCAGCTGTTTCAGTTGTTGATAAAGAGCCAATACGTGTTTATGTAAGAGTGACCGTTGCAACAGCTCAGAACAAAAATAGATAATAAACTGTTATCCCTGATGCCATTCACTAAAATAGCCAAATAGTACTAGATACTACAGTGACAGAGAGCGACAGAATATAAGAGGGATCCTCCAGGATAGGCATAACTCTCCCCGGGATCAGGATACCTATCCCGAGGGCCCCTGCACATCCCACAATATGTTGTCCACCTCCAAGAACTTCACTTCTACTCTTATTAAATATTTATACTGTTCATATAAATATAATACCTTTGCATGTGTGCTGTCTTTTCTCTTAAGTTGTAGCCAATAAAGAAACAAGACGTTGTCTACTGTCCACATGGCACTTTCTGGGTGTTAAAATCCTAGGGCTAAGTGACATTATCTGCTAAATTTAGCTCACTGAGGCTCCAGCATTACATATCTATGCTCATCACTACACAGCTGTAAAGTCTGTTGCTCCAGAGACATTTCCCACAACAAACAGCTGTACCTGTCTTTTTAAAAAGGAGATCCAATTCATGTTGAGGTCCTGGGGAGGTCACAACCCATTTTATGGGCTTGAAATTAATTCTACTGAAAATGTTACCAAAATATTCTAATTAATCTGGTACTCCCTTCCTTTCTATTTGAACGTGGGTGGCAGGCGCCCAGAAGGAGTTTTGTTCTAGACAGACAGAAATCTTACTTGCCACAGACGTAGTTAATGAACCCTTCGGCTATCTTTTCTTGGTAAAGAAGAATGTGTCCATTTCACAGACACAGATTGACAGATGAAAGCATCCTGTAAGAATGCACCTGGATGCACTCTTTGTGAAATGTCCTTACTTAGCCATAAGTATGTGACTGGCTCATCACCACAATCTTAAGTACCCAGATCCTGGGATGAAACCTGATTCATTTAGTACCCCTCTGGGGATTTTTGGAAGAAATCAAAGTGAATGGGGAGAGATGGAGGGGCCATTTAGTTATTTTTAGTGAAAGTCAGGGACAGGTCATGGGCAATAACCAAAATTCACGGAAGCTCACGACCTGTCCCTGACTTTTATTAAAAATAATTATGACAAAATGGGGAAGGAAGAGGGTCCAGCACACACCGCTGCTGGGGCTCCAGGATCCCCCCACCCACGGTGGCTGAGAGTGCGGTGTCCCCCCTGGTGCTGGTAGCAGCTGGGAGCTGTGGGCTTGGGGCCATGGGGTGGGGGGATCCTCCCTGTCACCCATGGCAGCAGCTCAGTGCTGCAGGGGAGTCCCTGTTGGCTGACAACTCCAGCCCTGCCACTCTGGGACTAAAGCGAAAAAGTCCCAAAGGTGTCTGGAAGTCATGGGTTCTGTGACTTCCATGACCTCCATGACAAAATCTTAGCCTTAAGCATGTGTAATGCATTTGTTTAACTCAGTGTTTCTCTCTGGATGTTGCATTTCCGCATGTCTTGCCATAAAACCACTTCCTAGGGAAGCTGCTCTTTTCATTGCTTTCCAGCAAGTGCGGGACAATCTCCATGAAATCATCAACACAACTTGTATAAGATACCACTTGCAGGGAATTCAGGCTAGGTCTCTGTCTAGGAGCAGAGGTACTGCAATACTAGAGAAGATCATTGCTTGATTTAACCCCATACCCTGCCTCCAGCAGTGGCCTTTCCCTCATTTTCTGTTGTGTATGGAAAGCTTGTGTAAACTGGCAGGGCTCTTCAGTGCTGTCCCACACCAGAGCCTTCCACATGGAGCTTTCACCTGCCTCCACCCCCCAGGCTTCTGGGGAAGTGGTGGGCTGGTGGCGTTACCAGGATATTTAAATTGTGTTTGAACTGTATATTTCCACTGTAAGGGATAGCTGCCCATTGTGATTTTTATAACTATAATATGTCTTTATTGTCCAGTTGAACAAGCTTACAATAAAATTTAAATGGGCTGCTCAGGCTCCAACCAGCTCCATCTTTGCAGTGTGGTATGGAGAGCTGCCTTTCTTGAGGTTCCAGATTTAGTGTGTTCCCTGCTAACATCTGTCCAAGCCTCTGAAGGCCAGATTTTCAAAGGTATTTATGTCTGACAATGAATAGGGTACCTAGTGGGATTTCAGAATGGTTAGGTGCCCAACTCCCATTGATTTCAGTGCAAAATAAACCTGCTCAGGTGCTTTCAAAAATCCCACTAGGTGCCTTTCTGCATCTTTGGGCACCTAAACACCTTTGCAAATCTTGCCTTGAGCTCTTTATTGAGCCCTCAATCCAATGCCCTGCCTCTGCTGAGATGTTAGCAGGAGAATTTAGCAGGGAGTGGCTTTCTGTCCATCAGTGCTAGTTTAGGGATTCTGCACCCTGTCAAAAGTGATTTTGGTTAATGATGGCTGAGAAGTATCCAGGTTTGATACATTAGCCACTGTGGCTTTGGAGCTGCACGCAGTGAGAGTGCAGTTGGCCAAGGGCACAGATCATGTCTAATCTCAGCCAAACACTGGACTTGTTTGAGGAACAGTGCAGTAAGAGATTCCTTCTGGAATACAAAAATTTAAACGTATATCTCCCAATTAGCCATTGGGAACTATAAATTAGCACTAAAGGATAGGTTTCAGAGTAGCAGCTATGTTATTCTGTGTCTGCAAAAAGAAGAGGAGTACTTGTGGCACCTTAAATTTGTTAGTCTCTAAGGTGCCACAAGTACTCCTGTTCTTTTCACTAAAGGATAGTGACTCTAATGGGAACAGAGCCCAACATAATTTAAGTAGGAAGAGATGGAGGTTGACTAGAGATACCTTAAAGGCTGATGTGTAAGGCATGGAAAGTTCAGTCACACAAGGTGTGTAATTAGCTGAACATCCATTACTGCTTTCTAGATTACTAGCACAGGTGTAAAGTCCAGTAGGGCTCAGGTTACTTCTCCATATTTGTACCTGGTGGTGGTGAACACCCTCAATGCAGAAAGGGGAGAAAGAATGGCTCTGGCCTTACCTAGGTCTTTTATGTTAGCGTCCATGGCGTGAAGGTCCTCCTGACCTGTATGAGTTCTTCTGGGAGACCGGCAAGGACTTGGACTCCAAAGATGCCCAGGTTTTATAGTCTTGCAGGTAAAACAGAAATCACTCATCTCTGCTGTGTGATTATTTTTTGCTGGGACTTTGAAGATGTTTCTATCTTTGTGGATGATTAACTTACGGTAGTAGAATATCATTAAATACTATTATGAGAATTTGGCATTAACTACACAGTGCCTAAGACAAATATCTGGGTGACTGAGGAGTGTATATGGTGTGAATGAGGAACTGATAAGGTAGCTGTGAATTAGCAGGCTTTATTCAGATCTCCAGGGGTCTAATCTTGACAGCTTCTTACTTGACAACTCACCTCCTCTTTCCTCTTACATCCTTCCATGAGTAGGGAGAGATGTAGATCTAGTTGTCTGGGCACAAAACTGGGTGTCAGGAACCCCTTGGTTTTAATCCTGGCTCTAACAATGACTGCCTCTCTAACATTCAGCAAATAGCTTCATCTCTCTGCCTTAGTTTTCTCATCTGTAAAATTGAGGGAATATTTATTCCTCTTCATGGGGTGTTATGGTAATTATTTGCGGTTGTAAAGTGCTTTGAAAATGAGAAGTGTCACACAATAATGATAATTTGATATATTTAATGGCATGCAGTGGCATGCATACCAGTTTGCAGGCAGAAAGAAGACAAAGTCCATGCCCCAAGAACTCTACAATACCAGGGCTAAATTACTCCCTTATACTCTCCCGTGAGTAAGGGGTGGGACATAGCTGCATTGCCCCAGCAGCAGACACCAGAACAGTCACAATTCCTCTCCCACTCCTTCCTTGCTCTGAAGGAGAAGTAATTACCCCATCTCCTGGAGCACCCTGCTCTCCTTGGGGTATTCTGGAGGGCAAGTGGGAGGAAAGGGAGGTGAAGCCAGGGCTCCTCCCACTGCCTGCCCCCTTGCTTGCAGTGGGGAGTCTGATCAGAGTAGCCCTTACTCTCCCCGCATGGCTGGAGTCACAATCTGAGCACAGCCAAACATGAGAAAGGGTGTGTGTCTTACTGCCTCGAGCAGTCAAGTAAGGGCTGTGACAAGCTAGCCCGAAATGAGACAGAGAGATTACCAGGAAATGAAAACAAACTACAGCATAAAGGGAGACGAGAACACCCCACGCAAGGGAAAGGGATGAACAGTGCTCCTGAGAGGATACTATTTACAAAGAGGGAGTTTTCCGCTATGTTAGGTCATTGCATTGTATCGTCTATGAGAGATTTTAAATAAGGTTGGAAAGCACAAAACTGATCCTAGTAGGATGTCCTTTCCAGTAATGCTTTGCTACCAGACTGGTCTCCTCTCCACGAGTTTAGCTTTCAGACCCAAGATAAACCTGAAGGTGGGTCTCCCTAACAGATTTAATTTTTAAAGATAAGCATATGAAGCTCTCACTTGTTAGTCGGGCACCTAAATAACTTCCATTTGCTATTTCTTTTCCGCAGTTTAAAAAAAAAATTAAAGTAGCCCTGACCATCTTCCCCACATATTAATATTGCATGGAACCTCAAAAGGTTTGAGAATGTATTTAATTCAGATAAGTACCTTCCGGTTTGGATAGTTAACTGAACCTCCCCTTAAACCTCTTGGATCTGCCAAATGTGGCTGATTATGTAAGAAATCTCTGGTAAGATTTCTGGAAAGATGTGAATAAGAAAAATAATTTGCAAATATGTAAAGATTTGTTTAAGTAACACTTGCTATCTTTCCCTTAGGGACGTAAGCACCTCAAACAGTATAGGTAGAAGACATGAGATGCAATTATGAAAAGGAAAATGCAGGCTGAATAGCTGGGAAATTCTGCCCCCAGTTGTGCAAGTCAGGATGATTCCTGAGGTCCCTTCCAACCCTGATATTCTATGATTCTATGATGGAGGCTCCTGATTGTGACACTGGTGTGGTTCTGCTGCACAAGGAGGTGATCGGAAATGGCAGGACCATGTTGGGCTGTGCCTCTCCAGGAATGCAGTGAACCCTGTAGGGCACATGTGCAGGATGAGTTAGGGAACAAGCTGGACTGGGGAACTGTCACTCCACAGAGCCTGCAGTCCTCTCCTCATCTCTCCCAAAGTGTGGAGGGTCACAAGTTGTTGGCTACATGCAGTGGCTCCACTCCTGTTCTGCAGCTGGAGGGAAAGGATTAGCCCCCGCCTTTCTTTTGACAGGTTTCAGAGTAGCAGCCGTGTTAGTCTGTATTCGCAAAAAGAAAAGGAGGACTTGTGGCACCTTAGAGCCACTTCATCGGATCCATCCGAATCTCTCTGTCTTCCATCTGATGAAGTGAGCTGTAGCTCACGAAAGCTCATGCTCAAATAAATTGGTTAGTCTCTAAGGTGCCACAAGTCCTCCTTTTCTTTTTGTGCCTTTCTTTGTGGTTCTCCTCAGTTTGAGATACTGTGACTGATCATAGGATTATCCCGTAAATGATACTTATCTCTTGGGGGTGGCTTTATTTTAAAAGACTGTGTTTTATTCACCATACCTGTAGTAGCTATACCTGTACAGCCACCAGCAAGCCTTGTAACAGAGTTCAACTCTTTTTCTGCTTCTTTGAAGCTGTGTTTTTCTGCAGTCCAGTGGACATAAAGACTAGAGAGTTTCTGGCAGCAGTGGGAAGACTGAGCAGCAACTTGACACAAGGGGATTCTGGTCCAGGTCACTCACAAATGGACAGCAGCACCATCTTTTAACCAGCAGAATGGAGAAGTCATCCAGCAATGAGAACCAGCCTCTGACTTCTAAGAAAGAGCTCTTGGACTGTACAGAAGGTGAAGATTGCAAAGAGAATGGACTCTTGGTCAAGAACCCTAAATCTGCCCTGCAGCTGGTCGAGGATGGGAATAAGGTCCACCCCAGCCAGGGAGACAAAGGGGAAGCAGGTCAGATCTCAAATGGCTACTCAGTGGTTCAGAACCCAGTTCCGTGCGATGGAATAGCAGATGGGGAAGATGTCCAGTGCATGGCCCCAGCAGCCACAAGTACCACCACTTCCACCACTTGTGGGGTGGAAGCTCAACCACAGCTGCTGGAGCCGGAGGAAAGAGAGACCTGGAGTAAAAAAATGGACTTTCTTCTCTCTGTCATTGGCTATGCAGTGGATCTGGGCAACATATGGCGATTTCCCTATATATGCTACCAAAATGGAGGAGGTCAGTGTTCAGCCCTATGTGCCATTCCTTAGAAGCTGTCTTCTTTGGGTATAAATGGGTCAGTTCTATGGCTCAAGTTAAACCTATGAGACCAACAGTAAGCAACAATGGATTATGGAGCAAGAGGAACTGATTTATGAGTAGGGCCCTACCAAATTCCTGGTCCATTTTGATAATTTCACGGTCATAAGATTTTAAAAATAATAAATTTAATGATTTCAGCTATTTAAATCTGAAATTTCATGGTGTTGTAATTTTAGGGGTCCTGACCCATGAAGGAATTGTGGGGGGAGGGGGGAAGAAGGGGTTGCAAGGTTATTGTAGAGGGTGTTGCAGTACTGCTTTACTTTCTTCTGTGCTGCTGCTGGCAGCGGCGCTGCCTTCAGAGCTGGGCAGCTGGAGAGCGGCGGCTGCTGGCCGGGAGCCCAGCTCTGAAGGCAGAGTTGCTGCCAGCAGCAGGGCAGAATTAAGGATGGCATTGTGTGGTGTTGCCTACAGAGCTGGGCCCTCAGTCAGCAGTTGCCACTCTCCAGCCGCCCAGATCTGAAGGCAGCAGTGCAGAAGGGTGGCATGGTATTGCCACCTTTACTTCTGTGCTGCTGCTGGCAGGGTGCGGCCTTCAGAGCTAGGTGCCTGGCTAACAGCCCCCACTTGCTGGCTGCCCAGATCTGAAGGCAGCCAGAAGTAAGGGTGGCAATACTGTGACCCCTCTGCAACTCCCTTTTGGGTCTGGCCCCTCAATTTGAGAAACACTGGTCTACCCTATGAAATCTGTATAGTATAGGATAAAAGCACACAAAAGACCAGATTTCAGGGGGGGAGACTAGATTTCACAGTGTTTTCATGGCCGTGAACTTGGTACAGCCCTATTTACGAGATAGATTAAAATAGCAAAATATGTCTAGAGTCAGATAAGGGTTGCTGGGACATATGCATCAACTAATAGATGAGGGCTATAAACACAGAGGTGGAAGAGGAATTATCTAGAATGATGCAAGCTCCAGTATAGCTGGAAAGCATGAGATGAAAATAAGAAAAGGAAAATGTAGATTTAATATTAGGCAAAACATCCTGCCCTAAGATCAGTTGGACTATAGAACAGTCTCCCAAGGGAAGAGATAAGACCAATCCCCAGAAACATTTAAATTCAGACTAACCAATATACCAGAAAATGTCAGTGCTACAGGTGCTCAGTACAATCAAACAATGATTGTAACCAGTGAGTGTGCTGAAAAAGGGCCTATATCCCCTTAATGCATCTAGGCATTGCACCAGAGGAAGACATTATTTTATCTTTTGCCCCATCTTGCTGCTGCACGCATGGTAGCCAATAAAATCTTCGTGAATTCCCTGTATGTTTGGGTACAGAAGCCTGGGAATAGGAGTACTGTTGACTGTGCCTGCTAGGAGACAATCTTACAATAGTTCAGAACTTCATTCCACTGGATACTTAAGCCTTCCTTACAGCAGTGAGCATTACCTGTGGCACCTGAGAATTGGACTTTTAGCCATTTGTGATGCTCCAGCCTGATACACAGTAACTGAACTGCTTTGGTGCTTATGGCATTGACTTTCAACACAAGACAGTTGCCACACACAGTGGTGAGCAGTTACTTGCATGAGTAATCCTGTTGAAGATGATGGGACTAGTCATGTGAGTAACTGCTCACCAATGTGAGTAAAGGGGTCACAACCTGGCCCTTCAGGAACAAACCCACAAGTCTCGTTTTGTGTGACATTACAGAAAGTTTCACTGGACTGGCCTCTCAAGATCATGGGGTGTCAAGGTTCCTTCCACACTCTGAACGCTAGGGTACAGATGTGGGGACCTGCATGAAAACCTCCTAAGCTTACTTTCACCAGCGTTAGGTTAAAACTTCCCCAAGGTACAAACTATTTTACCCTTTTCCCTTGGACTTTCGCTGCCACCACCAAACGTTTAACCGGTTACTGGGAAAGAGTTGTTTGGAAACATCTTTCCCCCCAAAATCCTCACTAAAACCTTGCACCCCCCTTCCTGGGGAAGGCTTGATAAAAATCCTCACCAATTTGCATAGGTGACCACAGACCCAAACCCTTGGATCTTAAGAACCATGAAAAAGCTTTCAGTTTCTCAAAAGAAGAATTTTAATAGAAGAAAAAGTAAAAAGAATCACCTCTGTAAAATCAGGATGGTAAATACCTTACAGGGTAATTAGATTCAAAACATAGAGAGTCCCTCTAGGCAAAACCTTAAGTTACAAAAAGACACAAAAACAGGAATATCCATTCCATTCAGCACAGCTTATTTCCTCAGCCATTTAAAGAAATCATAATCTAACGCATATCTAGCTAGATTACTTACTAAGTTCTAAGACTCCATTCCTGTTCTGTCCCCAGCAAAAGCATCACACAGACAGACACAGACCTTTTGTTTCTCCCTCCCCCCAGCTTTTGAAAGTATCTTGTCTGCTCATTGGTCATTTTGGTCAGGTGCCAGCGAGGTTATCCTAGCTTCTTAACCCTTTACAGGTGAAAGGGTTTTTCGTCTGGCCAGGAGGGATTTTAAAGGTTTTTACCCTTCCCTTTATATTTATGACACGGGGTCACATAGGTTTTACTGTCATAGTTAAGTGCAGTGTGTATTGGATGTGGGGCTTGAAAAATTGTTCTTTATGAAGTACACCAGAAGTACTACAAGAAGTTACAGTCATGTCCTTTCTTCCTTGCAGGAGCATTTCTCATCCCGTACACGATCATGGCCATCTTTGGAGGCATCCCGCTCTTTTACATGGAACTAGCTCTGGGACAGTACCACAGGAATGGGTGTATCTCAGTTTGGAGGAAAATTTGTCCTATTTTCAAAGGTAGTAAGGGGAACAGGCAGCTTACCATGATCCCTTAGGGTAACCGGCAGAGATTTTCTTTAAGGGTGG
Source organism: Caretta caretta (assembly GCF_965140235.1). NCBI lineage: Eukaryota > Metazoa > Chordata > Testudines > Cheloniidae > Caretta > Caretta caretta. The sequence continues at coordinate 2,827,424 of NC_134222.1, read as the reverse complement.
AACAATTACTGACAATAAGAGATAACATGAAGGGCTAATGTCAAGTGGTTTAGGGCCCACATTTAGGTTATGTAAGAAAAGCTTTCATGAAACCTGGAATTAATTACTTTTCTAAGTAATGTGCTTTTTAAAAAAGCAATGTCAAGTTGTTTTATATACATAAACATTGCCCTAATTGTTTTCCAATCCAAAGGATGCAGCCTCCTACTAGTGTCTGAAGACCAGGGAGTGAAACTGACTAGAAACAATCCACTGTACTTTCACTGACCCAAGCCAGAAAAAAAATACAAAATCATACAGAGAACATTATAAGGGTGAAAGTAAATTGAACTTTCAAAATTATTCCATTTTTAATATTTGAAATGGTATTAGAAACACGAGTTAGGAAAAATATTGCAAATTCTTTATTTTTATCCCAGAGATCTTTTAAACAAATTACCCTTCAGCTCCATTCCATTTCTCTCAGCCATCCTACTGGCAGTGATAATAGAGGATCTTTTATAGTTGCCTTTTACATGCTTGTTACCCTTGCTCCCAGTACCAGAGTTAGATTTGGTTTTGTTTTGCTTGGTTGGTTTGTTGTTTGGGGGTGTGGAGGATGAGGGAATACACATCACAGTCAAAATTCCAGAGATTGGGGCCTGAATCAGGCTAGCATTTACACGTTATGTTCAGAACCGGGATGCTTTTCTGAAGTGGGGCTTGGGCAAATCACCCCCACTTTCTGAAGTCCCCACAAAGTTCCAGAGCATTCTAAAAAAATATAAAGGGAGGCCGTGGTGTATGTTGTGCCCTCCTTTCTGGATGCCTCTGGCAGGTACTGATTTTAGTTCATGTGGATTACCCACTCCTCCTTTCACTGGACCCAGCCTTCACATTTCCACTCACATAACTGCTTTCTGCCTTACCAGGAATTGGCTTTACTATCTGCATAATAGCTCTCTACATAGCCTCTTACTACAATACCATCATGGCTTGGGCCCTCTACTACCTCATTTCATCCTTCACGGTGGAGCTGCCATGGATCAGCTGCAAAAATGCTTGGAACACCGGCAACTGCACCAACTACTTCATCAATGCCAGCATTACCTGGACCCCACACTCCATCTCCCCTGCAGAAGAATTTTATACGTAAGTGCATGTAAGTGGAGACACGATATCAGAAAGAGGGGTAGAAAATGCAGCATGCTTTTCTTTAGAGGGTAACCCGGGTATTTATCAATCACATGGGTTTTTAAAAACTGTCTAAGGATTAAAATGCATGCAGTTGTGGTTATGTGTAGGATGGGGGTGTCTTTTATCTCTCATGATTTAGAGCCTAAGCACTCTCTGTATTAGGCTCAACGGGTAGTTATCAATGGCTCCATGTCTAGTTGGCAGCCGGTATCAAGTGGAGTGCCCCAAGGGTCGGTCCTGGGGCCGGTTTTGTTCAATATCTTCATAAATGATCTGGAGGATGGTGTGGATTGCACTCTCAGCAAATTTGCGGATGATACTAAACTGGGAGGAGTGGTAGATATGCTGGAGGGGAGGGATAGGATACAGAAGGACCTAGACAAATTGGAGGATTGGGCCAAAAGAAATCTGATGAGGTTCAATAAGGATAAGTGCAGGGTCCTGCACTTAGGACGGAAGAACCCAATGCACAGCTACAGACTAGGGACCGAATGGCTAGGCAGCAGTTCTGCGGAAAAGGACCTAGGGGTGACAGTGGACCAGAAGCTGGATATGAGTCAGCAGTGTGCCCTTGTTGCCAAGAAGGCCAATGGCATTTTGGGATGTATAAGTAGGGGCATAGCGAGCAGATCGAGGGACGTGATCGTTCCCCTCTATTCGACATTGGTGAAGCCTCATCTGGAGTACTGTGTCCAGTTTTGGGCCCCACACTTCAAGAAGGATGTGGATAAATTGGAGAGAGTCCAGCGAAGGGCAACAAAAATGATTAGGGGTCTGGAACACATGAGTTATGAGGAGAGGCTGAGGGAGCTGGGATTGTTTAGCCTGCAGAAGAGAAGAATGAGGGGGGATTTGATAGCTGCTTTCAACTACCTGAAAGGGGGTTCCAAAGAGGATGGCTCTAGACTGTTCTCAATGGTAGCAGATGACAGAACGAGGAGTAATGGTCTCAAGCTGCAGTGGGGGAGGTTTAGATTGGATATTAGGAAAACTTTTTCACTAAGAGGGTGGTGAAACACTGGAATGCGTTACCTGGGGAGGTGGTAGAATCTCCTTCCTTAGAGGTTTTTAAGGTCAGGCTTGACAAAGCCCTGGCTGGGATGATTTAACTGGGAATTGGTTCTGCTTCGAGCAGGGGGTTGGACTAGATGACCTTCTGGGGTCCCTTCCAACCCTTATATTCTATGATTCTATTTATTACACAAACATCAACAATGTGCTTTTCTCTCCTGTTTTAGCCGCCACGTTCTACAGGTGCAAAGATCCAAAGGGCTGGATGATCTGGGAGGCATTAGCTGGCAATTGACCCTCTGCTTATTGTTGATTTTCACTATTGTGTACTTCAGCATCTGGAAAGGGGTCAAAACATCTGGCAAGGTGAATGCAAAAGCAAGAGGAAGTTGCTTGATATAGCGTAATTTCTGCCACATGTCTGGAGCAGCCTATTAACATGAGAGAAAGTAAGCTTAGAATTGTCTTCAGGACAGGGACTGCAAATTCACATACATGTGAATAGTGAGTGCTACCGTAATCCATATAATACATGCTAACAGCATGTTGGGTTGCTGTGCTGCAGATAAAGATCATCCTACCCAGAGGATCTGAACAGGTGTGGAGGTTGACCTCTGATTACTGCTCTGTTGAGCCTCAGTTCCATTGTTTCTTTTTCTACAGATGGGCCTTGCTGTCTGCTGTCAGAGCAAGCCATGTTACCAAAATAGGGCTGCTTAATACACATTCATTTTCAAATAATGAGTAATAAATCTTTCCACTGACAGAGAACCTCCTGTGTGAGGACCTCAGATCACCTTACAAAGATTAGTGTTAAAAGAAAAGGAGTACTTGTGGCACCTTAGAGACTAGTGTTGTTATTCCCATTTTACAGAAGGGGAAATTTAAGTGCAGAAAGCTTAAGACCAATGTTTTCAGAAGGGTCACCTAATTCTGCATGCTCTCATTTCTGAATGCCCAGTTGGAGACAGTTAGGGCCTGACTTTCAGGGGTGCTGAGCTTGGCATTTTCAAATCTCCTCATCTGGAGTTGTGAGCACTCAGCAGCTCTGAAAATCTGGGCCTAAGGGTCTCAGGTTAGGCACCCAACATTTGTGGACACTGCTCAAAATTCTGGCTGCAGTGTCTTACTCAAGGTTGGACAATTATTGAGCAGCAGAGCTGGAAATGGATTGTAGGAGTCTGATTCCCATTCCTTGCTCAAACCACTAAACAAGGGTAGTCCCTTTTCAGATGAAAAAAGGCAGTGGTCCGTGCACACAGATGGTATCAAATTAGGCAACTCGTCTATCTTTTGACTACAGCTACAGCAAACCTGGATTCAGAAGCTGGAGCTGACTGCCTCTGAGAGGAGAATGCATAAATATTGGTGGGGCAGTCAGACCTATGGTGTTGAATAAACTAGCTTACACACCATAAATAGTGACCTGGATGGCATTAAGGAAGACAACGTGACCTAGTTGTTAAGAGGAGGGGAGTAGGAGTCTGGGCTCCTGGGTTCTAATTCTTAGCTCTGCTACTGATTCACTGCAGGATGTTGGGCAAGTCATCTAATTACTCTGTGCTATATTTGCTCCTTCATTTAAAGTATAGTAATACATTATTGCCTTTGTAAAGCACTTTGACAACTTTGAATGAAAGGTGTTATAAGTCTAAATATTACTGTTCATTCGACATTGTTACCATTATCATCACTTAGCTGTTTCCCTCAATCAGTACCCATGGCAAACACGGTCTTAATGTTTTCTCTAACAGGTGGTGTGGGTGACTGCCACGTTCCCTTACATCATACTCTTTATCCTGTTAGTACGAGGGGCCACATTGCCTGGAGCCTGGAGGGGGGTTGTCTTCTACCTGAAGCCTGACTGGCAGAAACTCCTGGCCACTGAGGTAAGGAACTTGTTGTAAAGTGGCAATTGATTTCAGCCTGTAAACTTGTATACTTAAATCTCTCCTTTTCAGAACAAGGCTACTGTCAGCATAGTAATAGGTGCCTATGGATTCTGAAGATTAACTCCAATTCTTTTAAATCTTTGTAAAAAGTTTTTTGCAGTTGTAATAATTATGCAAGATAGAGATAACTAAGCTGTTACTGCTTCTGGTCTTACTCTGCTAGCTAACCTTAATCTAAACTAGTGGATACCCTGTAGCTCTGCTGACTGCTGGATGACCAGCAGATGTTGGAATGGGCTAAATCACCTTTAATGGAGTCCACTATCAGGTGGCTGGACTCACTGCCTGGATTTCGGAATTGTGAATATTGCCACCATCGAAAAAACTCAAGCCATCGGCCCTGTGTCAAGCTGTGGCAGATGAGCCCGAAGAGATCCTCCTTTCCAGACAAGTGGCGCTTGACTCAGGTGGAAATCTCCCACGTACTCCATGCAGACATAGACAGCAGGAAGACTATCAGACTCAACACACTAAGCTTGATGAAGTGATGACAGCTGGGCAGGTGTGAATGTGTGGGGAGAGGGAATACACCACACAGTCCTACAAATACTACCAACTTTAGGAGAGAGAGCAGGTATGGGGATGAGACCATAATAAAACAAAACAACATGTCAACCCAGTGTCTGATTTAGATTTGAACCCGTGTGGAAGAGGCAATCAGTCCATCAGGCTGCTGACTGTGTTTGCTTCGCTACAAGTGAAAGTCGCTAATGGGGAGGGAGATGGAAAAAACCCAAAGCAATAAATACAACAAATACAAAGATTAAAAACTCTAATGTTTGTGAGTCTGCAGCTACCCAGCTGATATGGAGAGTTTTCAATGAAGAGGAAATGAAGAGATAAAGCATCATCTCCAATAAGGAACCACGTCTTCCTAAAAGCAATAAAGGACATTGGTATTGTATTGAATATATCTGAAGTGAGGACAGCAGATTGCAATCTGTGCGCCGGCTGGCATCAGAGCTCTATCCAGGGGAGGTGCAGGCTAGTCACATAGAAGGAGTATGTTAGAAATGAGCTGCAGTGAACTCCATGTTGCAATCAAGAGGGAATAAAGGAACCAGGACTTTTCCTTTCAGGGATGGAACAGAGATCAACAGTTTGGAGATGCCACTCAGTAAGACTCCGGCCAGTGTAGCACAGTGTTTTTGTAACCAGGTCATCACACTTTTATTGGACATGGCTACAAAATGGTTGAGTTGTGTTCACACAGCTGGAGTTGCACCCACACCACCAAATGTATTTGGATCAATCCAGGGAGCAATCACACAGTGCTTTAGCCCAGAGGACATGCGCCCAGACACACACATGGGGCAATGCACTCCAGCTGTCCTTCTGCACAGAGACCCTGGAGGAAGGAAGACAGGCCAAACCCATTACAAAGGCACAGTTACAATGCAAAAACAATGTGCTACAGGAAGACTGCCATCTGTCAGCCTAGGATACTGTCAAGGGTGAAACACTGATAGCTGGCACAGTTACTGAATATTTACTGTGTTGTGTATAGAAATGTGGTAGCATTTCACCTATGGTGACCTTCTCGAAGGATAAATCCTAACTATGCCACGAGTGAAAATAAGTATGGTGGCCTCACTGTGCTGGGTATTTGCCTCTGTCATAAAACTACAAAAGTATTTGTCACACTTCAGCACAAAATCTTTGATCCATGTAACAAGCTCTTAATAAAATATTTGTTAAGATAGGACTAGACTATATACAGGCTGTTGAATCTAATTCGTAGCACCAGTGGACTGTAGAGTGGCATTTGCTCTATGTTTAACACCATCTTTTCTTGATCCTCTGCCTCTTACGTTTTTCAGGTCTGGGTGGATGCTGCAGCTCAGATTTTCTTCTCTCTAGGTCCAGGTTTTGGGGTCCTACTAGCTTTTGCCAGCTACAACAAATTCCACAACAACTGCTACCAGTGAGTTCCACCTCAGTGTAAGAAATAGTCAATAAAAGGACAGTGTTAGAATGTAAACAGTTTATGTATTTTTAAAAAAAATGAGAAATGTAACGCTGGTGAAAGTTGCCAGGTTGTCAGTCCTGTAGGGTGAATTCTATCTGCAGAACAGGTACATTCCCTTTAGCATCAGCGCAATCTTCCCTCACATCACATCCAGCCAATGTGCCTCACTTCAAGGCAAGTTGGGAGTTTGCTTTCCATGTCTAGTCAATTATTATTGTCTTGTGGCAGCACCCAGGAGCCCCAGTTGCAGACCAGGACCCTCTTGTGGTAGGCTCTGTACAAATATGGAACAAAAAGATGGTCCCTCCCCAAACAGTTTATAACCCATGTAATTCTTGATCTCTGCTGAAACTGCCCATAAGGGGGCCAATTACTTGTAGAGGTGAGGCTGTGATACGGACACCTGTCCAATAGGATCTGGACTAAATCCACCACTGAACAGCCATCAGATTGTAACAATATTTAGTTACTGCAGCTTAGATCAGCTATAACTTGGTAAAGGGCTCTGTGGGTTGTTTCCTTATTTTCTTAAGGATGTTTATTATGTCCTGTGAAATGAAACCTGCAAATCATCATTCTCTCTAAAGCTATTACTATATCATTCTGAATCCAGTATTAATTAGATTGGTGTGATGTGTCTGGTATGCAGCCAAACAGACAGCCGAACAGATGTTGAATGAAATGTCTGAAGTTCTTCCTTAGACCTATAAGACACAACAATTCAAAACTCTATCCAAAAGAGAACCAATATATCAACAGACAAATCAGTAGTGCCCCAGTTTCCTGGGCATAAAGGAGACACATACCTTGTCTCATTCCAAGACAAAACAGGACATCAACAGGGCTGTGGTACAACCTTTAGATGTCCTTTAGAGATTCAGGCTGCATCATACTGGTAAATGGATACTATCAATGGATCTGGGAGCATGGTCTGTGATAATCTCAAAATGTTTTAAAAACTACCAGTACCTATCAGTCCAACGATCATTTCAACAGTGAAATGCAGCTGCCTTTGGGGCAAAACATAGCAGACAGGTGGACAAACAGGAGAGCAGGAGAAAATGTAGCTAAAGACACCAAGGCAAAGCCTTACTACCCTTCTGAAAAATGCTATGTGATTTTTAGCATCCATGCAAAGACAGAACCTTAATTTTCCTAAGGTCTTTCCCAACAGACCCTCACATATTAAAATATATGAATGAATATTTATATACTCTGGAAAGTTGAAGGGCTGTATTGAAACGTGCTCCCAGGTGGTCTAGATAGTTCAAAATCAATACTGGGCCTTCTGGCAATACACCATTCTTTCTGGCAGATGTTCGCTCTCTGAGATTCATTGGGTTTTCTCTTCCAGGGATGCACTGGTTACCAGTACTGTGAACTGCATGACTAGTTTTGTGTCTGGATTTGTCATTTTCACTGTGCTTGGATATATGGCTGAAATGAGGAATGAAGAGGTGTCAGAGGTTGCTAAAGATACTGGTAGGGGAACTTATTCTATTGCTGTCTTAAATTTCCTCTGAAGTTTCGATAGAACTTGTTTGATTACATTCCAGATGGGGAGATATTCTTACCACACAAACATGACCATGTAATCCATTTAAAATTCAGGATTAGGGGAAAGACCCTGGCCTGGACAAACACTCCAAACTGCACAAAATGTTTTGTAAAAAGAAAAGGAGTACTTGTGGCACCTTAGAGACTAACCAATTTATTTGAGCATGAGCTTTCGTGAGCTACAGCTCACTTCATCAGATGTATACTGATGAAGTGAGCTGTAGCTCACGAAAGCTCATGCTCAAATAAATTGGTTAGTCTCTAAGGTGCCACAAGTACTCCTTTTCTTTTTGCGAATACAGACTAACACGGCTGTTCCTCTGAAACCTGTCAAAATGTTTTGTATATACTATGATTAATCATACTGCTTTATGACTATCATAAAACAGTGAGCAGCATACAGTGTGCTACACAGCTCCAAAATGGTTCTACGAAGATAAAAGAATGTAGAAATCATGTTATATGTCACCTAGTGACCCTTACTGTGACTACACTTGGTAACACTCCCCTGTGGACAAAGGCATTTCCAGGTGTGAGTGAAATGGTCCCTCTTTTTCAGAGCAGAAGGATTGACCTGTAATAACCACCTGTTCTCCCTCTTGGTACCAGGGCCCAGCCTTCTCTTCATTACCTACGCAGAGGCCATTGCAAACATGCCTGCTTCAACCTTTTTTGCCATCATATTTTTCTTGATGTTACTCACTCTGGGATTAGACAGCACGGTGAGTGGGTATCATTAGTGAGAGGGGCCCTGAATGGATGGATGAAGTTAAGCATTTGGAATTATTCCAGCATGTTCCAAAATAAATCTGCAGAATTAAACGTAAACTCTTTTTTTGATAATAGAGCAACTATACTAATACGCTGAGGTCCTTGGATGAAGGGTGCTAAATAAGTGCAAAATGCATTGCAAACATTCGTTAATCTTCATAACCCCTGGGTCACAAAATAGTATTTATTATCCCTATTTCAAAGTTGGGGACACTGAGGCACAACACGATTAAATGATTTGCCCAGTCACACAGTAAGTCAATGGCAAAGCTGGGAACAGAACCCAGAATATTCAACTTCTAGAACCCTGCTTTTAACCAGCAGGTGATGTCCTCTCTCTTCTTGTACATTGGAAGCATTTAATTACCTGTCAACATGCAAGTCAATGACATGTTTCTGGGATTTTTCACAGGTAACAGGATTTAGAAGGTGGGAACAGAAGGTGGATTTCTCAAAGTGGGGCACAGTGCTATAAAGATTTTGCCACGAGCCACATAGTTATTGCAGATTAAGGACCAAATTCAATCCAAAATCAACTCCATTGACTTCATAGTCTTAGCTATAATGAGCCATTTACTTATTGTTATTTATTATTTGTAATATGGTAGTTCCCGTTATGTGTTAGGCACTTCCCACACATATGAGACAAAATCCCTGTCCTAAAGAGATCAAGGTCTCTGAAGACATGATGGAGATGTTTCCAGAGCAGTCATCTCAAGCCTATCACATTCAGATACATGCCAAAAGTTCATTGTCCTAATTGTATCTTATGGTATGTCCACACTTAAAACACTATAGCAGCACAGCTATAGTGCTTCAGTATAGACACTCACTACAGTGAGCCGAGGGGTTCTCCCATTGCTGCGGGTAATCCATCTCCCCAACAGGTGGTAGCTAGGTTGACAGAAGCACTGGCTAGGGTTAGGTTGACATAGTTCTGGCTTTCAGAGGCTGTGGATTTTTCAAATGTCTGAGAGATGCAGCTATGCCAATGTACGTTTTCATTGTCCAGCAGTTGTGGGGTGTGTGGGGAATGCAGGGTGGGAAGGATGCTTTCTTTTTTTCTATGACTCTTTGCTGTGCTTTTCAGTTTGCAGGACTGGAGGGGGTGATCACTGCAGTGCTGGATGAATTTCCACATGTCTGGAGCAAGCGCAGGGAATGGTTTGTCCTTGGTCTGATCATTGCTTGCTTCCTGGGGTCATTAACAACTCTGACATTTGTAAGTACCTCACCCAACATTGTGAACCTTGCTTATTGGCAGTCGGCTCTAGCTGATATCTGCAGGAGGGAAGTGTTTCCCAAACAGAATCTCAAGGAGTCTCATCAAATATGTGAAATCCTATTAGTCCAGTTGAGAGGAGTTGTTTTCCTTATAGGGTTGGAGACTGTCGGTGGAATGAATGTGAGCAGTCGTGCTCATGAAGGAATCTGACAATGTTGTAACTTGACAAAGTTTCAGTGTACAGTACATAATAAACCACACAAATACTGCTCAGACTGGTACTTTACCACGACGCAGTTCATTCCAGCTGATTAACCCTTCAAACCTTCACCCAAAATCCCAGCTTTTACAAAATTAAAAATTATCAGTTTAATTTTCAAAGGGTTAGAAATAAATTTCAAATCAAGAAAAGGATGGATACAAAATCCAGTTCTAGAAACTACCATAAATGGAATTTAGTGAACTGGAGTCCAGAAGCTCCTGGCACTGGATAATGGCTCATATGTGAATCTACAGCACTTACATATTCCTTCTTTCATACATGCCAAATATTGTCCTAAGTTAGACCTATGCAACCTCTGTCTAGTCACTGGGGTTTCATTGCTGTAACAGGAGAACAAATTGGTCAGCTTTTGTAAAAGATGTGGGGGAAAAATTCACTGGCTTTTACATTCCACTGTTTGTTTTATGAGAAATTCCCTCGTGGTTTAAAGCATTTACAAGGAGCCAGGTTCCTGTAGAACACACAGCTCTCTTTTCTTGTAGCTGAGTCCAGATCCAGGAGGAAAGAATAGAACGTAATGCTGCCTTTGTTTCCTGCTCAGTAACTAATGCTCAGGGACAGAGAAGGAAGTTGCCATCAAAGGAGGGCACAGAAAAGCACAGATCCCATCAGATTAGCTCATTAAAATCCAACTAGAAATGTGTGCCGCTTCCCTTTCAGTTTTTCTGCATGTCCATTCTATTGGCAAAGGATGATCACAGGAAGTTAAAGCAAGAGTACTGGACAAGTCATTAGTACTGTCAAGTATTACTCAAGGCCAGAGCAGGCAGCAAGTGATGGGATAGAGTGAATTTTGCACGGGTGAATGCTCTCTTTCCAAATGAGGAGAGTATATGACTAGTAGTACAAAACTTCTATTCTGGTGATTTTGGCTAATCAGTACCACAATCTCTTCTCTAGGGTGGTGCATACGTAGTGAAGCTGTTTGAAGAATATGCTACAGGCCCTGCTGTCCTAACAGTGGTGTTTCTGGAATCCATTGCGGTGGCCTGGTTCTATGGTAAGATTGTTCCCGCACTTACAACCCATGCCGACCAGACTCCCAGGCATTTGCCAAATAGTATTTCCGCCAGCTTTGTGGACAGGGGTACTGATGTCACATAGAAAAAGCAATTTACAGATTACTTAATCGGAAAACAATGTTACCAATTACTTTGTCATGTAAGCATAGTACAATCTTGATCTCCAAATGGGTTGGGAAACACTGAATGACTTTGGATAATGGAGGTTTCTGTGTAATGAAAAGGTTGCAGGGACACGACCACAATGTTTTCTGCTGGATGCTAAATGCATTTCCTGGTTATATCAACGTTTGAATAACCTTTTTCTCCATGTCCCTCTACCATCCATTTATTTTCACAGGCATCAACCAGTTTTGCAGTGACATGAAGGAAATGCTGGGCTTCACTCCAGGCTGGTACTGGCGACTCTGCTGGGTAGCAATCAGCCCCATCTTTCTTTTGGTGAGTTCATCTTCCCAGCCCAAGACAGTCAGTTTACTAGTGTAATACCTTAGAGTTCCAGATATGGGATTTTCATTTACATAATATTCACGTTCTACTCTCTAATGCCAGCTTTTGGAAGCCAACAATCTTAAATCAGTGAGACTAATCTGATAAAAGCAGCTAGGATTAGTTAGTAGATCAACACTGAGTTTGTTTGGTTTTTTTTTTTTTTTTTGTTACTTAGATAAACAATGATGATACTGGAAAACTTTAATAACCTGCAACACAGGACAAGGCTAATTTGATCTTTGCTGCTTTAGATTTATGTCAGTGAAGTAAAATAGTAAAAGGATGCTGATAAAAAGCACAGAAAAAAGAGAAGTTAAGATAACAGATTTACAAGCTGTTTGATCAGCCACTGCCTGGCAACTTCAGAATACACCTACCCAAACTCTACATCACCAGATAGCATCCTTCATAATCAGCAACTGGTGCCAGCATCCCCACAGCTGACTTGGCAAAGTTATTACTAACATTTTTAAACAAAGCCTTCATTCCCTGTTCCAAAATTAGTTCACCCTGTCTTTTATTGTTGCTTGGCTTGGATGCAAGGAGAGTAAGTCAAGATGGAGGTTTATGGAGGCAAACAACACTGCTGGGATGATTAATGTGTGTTTAACTGTTTTCCATTTTATTACCTGTAGACAAAGGAGTAAAAAAAAAAAAGCTATAAATAGATGTTTCACCACAAAAATAATTTATACACTACTGTCCTGTCCATGATCCTGAAACAATAAAACTAAATTACATGAAGAGCAATATACTTTCAGTGATGTGGTTACTAGGCAAAATTGATATTTACAGTCTCTATGGAAACTAAAATAAGAAAAGCCCAGACGTAGGTTTGGTGGCTCTCTTTGGTAATTTTAAACATCTAGTGCCGGGTATCCTCTGATGTAATTCTGTGAAAACTAAGTTAGGATGCTTCCCAAAACAGTCACTAACATTAATTTTGCAATGTACCAGTTTAATACTTCAGCACCTTAGGTTTGACTTCAATGAGAACTGGAAGCACTGAGCATCTCACAGGGTCGGATCCAATAAGCTTTAGCATAAAACTGGAACGTTGCCATTTTAGTATTAGAGTAAGAAGAAAAACATATAAATCCAAGAACTATCAATTTCTACAAGTCAATCTGAGGTACCAGGGATCAAACCACAATGATTTCTGGCCTATAATCAACACAAAAGCTGGTAAGTAATCTCTCAATCATACAGCATCTGCAGGCTCCTGACAATGAATCAAGCACTGGAGAAGACTGCCAAATGCAATGAGTTGCTGCTGTAGATAGTGGAAATTCCTCTATTTGGTGTTAAGGAAGAGTATTAGAACTACTTGAAGAAAAACTAGACATTCCATGTGACCTCAAAGAATTCTTGAAACATTTATACAACTAGTACAATACTATTTAAGCTTAACAAACATGGAGTTACACAAGAAAACACTCTCTTATCTTCAACTTTTCACCATCTGCCTGGAGAAAACATTCAAAAAGCTGGACTCTGAAGAAAAGATAAAAGATAAAAATAAAAGATAAAAATGGTACATGAACCACTTCAAATTTGCAGGTGACATCTTTGTTTAGCCCCTGAAAGAACTTGAAGCAATAACCTGAGAAAGGAACACAAAAAGCAAGGAATGTAGTTGTGTGTTAAATATACACAACATAAACATTTTCTAATGAAATTGTGGAAGAGGAGAAAAAAAATTACACTAGATCAGAATAAATTATAAACTTTTATAGAGCATGTGTGCGCCAAGTGGTGCATAGCATTCCAAATCAGCACAACAATAAAAGGGAGAGAGGAATCAAAGTTGGATGAATCCTCTGGAAGGGTAAACAGTGTCTTCAAGAAAAAATTCTCTCACCCCTATTCATTACCAGACCTAATTATTGGCTATGGGATTCTGGATCACACTGGATTCAAATGGAATTTTTTTGACCATTCTATCTTAAAATTCAGTAGAATTTTAGAATTGGTATTCAAACATACAATACAAGATCAGATCTGTGGTCCATTTATACATCTAAGGGCTAATATGATCCTTGGATGTATAAACAGGAAAGTATGGAGGTGATTTTTTACCTCTGTATACAGCATTGATGACGCTGATCATAGAATACTGCATCCAGGTCTGGTATCCACATTCTAAAACAGATATTGAAAAAGTGGAACGGGTGCAGAAAAGAGCTAGAAAAATTATTCAAGTACTGAAGAAAATACCTTCCACTTAACGAGCACAATCTGTTTAATAAAATAAATAAATAATAATAAACCACTGAGAGGTGACTTGATTATGATGTGTGAATACCTTCCTGGGTTGAAAATACTGGGTACTAATGGTCCTTTTCGCTCTAATGGAGAAAGGCAGAACAAGACCCAATGGCTGGAAGTTAAAGCCAGACAAATTCAGATTGGAAATAAGGTGCACATTTTTTTAACAGTGAGGGTGATTAATTATTGGAACAAACTACCAAGGGAAATGTTGTACTCTCTTGCTCTTGCTGTCTTCTAGAAGATATGCTTTAGTCAGTCAAATTATTGGGCTTGACGCAGACATAACTGCATGAATTTCTCTGCTCTCCAATCTCCCAGAGATCAGACTCTGTGATCTAATGGTCCCTTCTGGCCTAAAAATCTACAACTCTAGTCCAATATCCTGTCTCTATGTTTGGATTCAAGAATACCCAGAACAGGTCATTATGGAATAAATTGTCCATAAGAGGAATTTTCTTCCTAATATCTTATCTGTTAAGGTGGCTTATGACCTAAGCATGAGGATTTACATCCTTTCTAATGTAACTGTGGATTTTCTCATTATTCATATAAGTGCTTAATCCTTTTTGGAATCCTGCTACAATATATTGCAGCAGTTGGTCCCAAAGGCTAATTACGTACTATGTAAAAACATTGTGTATTTGTAATATTTTCTTGCATTTTTATTTCAGTTCATCATTTGCAGTTTTATGTCCAGCACTCCTGATCTACGGCTTTTTGATTATAACTATCCCTATTGGACCACTATAGTGGGTTACTGCATAGGAACCTCCTCTGTTATCTGCATTCCAATCTACATGGCTTATCGGTTGATAATCACCCCAGGAACATTTAAAGAGGTATCTGATGTGTTTTATTTGTTCAAGTTCATTTTTGATGGGATGTACTTCCCACCCCACTACCCAGCTGTACATAAGGAGAGGTGGGAAAATACTGCATAGGCACTTAAGACAAAAAGATGGTCTGTTAATGATGCTCCCATATTTGCCAGGTGCTGGATGTATGGATCAGCATTGCAAGAAATACCTCCTTGCCATTAATACAGAGGAATGGTGGGTTATGTATGATAGAGTGCCAGCTCTGCAAAGAATTACAGTTGAGAATTCCTTTCTGTTTAGAGAACAACTCTTCTGAGTGCTCTAAAATCCACATGGTTGTACAGATTGCCTTGAAATTAGCTCTGCCACATGGGATTTGGGGTAGGCTTAGTGATTGAAATTTGGGGTCTTTTGAGCAAGCGGTTCCTAGAATACAGCTGTCCCCAGGAAATCAGCTTTTCTTAAGGTTGACAGATTCCATCAACTTTTTTTTTTTTACTCAGACCAAAGGCTCAAACCACGGCTCTATATGCTCAAAGGGTCTCAGTCACTCAACATTTACCCCTGCCAGTGCAAGGGACCCACTAACCTTTTGGAGGAGCAAAACTGAGTGAGTCTGGCTCTTTAGGCAGGTGCATGCTAACACTCACAAGCCAATGGATTACACTATGCACATGTGGACAGAATCCCAAAAGAATTACTAGCCAAGCATGATTCACAGGACCTGTGTGACTCAAGGGGACGTTACAGCCACTGAACGTGAGCAACACCTGAGGCACTGTGAATTCAAACCCAATCCATGGTAGAAAGCTGAAATGAAACCTAGGCATGTTGGTATAAACTGCCTCTGTCCAAGGCTGTTTTATTTTTATTTTGGGGAAATGTAATCTGAGTACAGCAGAAACTTCAGAAGGCATTTGTGCTATTTCAAAAAGAAAAGAAATTACACATGTGAATGATTGCTGGGAAAGAAGTGGGATTTAGGAGGCAGAGGAGTGGAAGGGACGAGGGGTTTGGGTCTTCAGGGAGGCAAGGGGGTTATACAGAGAAGGATAAATAGGGAGGAGTAATAGGGGAGGGGTTTCAGGACTCGGGTCAGGGGGAGTGAGTGGGGATTATGGGGAAGTGTGAGGGATGACATGGAGGTGGGTGGCAGGGCAAGTGTGAGGAATTAGGGGTGCCTGTCATCCCCACATTCTTCTCTTCTGTGTGTGTGCTGGGAACAGGGGGACCCTGACCCTCTTGGGGTGTCTGAGCTCCTCTCCCTACCCACTTCTCATATGAACAAGGATCTGTGGGAGCCCTGTCCCTCTGAGGATGCCTTTCCCTGCCTCCCCTCTCTACAGGAATTTGAAGCCCTCCCTATGTGGAATATGGGAGGCCCTGTCATGCAGAAGGGGTCTGGGCCCGTCCTTGCCTCCCCCTCTCATTTCACTGAGACCATCCCATTGAGATGAATGGCCCACTTCACACGTCTCAGAGCCTGCTCTGCTTTCGGTTCAGCCTGTGCTGGGAATCTGGCTATAGCAAAGCAGCTGCTGATGATTAATCTCATATCAAATTATAGTGGAGCACTGTCCAGTTCTGCCATTGTTAAGATTGTGAAGATGTTTCTGTTTAAAGGTTAATTCTTTTAGGTGCTCTAAAATCCTCATGCTTCCTCCCTATGTCTTGAAATGTGCTGTGTGCTTTACTGGGGATCCATATTTGAGAAAAGGATTTCCAAGATACAGCCCCTGGAAACTAACAGGTTTTCTTAAAGTTCACAGATTTCTACCCATTTCCTTGCGCACACCTGGCTTCTCAAGTGCTAGTGGCTTAATGTGACAGGAGGGGAAGGGGGAGGTGGGAATGGTGGCAGAGGGTAGGATACGCGTTGTGGGGGATGATGGTAGAGGAGGGTGGAGCAAAAAAGAGAGCTATACGAATCTTCTCTCATACTTAAAGTTACTGTTCTCCTTGTGTAATAAAACTTGATTTTGGGGCAAGGACGACATCTGAGATTTCTCTCACTGGGCTTTTAGTAACTCCAAACTCCAAACACTTCAAAGCACAACCATTATCCCTATTTCACTGTAACAAGGTGGGGGATGGGAGAGGCACATACCCAGGTATCACACAGCAACATAATGGAGAGAACAGTGGACTGGGAGTCAGAAAACCTGGGCTCTATTCCCACCCCTGCCTCATGCTTGCTGGGTGACCTTGGCCATATCACTTTACTGCTCTGTGCCTCAGTTTCCCAATCTGTACAATGGGGATAATGATGTTTCCCTCCTTGGCAAAGTGCTATGAGATCTATTGATGAAAAGCGCAACGTAAGAGCAAGGTATCATCATCATCACCTGGCCACAACTGAATCTCAGCTGCACACCTGCATAACTAAAACTGCCTAAATGACCACTAACTCCTACTAACAACATTTCTCTCTGTTAAAAAAAATCTAGGAAATTCACTGACAAAAAACTTTGCTAATGGAGAGTTAAGGTTGTCCAGTGGTATCTCATGTCCTTGAACGTTGAGTTCAGCAAAACTCAAAATGTCTGAAAAACAGGAACTGATGTGTTAAAGTACACATCCATGCAACCTTAACTCCCCCTCCTTGGAGCAATGCCTCAGTACACCCATAGCACATGCTCTCACACTGCACAGCACTACACAGGAACTACCTATACATGCCCAACACTGACCCCATCTGCTGAAGTTTTCAACCTCTTCACCCTTATGCACATGATGCCATCTCACACTATGGTTTCACTTACCCGTCATTAAACCCACAGACCACACATCTCCCACCTAGATGCTGAGAATTCCCATGGCAAGAGGATCCATGTGCCCCACTGCTACATAACACAGAGCTTAAATAAGGCATACTTGATCTGTCAAGGTACACATGGACCTCTTCCCTTACATTACACATATGAGGGTTAGGGAGAGGGGCCATACACACACCCAGGGGGACCCCCAGATTGTCTCATATTACAATCACAGCTCTGCCGAACTCTCCAACTAACCCTCCCCTTTCAATACAGCTATACCTAACACAGCGAATGCAGCTAGAGTACACCCAGACAATTCCCAGGGACTACTGCCAGCTCCAGGGTCACAGACTACAGTTGTGTGGGCGTGAACCTTAACTCTGTATTGCCTGGTTTTCAGAAGTCTGAGTTTTACAGAACAATGTTTTTGAAGGGCACAAGGTACCACTGTAACCTTCATTCTGTGTTAGTATTTTTGTTGAGTGAATATTTAAGACGGTTAAGTGCTGAGAATTAGTGTTTGATCGGAATAATATACATTGGTAAAATGCTTTAAGATCTTGGATGAAAGGCACTATAAATGTGCAAGATATTAGTAGTAGTACAGTGTGATGAGTTTTGCCAGTTACCCTGATTTAATCACAACAAGGTTTATCCTTGCATGGATTACTTCTGAATCTGTTTTGGAAGGGGCAGAGGATGGTAGAAGATATGAACTGCTTTGCTCTGACAAAAAGAAAAGGAGTACTTGTGGCACCTTAGAGACTAACACATTTATTTGAGCATAAGCTTTCGTGAGCTACAGCTCACTTCATCGGATGCATACTATGGAAAGTACAGAAGATCTTTTTATACACACAAACCATGAAAAAATGGGTGTTACCATACACACTGTAACCAGAGTGATCACTTAAGGTGAGCTATTACCAGCGGTGGGGGGGACGGGACGGGACGGGACGGGACCTTTTATATGATAATCAAGGTGGGCCATTTCCAGCAGTTGACAAGAACGTCTGAGGAACAGTGGGGGGTGGGGGAGATAAACATGGGGAAATAGTTTTACTTTGTGTAATGACCCATCCACTCCCAGTCTCTATTCAAGCCTAAGTTAATTGTATCCAGTCTGCAAATTAATTCCAATTCAGCAGTCCCTCGTTGGAGTCTGTTTTTGAAGGTTTTATTGTTGAAGTATTGCCACTTTTAGGTCTGTAATCGAGTGACCAGAGAGACTGAAGTGTTTTCCAACTGGTTTTTGAATGTTATAATTCTTGATATCTGATTTGTGTCCATTTATTTTTTTACGTAGAGACGGTCCAGTTTGGCCAATGTACATGGCAGAGGGTCATTGCTGGCACATGATGGCATAGATCACATTGGTAGATGTGCAGGTGAACGAGCCTCCGATAGTGTGGCTGATGTGATTAGGCCCTATGATGGTGTCCCCTGAATAGATATGTGGACACAGTTGGCAACGGGCTTTGTTGCAAGGATAGGTTCCTGGGTTAGTGGTTCTGTTGTGTGGTGTGTGGTTGCTAGTGAGTATTTGCTTCAGGTTGGGGGGCGGTCCGTAAGCAAGGACTGACCTGTCTCCCAAGATCTGTGAGAGTGATGGATCGTCCTTCAGGATAGGTTGTAGATTCTTGATGATGCGTTGGAGAGGTTTTAGTTGGGGGCTGAAGGTGATGGCTAGTGGCGTTCTGTTATTTTCTTTTTTGGGCCTGTCCTGTAGTAGGTGACTTCTGGGTACTCTTCTGGCTCTGTCAGTCTGTTACTTCACTTCCGCAGGTGGGTATTGTAGTTGTAAGAATGCTTGATAGAGATCTTGTAGGTGTTTGTCTCTGTCTGAGGGGTTGGAGCAAATGCGGTTGTATCGTAGAGCTTGGCTGTAGACAATGGATCGTGTGGTGTGGTCTAGATGAAAGCTGGAGGCATGTAGGTAGGAATAGTGGTCAGTAGGTTTCTGGTATAGGGTGGTGTTTATGTGACCATCGCTTATTAGGACCGTAGTGTCCAGGAAGTGGATCTCTTGGGTGGACTGGTCCAGGCTGAGGTTGATGGTGGGATGGAAATTGTTGAAATCATGGTGGAATTCCTCAAGGGCTTCTTTTCCATGGTCCAGATGATGAAGATGTAGTGCAAGTAGAGTATGGGCATTAGGGGACAAGAGCTGAGGATGCGTTGTTTTAAGTCAGCCATAAAAATGTTGGCATACTGTGGGGCTATGCGGGTACCCATAGCAGTGCCACTGATTTGAAGGTATACATTGTCCCCAAGTGTGAAATAGTTATGGGTGAGGACAAAGTCACAAAGTTCAGCCACTAGGTTTGTTGTGACATTATCGGGGATACTGTTCCTGACTTCTTGTAGTCCATCTTTGTGTGGAATGTTGGTGTAGAGGGCTTCTACATCCAGTGGCCAGGATGGTATTTTCAGGAAGATCACTGATGGATTGTAGTTTGTTTTCTCAGGTTTGGTCTACATTAGGGTATTAGATCAGTATAACTATGTTGCTCAGGGGTGTGAAAAATCCACACCCCACAGCGACACAATTGAACTGATCTAACCCCCGGTGTAGACAGAGCTAGGTCAAATGGGAGAATTCTCCCATCGACCTAGATACTCCCTCTTGGAGAGGTGGAGTACCCACCTCAACAGGAGAAGCCCTCCCGTCAGCATAGGTAGCATCTTCACTGAAGCGCTTCACTGCAGCATTTTAAATATAGACAAGTCCTCAGACTTTCAGCAGTAGCAGGAAATATGCATCTCTGCTGGTCACTGCAGAAGATGGAAAATTTTATTTTGGTTAGAAGATAGGGGCCTAGCAATATATTCCAAAGAGGTTCAGTCAACTCTAGCCATAGGCTGAGGAAGCAATACTAGTTTTGACCTAAATCTATCGACACACCATCCTGCTTCCTCCACCACAAAAACAAAAATAGAAATATACACAACCACCAAAACCATCCATCCCATATTTTACACAAGATCCACCGCAAGCTGGGATGGAATTTGGAAACTTTATTTATATGTAAATATCCATTCAGAAGAGATATGCTCAATAAAGTTGATAGTATTTAAGTAAATGATCACAGGGGCATTAATGCAAAAGTTCTGTAAATTAACCTGGATGTTACCATTTATGTCAACTAAAAAATATATAATAGTTTGTACTTCTCTAGCACTTTACATCTTTAAAGTGCTGTAAAAACAAACGAAGTTTCACAACACCTGTGTGACGCAGGTAAATATGTGTAGCTTTTAAAGGTGGGTCAGATTTTTCTTTAAGCTAAATCCTTTACAGTGTCCCTTTCAACAGCAAAGTTCTACCTGAAATCTAAATTTGCACAACGTTCATCTAACATGTGTTTTCTTCTCAACAGCGTATTCTAAAAAGCATTACTCCGGAGACAGCCACAGAAATTCCCTTTGGGGACATCCGCATGAATGCAGTTTAAGTTAACATTTTTGGGGGGAGGGGAAAAGGTGTAAAAGTTTAACTTTTCCCATGCTCCCCAACTGTCCATACTCCCCTTTCCAAAGAATTGAGTTTTCAGCTGAGCCAAGGAATGGGTGGGCGTTTTCCATGGAGGCCCAGACAACGGCAATGTGCATCTGGAAAATTGGTGCCTCCAGCACACAGATCCAAGCATTTCAACAAAATCTGCTGCGCACTTCAAACCAGACTACGAGTTCACTGCTGAACTGATTCATTCTGAAAACAAGAGGATGTGTGTATGGGAGAGACTGCATAAACCACGACAGGATGAGTCTCATCAGTTAGGATTAGATTTAGAATCTCAAATCTGTGGCAGTACTCCTGTATTTTTCTCAATGTGATCATTTGTACTGGACCATGTTGTATTTGCTTCTAAAGACCTCATTGCTTAAACTGAATTGAAAAATACAGGAAAGTAGTTCTGATAGCCATATATTACCTGAGTAATACAGAGTTTTATCGCTTAAAAATAATAGGACCCTCAGATCCTTGTTTTGCTGTGGAGTAGGCAGAGAAAGATGTAGAAAACCACCATGAAAAGCACTATGTATGAAGACTGTGTGTCCAGTTGCACACATATTTGGTAACATCGCCCCCTTCCCTTCTTTATGCCACTTACTTTTCTGAACTTTATGGACCATACCAGTTTTCATCAGTTATTTCTTGCCTAACAAGCACTCCACAAATAAAAAGATTTTGTGAAGTCCAGAATTTTGAAAATGCTCAGCATCTTCCCTATTCTCCTCTGGTACTAGTTATACAAAACCTTCAGCCCATCCATCTCTGCGTCATAGGTCAGCTGGCAAACGTTTAAGTTGTTAGCAATTGCTACATTGTGGTTCCATCTGCCTGTCTCTTTTAGCTGTATATTCATGATGACATTTTACAGACAGACTTAGCTTATTTTTTCCTTTAGAAACTGTAGCCCAGTGGTGAATTGTTAGGAGGTCAGATGCTAGAGGTTGGACCATCAGAGCTACATGGACATCTTTTACAGCTTTTTATGGGAATCAACCTGTGTTTTTTCCTATTGTTTCCTGTTGCAAAACTAAAGCTTAGGGTTACACTTTATACTGGTTGGCACAAATATCAAGTCTAAAAATTCTTACAAAATGTCATGAAAATTTACTAGCTCATGTACTAAATCAGCTCATCCAGTCTTTATCCTGAAGATAAAGATAACAAAAAAACAATGCTATTTTACTCACTCTGGGCCAGTGGTGAGTACAATTCTTCAGGGATGAATTCTAATCATAACTTGAGATATATTTTGAGGTATTTAATTGCAAATTAAGTTCTACATACATGTAAATTCATAATAGTCTATAAGTACTTATGCCTGTCAAGACAGAGGGTAGGTTAAACAATGATTACTTTTGTACTCAGTTGCATTTGCCAAGTGAATTTCAGGACCATGGACTGACTATGCAGTTACATGGAAATTGCTTAGTTAACCCTATGCAGTTAACATGTAAGTAAAGGAGACATGCGTTATTACTGTTACTTTGTCACTAAAGCCTCATCAAATTTTATTATAAAACCTATCACAACTGAAGCTAAAATAGAACATAAAATCTCCTTGTACATCATAATTTGCCTATGTTAAAAATGAAGAGGTTGCCATACAACAGAGGTGGACAAACTACGGCCCGCAGGCCACATCCGGCCCGTGGGACCGTCCTGCCAGGCCCTTGAGCTCGCAGCCAGTGAGGCTAGCCCCTGGCCCCTCCCCCACAGCCTCAGCAGGCCACCAGTGCTCTAGGCAGCAGGGCTGCGAGAGCCGCCAGGTGTAGTGTATTAAATCTCTCCCCGCAGGAATGCGCTACTTACAGGGCATCAAGACTGGCAGCCCTAAGTAGTATACCATAAGTAGCACATTCCTACGGGAGCAATGTAATACACTACACCCTTGTAGGGAAGGCTGTGGCTCCCCAAACAGCCTGGTCCCGCCCCCTCCCACTTCCCGCCCCCTGACTGCCACCCTCAGAACCCGTGACCCATCCAACCCCCTCCGCTCCTTGTCCCCTGACCCCACCCCATATCCAACCCCCCTGCTTCCTGTCCCGACTGCTCCGACCCCTATTCACACCCCCACGCCCTGGGACTCCCACGCCTATCCAACCATCCCCTGCTTCCTGTCCCCTGACGGCCCCCCAGGACCTCCTGCCCCTTATCCAACCCCCCCGCTCCCCTACCATGCCCCTCAGAGCACCATACAGTTTCGGAAACCCCATGTGGCGCTCAGCTCAAAAAGTTTGCCCACCCCTGCCAGACAAGAATTCAAGTAGGTGGGCATCAAGAAATTTCTTCTGAAAGAAAAAACTTACATTGATACAGACTACAAAGAACAGATCATTTGCACAGAGGAGTGCAACCATGATGTGTTTGCCTTTTGAATACTATACATTTTCATCGTCTCTCACAAGACTTTTCTGCTTATGCATATAGACACCCACTTCAAATAATGTCTCTTACACTTGAGCCATAGACATAAGGTCACTTGTCTTGTAGGTCTCTAGCTCAACTCATTACATAGAAATAATTATGAGTGATGACTGATTAATTCTGCTGACAAAGGGTTACTAGGACCACACAAGTCATTTCTAAAGGGAATAATGTCTCAAAGTGCCATGAGAAAGATAAAATGAATCCATGTCTCATTGGATAATGACTTGCAAGGAGTAACTTAGCAATTTACCCCTCATGTATATTTAAAAACAGCTTCTAAGATGGACTTAATTTTGAGGGGAGACAGACAGCATATCTGCAGGATTTGAAGAAAAGTTATTTAAAATAGGTCATGGACTATTTTATAAAATGTATAAAAACATCTAAAATTTAATATTCAAAATTAAAACTGACCAACCAGAAAATTAGAAACCATTTGATACAATTGTCAAAAGTTCAACTTTTCTGTTATAAAAGTATTGATGAAAAAATACATATGAAGTGACGGGGGGGGGGCAAGCAGGATAATTACATATTCAAGTTTGGGAAGGAAGAAGTCTTACTATGTCTTCTCTATTCTCCCTAATTTGTGTCCAGCCAATACCAGAACTGTGAAGGGTTTATTTGTTCTTTAAGTGGATACATATTCTAAGCTGAATTGTTGCCTGAGCCAATGGCATTCCTGTCAGGAAGGAAATGGGAGGGTTTAGGTTCAGTAAGAGCATTATCTGCATTGAAACCAACGTTTTCTTCCCAATCCCTTCCACAGAAATTGAAACTCAGGATGAGTTCTGGTGGAATAATAATTTTGCAGAGTAATAACTGCAGACATCTCTACTTTTTAGTGGGAGGTGGAAGAATACTTGGACTCTTCAGCAGTAACATTATGGTGCCATGTTACAGCTTTATAGATGCAACTGCAATTGCAAAATAAAAAAAAAAATCTTCACTCGCATTATTTAGACAATAATACACAACAGTCTGATTTTCTGGGTGGTTACAGCACAGAAAATGAATTAATTGCCCCAGAAGTACCAGTGTTTTCTAGAGGACTAGGAGACAACCAGGAAGTCCTGAGTTTAAAAACAAGGCCATGGACCCACTGTGTAACTTTGGACAAGTCATTTGTTTTCTCTGACTCCGTTTCCCAGATGAAAAATTAAGATAAGCCTACTTGCCTGTTTCACTGGAGTTCTGTGAGGACTGATGAGGACCACACTTACAAGGTGAAAGGCACTGGAGACATGCAAAATACTAGGAAGTAATTTTCTAGACATACAGATTATAGTTCATAATTGGTGTTACACATTTTATATGCTTTAAAAGGCAGATGGGCTGAACTGACAATTTGCTGAGCACTACTGACAGGCCTAGAACGCTATTTGCTGACAGCCACTCAAGAAGTCCTACTCCCTTCTAGAATTTTTCCTCCAGTAAGAGAGTCTTTTAAAAGTTCATGTAATCATTAACGACAGTATCAGCTGTTTCCTTTATTGCTTTTTCAAATTCAAAAGGAAAAACTAGTGTAATTTAATTACAAAGGATATGGACCTGATCCCACAGCATAATCATATCAGCTTGCATAAAGTGAATGTAAAATGCTACCAAATCAGAATGGTAGCTCTTTACATTCTTTTGCAGGGGCTTACACGATGACTACATAAGGTGCTAGGCAGTGTGGGATCATTTCCCTTGCCACTGACGAGGTTGTTGGTTGTTGATACTTTATTATACTCAAGACACTGGCAGCCTGATTCAACTCCCAGGAGAATCAATAGGATTGTTATAATTGACTTCACTGGGAGCTGGATCAGATCCCTAAATATGAAACCACTGTCTTGGCAATCTCATGAAACAAACTAGGGCCCTGATTCCACAAAGCACTTAAACATGGGGCTGACTTTAAGCATGTGAATAGTCATCCTGAGACTACTCATTTACTTAAAGTTAAGCTCATGCGAGGTGCTTTGCTGAATCAAGGCCTAGGACAGAAGCATCAGCTTCCCCATTAAAAAGCCTTGTTAATCAGAAAGTTTCAAGTTGTTGTAAGGCAAATTCCATAATTAAACAACTGGTTAACTTGGTTGCCAGGCCATGGTAAAATTAACTCTCAACACCTCTTGGAGTCGTTGAACCACTAACTGTTGTACTTGTATACACTAACTAAAGGAAAGAAGGTGTATGCTAATGTTGGGACAGTTTTAGTTACTTTTTAATCTTTTAATGCTTTCTCAGGAATGAGTAACACAGGCACATTCTGGATATCTAGAAGGTCAAGAGAACAGTCAGAGTTCTGAAGGGAAAGGTTAGATAAGGTAGGCCCCTTTCTAAAGCCCATGAAACTACTCAGACGAGAGCTGGAGATGCATTTTACTTTATATAACAAGACAAATCAGAAGGGGTATCACTTTTTTTCCTCCTTCCTGGATGTTCCTTAGTATTGATGATAACCAGTGTGACTCATAGTATTAAAATACTGGATACAGCACAATCAGCTTAAGTAATTCCATCATTCAACCCACACAAGATGTGTAATTATAATTAGCATGTGGTAGTACTGCCCATAATGTGCGCAGTGCTTGCCAAGCACAGATGAAAATATAGATCCTGTACTAAAGAGCATTCAATCTTAAAAAAAACATGCAGGAGGGACACCCTCTAAATCATTTCCTTTCCTCCCCCTAGAATGATCAATTGTCCTGGGTTTTAGGGGAATGAGTCCATAAGCAGGGGAAGGAACCGAGAGAAATGTTTTCTTTACATTTATTATCTATTCTGCGTTATGTAATTGCAGAAGTGCACCGTGTTCTCATTTACAGTCTTGGGGTTCCATGGAAGGCTGAAGACTGGAAATTAAACATTCTTTAAGAAGCAAAATGTAATTACGAGAGTATTGTATAATCTGGCCTTTTGAAAACTTTGCTTCATGAAAGTTTATTTGCTGTTGAATTCATGGTTCAGAATTCAGTTGAGCAATTCTGTAAATACAATACAGATCATTTTAAATGACTCTGGGCTTTTCACAAGGAAAATCCATGCTGAAGTCTTCCCAGTGCATTCTGGGAACAGGGCAGTCAGGAAGCCTTCCAAAAGTATATTAAAATGCACAGACCCTTCTTGTTCAGTATAATGCTAATATACCACACACTATATTTCACTCTTCAAAAGCTGAGCCATCAAGTTGCTTTAGTTCCTGTTTTAATTACAAGTTGGTTTGAAGTTTTTTAAATCCTCCAGTCTTGTCACAGGTTGGTCTCCTAACAGTGTGTTAGGAAAATCAGTCATGTCAAATCATCTCTGGCTAGCTCAGAGACAAGCAAACTGAGGCCACATTGTCTGACCTCACTTATTTTTATTATTATTAATATTTTACTTTCTTTTCACATCCTTCTTAAATCATTTTTGAGCAATCAACTGTCCCTCAGCTCAACATGTAGATGTAGATACCTGTATTAGACATGGAACATTACACCTTTGGCCAAAACCATAGTTCTACTGATGCCACACAGGCTACATTGGATTTGGAAGCATTTCAGGCAAATGGATTCCTTCTCCTACTCCTTGGCTCACCTACTGCATAACTAGAGCTGCTAATAAATAGCGCACCACTATGAACAGTGATAAGGGAACTTCCAAAACCAGTTTTATCTTTGTGAACTGGGAGCGTGTTTACCTTTCAAACTTTAGTAAGAGAATTAAACTGGAGTTTTATTTGTATATTCCCTCTAACTTGTATATGATGCACTTGTATTAATTTATGCAGCTGTTTAGTTATGAATGTTCCAAGCTGGATTGTAAGTCATCAGTATGTGCCTTGTCTTGTAAACTGTTATTGTAATAAATTTAATATCATAATAAATATGCATGTCTGTCCATCTCTTGAGAGAGAGAAAAGCATGGATTCAGAAAGACAAACGTTTTCCAACAATAAGATTCAGTTTCAGCAAAAAGAGTATCCACACAGTTCACTATGCTGACCAGACTGCCTCAACAAAAGGCGGTGTAACCCCTTGACTATTTGTATGTTGGCCCATCCTTGAAAACATCACTTGAACTCCACTGTAATAGGAATATTCATGACATCTGTTTAAACAGAATCACAAAAGAAAACTCCTCCACATTTGGAATAGATGCTTAGTTGCTCAATAAACTTGCATACTGAACCAACTCTAAGGTATTTGTGAATTGACATGGCTTTGCAGTTAGATTTTTTAAACTCCTCTTTCATCTCTGTATACGTAAGTCTGATGAACAAAATAACAGGGAAGCAGGTTGACAGATGCTGCTACAGTTGAGCACCAAGGTTTGATTAACGTTTCCATTCAAGACATATGCCAGGAATATTAAATGGCACT
Source organism: Caretta caretta (assembly GCF_965140235.1). Taxonomy (NCBI): domain Eukaryota; kingdom Metazoa; phylum Chordata; order Testudines; family Cheloniidae; genus Caretta; species Caretta caretta. The sequence goes on along the minus strand of NC_134222.1, from coordinate 2,799,819 downwards.
CTTTTCAGAAAATTCAGCTTAAGATTTTGTCTTGATTCAACCTAATATAGGCAAGTGCAACTCCATTCACTGCACTGGAATTGAACCGCTCTATAACAAGAATTTGGCCTAAAGTCATCAACCACTATCAATCTGAACCCCGTTTTTGTTCCCTTTGCATTCTGACACTCAACTGAGGATGCAGAGGAACCTCAAGCGTATCTCCCATTCTACTACTGAACTTTTACAGACAGAAAAGGTGTTTTATTATTATAGATTTCCACAGGGAAAGAGAAAATAAAGCAGATGGAACATCATATTCAGTATTTTGTAAATCACCGTTTGCAGCTGAGATAACTAAAGCCTTGGCAGGCAATGTCTTCTCAAATACACTCCCTTTCATGGGAGATGTTTAATTCATTGTAAACAGAACTATAAAGGGACCAGTCCACACATTTGTTGCTTTTCCCACCCTTGCCACTGCTAACATTTCCTCTATCTACTGAGTAGGTGTAGAGAAATGAGTATCCTTTCTCCCCAGCCTGCATTAACGAATCAAAACCGGGGTTATCCAAAAGCAAAATATCCCGTTAAATATTACTAAAATATATTGCAATTCGGTTTAGAAAAGGCTAAAGCAATGATTTTGGTGAGGGTTAGGAAAGATTTCAAAGCAAGAGGGTGCAAGGTCTGGCAGGGTAGATAAGAGAGAAAACTTGGTAGCTAAGATGAAGGGTCAGAAGATATGGTACTGGGGCCTCTTTTGGCTTAGCCTAGGCACAGTCTAATTGAAGGCACTGGTGGTTGGCCACATTACTCTCTAGTTCAGTACAGTCAGACTGATAAAACAGTTTGTGATTTCCCTGTAAACTGTAAAAGCAGATATATCACCAATATTAAAACAAGCAAAACCCAACTCTGTTCTGAGAAACATTTTATGGCATGTTGAAAAGGACTACTGAAGGTTCTGCATCATTTCCCAAAACCGACTAGGACAATAGTGACTCACCAGTTGTTCCTGAACATACACTACAAAATGTTTTAGTCACACAAACCACACGGTGAATCTCCTTGATGAGATATTTTGAAACTTGACAATCCATCCATGTCAGTGCAACACTTTCCATCATCCTTAGCAGGAAATGACCAGTCCACAAAATATTAGGAAATCAATTCTCCATTTGAGGAAGCTCTGGAGTTTGTAAGAGTTGTATGTAATACCTCCAACTGTGTGTTGCAGATCTTCATGATTGGAGTATACAAACCTGTTTCCCAACACTTCAAAACAGTAAGGGATATTTACAACAATAGAGCATTTCCTAACCTTCCAATCAAGCACTGAAAGATGAATTGCAGTGCATTTCCTGAGGATTAAGGAGCAGGTGGTCCAAAGTGCAGTTGAGAGATGCCTTGATGGTATTAATCCCTAGAAAACGCCTTGTTCCAAATTCTTTGTTGCTACTATGAAAACTGAGTGCACAAGGAACACAGATGTAAGGATATTTTATTGTTGATATATTTACCCACACAACAATATAGAGCATTTGAGCATTAATGTATCCTACAGTGGACAACTGGACTGCCTAAATCATATCTCAGCATTCCGTTCATTTGTTTCATAAGTCTCTGACATGCCTCACTCACTAGAATTGTGCCTGTACCAAACAAGAACTGGACCAGGAGATGCAGGCAAGTACAGGAAGGATTATGGTACTTAACAACATAACCTACTTTTTTTACACCCTAATTTTCAGGAGCACTTTATATTGAGTTTATAAATCACTTCAAATGTCACATCTTTTTGCATTAAAGATTCATTTGGCACAATGCCATGTTCAACTTCATAGACCCCTAACAGCATGGCTAAAATCTAATGACGTAACTAAAGAAAGCAGTGCTCCAGAGCACTAAGACAGATAATCAAGAGGAGGAATATCACGAACATTTCACCATTTCTTCCTAAAATTATCCTCAGATTCCCTTGTTAGTAGTAACTAAATATGTAGAAATGAGATAGGGCCTCAACACAAAAAGTTAGGGAAGAATGTCTAGAAAAATGTGTACATTTCAAGAGGGAAAGTAAGAGAAGATTTCTGCAATGTTAAACACTGTGTAGCACAGCAGTGTAAAACTCTGAGTCACCTGGCACCTGCAGTTATGTATGTGTTGAGGATGGCCTGTTGTAGGCAAATGGGCATAGTCTATGGGGCTGTCCCAAATAAATCGGAATTTGGTCACAGATGCCGCAGAAGACTCGCCTCTGGGCAAAACCCTTCAGAAAGCTGAACCCAATCTTTTTTCTTTTTAGTTTTAAATCTGCATAGGAGAGTTTAGCGCTGAGGGAGGATGCTGGAGTGACAGCTGCAGAGAGGGAAAGATTCTCCTTCTCCACATAACAGGTATAGAACAGGCAAGCTTCCTCACATTGCCCCATCAGTGTGTAGTAGTAGGAGTCCACTTAAAACCATACTGAAGGGAGGTGAGAGGATAGGTCAGTTTCTGTGTCCATTCAACACTTGGCCTCAGTGTTAAGAATGCTAACAAAAGTGCAAATTAGTGTTAACGATGATAGGTTTTGTGTAATTTATTTTTGAGCACCATCAGCATGTACAGGGCTTGCATTCTAAAACAGACAGTATAGTAAGGATATACAATACACTAGCTGACCAATGAGGTCTAATCTCAAAATGGTGCAGAAAAATCTGCCTTTGATGGACTGATTATTACTGAAAGCCTTCAAAGATGTATGATGTTTTATTAAGGGACTGTACGAAGAGAGTAGTAGTAGTTTGGCCAATAAAAAGGGAAAACTCTTCAAAACTGCACATAGCACAAAGGCAAGAGGGAGAGGAAAAAACAAAGGGAGCAGGTAATAAAGCTTGGGGTGAAGCAAGAAGAAACAAGAAGAGAGGTACATGCAGGGGAAGACCTGTTCATAGTCCTAAAAGTGGAGACCACAAACATGACCTTGATGAGAAAGGTTATGGGAAGCCACTGCAGGGATTTTAATAGGGGAATTAAATGCTCTCTATCCCATTAGAAATCCCCTGATCCCAAACTGATAACCACTGATAAGAGTTTTACAGGTTTAAAAAAAAAAAGTCCTATTTTAAAGCATCTCTGGGCTTGATTCTGCCTTCCCTGAATACCCAAATCTCAACCTGAACCCAATGGCAGTTTTGGATCCACAAGGAACGAAAAAATCAGGGCTTTTTTTGGAGGGAAATAAATAATTGTAAGGAATTGGAAAAAGATACAGGGTCAGACAATGGAAAGTCATGGACACATTTCCTTTCTGGTTAGTTATAATTTCACCCCAGATATCTTGAGTCAGTTACAGACTAATTAAATGGCTTGTAGGAACTCAATCCCATTCTTTATACAAAAACCCTTGTCATGTGTGTGGTATAGAATCATAGAATATAAGGGTTGGAAGGGACCCCAGAAGGTCATCTAGTCCAACCCCCTGCTCGAAGCAGGACCAATTCCCAGTTAAATCATCCCAGCCAGGGCTTTGTCAAGCCTGACCTTAAAAACCTCTAAGGAAGGAGATTCTACCACCTCCCTAGGTAACGCATTCCAGTGTTTCACCACCCTCCTAGTGAAAAAGTTTTTCCTAATATCCAATCTAAACCTCCCCCACTGCAGCTTGAGACCATTACTCCTCGTTCTGTCATCTGCTACCATTGAGAACAGTCTAGAGCCATCCTCTTTGGAACCCCCTTTCAGGTAGTTGAAAGCAGCTATCAAATCCCCCCTCATTCTTCTCTTCTGCAGGCTAAACAATCCCAGCTCCCTCAGCCTCTCCTCATAACTCATATGTTCCAGACCCCTAATCATTTTTGTTGCCCTTCGCTGGACTCTCTCCAATTTATCCACATCCTTCTTGAAGTGTGGGGCCCAAAACTGGACACAGTACTCCAGATGAGGCCTCACCAATGTCGAATAGAGGGGAACGATCACGTCCCTCGATCTGCTCGCTATGCCCCTACTTATACATCCCAAAATGCCATTGGCCTTCTTGGCAACAAGGGCACACTGCTGACTCATATCCAGCTTCTCGTCCACTGTCACCCCTAGGTCCTTTTCCGCAGAACTGCTGCCTAGCCATTCGGTCCCTAGTCTGTAGTTGTGCATTGGGTTCTTCCGTCCTAAGTGCAGGACCCTGCACTTATCCTTATTGAACCTCATCAGATTTCTTTTGGCCCAATCCTCCAATTTGTCTAGGTAAATATACTCTAAATCTCAGTGTCTTGGCCAAATAATTTAGCCTGAAAACACTCAAAGTAATGAGGCTCCATGCAAGTGCTCAGCTGCAATGTTTATTAAGGTTTTTAAAATCTGTTTTTAAATTACAGAAATGCAGTAAAATTACATCTAGAATGTCTAAATCATCTTTTCAGCCCCTTTGAAGCCTAAGTTCTTGGTGCTGGCACAGCCACTGTTAAGTAAAAGATATACACTTGCCAGGAAAAAAAGTATAAAAACTACCAGGAGGATTGCTGAAAATATAATTTAAACCGTAACTTGGCAAAGATCACATTTTTAGAGAGTGACTTTTACTACGGTTCTATAAACCCCTGACAAAATGGGTTTATTCTGGCGAGTTCAACATTATCAGCTATAGCACAATAAGCAGGTCTGACTGTAATACAGAAAGAAAGATCTAAGCACTGGATATAGTACATATCTTACAGTTTATTTAAATATTTCTGTACCTCAAGCATCAGAAACCAACAAAAACCCACGCATATGTTATATACGTTCAAATCCAAATATAGTCAAGATGAAATTTACCTGGTTTACAAAACACCACAAAATACACAGGGTCACCCAAATTATTGTTCTGTTTATTTTGCCTGCATATCCCTCTCTTTAAAGTTCTCTCTCCCGCACCCTTTCTGTTACCTTTTCTGGATAGTGTGATTTGACAGTAATGTCTGAGAATGCCGCTGCTCCAGAAGGGGGGTAGGGCTGGTATTAGCCGATAAGGATTATATGCAGGACGGCATTGAGGTATTCTCACCTGTATCAGTTTAGAATCCATAAGTGTGACTCCCTGTCTTAGAATAAATTCTAGAACAAGCAGAGGCTATGGTGCTGAAGGCCAGGATGGACAGAACCAGTTAAATTAAACACCCTACCTGTACATTTGACTCAATGAATGTACAAAGACCATCAAAACATTTCAAAACAGAAGTTTGTTTTATTAAATTACTGAGTTTAAAAAAACCCAGAAACAAACAGTCAGGAAATACTTTCACTTCAACACAGAGTTCCTGCTGCAGTGATTTTTCCACCAGTGAAAGTGGATCATCTCTTGGTTCATGGCCACTGAAATGAAGCTAATCCTCTTCTTTCTCTATATAGGATTTTGTGCTAACTCGTGCCATTTGCCTAGCCAAGTAGCGATCCCTTGCTGACACCACTGTCTCTTCACTGCTCCGCTTTGCAAATTTGCTCACACACACAGATTTTTTTTCCACCTGCTCTGCACCTTTTTGCCCTTCCTCTGCATCCTTACCTTTTGGCTCGGGAAATCTTTCAGAGCAAGAGATTCTCTCATCATTACTCTTTCTGTCCTTTGCCTTTGTCTCCTTTTCCTGGTCACACTGTCTGTCTAAGGATCTAGGGCTACTTTGCTTCTTGTCCCTGTCCCTTTCTGAGGCTCGAGGACTACTTTCCTTCCTGTCCCTGTATTTCTTGTCGTCTTTGTCATCTCTCTCTCTCTTTTCCTTCAAATGTTCCTCCTTTTCTCTGCATTTTTCCCCTCTCTCTCTATCACTGTATCTGTCTTTGCCATTTCTTAGTCGCTCTTTTTCTCGTTCCCTTTCTGAATACTTGTCCTCCCTCTCTTTTCTACCTTCTTTGTCATATCCTTCTCTCTCTTTTCTATCTTTCCCCCTCTGTTTGTCGTCCTGCTCATCCCTCTTTCTGTAGTTATCTTTACTGGTATGATCCCCATATCTCTGTCGGTCTTCCTTTTCCCTCCAACGATCCTTTTCCTGGTTTCTATCTCTTCTCTCATGATCCCTTTCCTTGTGGTGTTCATCTTTTTCCCTTCTACCTGTTCCACTCTCTCCTCTCCTAGGACGATTTATATGGGTTTTTGTGTGGTGACTTCCTTCCTCACTTGAAGACTCTGATGAGCTGGAGTGTTTCCAGCTCCTGTGATGTTTGGAATCCTCCTCACTGCTCTCACGACTTTCCTTCTTTTTAGAACTAGCTCTGCTATTTTTATGATCATCATCATCATCACTACTATCACTTTCTAAGTCACTGTCCGCATCTGGGTTATCCTCTTCCTTAGCAGGGGTTCTAAGTCTTGGTCTTTCATCTGGACTTTTGTTTCTTTGGATGGATTCATCTGAATTAATGGTAGATTTTTCTTCCTTTATCCTAGATTTGTTGTTGTCGTGGGAGGGGAAAAAAAAAAAGATATTACATAGCCTGCAGTGTCAAACTATTCTGGAGTTTGCGACCTTTTTGTTGGGACTTGAGCAACACTTAAGAATTGATGCAGCTGAAAATACTAAGCAACCAAATCTGGTCCAGAATTCCGGTTCTAATATTCCAACTCTGAGGGATTTGTACTGAAAATTTGCATCAGGTTCTTTGGTACTGTACATGTCCTAGAAAACAGCTGCTCTGATTTTCAACACACTGAAAAAGTAGGCTTTGAATTTCAAGAATGAGTAAAGTTTTACAACTCTAGCATCCTTTTTTAAAGGACAGGACACAGCTTTGTATCCTGGTAATATTATCTACATGGCACACCCTTTCCTAAGTGGCTCACAACCCTACCCATACCATATAGTTCCATATGAAGAAGAGGAGGGATTTTTTTTTTTTCATGTCTGAGAGTTACAAATACAACGGTCATTATTTTAGTAATAGCTGTAAACAGAACTCCTCATCCTAAACATGTGTCTTCATAAGATACTACAAGTTTTAAATTGCAACACAATAATCCTGACTCGTTCTGTGCTTGTTGACTAGGATCTCACTCTTGCGGTTAAACTGACACTAGCATCTTGCTACATTTCTTAACTTGTTAAATATAATCAAACAGGAAACGTGGGACAAACTCTTCGATATCAAACTTGGACAATGCCCAAAAATGTTACAATACCTCAGTCTTTTTTTACTTTTGAATTTTAAATTCCATAGCCCACGTCTGTTTTCACTAATCATGTAGCTACAGCAACTGTCTGTGGTAAATTCTCCTTGGGAATCAGTGGACCATCTGGTTAGGCTGAAAGTTTGATCCGTGGTTTAAAGCATGGTTATTCTTGGAAAAATGACTAAAAATTACACTGTAGTATTCCATAGTTATTCTCTTTCAGTGATCTTCCAGCTCTAAATGATGAAGTTTATAAGTCAAAGGTGAAATTTCTGTTTGGCAGTGCTACAAATTCTGTCTGACATCTGAAAATCTAGATGTTTTCTTTCTGTACCTTACACCAGCATAAGGGAAAAAAAAAATCCACAAAAATCTACAACTCGGCTGACAGTTTTGTTGGATTCAGCAGAATAGATTCCTACTTATCTTCCCATAGATTAATTAGTTCTATAGGACTCAGAGCAACAAAACTTGTTTCTAGTCAATAATTATGATCTGAACACCCAAAAAGCAGATACACTGGCTAAGAAGCCACCATTCTGAAAGTCACTTTTCTGAACATAACTGCACTTAAATACAGCAATTTCAAACTGAGAGAATTGTTCAAGCAAATACAATACCAAGTGGGTTAATCACTACTGCCATTGCTTCATAAATCAGACAACAACATATGGATGGCTTCATAAACAGGCAAATGTGAAAAGCACAGTTCATTTTACATTACAGAAGAGGAGTTTTGTTGGTACTCTTAAGATATACACTTTGCTGGTGAAACTTAAGCTTGATACAGAGCTGCTTTAGAAGAGCATACTGTTGTAGCAGCTGGTTCTATAAATCTTAGAGTGCCAAACAACAGCAGCCCTAACTTGTCCATTTTATATCCGACTGTTGGAGGTATGCTGGTCTAAGTATGCTGACCTCCTGCTAGGTTTTCCCCTAATTTTCCCTATTATTTCTGAGATTGTGGCACAGTGTCACAATAAATATAGGCCAGAAGTCCTGTCTCTCAGTAGGAGGAGTAGCTCTAAAGTGATAACCTTCCTCACTTTAAACGAAGAACTAATTTGAGATTCCTTTCAATTTCAGTCCCAGGAAGCCTCCTGATTGAAGGTAATATTCATAGTCTTAGGATACAGAACATACACCTGATCACTGAAGACTTTCTAAGGTCCCAACAAATTAGTTTTAACCTGGATGAAGTGCCTTGAGTGGTCATTGGTTGCTATAAAGCCTTCAGTAAAATTAAAAAACCCAGCCAGCATCTCAGCCAGAGACGACCCAACTGTGTTCTTTCTATATTGGCCCAAAAACAGAGTGGCATTTAATTATTTTGTTGTACACAGTACATGTAAAATTTAAAATATTCCCAATGGACTTGCTGTACATCTGATTGCTTCCTTTTGTCATGAGTATTAAGCCAATCAAGAAAACTGAAGGTTTTTTTTCATATTTATGGTTAAATGCTGCCAGCTACAAAGACAGAGACTCACTGGTTCCAATTTTCCAGTGGGTGATAAAATGAAGTTGCACAACCATTAAATATCATTATCCACCTGAGCCCAAAACTATCTTCCTCTTGCTCTGCCTCCGGTAGCAAAGCTTTTGGTTTAATGTGGCTTATTAAAATGTATACAATGTCAAATTAAAAAAACTAGCTTAGAATAATGCTAGAATGTATTACCAGCGTAAGTATCCCCTTAACCCTAACCCTTCTCCTATTCTATACTTTCACCCAAGGATGATGATTTTTCATTTTCCAAAGAATGGTGTAGTCAACTCTCGAAAGCAAGCTCCTCCCCAACCAGTGCTTTGGTACGGCCTTCCTTCTTACTATGATTCTAGTGACACTGGGAATTATGAACAGCATGAAGAAACTATACATATAAAGTCCTTCTGGAACTATGTCCTACCTGGCTTCACGGAGGCTGCATTTGGGCACCTCTTCTTCCCCCACTGTCTGGTTTAAAAGATGTCTGTAAAATCCACTGAGATCTTTCTGTTTTGTTACATCCAGGCATGCTAAAGGAAGGAAAATAAGAATGATGTTAGTTTCATGAACATTAACCAGACCCTATTGACACATGGTAAACCCATAATCCAGAAAGAGATGCTCAGGACATTTTGAACATGTAGAAGTAAGCCAGCCTACCAGACTTGATTATTTTCCATTCTGGTTACTGCTTTCAGGCTAAAACCAGCTCTCTTAATCTCTGGGACACGTGACTGTAAATCTGGCATGAGAATTGCTACTAATATTGCCACAGACTCTTCCTCAGCAACACTGACTCACTAGTCTCCTTTAACAGCCTCCCCTTTCCAGGTGCAAAAATCATGCAACCAGTACTGATGTGAGTGAGGTTCCACTCTATTTCCTCACATCCCACAGCAATCTGCCAGGGTAAACTACAGTCACAAAGTGCACTCTCATTTAGTTCAGTGTGTTATTCTCTGCTCTTCCTTCACAGTAAGTAGTTATAATTCCATACCTTTCATCACGATGTATTTTTGACAGCTTTCCATGCCCCCACCTTTAGTCCTGCCCTCTCTTTGCCCATTGAGTTGGCTGTATGGTTTTGGAAGTCCCACCTACCCTTTCCAGGGCCCCTAGGGATAATTTTTAACAGATGCATTTTTGGTGCTATTGGCCATTTTGAAAAAAAAATATTAAAATGTATTTAACTTATCCTTACTGGAAACGTTAAAAATAAATGAATGAATATAGATTTTGTACCTTTTTTCATTTTAAGAGGGAAATATACTTTTTACTCAGTCAGTTTTACTGGGATAGGAAAAAAGGATATGTGTTAACACACACACGTACGTATTAGTGATATACAGAGAAAATATAATGGTTGCATGTGTATTAGGCATAGTAGTTCTACAGCCAGCAGCTTTCAGAGTTGTCCAAGAAAGTTTTACATATAATCAAAAGGTATCAACATCTTTGTCGAGCTATGTGCAAAACTATTATTTTTGTCGATTTTATTTTTCATCTTCACATTGAAGCAGTCCAAAAGAATTAATTTTTCTGTGCTTATAAAAAACTTTACATGGCATGGTATACCTTGTACACAAACCGTAACACCTAGCACTCCTCTCCTAACACTCAAACATTTGGTTTTGTTTTAACCAAAGAGGAAAAGGTCTAGTGAATTAAAAACTACAATACAGTGTTTGAGAGAGAAGGTGGGTAAAGTAGAATCTTTTACTGGAACAATTTCTCTCACCAACAGAAGCTGGTCCAATAAAAGATATGACCTCACCCACCTTGTCTCTCTCATATCCTGGGACTGACATTGCTACAACAACACGGCATAATACAACGTTTAACAGATATACTATCTTAATTTTTTTTTTAAATTACCATTGGCTTCTTTTTAAAATTTTGCCTAAATAAATTAATTCCAAAACATGCAAACAAAAAACTGTAAAAACAGTCTACAGGGATAATTTACAAAATGTGGAGAAAGTTTAGGCTCCAGAGAATATCAATATCATACAAAATCCTCCTTTACAGAGGTGGACTAAAATTTAAATTTAAAAAGACAAGTAATAGCTTTTTATCTGATTGAAGACTGAGATAAAGTCAGCAACTGACATACCCTCTCACCCTGCCTGTCCTCATGACTACCCCTCCAGGTGCAGCCTGGGCAATTAATTGGCCCATCTAATCACCTTCACCTCACACAAGACCTGAAGAGGTTGACACCCCATCACAATGACTCAAATGGAAGATCCTCCTTACCTAGGGAGGGAGACATGAAACTATTGTATAGAGGACATGCCGTTTGAGAAAGCCTGTTAATTAAAGTCTGGTATACCATTGGCATAACCAGTGTTTGAAACACTGGAACTATGCCATGACAGCAGGACAACAGGGGTTCACTGCTGCTGATGTGCCAAGAGTATATTTGTGTCTGTTTCCCACAACTTCACAATACTTTAAAAACATAAAGTAGAGAAAGTAAATGAGGAAATCTTATTTACCCCTTCTCATAACACAAAAACTAGGGGGAAACCAAATGAAATTAATTGGCAGCAAGTTTAAAACAAATAAAAGGAAGTATTTCTTCACACAAAGCACAGTCAATCTGTGGAACTCTTTGCCAGAGGATGTTATGAAGGCCAAGACTATAACAGGGTCCAAAAAAGAATGAGATAAGTTCATGGAGGATAGGTCTATCAATGGCTATTAGTCAGGATAAGCAGGGATGGTGTCCCTAGCCTCTGTTTGCCAGAAGCTGGGAATGGGCAACAGGGTTGGACCACTTGATGATTCCCTGTTCTGTTCATTCCCTCTGGGGCATCTGGCATTGGCCACTGCTGGAAGACAGGATACTGGGCTACACTGACATTTGGTCTGACCCAGTATGGCCATTCTTTTCTTCTTATGTAGAAGATGGCAGTTTTAGATATTAACTAAAAGAGTCAGGAAAAGAGTGCACGATAGAGTTGGAGGATATGTTTTTTTAAAGATAACTAAAAAGTCAGGAAAAGGGGCAAGGAGAGTGGAGGTATCAGACTAGTTAAAATACCACCCTGGCTTACACAGGAAGTGAAGGAGGTTATAAAAATTATAAACAAAAACAAAGGGAAGAAAGAGGATGCTGATAATAATGAATATAAATCAGAGGCCAGGAATTACAGAAAATTTGTAAGGGAAGTAAAAAGACAAAGGATAAATCTATAGCCAGCAGATTTAAGAACAATAAGGATTTTTTTGGTATATTTGGAACACAAAAAATTCTTACAATGGTATTGGTCCTTTACTAGATGGAAATGGTAGAATTGTCAATAATAATGTAGAAAATGCAGAAGTGTTAAATAAATATTTCTTTTTGGTATTTGGGGAAAACAAGACGATGTAGTCATAATACAGGATGATAATAAAACGCCTTCCATTCCAACAGTAACTCAGGAGGATGCTAAACATCAGCAACGAATGTTAGACATTTTAAAAATCAGAAAGTCTAGATAACTTACACCTAAGAGCTTAAAAGGGCTGGCGAAGGAGCTTGCTGGACTGTTAGTGCTGTATTTGGCACTGGTACAACCACACCTGAAATACTGTGTCCAGTTCTGGTGCCCATAATTCAAGAAGGATGTTGATAAATTGCAAAAGGTTCAGAGAAAAGGCACGAGAATGATTAAAGGATTAGAAAACATGCCTTATAATGATAAGCTAAATAGACTGAGCTCCTCGAGTCTAAGAGATGGTTAAGTGGTGAGTTGTCCATAATTTATTAAGTACCTATATGAGAACGAAAATGTGATAATGGGCTCTTCAACCTAGCAGAGAAAGGTACAACAAGATCCAATGGCTGAAAGTTGAAAGCTAGATAAATTCAGTCTGTAAATTTTTAACAGCGAGAGTAATTAACCACTGGAACACTCTACTGAGGGTCTCAGTGGATCCGCCATCACTGGCGATTTTAAAATCAAGACTGGATGTTTTTCTAAAAGATCTTCTCTAGTTCAAACAGGAATTAATTCTGGATGTTTTATGGCCTGTATTATACAGAAGGTCAACTAGATGGTCACAATGCTCTCTGTGCTTTTGGCCTTACAATCTATGAATACGTATGTATTAACATTTGTTTATTCCTCTGTCATTAAGACGTTATACAATTATTTAATGGCTTTATTTAGAATTGTACTAACTGTATAAAAATAATATTTCCCTCTTAAAATATGGAAGACATTACATTGACATGTATTCATTTATTTTCAATAGTTCTAGTAGAGAAAAATACATTTTAAAAGTATTTCCTCCCCCCCATGACATGTGTCCAAAAATGATAGTTAGGGGCCCTGGAAAGGTTGGAAAGGATAAAAGAGATGCTCAAAACCATGTGGCCAACTCACTGGACAAAAAAGAGGAGAAAATAAAAGGTGAGGGCAAGAGGCATGGAAAACTGTCAAAAATACATGGATGGTTAAACCTGTCTCAACATAGGCAGTAAACTAAATGACTTCTTGATGTCCCTTCCAGCCCTACATTTCTGTTACTACTACAGAACCCCATAGAATCATAGAATATCAGGGTTGGAAGGGACCTCAGGACGTCATCTAGTCCAACCTCTTGTTCAAAGCAGGACCAATCCCCATCTAAATCATCCCAGCCAGGGCTTTGTCAAGCCTGACCTTAAAAACCTCTCAGGAAGGAGATTCCACCACCTCCCTAGGTAACCCATTCCAGTGCTTCACCACCCTCCTAATGAAAAAGTTTTTCCTAATATCCAACCTAAACCTCCCCCACTGCAACTTGAGACCATTACTCCTTGTTCTGTCATCTGCTACCACTGAGAACAGTCTAGAGCCATCCTCTTTGGAACCCCCTTTCAGGTAGCTGAAAGCAGCTATCAAATCCCCCTCATTCTTCTCTTCTGCAGATTAAACAATCCCAGTTCCCTCAGCCTCTCCTCATAAGTCATGTGTTCCAGTCCCCTAATCATTTTTGTTGTCCTCCGCTGGACGCTTTCCAATTTTTCCATATCCTTCTTGTAGTGTGGGGCCCAAAACTGGACACAGTACTCCAGATGAGGCCTCACCAACGTCGAATAGAGGGGAACGATCATGTCCCTCGATCTACTGGCAATGCCCCTACTTATACAGTCCAAAATGCAGTTAGCCTTCTTGGCAACAAGGGCACACTGACTCTCATCCAGCTTCTCGTCCACTGTAACCCCCAGGTCCTTTTCTGCAGAACTGCTGCCTAGCCATTCGGTCCCTAGTCTGTAGCGGTGCATGGGATTCTTCCGTCTTAAGTCCAGGACTCTGCACTTGTCTTTGCTGAACCTCATCAGATTTCTTTTGGCCCAATCCTCTAATTTGTCTCAGTCCCTCTGTATCCTATCCCTACCCTCCAGTTTATCTACCACTCCACTGTTTTCTCTTCATCCACAGAGCCAGTTATCTCGTCATAGAAGGCAATTAGATTAGTCAGGCATGACTTGCCCTTGGTGAATCCATGCTGACTGTTCCTGATCACTTTCCTCTCCTTTCCATCTACAACCTAATTCGGAGACCAGGATGAAAACTCTATCACACCTATGACCACTATCTGTAACAGCAAAAGGCCACACTTTCCTTTTGAGGAAGAGTCAGATTGGTTCAATGTAAATCTCACCCTCCAGGGCTGCTTCCTTTTTTTCTCTTTCCTCCTCCTCAGCCCTTTCTTGCAGTTTCTTCTTATAGGCTGATGTCACAAAGGCCTCTTTGTCATCAAACTCTCCCCCTTCCATTTCACGCTCCTTCTGAATTTTTTTTTCCATTCTTTTTTCCTGCTCCTGCTTTCTTACCTCAGCTGCTTTGAGGATATTTTGGATGTATTTGGGCTAAGGTGGAGAAAAAAAGAGTAATGAGATGGAATCAAGGTGGCTGAGAAAAGACAAATTAGAGTTGCTAAGTACACTAAAAAATCAGTTTTTAATGGAACAAAAATGGCAGTAGCCAGCCCAGCTGGTTTATACTGTTGCCACTGCTGGGACAATTATCTCAATGAACTAATACAAACATTTTTCAGCTCCAGATCATGGGAATTTTCTCCTCATTAATGAAACAGTTGCATTCAACAAAATCTGAGCCTAGCTTCAAGTGGTGTACTGCTGCTCAGACTGAGATCAAATGCTTTCAATACAACCTTTCTTCCAGCAGTTTTCTGTCTTGTGATAGTTCTCTCCCTCTTCAACTTGCTATAAGGGAATGGGAGGCATTCTTCATTTAGACCTATCATAGCCTGACAAACACTCCATTACCAAATGCAATGAGCAATAATGAAAATGTGATTTGTCACGATAATTCAGCCATTTTCTAGAATAAGGAATTGGGCTGTAGAAATTGGTTCACATGTTACAGATGAAATGTAGTTACTTTAGCTTCTTGACAGACCCTACAGCAGCTGACTAGTGAGAGGCATACTCATTGCTACAAAATTTGGTCAGGTTGCCCAAAGACAGCCCTTCCCCTGTTCAGTTGGGTTGCCTGTTTCGGAATTAGTAGTAGCAGCACCGTTGTAGTGACTAAAGGTGCTATCAGAACTATCCCATTGTAACAGGCTCTCTAGCAATTCACGTGGTCCTTGTCCCACAGAACTTATGGGTGGGAAGCTATGCAGACCTGTTGTCCTTCCAATCAACGACAGAATGAAATGGGACTAGAGTCCTGAAATATTTGATGAACTACCAGTTTTACAACACCTTACAACTACCAGTCTTACAACATCACAATTTTATATAACACAATTTTGAGCACAACACTTGAGGGCCCTGCTACAGAATGAACAACGGGTTACTAGGATATCAAAAAACTTAGTAAAATCAGTTAAATAGCCATGGTTATTCCCAGCATACAGAGGTAACACAGACAGCATACATTTTCAGTTATGGACCTTTTTGTCATCTTTTCCGGAGAGTACTTTGGCATTACTTTCTTTCTTCTGCTGCTGCATTTCATCATAAATACTGTCATATTCATACACTGTGGAGTCTTCTGCCAAGGCCTTCTGAATCTCAAGTTTGGTCTTAAAAAAAAGAGAAACACAGACCAATGAAGCCTGCAACTTTAAGCTTTTAAAACTTTTTATTCATATATTTTGCTTTAACTACATTAGTTCATTATATAAATCTACTACAAAACTGAACAAAAATTCACCATAACTCCACATACAAAGTCCTTTGTTTGGTATCAGAATTAAAAATAAGAGTAATTATAAGAAGAAGGATATTTAGGAGATAAGGAATAGAATACAATGAGAAAACATAATAATTACAGCAATTAAGCTATTATGGATCCTGCTTAGTGGAGAATTACCCATCAAATAATATCCCTAGCTCAGATTCAATGGGATTTTTTAAAATAAATACAAATAATAAAAAGTTTAGCCAATTTATCCATCTATTTTTCTACATAGTTTTCTCTAAATATACTGCTATAGGTCATCTACAGAACTTTATCCCATGCACTTTACTTCCTATAAATAACCTTGTATTATGTTTGGGCTAAGTGTAATTGTTTTCCTATAGTTGGGTCTCTTTACAGAAGTATCATATTCCTCCTGGACAACTTTCCAAGAGTCTTCCAATACAAGACTCATTGTTGGTAAGAACTCCATTATACAAGAACTCAACACTTTATCATCTTTAATTTCCTTAAAATATTACATTCTCCCTCCAAAAAAAAGTTGTTTAAAATATTCATTCAATAAAGCATCACTACATTCTACATCACAGAAATAAATGCAACTTCTCGTGGTTTTACGGTGTGTGTATTTGTTGTAAACTACATTCAGCTCTATGGAAACTTCAGTTACAAAGTTTGCATTAGGCTATTTTTCAGCTGCTCCTGGACAAAGCCAAAGAATTGCAAGAACAGTCTTGTTCAGAAAAGTGGAATAATTTAATACACCCATAGAAACATGGAAGTTAAAAATCAGCTAGGGGAAGACTCCTACTTCACATTTGCTAAATTGGAACACAAAAAATTGGCACTAGAGAATTCTAAATCTGTTTTTAAAGAAGTCTTGCATTGCAGATGGGATGCAGAAAATCACCATGTTTGAGTGAATTTTTAAACATTAGTTCTAAATGTGAAGGACTTGCGCACATG
Organism: Caretta caretta; assembly: GCF_965140235.1. NCBI lineage: Eukaryota > Metazoa > Chordata > Testudines > Cheloniidae > Caretta > Caretta caretta. Next base: position 2,783,111 of record NC_134222.1, on the reverse strand, counting down.
CAGCATGTGTGGCAATGCATTCTGGGATGTACTGATGCATGGAGAACTGGGAGTAAAGGGGACTGGCCAAACTAGTTACAAATGCATGGTTAAGAAGGGAGTCTTCTTACCCACACTGAAAAAAAAAACAAAAAAACTGTGTGTTGATTACAAGAAGACAGCCAGCCTAGATTGCTGGCAAGGGCAAAACATCATTAGCTGGCATGGTTACTAATGATAGCAATTTCTTACTTTGTTATATGCATGAGGACTCCCACACCACAACTTACTTGCTTCATTACTTGCTTTTTTAATGCTTCTTTTTGTAGACTCTCACCCACAGATGCCTATTAAAAGATATTATTAGCAATAAAATTAGATTATTGTGTTTACACAGGTTATACTGGGTTTTATTTTTCTAACACTATAATAATCCATAGCTTTTTTTTAATAAAGTGGTTTCACTGTATTATTATTATAACTTTTACAGCTTTTTTCTGAGGAGTCGTAAGAAACAAACTGAAAATTAATTAACAAACATAAAATAGATCAGTGCATTGTACCACGGAAAGAAACTATCCCAAATTAGTATAGAAATAATAATCAGTTTTACAACACAATTTCCAAGAAAATTACCTCACCAAAGAACAATACAATTTGGTTCAATTCAACAAAATAAGCAATCTCTGCTCAAGAGATACTTGCAAGTGTAATACCACCGGGCGCTGGAGCACTGATTGTGTGTATGTGTTACATATAAAAAAATTATCTGTGTTGAGGTATATTAGCAGAGCAGTGGTGCCAGAACCCAAGACTGAAATAGCAAGAGGTAATGCAGATCAGACTGAAATGCACTGGAAGTGATATAGAGGGAAGCTTAAACCATGACTACTCACACTATGATCCGAAAAAGGAGGACTTGTGGCACCTTAGAGACTAAAATTTATTTGAGCATAAGCTTTCGTGAGCTACAGCTCACTTCATCAGATTTGTTCTCTAAGGTGCCACAAGTACTCCTTTTCTTTTCACGAACACAGACTAACACGGCTGCTACTCTGAAACTATGATCCTGGCTAATGCAGAATCAGCCCCTCAATTTCCTTAGCACTAAACCTTGCTTGGTTTTTGCTACCAAAAAAAAAAAAAAAAATTGTGGAAAATGAAACAAAAACCCACAGTATATTAAGTACTTAGGGGTCTATTCTCCCATCAATAGATTAATCTAATTTCCATTAACATTAGGGAGTTGTATGTGAACACTGAAGGATAAATATAGCTGCAGTTTTTTTAAAGGTTAAAAGATTTCTAATGCCATAAAACAGGAAGGTCTCTGGTCGGAATTCACATGGCCTGTGAATTCATCAGCTCTACAATAATGGACACACTATTAACAACAAAGTTATAGGAATTTGCCAATTTAAAGGTAACAATAATTTAAAAAATTCATCACAATGATCTTATAATACCTTGGACATAAATGCCAAGGAATTAATTTCCTGACACAATCTCTGCAGATAATGCTAGTTGATCTGCCCTTTTTTCTTGCTTCCATTCTTCACATCTATTTTTTGCTGTAGACTAATTAGTGTCCACTAACAAGTAGACACATAACCACAGCAGTTTTGTGTATTTGTACTTCCATAAATACTATGTACAAATAATCTTCCATGGAATCACAATTACACAAAACTTGTGTGGTTACACACACACACACACCTCTACCTTATAGTACAATATCAGGCATGAAAGAATTGTACACAACACCATAACCAGATACCCTATAAGTATTCCTGCACTTATGAAACAGTTGTTTTGATCAAGTCCTGAGCTATGTTAGTAGTTTTGCAATTTGAAGATACGAAATGCCCTTGAGACTGAACTATGGTCATGTTACAATAACCATTTAATCCATTAATCTTTTATTTTAAGCTTTTCAAGATTTTTAATATGCCAGAAAATAGCAGCATTAGCCTTCCGTAGTTTAAGAAAACACAACATAAGAAACAAACTGAAAAAATTAACAAATTGAAAATGTCAATTAAGACAAATACAACTCTCTCAGTTTTCTAATCATATTTTAAACTAAAAATGTCTTAGTTACTGTTGTCTTTTTAACTGCATCTCTTTCCCCCCCCCCCCCAAACAGTAGACAATATTTTGTTTGTTAAACAGATTCATTAAGAGGACATGGCACATTGCCTTGTTTATGTAGTTAGGTATCAATTAGCAGTCTTTTCTAGGGGGAACACTGAAAAAAACCTCTCTTTTGCATTTTGGCAGCTGATCTTTTCAATAATGTATGAACCATGCTCAACATCAGATTTTTAAAAAGAGCGTTTGTGTCAATCACTAATAAAAAAAATAAAATGAAATGAAAAGTTGCACTGAGGAAAGCCAAATAAATATAGCACACACAAATTCAAACAGATCTGCTGATAGATGCAGCTTCTGCTTTCATTTGGTGCTTGCAAAATAGCAATGTGCCATGTCCCTCCTTTCATATGCTGTTGAAATCATGTCAACACGGAAATAAGCCGAGTGTTGTTTCTCAACATGGAAAAAAGTTAAGTGCTGTTTCTCAAGCTTTGAACAGTATTTAGTATATCAAATATAGATCTCTTCGCTAGCTTCTTCCAGCAGTAAGTACACGTAAAAAGAACCGAACTTTTATAACTCGTGTATCCCATCTCTATACCTAACCAAGGCAGTATCTCTGAAAGGGCCCCTGATTGTTTTCTATAGCACAGCAACAGAAACAATGGTCCTAGGGTAGTTGTCAATATTTTGAAGACTATATACAAGTGTTCACTGAATATTAGAACTTATATTAATTTACCTGTACTCAACTTTTTTACAAGCTTTCTGCTATAATGTAGCCTACATTCAGGGAAAATATACTAAAGCAGAAAGAAGCTTAAACCATTCAAACTATTCTTTTCAAGCCCTTCCCCTCAATAACTAACTTCCTTCAATATAAGTGACCAATATTAGACAAGTAAAAGGAGGAGGACTAGAAAAAGCAGCTCTGAAACACTGCACATTCTAATGCTCTATTTTGCTAAAGGTTGAATAGCTGTGTATGGAGTGGGCCTTGGCAGAAGAGAGAAAAACCTAAAGTTATATCCAGGCTTCAAAAATGGTAAATCCTGTAAAGTTGAGTAATAATAAAAATAAATAATAATAATAAAAAAAGCAAAAAAAAAAAAAGCATGCTGTATACTTTTGGGGAACAAACAGTAGTGACTCCAGGATGGAAAGCTGAGGATTACAGTTATCCCTATCATTAAGGGGCAGCTCTCTTATCTAGCAGTGGATAACTTAAGGTGTGGAAACAAACCACACTCTAGGCCCAGGGCTTGTGAAGCTGAGCATGGCTCACAGACAATAATGCACTTATTTTTAGGAGGGTTTCAAACCCATTGCTGTTCCGCTACATCCATTGGTCAGTTCACAGAATTACTGCAGAGGAGCCATCTGCCTTGCACTCCTGCCCAAATGTAAACCATTCGAAATCATACACACACACAGTTTACAGTTACAGACTAACATGGCTACAACTCTGAATCAGCAAACACAACGAGTACTTGTGGCACCTTAGAGACTAACAAATTTATCTGGGCATAAGCTTTCATTGGCTAAGACCCACTTCATCAGATGCATGGAGTGGAAAATAGCCCATTTTAATCGAATTGTCTTGTTAGAATTGGTAAGGCAACTCCCATCTTTTCATGTACTATGTATATTTATCTTCCTACTGTATTTTCCACTCCATGCACCTGATGAAGTGGGTCTTAGCCCACAAAAGCTTTTATGCATAAATAAATTTGTTAGTCTCTAAGGTGCCACAAGTACTCCTCATTGTTTTTACAGTCTACAGTGATGCTCATGACTACATCCTTTACACTGCAACATACTTTTTGGACTCGAATTAGGATGCATTCATCTACATTTTCTATATTTTCAAACATATTCAATTAATCCTGACTTCATTAATCCATTTCTTTTTTCTTGTGGTTTTAGGAAGCAAATTTTTAAAATAGCGTTTCAGATTCTTTTCAAATATTTATTTAAAACTAAACAGTAACCTTCATTTTAATTTCACATATATTACATATCTCCACAACGTCATGTGACCAGCAGTATAACTTTCCTAATATAAAAGACTATTTAGGGCTGACTCTGTGGGATAGTGACAGTGTTACACAGGAGACGTAGAAGGTACACGATAGCTTACTTTGATATAACTTAAGTCACTCAGGGGTGTGGAAAAGCCACCCCCTCAGCAACATAAGTTACGCTGATCCACGAGCCGGCGTGGACAGCACTAGGTCGGTAAGAGATGCTCTCACACCAACACAGTTACCGCGGCTCAGGAGGGTGGTGCAATTATGCCAACAGGAGAGCGACTGAACTAGCAGCACTGCAGCGGTGCTGCTGTAGCAGTTCTAGGATAAGCCTGCCCTGAGATACGACGCCAGTTCTTGGGGAACAAGGTTGCCTTCTGCTTGGCATAGTCATAGATTCCAAGGCCAGAAGGAATCACTTGTGATCATCTGACTTCCCCAGAACTTTCCCCCAAATAATTCCTAGAGTTTATCTTTTAGCTAACTTTCCCTTGAGACCCAGCTATAAGAGCAGGCTCTCCTAAGGGCCCCATCAGGGTAGAGTGGAGGGGAAAGAGGAAAAACCTATTTCTGTATTCATATCAAAATATCAAACTCTGGTTAGAATGTTTTTCTTCCTACTCAGCCTACAAGAAATCAATTTGTATTTGTATAATATTTATAGACCTGCAAAAGTAATATATGGTTCTCGTTTTTATACACAAAGGTCTAAAGAGGTCCACCTGTCATTTGTTTGTCCAGAGTGTCAGTAAGTTTAAGGAAAAAGGCTCCAGTACAAACACCTCTTCTTATGGTTTGTGGGTGACAATTTCCTGTTCTGCTATGAGCACTGATAGATGAGAACTTCCTGTTCTTTTGTATTGTTTTTACTTATCAACAGTTCATTTATTAAAGGCCCTACAAACTCAGCAATCTGTCTCATGCTTTCTGTTTGTCCACAATCAAGCTATTCTTTGGAGGCACAAAGCTTATAGTGTAATATTTTCTGTCAAGAGCAAATATTTTAACCCTATAGTAAAAACAAACAGAATGCTCCTGTGCAAACCAAGGAAAACTTCTTATAATAGCATTAAGGCACTACAGTATATTACCCCTGAAAAATCTTCCCAAATCCCTCTTGGTTTCTTTTTCCCCCACATTTGAGTTTGAACGTTCTTTCATAATTTTGCATATACCAGTATAGAATCATAGAATATCAGGGTTGGAAGGGATCTCAGGAGGCCATCTAGTCCAACCCCCTGCTCAAAGCAGGGCCAATCCCCAATTAAATCATCCCAGCCAGGGCTTTGTCAAGCCTGACCTTAAAAACTTCTAAGGAAGGAGATTCTACCACCTCCCTAGGTAACGCATTCCAGTGTTTCACCACCCTCCTAGTGAAAAAGTTTTTCCTAATATCCAACCTAAACCTCCCCCACTGCAACTTGAGACCATTACTCCTTGTCCTGTCCTCTTCTACCACTGAGGATAGTCTAGAACCATCCTCTCTGGAACCACCTCTCAGGTAGTTGAAAGCAGCTATCAAATCCCCCCTCATTCTTCTCTTCTGCAGGCTAAACAATCCCAGTTCCCTCAGCCTCTCCTCATAAGTCATGTGTTCCAGACCCCTAATCATTTTTGTTGCCCTTCGCTGGACTCTCTCCAATTTATCCACATCCTTCTTGTAGCGTGGAGCCTAAAACTGGACACAGTACTCCAGATGAGGCCTCACCAATGTCGAATAGAGGGGGACGATCACGTCCCTCGATCTGCTCGCAATGCCCCTACTTATACATCCCAAAATGCCATTGGCCTTCTTGGCAACAAGGGCACACTGCTGACTCATATCCAGCTTCTCGTCCACTGTCACCCCTAGGTCCTTTTCTGCAGAACTGCTGCCTAGCCATTCGGTCCCTAGTCTGTAGCTGTGCATTGGGTTCTTCCGTCCTAAGTGCAGGACCCTGCACTTATCCTTATTGAACCTCATCAGATTTCTTTCGGCCCAATCCTCCAATTTGTCTAGGTCCCTCTGTATCCTATCCCTGCCCTCCAGAGTATCTACCAGCACGCTCTCCTAATTCTTGTCTGCCAAGCAACCTCACTCTCTCTCTCATTTTAAATAACTTCTTAAAATATATTTCTTCTTTACCGTCATTCCTACATGGGTATGGAGGGATGTGAAGACCACACTACTGACCAGTGTTTTGAATTATTTAAGGTATGTCTCACTGTGATTGCATTTTATAGCACTCTGAATGCTGTACAAAAAGCTCAATAATTCAAAAGTCCTCAAATACCTAAGCAAAAAGAAGAAGAGTAAATCATGTGATTATACATGTGTATGTTTTGAAGAATGTAAGGTGCAGTCTGAAAACTTTTCATTTCCCTTTTCTTCTAATTTAATATAGACCCATTGGTCCCAACTGCTCTAGGAAATGGACCAGTTGTCAGCAATGGTTCTCCCAGAATTGGTGCTGAAAACCATTTAACTGCTAGTACAGATGTAGCAAAACCATATTCTGCACTGTTACAGAAAGGAAGACTAAGGCCCATTGCTGACAACCATTTTCAGCACTGAGTCAGTTTCCTAGTGTAGATGGGACCTTATTATCTGGGCTTAAATTAAAAAGCTCTTGTAAAACATGTAAGATTAAGAATGTCTCATGGAAAATTTTAGGACATTCAATTACCTTAAATTAGGATCTCGATGTGCATGAGAAACGCCAGTGCATTCTTTCACTGACATCTCAGGAAAGGACGTATGACCCCAATGAAAATTTAGACCACCTACAGCAGAGTGTATTTTAATAAAGCTACACTCAAAGCACTTTTGATTAGGGGTAAATTCTCTTTTACGGATTTGTGAGGGAGGGAAGCATGATCTGTGATTGCCACCCAAACCTTATATACTGCAAATACTTGTATGCAGGACAATATATACTGCCTTATCCTTTTCTTTTACATGGTTTCTCACTTTAGAAGTAAACTGCCACCTTAGACCCGCATCATCTTTCTCTGACAAGATATCTACCAGCTTTCTGGAGGTTTCTCCTTCAAGGCATTCAACATTAGGCACACAGGATCAATTATTTCTCTTCGTTTTGTAATTCATTTCAAAGGGATATGAAACTAGACTTAATGACCCATCAGACAAATTAAACCAGAATTAATTTTAATCTCCTACTATAACCAATTGGTTTTAACTTGGTATGCAGAAAATCCCTGGCTAATCGCCAACAGTAGAGTAAGTAGAGTTATTAACTGGTCAGTAAATGAGAAAAGCTGAGATGGTTAATCTGTTCACAAAAGCAAAAACTTTCAATATCAGATTTTAGGCTATTGTTGTAGCCCCAAGGCTTAATTACAACAACATGTTATCCTGACCAAGTATTCACATGAAACCAGACAAGTCCTCAGCTGGAAAGACACAGCTCTCATCTTGACAAGGTGAAAATATGGGGCAAAGATTCAAAGTGAGGGACCCAATAAATAAATAAAATACAAATCTGGAAATAATCACAGTAAAGGTTTTTATCGGACATCCATAAACCTAGCATCTAAGCACCTGCAAAAACTGAATTAAAGCAACAGAGTCTAGTGAGCTATGGGCTTATCTACATGTGAAATGCTACAGTGGCATTGCCTACACACTGTTGGAAGGGGCTCTCCTGTCTGAGTAGGTAATCCACCTCTCCAAGAGGTGGTAGCTAGATCGACGGAAGAATTCTTCCATCAACCTAGCCCTGTCTGCAACTTAGTTCGGCTTAACTGTGCTGCTCAGCAGGTGTGGATTTTTCACACCCCTGAGTGACAGCTGGGTCTACCTAACTTTTTAGCATAGACCAGGCCTTAGTTTCTGCCCCCTCATCATCAGGTTGTTGGAATTTGTGCATGCGGATGCATACACACTTGTGAGAGAGAAAGACACCTTCTCCTCCTCCTCGTTTAAATTTTTCCTCTTAGTTGTTGTGGGTGAAGATTAGGTTGTATGTAAATTCTGCACTTCAGTCTGAATCTGGGAAGGGCCTATGACCATTCTTCTCTCCTCTGGAAGAGAGGTGTATGGTTCTTGTTCACAGAACCCATCATCCCACATTTGGAATCTCTTCTCTGTGAAACATGCTGATAGTTCTCAAAGCAGGTAATACTGGCTTCCTAGGTAGAGTGTATGTAGTCTGGATTGATGAAGCAATTTAAAGTCCTGATAGTAGTGATACAGTGGCTGCAATGGTAAAGAAAATAAATTCTCTCTGTTTCTATCCTGATTGTGGATTAGGACCACAGGAGATTCTTGTATTGAATGCTTCTACCTTAGATTTTCAACACAGGCATTCAAATGTCCTTCCCTCCCTCTTTCATTATGGTAGACTATCAGCAAATCATGGTGATATAATAGTGTGGTGCCATATTTCTGGCTGCGTTCGGTGTACGATCATAGCCCAAGGAATGGTAGGTTTGACAAAATGCTATCTGTTCACCGTTGTTTTCTCTGAGGATGCTGTTATGTTTAACTGGATCCATGTGGTTATGAAGGTGGACAACAATGAGAGCCACCATCCTGTTTGAGGACTGTGCTTGGAGAAGGTTGTGGTCTGCCAAAAATAGGAGGGTGATTTTTGCGCTCCCTATGACTCCTCCTAAACTCAAAAACACATCGGGGCCATGTGTGTAGGATTAGCCGGTTGGAGACAAGAGGTGGTCAGTTCCAATACAAAGTTTGGGAGGATAGCATCAGAGATGATGTCTGCGAAGGTGCTGAACTCTCTGAAGCAAGTAAGTCTTGGGTTTCGCCACCATAACAGTCAGCATACCTCTTGGTCACTCCAGGACACCTTTTATGTCTGGAGGTCTGCAGACAATTAGTACATCTATGATTATTTTAACTGTTGACTCACAAGTTAAGTGGATACATTTAGATTGTTTTTTTAATACCTGTGGATGCTCTTTTCCATTTAAGGCCGGATGGAATTAACAATCAATCAACCAACAACGTGAGATTCATTATAAGGGTTCCCCACAGCTTTCATTTTAAGGGGCAGCATTTCTAATGTTATATTGTTATAAATTAAGGCAGGGGATAAGATGCAGGGCTATGAAGCACAGAAAATAATTTTGGCCCAAAGTAAGAGAACATCTCTAATAATAGCGTAGATCCTTCCAGGATATAAAAATGTGTTACAGTGCTATTTCATCAACTTGCTGAAATCATTTTAATTGTGGACATTCACAAAACAAAAGCCAGTGGAAGCCAAAGTTGATCCCCAAAAAGACAGCAGAATTAGACTATCATATTGACCTGTTCACATTGTTTCTGAAAACCCTACTGTATATATATTCCATACATTTTAAATACTTGATTAGTTGTTAAATATAAGATAGGACAATATCCAAGAAGCTGGCAAGGCCAGCTATCCCACTACATTCAATGACCTTGTTTGCACTATGACAAAAAAAAATGATCTAACTTGAGTTAGCTAACGCAAGGTAAAATCCTAATGATGACAAGACAGCTCATATTTCACATGAGTTAGCAGGTCAAGCTAAAGACTATGGGCAAACCTACTCTAACTCGACCTGCTAACTCATGCAAAAACTATTAACTGCTCTGTCTTCATTAGGATTTTATCTTGAGTTAGCTAACTTGAGTTAAGAACATATCCTTTTTTGTAGTGAAGGCAAGACCAAAGATAACTGGATCACAGATCGTAAGTACAGTACTTAGTTCTTCTCACAACACATCAGGAATCTCAGGATTTGACTCTCATTCATAATAATGCCATCTCATACAGCTTTGGCAAAAAAAAGAAGCCTTAAAGGAGCCTTAGTTACACCCACTTTAAGGCCCTGTTATATTGCAAGAGCAGTGTAAAGTACCATGAGAACTTCTCTAAATGGGGAAATTTACTGGAATAAGAGTCCCCATACAGGGAGTTATACTGCTATGACCACACTAAAGTTCTTCTGGTGCATTTCCCTATGTAGACAAGCCCTCAGTGTAAAGGAGAAGACTGCAATTTCTAAAAGTTGCAAGGACAGGGAAATCTGCATGGAGGGATCTTAAGAGATGCGGAAGCAGGCACCCCACTTGCTGTAAATGAAGTATCAATTAGCACCGAAAGATGGTCTATTAAACTCCATAGACAGGAGCAGAGCAAGCAACAATGCAGCAGTCATACAGACAAGTCCTAGATGAAGAGGAATATAGGGGACAGATCCTTTTGAGAAAATGTATCAGAAATAAATTTCTGTTCTGCGTTATTTTTAAAGACAAATGATTTATTGCTATAGTCTATGTGCTCAATAAAAGACTTTCTAGTGGTAAGGGAAAATAAAACACAATTTTAAAGATTTTAACACTGAAAATAGTGAAAGAACAAATCCTTCCCTTGCTATGACAGCTACACACTAGGTTTTACCAAGCGTACTAGAATTAACAAGCCTCCTTTCTTGCTTTATTAATTATTCATGACTAACACTTCATTTAAAGAGAATTTCTGTCCCACTAACATGGACATTTTGCTTAAATGAGCAAGCCAAAGGACTTTCTTCTACAGTAACTTACATCCACTAACCAGCTTGGCTACAGTGAGCAGACTTTATAAGATATTATCACCTTTCAAATCCTTTCTAACAGATTCAGCAAGGATGCAGACAAAATCTTAATGAAATATGCATAGTAACATTAAAAAAAGGGAACACAAGTTTGGTATCTAATATATAATCACAATGACCAAGTCAGGTGTGCAGATTCCCCAGCATGGACTTTATTAGAGTTCAGTTATAAATACACAATCTTCAGACATTCGAGATGTAGTTCTGACTGATAAAGTAGCAGACAGGAAATGAAACCCCTCCCAAATGCTGCTCCTTATCTTGAAAAGCCCTGAAATTATTACTGAACTAATAAAGTAATTTTGTTTAAAAAGAAATGATTTTTTTTTTTATAAAGGCAGTTGTGAGATTATTGCTTTTTGCTGGCTGTGTACCATGCTGACATAACATGGTAAGTTTTGTATGATTTGTTATAGTGAAGTCTGGTAGTAAGGACGTAGTTAAAGAATATTTCAGCCTCCATTACAAATCCTTTGGAGGAAAGGGAATTTAACTTAAGCTTTTGTTTAGTTATAAATGTGACAATAAAATTTGCCATTTGCAATCTTTACTTTTCATTGTTTTGTTTTTATATGTAGCATATTAATTAAATGACTGAGATGCTTTCATGAATTTCAGCGAGGCTTACCAGACAGCATCGATTAATATTACTCACATGCATAGAAAAATGTTTCTGGACAATAGCACTTGGTTGCTGAGACATGTAATGCAAGTCCACAAGCAGTCTGACCGAAAACTAGTAATTTTCCCACTCATCAATTTCAAATCGCTGAGGTCTCTGCAGTCGCAGAATTTTACACAGATTTTACATTCTACAACAAAACCAAGATGATGAAATCATTATTTCACTGGATTTATTTTTTTTCTCCTCTCTTTCTGTGTAGAAGTATATGTACTGGAGAGCAAGGTGATCCTAGGGCTTGGCTTGGGACACCTGTGTTCAAATCCCTGCCACAGACTTCCTGAGACACCTTGGGCAAGTCATTTAGGCCTGGATCCACAAAAGAGACTTAAGTGTTGTGATGCTGAGCTTCACAGCGTATAACTTTTAGAGGCCTAAAAAAATCACTGGAACAACACTGAGATCCACAAAGCCTGACTTCGGCTCCTATAAAATGAATGGGGAGAGATAGGTGCCTTAGAATGTGATGCACAAAGACCGCATGGTAGGCAGGGAGCCGTCTAAGCTAGACAATGGGAGATGCAATGAGAAGCCCCACTCCTCTCTCTGAATTTGGTGCCAAGTCCTGGCTGCAGGGAGGCACCTATCACTGTTCGAGAGTCACAAACTGCAGGCAAGACAGGAGTTCGGATGCCAAGGATCTGCCACCTTGCAGGTGAATGCCCTAACCACTAGGATACAGAGTCATTCTAACTCTTGCTCTGGCCTAATCAATATTTAATTTAAGTGGAACAACTTCAATAGGAGAGATTTAGGGAGATCCAAGCCACAACATTCCATAGCCAAGTGTTTGGGGCTCTCTCCTCAGACGGGCAGATCACTGTTCAAATCCCTTCTCCTCCTCCTCCGGCACAGGGAAGACTTGATCCAGCAGTCTCCCACATCCCATGTCTAAGAGGACCATCATGATCATCTAGGCTGACCTACAGTACATTGCAGGCCACAGAACCCCACCTACCCACTCATGTAATAGACCTCTAACCTCCAGCTGAGTTACTGAAGTCCTCAAGGCATGATTTAAAGACTTCAAGTTACAGAGAATCCGCCATTTACACTAGTTTAAACCCGCAAGTGACCCATGCCCCCGCTGCAGAGGAAGGCTAAAAACGCTAACCACTCAGCTAAAAGTTGTAAAGTCCTCCTCCGCCTGCTCCTCCCCCTGGCTGTTTTGTGTGGAGTTAGGCTACCTCTGAGCTTGCCTACTGGATCGGGCCCTGCATGTGACTTAGGTAGCCAAACAACCTCTCTCCCCTACTTTGTGAATTACTCTGGGACTTAGGTGCCCAGTCACCTAAAGCAGGGCTGCAGTGCACACTATCAGAGCCAGAAACATAGGGAACCTTTACGGCAAAAACTTAGGCATCAAGCAAGTTCAGGCGCTTACAGGATTAGCTGAGCTGGAGGTTTGTGGATCGCAGCGGTGCCTAAAATCAGGACTTAGGTGCCTAAATACATTTGTGGATCCCACTCTTGGTCACTCTGTGCCTCTGTTTCCCTTCTGTAATATGGCATTGCTACTTCACAGAGGCAGTTTGTGAATTGCTCAGAAACTATGCGAATGAGGGACCTCAGATATAGTGTTTCTTTTCCACTTGGATTTGCTCTGGATTTCCCCCCCCCCCCCCCAAGAGAAAAAAAGAACTCAAGTTTAGCTTTAGAAAACCAACAGTAATATTAGGGTAACAGATCTCACCTACATTGAAAATTTTTCGAGTGGAAAGTGGAGTGAGCATAATATTAAATTAATTAAAACATTTTAAAATTAGAGTTTGAAATTCATAGACTGTGGGCATGATTAAAATTCTCAGAAATAAATTTTGGTTGATAAAAACCATAACATTATACTTCGATGCTGAAGTTAAATATATTGTAACTCCACCTCCAGAATACTTATCTTCTCTTTAACTATAGATCAACATTTAAAGAGGATAAAGATCCTGCTTTAAACTCCTTTGTTATACCCCAATTTAACAGTATGTTCCTAAGATAATCAATTATTTTTATTTGTAAAATACCCAGCTCTATCCACCACGCATTATACAGTCATCTCAGTGCCTCAATGACAGGAGCATACGCCGAACTGTAATTTGCATGGGTTGCTGCACCCTCTGCTGGAGCAGGTAGAAATTATTAAGTTATTAACGATAGGTTTCAGAGAATCAGCCGTGTTAGTCTGTATTCGCAAAAAGAACAGGAGGACTTGTGGCACCTTAGAGACTAACCAACTTATTTGAGCATAGCTTTCGTGAGCTACAGCTCACTTCATCGGATGCAAGAAAGCTTATGCTCAAATAAATTGGTTAGTCTCTAAGGTGCCACTAGTACTCCTTTTCTTTATAAGTTATTAATATATTTTTTTAAAAGTGAGCTGGATAAATTTAAACATCTTGTATTTTAAACAAACTAATTTCTTGGTTACTAGTAAGGCTACAGGTTATTCAAACTAATAATACAATTTCCTTTTAACCATTTACTTACTTTTTGCATTTGTCCAGCTTGGACAGTAAAAATTAATGAATCAGTTTCGGTTTTGCTTCTGATCCGTGCTCTTTCAGATTCTCTCTGCTGCAAAAACTGGATAGCAATTACGGTTTACACTGAATATTTTGGAACAAATTATTGATTTCTATAGGGCTTCTGATTTTTAAATATTTTATTTAAAAAATCTAAATGTTGGCTAAAATTTGAGTTGACAATATTTTCTTTAAATTAATGTGCTGATACTTTATGCTCAAATTATTAAGGTAAAGGTAAAAGAAAATGCAATAATCTTTCCTCCTGAAATGTTAAAGGGATATGGATCCATTAAAAAAAAAAAACACACACTGCTATCTGAAAATGTGAAAACTAGTACTGTGAATTGAATGGGATTAGAGGGGAGAAATAACTATTTGTAGTTTATTTACTTTTTGTGTATAGCCATTTCCACCTAAGGGAGGGAGATTGGGAGCGGGACGGTCAAGGAGGGGCGGTGCTCAAGTGCATCAAGGAAAGCTCCATGTCCCGCAACTGGTGGGATGGGTACTGCAAGGAATAGCGAGATCTAGGCAGCAACCAGTGCCATTGTGGAGAGCGGTACTGTGAGGTCGACAGGTGCCAAGAAGTTGGACCTTGCCTCAATGGGGAGCGGCGTTGAGAGAGTGACCATGACCGTTGCCGTGCCGGAGATCTGCGCTGCGATCGGCAACTTGGAGAGGTGCGGTGCTGCAATGGAGAGCGGTGCACGGAACGAGGATGGTCTGAGCAGTGCTGCGAGGTCTCAGACCATGACCTAGACCTCGAGCGGGACCACAACCTACCAGCTGACGACCACCTAGAGTGGGGAACAGCTCCGAGGATCGGGGCTGCAAGACCAGTGCCGCGAGTCAGACTGGCACGTAACATACGTGCGGTGCTGGGACTCAGAACAGCGCTGGGACTCAGGCCGGCGCAGTGATGCTGGTCTGGGGGCAGATGGCCCAAACATTGCCGGTTTGCCCCTTGACGGTACCGGGGCTCGAGCTGATGGAGGCCTTGAGATCGGGGACACAGGCGCAGTCATCTCAATGAGCCCTCTAGAGGCCTCAAAAGTGTCTGGAGTGGAGGTCAGCGTGACCTCCTCCACCTGCAGCTGCAGGGGGTCTGGTGGTGTGGGGCTGCCCGGGGGACCGAGGGCCCATGCGGGCTGAGGCCTACTGGAGGGTCTGTCAGTCTTATGGGTGTCCTGCTGGGGCTGCAGCATCTGCTTCAAGCCTCTGAGGAAGTCCTCCCATGGCCTGCTTTTTACAGGCAGCCAGGGAGGGGGAGCAGTGCCGGGGGGAGCGCTTCTGGGCCCCGGGAGATCACCAGCCCCTAGGAGGGCGTGCCGAGTCCTTTTGCAGTGCTGTAGACGGCACTGCTGGAGGAGCACTCTGCATCGAGGCGCTCGGGCCCAAGTCTTGTGGCGGACGGAGAGCAGACTCCATGTGGAGTTATTTCAGGCAAGCGTCCCTCTCCTTTCTGGTTCGGGATTTAAACGCCTTGCAAATTTTACACTTGTCTGCCTGGTGGGCCTCTCCCAGGCACCGAAGACAGGAGTTATGCAGATTGCCGTGGGCATAGGCTTGCCGCAAGAGCTACAAGGTTTGAAGCCCTGGGATGGCATGCCCCATAGGACACTCATTGAAGGGGAAAACCCTCAACTGCTATAAACTATACTTAACACTAGAGATAATGACTAAACAATTAACTAACAATGGGTAACTATATACAGAGATAAGTAAGATAGCTAGGGAGTAGTAGACAACTGGAGAACAAGAAACCACTGTTCCAACAACTGTCACTGGCAGTAAGAAGGAACTGAAGGGGGGTCGGGCCGGCAGGGTCGTATATAAAACGCCATATCGGCATCACTCCAGGTGGCTCCACAGCCGGCCCGACGAGTGGCTGCTACGGAAAACCTTCCGACAGCTGTGCATGCAGCGCGCACACACCTAACTGGAATTGATATGAGCAAGCACTCGAAGAAGAACCAGAGTACATGTTTAGGTAAGTCATGTACTAGCAGTACTGTACACTGTCCTAATGCTCTACTTGAAATGTTATGGAAGTCATCATCCAGAAATCAAATTGCATCATCAAGGAAAAGAAATACAAAAAGTATATGGCATTCTTCCATATCCCAATCAACTACTGACAAAGCAGGAATTCTTTAAACTCTACGAAGTTTAGATTTCTAGAAGATCATTTCACTTCCTAATTATGCTCCATGCCAATTATGAACTCAATTTTTGTGAATGCTTAACAAAAATAAGCTGTCAAAGAATCTTTGTGAGGTTTGGCCCAGATCCTCCAAACATGTACTTAACTTTACTCTCACAAGTAGCACCACTAAATTAAATCAGACTACTCACATAAGTAAACTTAAGCGTGTGGATAAGTGTTTACAGGGTTGGGACCTTTGTTTGGATTAAACACAAGGATGAATTATTGTTCATCCTTAAAATTTTACAATCTGTTTACAAAAATATCTGACTAGTGCAGTTACTTCATTCTGTTCCTGAGACTTACGAGACATTTCATCTTTTATTTTGTCCACATGAATAATATGTTCAACTTGCTCACCCAGCCACCAAACAAGTCTATGGAATAGAACATGTCAGACAGAGCTACAAACATAGGGATATAGCATAATTTTACCTGTATAGACTCATAACTCACAAGTGATAAACCTGCGATAAATTATACTCCTTTTCACACTATACAAAGTAACTTCAAATGCGTATGGCATAACCAGACAACTCTCAGGTGCACAATTCTGACTATTTCTTACCTATTGTGTTAAAATAAAAGAGTTTTCATACACATCAGGGTTAATTTTGCACTGTTTTCATTAAGATTCAGATAGGACTTCAAATGAAGTTGGATCAGGCTATTAGAGCACTGATTTGTATTTCAAAAATACCTAAAACAAAATGTACCCCTTAAAAACAGTACAGAACTCTGAACTTTAAACTGCACAATGTTCTTCAGAAATACCCCAGACTACACACTTTTAGAAGCATTAGTGCAGACTTATTTTAATTATAGAGACAAGCTGAAGAAATGAGCTGTTAAAGGTCTTTTGAGTTCTGGACATAACAGTTCCAGAATAGCAAAAATCTATTTCAAAGAACCATTTGCCTACAGAGAAGTTAAGTACTTTGCTCAAGATCACACAAATTAGCGGCAGAATCAAGGAAAGAACTGAGAGCTCCCCAGGCCCAGATCTTTGCTTTCACCACTAGATCATGCTACTCAAAAAGGCATTTTTGGAAATGAAATGTATATTGAATTTGGACTTCTTTTGTTATTAGCAGGCATCTGCCCATAAAATGTTCCCAATCGATATTCAGCTCAAAGTAATCCTCCATTTAACGTACTGAAAAGCAGCAGAATGAAATGTACATTTCAGTGTTACTGTGGAGAAAATTATTGATAACTAACCTCCTCATCAGAGTCATCTGCGAAGACCGAATGTTTCTTCAACATCAGAGTTTTCTGCAATGCTTTCTTGGGCAAAATAAGCCCATATCTGGAGAAAAAGGTTAGAAATCACCCTTTTAGTATTATTGACAATAATACGGTAATATATGTATTATATTCGAAGACGAAGAAAACAACCACCCAATTTTAAAAACAGAAAATAGCACACTAGCAAAATCAGCATCAGTGCCACAGTTATTGAGCATAATTTAGGACATTTGGTACAATGTAGCCGACCTTGTCACCCATTCATACGCTTCTCCTACAGCAGTCTTCAAGCTTTTTCCCATGCCACCCACTCTCCAGTCAATGCCCTTCCAGAGCTGGTCCACAAAGCCAGTACCCTCTCACTTAAATCCCTCCTGAAAGCCCATTTCTACCATAAGAAGAAACTAGTTCGGGCTCTTTATTCTGCAAAAGATTAAACACGGGCATAATCTCATACACACGCGCACCTCGAAAAATAATTTCCACCAATAATCAAAATGAACAGATTAATAAATTCACAAGCATCATTTTTCTTACTTGAGTTTGATTTAAGGATCTTTACTTTGTATATTTTGATATGATATTAACAATTTGTGTTTTAATGGTTATAATGTTTTAACTTTTTGAATCTCAACATCTGTCATTAAATAATTGTCTGCCTCCCGTTATCTAATGTCCCATAATTTTACGCAACTGTGAAAATTTAAATTGATAAAAATTGAAAAAATATTTAAAAATAAAATCGATATTATTCATTGAAATTATAAAAAAAATAAAAATCAAATTCTGCCAAGCCTACAAATAAACATTTGTCTTTCTTAAGAGATTAGTTCTACTCTTTTGGGAAGGGTTTGTTAGTACAAAACATGCAGCAGCATTCTCCCACCAACACAGGATACTGTGAGCACATCAAACCTGTAGCTGCTCCCTACAGAGGGTTCCTGTATAAAAGTGGTTCTTAACCAAGGGTACGCGTACCCTCAGGGTACACAGCCGTCTTTCAGGAAGTACATCAACTCATCTACTTATTTGCCTAGTTTTACAACACGCTACATAAAAAGCACTAGCAAAGTCAGTACAAACTAAAATATCGTACAATGACTTGTTTATACTTCTCTATATACTATACACTGAAATGTAAGTACAATATTTATATTCCAATTGTTTTATTTTATAATTATATGGTAAAAATGAGGAAGTCAGTCATTTTTCAGTAATAGTGTGCTGAGACACTTTTGTATTTTTAGGTCTGATTTTGTAAGCAAATAGTTTTTAAGTAAGGTGAAACTTGGAGGTATGCAGGACAAATCAGACTCCTGAAAGGGGTACAGTAGTCTGGAAAGGTTGAGAGCCACTGCTATAGAATATCAAGTCAAGTTCAAGGTCTCAATACTATTTTCAAGGCATGCAGAGGCTTGGGCCCAGGCCATCTAAAAGATCACCTATTATTATTTATTACTTGTACTGCAGAAGTACACCATGACCTGAAGATCCAGAATTAAGTCTGTAGTTGAAACTCTGCTCCCATGCACAAATGAACTCTATGGTGCAAGAAACAAGAGCTTTCTCAGGGGGCTGGTACTGGACTATGGAACAAACTCTCACAGGAACTAAGGACAATCCCAAACCTCACCACCTTCCATTCCAAATTAAGGCACACCTCTTTGACTGGCCCTCTTGTATATACACACAGAACAAGAGATACATTAAAAACAAAAAACACACCAATAAAAAACACTCCATTGCACACACAATTCCCCTCCCTGCCCCCAGCAGGATGAGAGGGAAGGAACTACATGTGACAGATGTTAGTCATGCCACTTAAGGCACTACTGGAAGGTGATAAGTGCAGTAGAGGTGGGTAGGGAGACAGGCTATCTGCCTTGAGAGATGTAGCTAGGTTGATCTAATTTTTAAGTGTAGACCAGGCCTAAGAGCTCCTAGGGGCAGGGAACATGTCTTCTTTCCTGTTTGGAAAGGCTTTGTGAGTTGTACAGGAAGTAAACAATAATAAATTTGACCCCAAAATTAGATTTGGGAAAAACAAACTTTTACTAGCTCTATACCCAATGATATATTTCTATTAATTTGGTGCAAGAAGCTTCCAGGATAAACAGTTGCTTTTAAAACAAACAAACATTCCCTTGCAATGTTTGCCCTCTCCAAAGTTGCAGCCCTGAGACCCTAGAGCCCAGATTGAATAAAACAAAACAAAGTGATTTGTAAGTCTTCTGCTTATCATACAGCCCCAGGTGAAGATTGTTTCTGAGCATGCCTTGGTCCACCACACTGTTTTGCAGGGGCCCACGTGAGTAACCCCACTGCCCACAGGTGGTGTTTTCAAGAGCTGCCCCACATCCCCAGCATCTGCCCCATGTTCTCATCTACCCTCACCATCCCACCCCCTGCCCCCCACTGTATCACCCTATCTCCTTCCCCAACAGGACCCCAGACTCCCCACCAATCCCAGGCCCTGGTGACCCCCCTCCATGTCCCCCTGGGGCCCTATCCTCTCAGCCTACCACACACAGGACCCTATATCCCCAAAGCCACTCCCCCACATTGTCATTCCCCCAATGCCACCATCCCCCCAACTGGCCCTCATGTCCCCTCATCTCAACCCCATTCCCTTTGACCTCATGGGCCTCTCCCCCAACCTCCCCTTCACTGCCCTCCCCCATGGCATCATCTCCCCCATGCCCCCAGGGGCCTCTCCCCCACTGCCCTCCCCCCTCGCACCACCCCCTCAGCCCCATCACCTCCCAGGCCCCCATGGGGGTCTCTCCCCAACCTCCCCTTCACTGCCCTCCCCCCTCGCACCACCCCCTCAGCCCCATCACCTCCCAGGCCCCCATGGGCCTCTCCCCCCAGTCCCTTCCCCCAGGCGCTTCTCCCGTCCCCAGAGTCTCTCATGGGGCCCCCCCTGACGCGCCCGGGCCCCGCTCACTGCTTGCTCGGCGCCGCCATCTTGGGGTCGGGCGCGCTGCGCTGCTGCATCCGGGCACCGCCGCCTCCCGCTCGGCGCCGGTTCCGCCTCGCGCCGCAGGCGGACGGTGGGGCCGGGGGTGGGGGGGCTGATATCCGCGCCGGGGGGGGGGGGGCGATATCCGCGCGCGGCGGGGCGGGGCGGGAGGAGGCATTCAGCCCGCCGGGGTGCGGCGGGAAGCTCGGCCGGGCTCAGACGGGGCGCGCCCGAGGGTCCCTGCCGGGTGAACGCGGGGGCCCGTGAGCGGCGCGGGGGGGCATTTTATCCCCGCTGCGGACAGGGGGAAGCCGCTTCGAGCGATGCGAAACGGGTCTCCCTCGCCGCCCCCGTGCCACCGGGGCGTTCGCCCTCGGGGCGTTTCCCTGCCCCGCCGCAGGGCAGGGGCGGCTCGGGGCGTACTGGGGGTCAGGGCCCTGAACCCGGGTCTCCGCAGTAAAACGCGGCGAGATGCTGTTTGCTTTTTGGGGGGCGAACGGATCGCTCGGCAACGCAGGACTCCCGGTGTGAGGCGGCGGGCAACCGGCTTTCGCCAAGCGAGGCTTCACCTAGGGCAGTGCGGGCACCCGCAAGTGCTGGGGCTCCCAGCTTTTGTCAGCCTGGTCATCTCTCCGCTAGTGAAGGGCCTGAGCCGGCGGCCTGCCTCCCGCCCCGCCGGGCACGCTCCGGACCTTTGGCGCCCGCCCGCTGCCAGCAAGCGCCCATGCAGAGCAGGCACCTGTGGCTGGGCGCTTCGGTTGGGTCAGGTACCTGAAAAGGTGAAACAAAAGCAGCACACCACTACCACAAGTGCTGCAGCCGAGTTTCCCGCCTTTGGGGAAATCGCCGGGGTCAGCGCACCCGCAGGGCAACGGGTGAGCCCCGCCCTGGGAAAACCACCTTCCTGATCCTGGTATCGCCCCTGCCCGGTGCAGACCCTGAACTAGACAAAGCCCTGGTGTGTTACTTTGACTCGCTGAAACAAACCATGTAATCTATAAGCACCCTACCTTTTTTGTTCCATTCATAAAGCTTAGTAAGTAATTTGTATTCACAATGAATTGTTTGTGAGCATCTTCTGAAGGGACAAGTGCTTGTGGCTATCAGTATAATATCTGTAAAGACATTGTTCCTAGAAATATCACTGTAAGTGACCTGAAAAGCCTTTCCCCTAACAAAAATATGAAACCCACTTGCCAGTTAGAAGCAGCTGTCAGATAATCACCATCATTTTATATGGGGAGGTTAAAAGCAACCTGCAATCTCAAATTAGAAAGTATTTGGTAGACATCACACTTTGTCAACTAAATAAAGAAAAAGAAGTTTAATTTCCCAACATTTTATTAAAAAACTGATTCTGCCAAAAGATACTTTATTGCAAAGATGGAATCTTGCAACAGAGCAGTAAAGTTTGCTGTAAACAAGCTTTAACCCAACAAGAAAACTCCTGTCACATTAAAACTAGAGGGATTTTCCAGAATAAGTGTTCTGCCCATTGGGAGAACTAAAAGCATGCTCTTCAACAATCTTTTCTAGGCTTAAAGTGACTTTGAAAATGTCACTTTAGGAAAATGAATCTTTGCTAAATACACAATTCAATTCGGAAGGGCTTTTTCTGTTACCGTTTATGAATCATGTAATGTGCTAGACATACAAGTTATATTTGCCCTCTTGCTTAATCCTCTTCTCGTCAGAATTAAATGAAAACCGAATGGTATTCTCTTCAGTCAAGTCTCTTGAGTTTAGAATGACCCACCTATGTTATCAGAATTGTTCCTTTTAACATTTCTAAATAAATTACTTAGATATTCCTAATGATTTTCTACACCTGGTAAGCAACTTATGTTTATTAGCTATGAATAGCAAACATAAAGCCAAACATTTAAAAGTAACATTAAATAATAGAATCACTAGGGTTAGAGGACAGCAAAACTTCTGAAGACTTATATGCAATCAGACTGGGTCTTGGAGTCAGAGATGCTAAAGGTGAATCTTGTGTATGCTGTAGTTCCTTCGTGAGCTCTATTAGTGTTAGACAGGTAAGTGCCCAGTTGTACAGGTATTCAGCTGGAACAGAGTTATGCTTCCACACCTCTTCTCTAGGTATACCTAAAACAAACAAAATCATAACACAGAAGTCCATTTCAAAACTAGGGCCAGTGCTCTAGCATGACCCGCTAGCATAGATCCCTGTACCCATGTGGAGTCCAAAAGTTAGTGGAATATTGCACAAGCTCAGGGGTCCCATACTAGCAGATTCTGATGCAGAATCATGACCTAGAGTTTTTCACTTACTAAAGAAATCCAAAGTAAGCATCCCAAGAGTCAAACTGCCCCAGGAAGTTCCTACTTTAAGACTTGAACTACAACCATACTTTCTAGCTGGATGAGAATTAGTAACCATCATCCACTGCTGCATATTTGATTGTTTCTATTGCAGAAAAGCTATGTTGGGCAAAGGCAAATTACTACTTTATAAACAGCCATGGAATATTAATCCATGGCTGTTTAGAAAGTAGTAATTTGCCTTTTCAATCCATTGAATTTGGTTTACAAATGCTATAGATTTTCTAAAATGAGACAAAAAGAAAAGGACAAATGAGACAAGCAGCATTCACGATTGGTATATTAGAATGCTGACACCTGCTGGGAGCAAACAAACCCTCTCACGTTACTGTCTGACTATTCAGTGCAGTGTAGTTGTATCCTCCTCCATCCCAGGATATTAGAGAGACAAGGTGGGTGAGGTAATATCTTTTATTGGACCAACTTCTGCTGGTGAAAGAGACAAACTTTTGAGTCACAAAGAGCGCTTCTTTGTCTCTCTCATCAACAAATGTTGATCCAATAAAGGAAATCCTCACCCACCTTGTTTGACGATTAGACAGCAAAGTTTATTCTTGTGCTGTTAGATGTGTTTGCATGTCTTTCAGTTTGGATGGTTGGAATGAATCAGCCCTGTAAATGTGCTGGAAAATTCAGGTCTGGGTTCAGTAGGGCAAATCAACCGAGTTTCACCTGAGCTGAACTTGGCCCATTGAGTTTTAAAAGGTCCTTTTAACATGTGCATGGTTGAACCAAAGAAAATAATACACTTGTGTGTTGTGCATGCATCCAACTGTGCACTGACCCAAAGACAAGGTAATAACATAGCCTGGCAGAGGCAGGTAGAAAGACCTGTTGAAGCGTAAATACAAATATTTGATATTATATATTAAATTCCTTTGATAGTTGTTCTTAGAGGAGCTGTAGGAAGGTGACTTATTCTCTCTGGCTCAACTCTCACTAAGATCAGAGATGAGCTATAGAAGCTACCATCATGTTTAGATGTGGTTGTAGCCAACACAGTCTAGCCTGGTTTCTCTGAGCAGTGTTTATTTTTTTCTGAGACCCATGCTACCCACGCCATGCTATAACCTAGTTAGTCTCTATAGCACAATTTTGTTCTCAGACATGTTTGCTGCCTTTTAAGCCTGTCTGCCACATCCTCAGTGATTCAAGCTGGGATGAGCCAGACAAGATCATTTCCTTCCCAGTGCTATTTAGTTCTTGTGGAATTGTTAGTATGCATACATTCTTTCAACTTGATGCCATGATTCTTCCTAATTATTTTCCATTTGTGTAATCTGAATTATGTACCAACCAGGGATAATTATTGCTGTCCTGGATTGCCTGCAATAGCAGGGGACTGGACTTGATGACCCCGGAGGTCCCTTCCAGTTCTGTGTCCTATAGTCCTGTCCTTTTATTTCTGTTCGTGGTCACTTTGGCGAGTTATACAAATCTCTGCTGCACGTAAGTCAGGGGTAGTCAATAGGTGGACTGTGGACCAAATCCGGACTGCCAGATGCTTTTGTACAGACCCCAAAATCTTTTTATTTACTTATTATTATTATTATTATTTTCTCTGGAGTCTGGCCTTTGACTATACCTTGACCAAGAAATTTGGACCTTGACAAAAAATAATGACTACCCTGACCTAAGTTGTGAGGGAGATCAGATGTGTCCTTGCTGTTCATCAGGTTGCTTTAGAAGGCAGACATTGGTCGAATTTTGTCCTGACTTGTTTTAGTTCATCCTGCTCTGAAACAGATTAACTGGTTGTACTGATTTTAAATAAGGGTGTGGAAGTTCCTCTAGAACGTCCGTATGAATCCATAAAGAAATCAGATGCTTTCAGAAAGTCTCTTCCATGGCACCCTGATTTTATTTTTTATGGACTAGTTGTATGTTTTATAGATTCTGCTTTAATTAAAAAATGTAATTAAATGTGACAGCTGTTACTCTGTAATCTGGTTTGTTGTAATGGGAGGTTTCAACTTAATAAATCAATTATGTATAAATCAATTCCATCTTTTACTGTTTACTTGTATTGTGATAGGATTTGTGCTGGGTGCTGTGCTAGGCTTTAATACTAGACATTTGACATTAAAATGCTAGTAAAGGTGAGAAAAGCAAAGTGTTTTCTCCATGTTCAGATTCTGAGGTTAAAGTTTAGTTGCCCTTTTCAGCTATTTTGATATGTACCAATTAAAGGTAACTAGTAGGTGCACAGCATTAAAGGGACCTGGACTAATTCTGATGTGTATACCAATGAGAAGTTTTATTTTACCACTCTCTCTTGCTTTACTGGTACATGGTGTAGGCAGTTAAGTGCTTCATATTATATTACAGTACAGGTGTGTGGCGCATGTGAGGAAAACACAGGAACATGTATCTATGTGAATGTTGTAATACATTTTGAAATTGATACATATGACCGTCAGTGGTATTTGCATTTAGACCACTGATTTGTCTCCTCAGTTCCTAAATCCTAATTGGTTTGAGTCCCAGAATAGGTTACATGCCACGTAACTGTTCCTTTGTAGAATAGCAGCAGCTTGTCTTTTACAAATGTAGAACTATATTCTCTCCATCTAATCCAGGGCTTGAATTGTGGGGAAAGAGGGGCTGCCTGGGGCTGCTCTTGTTGCTGCAATAAATTAGTTTAATATCAGAAGGGAAGGAGCCAGGCCTGGTTAAATGTTTACTGTTCATGCCTAGGCTACATCTATAAAAAGGTACGTGTCAAGGTAGTATCAATAAATAAGCCAAGTTTAATTAGTGAGTGCCAACTGCTCATCTGATTTTCACAGACCCTCCATCTAGCATCAGCTCAGCAAAGGACAGTTTGTTGTTAAACAAATGAAAGAGTATTTGGGGCGGGGGGACGCGTAATATAAAAAGATGTTGTTGTGAAAATCTAAACACAAGTCAACAGGAAACCTGCATGTTCCTGTTATAAATGTTCAGAATTATAACAGCCTCTTCCACGTCCTACCACCCTGGAAAGCTCATCCTCATGAGGAGAGAGAGAGACGGACTGAGGCCCAGATCCTTACTTGCAACCAACAAGCACTTGGTGCGTCTGTGGGCTGTTGTTTACAAAGATGATGATTAGCCATTTTGTGGTCCCCCAATCCTGGGTCTGTTCTGACCTGGGTCAGGTCCCTGGTATAAGTCAGAGCAGCCTGAAATGTATAGAAAAAGAGTTTACTCATCAAAGTAACTTTTGTTCTCCGACATGTGGTGACGGAACCCATTTCAAAGCAGATCGGCTGCCATCTCTTGGAGCTGTGAGTTTTGATATCATACTTAGCAGGGCTGTCTTTCTTATTCATCAAAAAAGATTCCACAGAAGTTTAGAATGCTTTGTCTGTAGTTTAAATCGTTGGGGGACCAAAAATGCAGCTGAGAGTTCATTGAGACAATACTTAGATGCAGCATATGACCCCAGAATTCGTTTTTGATATATACCTTTGATACAGTTAGCCAGCAGCCCCGTCTGAACCTGCCCATTCGTGGCAGTTGGGTCAAAGCAGCAAATCTTTTGAATCAAATCACCATCAAGTTTCTGCAATGCAAAGAATAGAATCACAGGGTGATCAGGAAAAACAGTAAAAGGTTACAAAGTTACTAAAGGTAGCCAAGCCAAACTGGTGTGGAGTTTGTGGGAACACTGATGGAGATGGAGAGGCAGAAGGGAGTGGTGGTATGATGGCAGGAGGCTGGGAAGACTGAAAAATTGAAGAGCGGGAGGGCAGGCGAGTGAGGTACGAGGGGCAAAGGGATGAGGGGACCTGTAAGTCTTCCAATGGTTCTTAATATGATAAAATTTCCTTCCAATATAATAGTAAATTGACTGTAATACTACATCTGTTTATTCAACCGTATTCTCTGTGAGTGTTTATTTATACTGAGAGATATACATTAGATTTGTATTTTACACTGACACCTTTGCTATATATAACACCTCTCTAAAACCCTGTAGAAACAGAAATCATCATTCCCAGTTCTGCTGTCCAGGCTTGGAATTTATCTTCTTGAATTATGTTTACTATGGGACTTTATTAATATTGAAACAAACAAGGAAGTCTAAATTGCCAGTTGGTTATGACAAGGGACTGGAATATGAGGAACTGGAAAGAAACAGAGGGAAGAGGGCTGTGACAAGGAGTACAAAGGAGGGCAGAAGGCACACTGAAATCAGATTTTTTTTTGTAGAACCTGTTGAAGTTTTATAGCAAATCACATTCCATATTACATTTTAGAGATATTCATGGTAAATTAATGTTGCTGTTCGTTCATGGAACTTGGTAAGAAATGGATATTTTCTCCTTGTTTATCTACTACTTAGGCATAGATATATCTTATAGATTCATAGTGATATATAGATATATAGATTCTCCACTCTTTTCCATTCTCCAGTCTTTATGAAATCTGGCCTGTTAACCCCTTAGGTCCACTGCCTCCCCACTGCTCATATCTCCAGGAGCATATTTCTTTCTCATATCACCCTTGACAAGTCCCATTGTGTCTTTTTGGGTTGTTTGCCTAAACAGAGAGTGGCTCAAGAACTTGATATCTCACCAGTACACAATGACTCCAGTTCGCAATCTTCTCCGAACCTACCCACTCTGGGTAGAAAAGAAGCAGCACACCCTTTAGTATGTTATGCACCATGGCTGGAGGCTCTGCGTAGCACTTTATGTCGGCAAAGGACTCGGGACTGAGTTTCTGGATACACTCACGCAAGTCCTGCAGCATGAGCCGATGGAAGAGAATCTGTGCACGCCTCAAATCCGCAACATGCTCTGCAACTGGAATCACAAGCCAACCTTTCAAGAAGAGGCTCAGAAAGACCTGCTACTGAAGATGTAAGGTTTGAATACAGGGGTCTGCCCTCCTTATGATTAACTTTCCCTTCCAGTTCTAATACAGATAGTATTCATAAATGGTCTGTTTACGAACAGCCTAGGAGTCTGTCAGTGTTTTCAAAATGTATATGGATCAGGGGAAGGGAGGCAAAGCTCATGATCTGGGTTCCATTCTGAGCAACCCTGAAGAACACACAGGCCCAGACCCTCAAAGGTAGTTAGATCCACCTAACTCAATACGAATAAATATCTGTGAGGAGCTGGGCCGGAGCCTCTGAAACATTCTTCCTCCCTTGCTGTTTTCCCCAGAGTCTGCTGAGATTTGGGGTTCACTTAAACTTGGTTTAAATGACTGAAGTATGTTTTTATTTGTATTTCTGTACTTGTCTGAGTGCTGTCTTGGCTTTAATTTTACTGAGATTCCTAATATCGGCCAAAGAAACTGTACTGGCCCTGCACGCACAGTACCTAGGACATAGATTGGGTCTGTTTCCCCTGAAGACTCTTTCAGTATCTCGGAGCAAGCTGCCTGGGCCGTCTTCAGCATTATCCGCAGGTCTTTGTGCTCATGAGGTGGTAACCCCTGGTAATGTGCAGGGCTGAGATCAAACACCCCAAAGGCCCATCCTGTTGGCTCACGGAGTGGAACTGCAATGTGAGGCTCTCCATAGGCAAAGGTGCTAATGACCTCGGAACTGTCTGTGCACTTGAAGAGGTAATCTCTGAAATGACAGTAGAATGAGGACAAGATCATAAACTCTACAACTCCAGCCTTTTTGGCAACTACTGTAGCATTTGCAGTGAAGGACCGTACATATCTTGCTGTTGAAGGGAAGGAATTTTTATATTACTAAAACAGCTGCTTTCCTCCCTGTGGCCTACAAGCAGGCAGATACAGACAACATTCCAGCCATATTGGAAGGATAGAAATAGCACTTCGGAGCACAACCCTGCTCATCCTCGTCTAGTATTGAGAATCATATGGGTTTAAACAAACACTAAGTTAGTGTTGTGTTCTTGCTGCAAACACAGTTTCCGGTTCAGAGTGATCTTGACATTTGCTCCGTGGAGTTTCACAAAAAGTAAAAACATCTGCTGGAACAGCAAGTAACTTCTTGACTAAGTTCAGCAGCAAGGGAAGATGTATGTAATAGCTAAGCCTGTGAGGACCTTGGCAGTTGAAGGTAATAACTACACAGTAGGATGTTTCAGAGGAAATGAGGATAACAGAACCAGGAAAAAAGATACATTAATTTAAAGAACAGAATGCTCAAGATATGGGGCCTTGCCCTGCAAACAGTCACTACCAGACACCGTGCTTTCTTGAAGTATATGGACCTACTCATGTGAGTATGCATTATGCTTGGTGTTGAATGTTTACAGGATCTAGCCCAAAGAAAAGATTCCTAACCCTGGATAATGTATTACCACACACACACACACACACACACACACACACCAGATACCATGGGAGAGAGCATATGATAGACAGATAGACACCACTCCCACAGACTGTATGCAAAGTGTATGCATATTCTGCCAGCGGTAGGCCGGACATTACAATTGGACTTAACCTATCAGCCTAATCTTCTATCCAGCAGCCAGCCTCCTGCATGTGACAGCAGCCAAGAGACGAATGCAGCAGCAAGTTTACCGTTGAACGGAGTCTGCCTCTGCTGAGTGCTCTTTGCATGTGTTACAGCATAGGCATGGATGACTATTGTAAATCCCTGCAGATGGCAGAAGAGTCTCAAACCCACCTGAAGATATTTTCTCTCCTGCGGAGAACAGTGGGAGGGGAGGGGATTTCCATGTGCCCAGAGTGATCTGTAGTCATCATCTCACGCAAAACGTAGTCACTTGTCTTGAAAAGAGGAAAGGGTGTTTTTGTTGCATTCAGGAAATGAACATCCACTTTGAAGCTTAGAGAGAGAACCACTGCTTGCTTCTTAGGGGAGAGCTCTCACTCACATTCACCCTCAGTGGGATGATTTAAGGACAGCTTCTAACCAGGTGTGGTTTTGTTCCCACAGCCCCAGATTCTAGCACTCACCGTGCACCACAGATATGTACAACATCTTCCTTCGACTGGCCTAATTAAACTTATCCCCGTGGTCCAGTCCTGAAGGATGCCAACAGGTGGATGAGCCTCAGCCTAGTGAGGGGGCTACCTATGGACAGTTCATTTTCACTTCAGTTCCCATGGTACAATAGCTTCCATAGACACAGCGCTCACGTCGGTGTATCTTGCCAGATGAAAAGCACACAGCCATCTTTAGGAAGCAAATAATATGACATATGGGCAGCCAACAAGAGGAAAATGTAAAGCCAGGAATGAAAAATAAGTTGCCAGCGGGAAACCTGTTTATCACAGGGAAGCAGCTGAGCTGTGGCTGCAGCAGCGACCATAACACAAGCTCAGTCCCCAACATTTCATCCTCTTGCTTTTTATCTACCTAATTCAGTCTGAGGTGAGCTGACAAGCATCCCAGTGTCTCCGTGCCTGCTGCATAATTGGAATGTGAACTACAGGCGAGTGGGCTGCCCGCGCATGCCAGCTAATGGCGAGCAGGCTGCCTCTTGATTCGTATTTACATTTGGCCTGCTGATGTTGTTTCAGGATGAAGAGCCAGAACATTAACCATTTTCCCTTTCCATACCATAATCTTGGCTGGTTTTTTCCTCCACGGTAGAGCAGTTCCCTTTTAGGCCTGATTTGGCAGACAGCTGCTGAGTGGGCTAGCATGGTAACCATGTGGTTATTGTTCTATACTTCCACAGGCCGCTCTGCATGCAGTACTGAGTCTGGTGTCTTGCTCTACTGGCTGGTAGGAGCCAGGAGTACTAAAGGTCCAGTACCTTTAGCTCATAGGAGAAGCTTACTGAGGGGGGTGCTGCTGATTTTAATGCAGGAACTGAAGGGAATCCCAACCAGCCTTTCTTAGTTGAAGGAAGATCACTGGAAGGGACAGCAAGAATGAAAAGTGGCATCCCCTAGAGAAGGAACCTTCCTTCCCTTTTCCCCCACAGAATCTTGTATCAGGTACTAGAATCTGTGGCAGGATTAATCTTGGTTGAGAACCAAACTGAGCTAACAATGGTTGATCCCTGCTAAACTGCACTAGCCCAATATATCACTATTATATCAAGAGGTCTCTTCTGTGCAGTGGTCTGAGACTAACGTGAAAGGACTAGACATACCTTATCTTTGCCAGGCTCTACCAGGTACGTAGTGATGTTGCGGATGGTGGGCGCCCTAGTGCAGAGCCAACCCACAGCAGTGAATGCAACCTGCAATATGTTTTCCAGTGTGTGGACATGGTGGTAGGCTTTGCTGAATATGCGGGAAACCCCCTATGGAAACAGAATCCTCTAAATGACTTGGAGATAAAGTCGGGGACGTTTTCATAGCAAATTAAGCAAAAAAAAAAAATAGTAAAATGTTAGTCTATAAAAATTACTTTTAAAGGAGAGAATTGCTAAGAATATAAAGCTAGCCTGTGATTGCCATTGTCAAGGGGACTCCAGAGTTCAGGGGCCCAGGCCAGTACTGGAGAGCTGAATGATTGGAGAACATGGTCTCTGAGAAGGGAGGACTTGCCTCCCAGTGCTGGCATATTGTGCTCCCTCCTGGCCAAGAGGGGTAACTACAATGAGTCCAGTTCCAACAGCAGTTCTCTACTAGCATTCTGGCCAGGTAAATAAAAGGGGGGGAAAGGGAGGGATTAAAGTAAAGCAAAAATATCAAACAGAGAAAACTAAGGAATAAGTGATGCATGCACAGGGGCTAGGCTGTGTACCAGCTATCATTTTTGGTTGACTGTGTATCTCTGTAAAGTTCCCTTTCTTCCCATTGTATCTTAACATCCACTGAGATTTTCCAGATTCTGTTTCTATTGCGCCCATTGCTGTAATACCTGGCTGCTGATACTATCTCCAGCTTGACTTCCACTAATTGGAATCATTATCAACTGGCAAAGTAGAAACACATGAAGAAATTATACTGAAAGTTTTACGGGACTGTAGAGAAGAAGATTTTTTCCCTGATCCAGCCTGAAACATCTGGATATTTGGAAACACTGGTAAAGGAACCTGAAGTGCAGTGGTTTGCAATTAGTCCAGAAAGTATAAAGTGAACAGTTTCATGACACAAGTATGTAGCTAAGTTCATGAAGGAGAATTCCATCAATGGCTATTGACCAAGATGGTCAGGGATGCAACCCCATGCCCTGGGGGTCCTTAAACCTCTGACTGCCAGAAGCTGGGACTGGACAACAGAGGATGGTTCACTTGATAAATTGACCTGTTCTGTTCATTCCCTCTGACACTGGCTGCTGTTGGACAGGATACTGAGCTAGATGGACCATTGGTCTGACCCATTCTTATGTTCAAAACACGCAACCACTGTGTTCAGTAAATAACTGCTAATAAGTATGAACTTTGTACAAATCTCTTTGTAGTTCACCATTCACATTTAGAGGCGAAGCCTTCTACATAAATATCTGACATGGGGATAATACTGGTCTATTTGTGTCATTTTCATCCCAGAGAGTAAAATGGATTTACAGTGCATTTTCTAACTGTACAGCTGCTGCCCATTCACAGCAAGGCACGTGAAGTCCACACAGTCCCAAACTGCTTGTTTGAACCATCTAATGACCCTGCTTTTCTCATTGTGCCCACCTGATAGAAACCGATCTCATGGGTTAGAAAGATGGTTTGCTCACACTGGTCCCGCAGGGTGTCAAGTCCTAGAATCCCGAAGGCCCTCCATCGGGAATCCAGCAGTGGCAGCACCAGGAATGAGCCTCTCCTCTCCCGTTCTGGCCGGTCATAGTTCCAGAAGTGGATATTTCCATGGAACTTAACTCTTGGAACATGGACTGGCTTCCCCTCTTCTGCTGCTGCAAAGCTGAGGGACAGGAATACCACGGGGAGGGCAAGAGGAGGTTTGTAGGAGAAAGGTAAGTAGACAGAGAAAGTCTTTAGAAAAGCTCTGAGGATTTCCAATACATCTGGGGGTAAAATAATCCAAACACAGGTGTTCAATGTAGAGAGGGAAACTTGAAAGCAGCAGTGCCCTGAAGACTCCCACAGGAAATGGTGGATAGCAATTAGACAGGAGGGTACAATGCCACATAGCACCAACAAGGCAAACAAACCCACAGTGCAGTTTTGGGCTCTTTATGCTAAGGCATCCTGGACTGGAGTAGGAAGGTGATGCTCCAGCCCTGTCAGGCACGGATAAAACAACACCTAGAATACTGGATCTACCTCGTGCATCCCAGAAAGATAATGACAATAATATTTAGCACTTACATGGCACTTTTCATCTTCAAAGTTCTGTAAAATATCAGCTAAAGAATGTAACTAAATAGAGACAAATGAAGGGTGGCGATTCAGAGGGGACTAATAGTGATGATAGTAATAGAGGGGATGATGTATAAGGAAGGAGATAAAGAGACAAATATGTAGAACTTACATAAGTGATAAGCAGGCATGATGATTGTTTCCTAGAGCTTAAAGAGTGTAAGGGAGTGGAAAGTGCTCTGTAGTGATAGAAAGGGGGTATACATAGCAGTAATGGAAGAAGTTTAAAAGAAACTGTAGGCTGAATATAATACAAAATCTTCTTTAAGGATAAGACTTCTTAGACTGTGGAACAGTCTCCCAAAGTAAAGGAGTGGGCACCTGATCCCTTAGGACATTTAAAACGCGGTTGTATAAAGCAGGGGTTCTCAACTTTTCTCTTTCTGAAGCCCCACCCAACATGCTATAAAAACTCCCTGGCCCAGCTGTGCCACAACAACTGTTTTTCTGCATATAAAAGCCAAGGCCGGCATTAGGGGGTAGCAAGCAGGGCAATTGCCTGGGGCCACATGCCAAGAGGGCACCGCAAAGCTTTGGCTTAAGCCCCGGGTGGTGTGGCTTGGGGCCCTGGGCTGCAGTCCCGTGCAGCGGGACTTTGGCTTTCTGCCCTGGCCCTAATGAGTTTAATGCCGGCCATTGCTTGGTGGATCCCCTGAAACCTGCTCACAGCCCCCCAGAGGGCTCTGGACCCTCTGGATGAGAACTACTGGTAAAAAGTACAAGCAGATTTATAAGGGATAAAATCCTGTGTTGGCCCCTGAGGGATTGTCTTTTCCATAGTCACTGTACTCTCTAAATTCCATGATTCAAGTGACTTAAGGAAAGGTAACAGCTCTGTGCAGGTTTCCTTACCTTACTCCTTTCATGTCCCTGTAAAGTGCCTGGTTTAGGATGTATGGGGCATCATCTGAGGTGCAAGCCACATACCGCAGGAGAACCTCTCCCCGCTCTGGTGAAAGCTGGTTCTGTTCCAAAAGGGCAATATACGCACTGATCTTCTTGTTATTCCCATGGGCTTCTGCATCCTAGCAACCAAATGTTTCACGTTACATCTGTGCATTAGCCACTGGCCATTACACTTATTTCATGTGCTTATAGCTTATCTCATTTATCACAGGATGCTATTCTAGGCCAATGACTTTATTTCTCTTACACCAGATGATTAATGATGACCATGCTGTCACTTGTCTAATGGGTTCTGGGCCAGTTCACTGTACCATCAACTCAAAAGCTGCATTTTGACGGGCAGGGAGGATGGATTTGTTTCCTGCTTCTGCTAAGCAGAGACCACTTTTTTCTGAAAATACAATCTGCCCCTAATGACCTATGCCTAAGCAAAAACCCCAATGAACTTCATCTCCGGGGCAGACTGTCTTGGACCAAAAATGCAAGCAAATACCAGAGTCCAGAGCCTTCCCACAAGGATACCCTGGCTCTAGCCTTGAGAAGTTAAATCTAGGAACAGCTAGCAAGAGTGCATCAGCTGCCATCACACTGCATAGGAAGAGAAGAGGGTCCATTATGTAGTAGGGGTCATCAGATAAGCCTTTAAAGATCAATATTAACACCTTAAATTGCACCTGGAAGCAAATGTGAAGCCATTCACATTATAAATTCTCCATATGCATCAAAAACTGAATGATGCGTATTTATTTTCAGAAACCATAAAACCAGGAACATGCATTTCTGGATTTTATTTTATTAAATTTTCCAAAACTTGAGGTGATTAGGTGATCATGACCGTGAGACACTGATGGCATCTGATAGATATAGCACCTGGCAAGAGCTTCTGCATCTCATCCCTGACCTACAACAGCCTCAGCTATTTAATGTCTGAGTCTCCGGAACAGCAAGTGATTACACTATCTTCAGATAGGCACACTGAGGGTAGGTGAAGCTTCCCACATCAAGTTACACCCACCTGGACTGGTGGTGAATGTAGCCCTTTAGCTGAAGACAGTGTCAGCCATAATCCACACTAGACAGTCTGTGTCACTCACGCAGCTGGTAGTGATGCATACCTGGGAAAGTGCCTTAAAGACTGCCTTGTACACTGGATCCATGCTTGCCCCACTGGTCTCAGCTGCATGCTGGATATTGTGCAGCCACTTCCTCCTAGCAGAACTTCGCAGGCGTTCCATGTGGGTTCGCACCACGCTCATGGTCAGAAACTCCACCACCGTATCAAGAACTTCCTCTTCGTTACCAGTAAGCTCAGAAACAACCAATTCCAGATAGGTTTGAAATTCCTTTGGAGACAACTTCACCACACCACCGGGGTGTGGGTGGGAGCAGCGAAAGTGCTTCTTTGCTAAGGGATGAAACACAAATACGGACACAGGCACACCTGTCTGTTTTGCTCTCCCTCAGTGTTCCCCGCCCATCATTTGAAAGAGTCACTCTTTCCACTCACTTCCTCCTCCCCAAAATCAAAATGTAGGTGTTATGGCAGCCATAAAGGCAGGATGCACTCCCTCTTCCAGATCACAGTGGTCTCAGACACTGAGAAAATCACCTGGACAGTGCTCCCAAATCTCCCCTATGCACACCTCCACAAAGCAGCCAAGCTACACATGTCGGGGAAATCTAGAGGTTGCTCCTGTTTATCCCAGAATCACATTCACCTCAACCACATAGCCAAACTGCAGGGACTTAGGATGACCTGCTGCAGCCAGGGGCATGTAGATGTCCCTATTAGTGCTGCATGCTCCAGAAGCAGCCACAAGTTCTACAGAAGAACTACTGGCCACTCCCATTAACACCCTGAAGACGAAAGCCTACTGATGACCTCACAGTTCAACCTTGTCCCCAAGGATTTCCATTACGTACAGCACTTGGATTCACCATGGGGTTTTTAAGACCTTCCAAAGCAGCTATAATCTTACTAACTCTGCTTTGGTTGTCTGGGCTGAATTACTGAAATAACATTTGTATTGTGTTAAATCTCATATTGAGGATGAAACAAAATTAAAACTCCATTTATCGTACATAGACAACTGGATGATGCTCTGGAATAGTAGAATTTCACCAGGAGATGCAGACAGGGAAAACAGGAAGAAAAGCACTGTTTTACATGGCTCTTCTCTGAAGATCACATGCTCTGTACTTCTGTTCTTTCGGGTTTCAGGGTTGAATTGATCTACAGTGATTTATTAGTTTCAAAAATTACTAAGGGCTCAGTCATGACCTGCTGAATATTTCCTCCCCGAGTAGTCAAGGGGCTACACGCCTCACCCCTCTGTGCCAGGCTGCTATTTCCCACCCTGCACATTTGAGCAGAGGGTAAGCGGGCAGGGAGGGAATGGGTGGAACCTTGCCACATCCCCACTTCCAAATGCACCAGCCAGTGCAGCCAAACTGACCGAGGGGAGGAGTAAGCTGTTCTAGCACAAGGACTGACACAATTTACTTCCCCCCTGGAGAAAGGGGGACGCATGGCTCAAACTGAGACGCTCCTGGGGTGGCGTAGCTATGCATGCCCCTTACTCATGCTGGATTGCAATAAGCCCGTCTACCCCTATGTGATTAACCCCAAGAGGGTTGACATACATGGGACACTGAAGAAGTCTCCTTCAAAAATAACCTCTGGAGTGCCTAGCCAGTGTTGCAGCAGAGAAGAGAGTTGATGTGATATAATTGGATTTCAGTCAAGCATTTGATACTGTCTCATGAAATCTTATTCCCAGAGTTTATTCAGATTGGCTTACCTATGAACATTGTCACAGGAGAGAAAACTGTCTGTTGGGCAGTAACAAAGGGCAATGATAAATGACAATGCATCAAGCTGTAGGGAGGTGAACTTGAAGATTATGATGAATGATGATGAACATTGTGGTAGCACATAGGGCCCCAATCATGTGCTAGATGCTGTACAAACAAACAAATGGACCTGCCCCAAAGAGCTTTCAATCTAAATAATGTACAGCACATTAATGACATTCACAGAGGAGACTAAACTGGAAGGTGCTGCAAACACTAATGAGGACAGCGAAATAATACAAAAGGACCTAGACAGATTCAAAACAATAGGAAAATAAGAATGTTAGACTCAACTTGGAAAAATAAATGCCAATACATCAGAGGGGGAAATAATCCAAAAGATAACTATGCAGCAGGAGGGAGACACCTGTAAAGCACAATGGCTTCAAGAGATCTGGCAATGAGAGTGGACAGTAAATTACTCTTCCTCTCTGGCTCTGGTACAGCTATACCTGGAGTACTGCACTGAATTCTGGGCACCTCATTACCAGAAAGATACCAACTGGAAGGTGTTGATAGAAGAGCACCAAAATGATTGGAGTATGGTGGGAGTGACGTAGAAAGGAAAAATTCTAAGAGCTAAACATGCATAGTTTGGCTAAGAGATGACTACAGGGGAAGAGGGTAACAGTCTGGAAATATGTGGGGGAAGGAGAGGAAGTGTAAGAGAACACAAGAGAATAAAACAATAATGGGATGAAACTAATCACAGGAAAAATCAGTCTGACTTTCATGAAACGAACCATAACAAAGATGTCTATCAGGCTGGAATAGTCTTCCAAGGAAGTAGCTGAAGAGCTTTCACTTGGAATATTTAAAGGCAGACTGGACAGAGCACTAGAAAATGTACTGTAGGGAGCAATCTTGCACTGGACCCAGGACCTAGCAACTCAAGGGGGCCCATATTTGCTTTTATAATATGTGTTGTGTGGAAGCCCCCCAAAATATTCCTGCTTAAGGCCCACAGTGGGCTAGCACCAGTTCTTCTGATTTCTATGATTCTACAGACACGTGCCGAGACCTAGAGAGGGTACAGACTTTTAAAGAACAGGCTATAAACCCTACACCACATAACTAGGATTAATACTGGGCCAATTCTGAAAATGTGAGCCTCTCCTATTGTTTTCTATTCAGCTGAGTCCTGGACTTATCTATGCAGGAGTTCTTCTCAACTACCCAGCCTTCCTCATTGATTAAATAGGTTTCAGAGTAACAGCCGTGTTAGTCTGTATTCGCAAAAAGAAAAGGAGTAGTTGTGGCACCTTAGAGACTAACCAATTTATTTGAGCATAAGCTTTCGTGAGCTACTGTAGCTCACGAAAGCTTATGCTAAAATAAATTGGTTAGTCTCTAAGGTGCCACAAGTACTCCTTTTTATTGATTAAATAGTTCCTTATGCACTCCAGTTACCTCCCATAATGCTATATTTGCACACAAGAGGGTGCTCTTGTACAGTCGTTTGAATTTTCAGGCTAGGCTTTCTTCTTTCTGAAACACGGTATT
This sequence comes from Caretta caretta, assembly GCF_965140235.1. Taxonomy (NCBI): domain Eukaryota; kingdom Metazoa; phylum Chordata; order Testudines; family Cheloniidae; genus Caretta; species Caretta caretta. Next base: position 2,744,978 of record NC_134222.1, on the reverse strand, counting down.
CATCTGCTGCCCCCACTACAAGTGCAAATGCTCTTATTCTGATCATCTGTCCTGCACCCTCATCTGAAATTTTGCAGTCCCCAGACAAGTAAACCGAGAGAGAGCTGTTTGTCAGTAGGCTTCAGTGCCTCAGTTAACGGATAATCAATTAAGTATGTGTGCAAGTGTGAAGTTTGCTGCTAGGAGAGTAGTATTTCGTGATCAATACATGTAATGGTTTGTAAAGAACGGCATAATGGAAAATGCTCTGACAAATTATATGCCAGAGCAGGAAGGAAGCCGCTCTGATTGCCTCTCACAGCATCCAAGAGCCTAAGACCCTGATATTTATGGGAGCTAAGAGTCTGCTCCCTTGGAAGTCAATGAGAATTTTATCATTGATTTCACTGGAAGCACAGGTAAGCCCTACATGGCTCTGGACCATTTAGAAATGTTTGCCAGTGACTTATTGTCCCTTGGAGCTGCAAAAATGTGCACAATTCTTTTCAAGGAATGTTTAGGTTTTGTGACAAAATGAATAATGTTTGTGTTTGGGATACTTCCCCCCTTTTGCTCCCTTCCTTCTTGCCTCCCTGGCTCTTTTTTTAAAAAAGGTGGAAGGCATAAAGAAATACCCAACAAGCCAAACAATGTTTGCTTTGGGGGTTTTTTTTGTGAAAACCCAAAGAATTTCTGTCAAAATAATGTCTCAGAAAAAGCCATTTTTCATCATAAAATTATTAGAGTAAAAATGTTTCAACCAGCTGTATGTGCAAGTGGTCATCATGTGGCTTGGGAGTGGGCATCCTAACGTCTCCTGCACAGGTGTGTGATACACACGTACTGTAGTACCACCAGGCCTAGTTCATTCCCCTAGAACTAGAGCTACTGGCCACATCTTTTTCAATGGTGCTTTTATGGCTAGGGTCTGCCTGCACTAACATCACACTCTCCTCAGTCTATGCGAACAGAGGAGCAACCCCCTAAGCCATGCACCGGACTAACCCCTGCTCCTGTGTATGTACACACAGGAGATGTGCCACGCTGGGTCCATGCAGGAGAAGAACTTCCCATAGAGCTGTACTATTCTTTCAGCCACTCTGACAGTTGTTTGGGAACTGTCACTAGAGTCTGGCTGTGTGTGACATGCTTTTGGCTGATGTGCAGCCAGCGGGATGCAGTGGAGGTATAATGCCAGAATATAGACTAACTGGCAAGGGAGGGACGGTACCATTGGTGGAGAGTTTCTCATTTGCAGAGAAAAAACTGGTTCAGCTTCTGAAAGAGTGAATCTGCTGTAGAACTGATGGCTTTGCTGGGAATTGCATGACCCTGTACGATTGCACCCTTGTTAGCAGGGATACAATTCAACGAACTGTAAGAGACAGGGACAGTAAGTTAAATCCGCCTGTTCCCGTGAATCCTAAAGACCACATCACTGCTGCTGGCCCCTCCACTTCATGGTGACACTAGGATTTCTAAGGCCCATGACATTGTTAAGGTGAGTTACACTTCTCTATCAAGATGAGAATTGACTCTCTAAAGACAGATGTCTCAGGGTATGTCTGCACTGCAGTCCAAGGTGTGAAAGTTAGACATACCCGTGCTAGCATAGTTAAAAAGAGCAGTGTTGATGAGATGCATGGACTTCAGAGCATCTGTAGAAGCACATTGGGAACCCTGGTTATGTATTCACTTTGTTAGCCCATGCTTAAGTCCTGCTGCTGCATCTATGCTGCTATTTTGAGCCGTGCGTGCGTGGGTAAAGCTAGCACAGGTATGTCTATCCGTGCTTCAGTCACACCTCGGACTGCAGTGTAGACACACCCTCAGACCTTGGGCTTTCCTCCATGCTGAATGCAACTCAGATCTGGAGCTGGTCTTCAAGGGCACTGCCCTCTTGTACCAGGATATCTATGAAAGTTTAGCCAGAGGCAGCTGGGGATAGTTTTATATTGCTTCTATGTTGTGTCCCTTTTCCTTCCATCCTTTGTCTGTTTATTTGTCACTCAGAGTGTAAACTCCTCAAAGGAGGGACTGCACCTCCCTGTATTTCTATACAGCACCCTACCAGAGTTTGGGCACTCACTGCATTATAAACAACAATAATTTATATCCCAGCAGGTAAGAGACTGCTGGGATGGAGTGCGTGCTCCAGGGCAGGGCCACTTCCCCGTGGCGGTGTTAAATTGACTGCAATATGCTGACCTACAACATATGTCCTTAGAACCACAGAGATGGCATTCTGTCAACTCTGTGTTATATGGCCCCAGGACAGGGATGCAATTGACTGAGGCATGACAGTGCTTCCCACAGCTAGCCTGACATGAGATGTGGGATGAGGGGATTTGGGAAGGTTGTCAAAATATGCCATACTTAATCATTCTTGTCAGCAATAAGTAGCCTGGACAAATGTCACGTGCAACCTTTCAGGAGGAAGCATTGGGAAGGGTGGCTGTCCATGGTGGCAGACTAGTCTATGGTGTACCCAAAAAGTTTCAGTGAGTACACAACCCGCCCCCCCTTAATATGGTGCTTGGCAGTACTATGGCTTGGTAGCATATCTACTGAGCTGCCAGATGGATTCTGAGGGCCTGCTGCACGTTTGTCTGATCCAGCCTGTTTTCCAGAGGACCAACTTTGTAAAGTTAGTCAGCTAAATGAGCTGATATTAGCTGCTAAAAGCCCCACACAAACCACAACTCCAAATCTCTATTTCTATCACGAGAGCTGAACTCCCTGTGTGGATTCTGAAAGGCCATTTGAGGCCTGCAGGGAGCACTGACAGTACCATTCCAGAGGCTGGTTGAGGATCACCCATTCAGTATAGCTGTGCACCACAGAAGGCAAGTCAGACCACAAATGTCAAACGCTCGCCCACAGGACTGCTCTATGGCTACAGTTTTCAAGTCCAAATCATAGTTACTTACTGCTCATTATAACAGATATCCTTTTTCTGCATTTCATTACCCTGTGAAAGCAGCAAGCTGCCACTTTGACACCTGCATGAAAGGACCCCAAACTCTCAGGCCATGGATAATTGAAAAGAAAGGACACTTCCTGCCCATCTATAGCCACAAACCTTCATTTCCATTTCATTTACAGTTCCTTATGTTTACAGTGGCATATGCAAAAATAGTCCTTGCCCCGACTTCATTAGCGCCATCTTTGAATGGCTAGTGACTCAGCATGTTACATAGCGTTTTTCTCTCACTGTATACCTCCAAACTGGTGTTTTCTTACCCTTTTTCAGAGCCTCTTTTTCCATTCCTTCCTTAAATGTGCTTAGAACAGCATCCACCTCTTTCAGGTCAAGGTACCCAGAGCATTCGTTGTCCCACTTCTCAAAGAGTGCCTCCAGGAGCAGTTTCCTTCGGGCCAAGAGAGCCTCACGGTGAACCTAGGACAGGGAAGAAGCAACAGAGACAGGAAAGCTGTAAGGAAAAGCTGGCTTTTGACAATGCTCAGTGTCCACACCCACCAGTAGGGGAATTGCAATGTCTGGTTCATCATTTGGACATTTGTCCATTCATGATGGTCACAAAAAGCCTGTCATCCAGGCAATCACTGTAAAAATACCATTAAGATCTGAACTAGATGGCAGTCACAAAAGCAGGAAGATATTGGAAAAGATTATACAGAAGTGACAGCTCAGTTTTAGCAGGCAGAATGAGCTTTAGCTTCTCAAAGGGATTGACTCCCAAAGTACATACCAGGAGCCAATGTAAGATCAACCCCGCCAGGGGGCAGTTTCACACCCCAGATATGTCTTTCCAGCCACAGCTGAGTGGCTCCTTCTAAATGACACCCACAGTATTTTGCAGTGTTTGCTCTTTCTGTTTGAGTTTGCAAACCGTTGATTCTGGTAGCGCCTTTCACTGTGCGGGGCCCCATGGGGCTGCATGTGCTACTTGCCACTTAGAACCAGTTTTTGCGCAGCACCAGATGCTAAATGGCTGGAAATGGAATTCATTGAACAGCAAAGAATGTTGTGTTCAGCATGAAGATGGCAGAGCTGTCAGATCCAATATCTCACCCAAATTAGGTCAGCAGCACAGAGGGAAATGAGAAAGAAGTCTGAGGAAACTGCAGCGAAAGAGGTAGACATGATGAGAAATGTATCAGCACTTTGCAAAGATACTGGGCAGAGTGGGCTTGTGTTTGAGTGAATATATTTATTCAACAGCTGACAAGGTTACTGAACTCCCAGTGAGTGTAACAAACACACCAGTGCACATGCTGACTATACACACCCTCCCACACATGCACACACATGAACATTGGCAAATGCAGTAGTTTAGAACTGCAGGTTTCTTGCTTGCATGGGTTACTCTCTGGAGGTGAGACAACAGAACTGAACATCTTAAGCGATTTTACAGCTGGCTGCCCACCTGGTGTCTTACAGAGTCAGGCTGTGTGACAGGCAGGCAACCTGTGGCAGAATTAGCCCAGCATTATTCTCAGGGCTAATGTGGGGAAAGCTCATGTGAAAATAGAGGGCGAAAAAAACACAACATAAGAAAGCGAGGGTGTGGGTGGTTAGCTCCACTCCGCTAGCCATTTGTTTGTTTACACATAACATCAGCAAAGCCCATCAGCATTTACTTTTTCCAACTGTTTGATTTTTTCCTCTTCAGTCTGTCCATATCCTTCTTTCACAAATGCAACAAGTTTCTTCACGGTTGGCAGAGAGCTGTCTTCACCAACAAAGGTCTCCATGAGCTGTACGAACTGGGGTAGGTTGAGGCAGCTCTTGTCAAAGGCACCCATGGCAATGGAGGCACTATGGGTCTGAATATCTGCCACGAGCAAACGCAAGTCTAGAGGGGAGAAAATACATCACCCAGCAGGAAGCCAAATGCTGATCCAAAGCTGTGCATGTGACAGGTGTCAAACATGGGCTGAATATGGACTGAGTGAACACTGAGTAAGGGCCCCAGGCCTTGGCCATACATTTGCTTGAGGAAAAATACCAGTAATATTTCTTCACAGTTGTACTGCAGTCTAATGTGAGAGGTGTCATGTAATGAGGTCGGGTTACACAATACAGACTTAGCTGAAGTCACTGTTATACAACAAAGGGTGTGCTCCTGACACGCAGTCCAAATATCCCTTGTGGTCTTGGAGACCAAAGGCTCACAATAAGTGACAACGGCTCCTTAGACAATGGGCAAGATCTCCCTCGAGCCCACAACTGTGAGGTTCTGCAGGTGTGGAATGGGCACCACCCTCCACACTGCTACCTCGCAGCCATGGTAGGGCCACATGCATTACCACACAGACCCCGTGGAGATAAAAACCACAGGATGTACCACCTTGGAAGGCTGGACTGCCAGCTTCCCTTCACAAGGTGCCCTATTTAAGCCCAGGAGGAGGCCCATGAAGTGAACCAGCCTCCCCTGCCAGCTATCACAACAAACCTGCCTTTGTGGCTGCTCTCAGACTCCCGACCTCGGCTTGGAACTCAGCTTCCGCCTTTAACTCCAACCCTGGCTTCAGCACTAGGATTCCGACACCAGCTTTGAACCCTCACTTTGGTACTAGGACTCTGACTCCAGCTACAGACCCTGGCTTTGCTCCTTAAACCTTAGCTCTGTTCATACCCCCAGGCATCAGTACTAGGACTGATCCCAAACTTCAACCATTCTTAGATTCTGACCCTGGTTCTGATCTCTGACTGAGGCCCCTGGACTCTGGCACTAACCCTGACCACTAGGCCTGGCTGTCGAAGCCCCAGTCATGAAGTTTCACAGCAGTGCCATGATTTCCATAGACACTGCCTATCACATGAGGGCCAAGGTTAACATACAGCACTGCGATCAATTACCTGCAAATCTGGAATTTTCATTGTTCCAGTCTTCCTGAATTTTCTCACCATAGCTACTATACCTGAAACTTAGGTCAGAAGCCAGAAGGTCACCTGACAGAAAGACAACCCATGTTATGTAGAGATAAAACATTACATTCATAGCAAAATACAGTCTCTAGAAAGAAAAGTAAAAAGTGCTGAGAACTGCTGTCACCTGACCATGGTATTCCATCAATCAATTGGGCTGCCTTTTCAAATGCCTCTCTAGCTTGTGCCTGGGAAGCTTCTCTTGGTGGATGAGATGGACCTGAAATTTTAAAAAAGAACCATCTATGAACTGGAGGTGGTTGAAGCCCAAACTCCATGCAGTCCTACAGGCCGAAATCCATCCGCATAAGCACAACACATCTGAGTCACTGGAGCTACCCTTACTATATATACTTATTTATTTTCAATGTATGAAATTGCCCCTTTAACAAATTCCCTGGGTATGTGTCACATTTCTTAAACCCAGCTCCAAACATCCATTTTAACAACAGCAGCAAACACTCTTCCACTAAGCAGAATATCTGGACCTCCTGGTCCCACCCCGCCTAGGGGCAAAGACCTGGAGAACAGACTCATACCTCTGCCAAATCAAAAGGGGAGTCAACTCCCATGGGGAAGGGAATATGTGCATTGTACACTCAGTGCATTGTATGAATAATAAATACACAAGCTCCACCTGAGATAAGGAATTTGTCACCCAATTTTAAATGGGACACAACACAGACCCAGCCCCTGTAGTGCCTGAAGTGGTGGAGCACAAGAGGATTGACGAATGGAGCACCAGAGGGGAAGTCTGTCCCAGTATTTGTATTCAACAAAGTGTTTAGCATGGTTTAGTGGGAGCCCTGGAATTCCCCTGTTGCAGCTTTCCTATAATAAGGGCCCTGAATTGAAACTGAAAAGTACAATATCCCTTTTAGAAATGTGACAAGAGATTAAAATAAGCACATTTTGCTATCCAATGCCATAATCTATCTCCTTAAGGCTCTTTGTTTCATTTTCCTAATAATTATTAAAACACATTTCTATATTTAATGTTACCAGATTCCCCTCTGTCATGATATTCCAGAGGAAAAGGAAACATTAAGATTCTGTCTATTAGAAAGGCAGTGTTGCTTGAAAAAGCACCATGTTGCTTTCAGATGGCTGTTTAGTGTCTGGAATACATATCACAGATCGAGCAAGTGCCTGATATTGTCTGAGTGGAACATACTGTAAAATCTTGATCGGAAACATCATGCTGAGAAAGTATAAAAACGTAAGTCATAAACTTGCACCAGTTTAACTTAATGTGTTTTTTAAACCAGTGCAGGTTTTTATATAGATGCTCTTATTTGGTTTAAAAGTGTCTATTTCAACTGAACTTAATCCAGTTTTTCTAAATCAAAATAAACTAGTCCCAATATGAAATGAGAGTGGCTATTCATATACTTACACAGGTTTTAAATCAGTTTAAAATCACACCTATAGTTAAACCGGTGCAATTTTGTGTGTACCCAAAGCCTAAGATCCAATGTCACATCAGAAAGTATGCTTTACCTGTACTCTGGTCTTGCAAAAGTGTTGGCTCATGTGGAAGCCTTGGTGTGGAGTCCTCAGCCTGCATGTTGGTCTCTGTGCTTGCTTGTAATTCTGATTGACTGCCATGTCCCTCAGAACCACTCTCTTTTTCTTCAGGGAGTTCTTTCCCAAGATCTGCAGTTCCCTCTTTATACTCTGGTATTAGAGCAGTGATTTTCTCCTCTGATTCAGCTCCCTCTTCTGAGATTATGCTTTCTGCTTCAGGCATTAGTGTTGGAACTGCCCCATTCAGCTCTGCAATCAAATCATGTTCTTCTTGACAGACTTGTGCTTCTGAACCAAGTTCCTTCTCCAAGGTTATATTCCCTTCTTCAGAGTTTGGGGCTAGAATGAGTTCACTCGGCTCTGTAGCCACATTGTGATCTTTCTGGCTGACACGTTCTTCAGAACCATGTTCTTTATATATGTTTACGTTCTCTTGCTCGGGAGCTGCTACTGGAATGGGTTCATTCTGGCTCTCTGCATCTGCAGTATCAGTCTGATTCTCTATGTCCATGTCCTCACTGGAAGTAGTTTCCTTATTAAGGGCTGTAGATCCCTTTCTACTGTCAGATTTGGAGGCTTCTTGGCTCACGTTAGCATCACTTGCTTCCGTTTCCAGGAGGGTGTTTGGTGCTTCAGGGTGTGGTGATGGGTCAGTTTCTTCCATCTCTGTAGTTACATAGAGTCCTTTCTGGCTGACCTGTCCTTCAGGACCAGGTTTCTCCTCTGAGACTGGATTCTCTTCTCCAGGGGTTGATGCTGAAACAGTTTCATACAACTCAGCAGTGAAACCTTCTCCCTCTTGATTCACCTGAACTTCAGAACCAGGTTCTGTAGGTGAGACTGTATACTCTTCTCCGAGGGCAATTACTGGAACAATCTCAATAAGCTCGCCAATTAAACCAGGTTCCTCCTTACTGATCTCGTCTGTTCCAGATTCACTCATGGCCTTTTGTTCAAGAGCAACCTCTTGGTCTTGCTCTGCCTCTGGCTCTCCTGGTTCATCTATCAAAATGCAAGTTTCATATGCAGCTTGACCATTAGCAGCTAGCATTTTAGAGGATAGAGTCCTTCCCTCAGAAACTTCTGTTTGAGACCATGCAAATATTTGGCTGGATTCCTCAGAAGCTATCTGTCCATCATCAAAGTCTCCCCAGAACTCAGTAAGCTCTATTTCTTGCAATTCAATTATTGGCCCTAATATAGAAAAGCAGTTGTTTAGTTGATAGTTTGCATTGTTTTTATGATTGCTAACTGGAGGTGAAGTAGAATGCAAAAGAGTGAGAAAATGGAGAAAAGTACTTCCTAGTGAACACAGAATTTCCTGAAAGTACTACCAGTGCATACAGACTCAGAAACCCAAACCTTAGCTTTGGAGATGGAGCTTTTGCAAATTGGGCAGTTTTTTTACTTCTAGAAGAATTCTTTTTGTTATCAAGATATGCACTGTGCCACATGCCATACTGCCATGTTTCTGTTTTTCCATATTAAAAGGGAAGCAATGATTTATATGTTAAAATTTCCACTGTTTCTGATCTAAGCAAGATACTCTCAAGTAGTTTATGCCTAATATCTAAAAATCATTGTAATTTTATGTAGAATATCCTCTATATTCTCTCTGTTCCTTTTAGCCTTCTATTCTTACAGAGAAATTTCAGTTTAGAAGTAGTGCTAACATTTATCTAATACTTCCCAGATTAAATTACTTCGGGGACAATTACTTTGGGGAAAATAATCTTATTTGCAATAACTGCTTATAATAATAATAATAATAAATAATAATAAATAATAATAATAAATAATAAAAAGTACTCTATTCTACAGCAATGTTTCAATACATAACTTTACCAGTTTGTACACTGAAGTGTTTCTGACCACTGCGTTTATATATTTTGCAAAAAAAGTTTGTCTAAATGTTGAAAGTTTTAGGCCAGCTCTAATTGTGATATAAATGTTGCAGTGTTGGTCTACGAGATTTTTAGGTTTCATCTGTTGCTGACAATACTTATAAAAATGTATCATAACTGGAAAACTTCATATGAAGTTTTAAATATGAATTTTTAAATATGTTCCAACTACCTATTGTACTTACATTGTCTTGGATTACAGAATCCCCTCTTAGCAATCACTGGGCTGCTGTCATAGAAGTCTTCAAGTAAGGCCAGTGTCCTCTGCCTGTCCAAGAGGCCAGCCTAGACATAACAGCTACAGTCAATGGTTCAAGATAGTTTCTTTAGTTCTGGTTTTTCACATCAAAACTTACCAGCGAAGCATCTTGTGTGATCTGTAAAACCTGAGTGCTATCTCTATGTGAAATGTAGTCCTTGGCAGTGGACCAAGTCAATTTTATTGTGCTAGAGCCAGGATTTCATCCACAGGGCTTAAGTGGGACTTACAGGTGGTATGTTTTCTTATATGCACATGCTATCAGATATTCATATTCCCCATAAAACAGAGCTGGCTAATTGTATGACCAATAATAGCATGTGTTCTATATGTGAAGATGAAAGTAATTCCATCTCATGCTTCAAGGTCATGATTGCCTGGAGGGAGGTCACAGAGGAATTTTCTCCTCTAGATACAGCATTGTGCAACTGTAGTGGCTACATGCATTATGCGTGGTTTGGTTTTGCCTCCTCCATCACCTCCTTTAAACCATCAGGTATTGGCACTACCAGAGAAAAGAGCTACACCAAGGGTATGAGCTGGTGTGGCAAGCCCCTACATTCCTTTTCGAAGGCATACATGTTCTTGATAATGATAATAGATATAAGCAGTTCTGATGCTCTAGCAAGCAGAAGAGCAGTTTTCTGGTGGGTTTCTGGCAGAGTGACTAGCATTCATATCACCCCACAGTGGTTCTGTGTACATGTGCATATTTTTTAAGCTTGTAAGAAAGGCTGCTCCTACTCTTAAGAACTGCTGCTTGTCTTGAACAGGCTTGGGTCTCTCACTCTGGCCTTGCAGAGACACATCCTGGAAGTAATGATTGACCTCTGAGAGCCAGGGAGAAGCAGGCCTCAGTGCTCTGTGACATGCAGGGTAGCATTAACATCCTTACTGCTCAGAGACAGGGGAAGGGGATAGCAAAGGCAGGAAAAAGATGAGGAAATTGTGATTTTAAAAAAGTAAAGCAACCCCAAAGGGTTGGAGCTCTTCCATTTTAATAATGAGTTAATGTTGTCATTATTTAAGGGTTCTCACCTTCATAATCTCCTTCCCATTAGTGTAATATAGTATTTGATCAGATCATAAATTACTTAAATCTGTTATTTGTGACAACCAGTTTCACATTTGAATTATAGATTTCCTTCCAAGGTTTTGCTCCCAGAGTAAAAATTGCCAAGTGTAAAATTCACCAAGATGTTAATTCTGTGTCAACCTTTCCATGCCTTTAAACTGAAGAAATAAACAACGGTTGCTATTGTATTCTGGAAGCAAGCCCAAGATGGGTGATGAGTGGCCTCAGTGTTCGTAATCTAAAAGCAAAAGTGGTGGGAGGGAATGAGAGGACTCAGAAATGAGCGGGAGCTGTCCATACTGGACTAGAGTCTGTAGCTCCCAAAAGGGTCTGAAACTCAAAAAGAGCTGGACAATTGAAGATGCAGAAGAAAAAGGCTCCAAGGAAAAGGAAGTAATGCTGATAATGTAGGAACCAAGTAAATCATATTCTGTATTACTGTAACACCTTCCATCCTGATGGATCCAAAGCACTTCACAAACTCTAAGCATACAGCAGCACTGGGTGGAGGGCACCACACTGTGCAACGGTGGGGAGGGAGAGGTAAAATTGCGCCAAGGAGACCTCAGCAAACTCCATCTATCAGCAAGAGTGACAAAAGTTCTTTAATAGCCATAAAGAGCAGACAGAACCTGGTTTTTTATTTCTCAGCCTCCTGTAACTCAGTTTCTGCTGGTCAGAAGCGCTGGGACTTCCAGCTGTATTTCAGCTGCATCCTATCTCTTAAACTTATTATATTAACAGTTTGTTTCCAAATCCCTTCCTCCTCTTGATGGTAGAGTGCCGTCACCTTGTTCCCCAAGAATATATCATGCTGTTTATGTAGTTTGCTTTTATATTCAATATCCCAGATCTAATTCTGCACCTCCTTAACATCAATCCAAACACAAAACTGTCAGCGCCTGTTTTTGAAGATATTACCGCATCACTGGTGGAATGTTTGGCTACTCAGCTGAGTATTCCCATTACACGCCCTTCTTTTCACTTTCAGTTATTTCAGCTGTTGCCCATCACAATCACTTGAAAGTTTCTCTGACAGTGGTCAGCACTAATGCAAACTTTCATTTACATAAGAACATAACATTTTCTCCAAAAAGTAATTACAATTAATGAAGTAATTTGTTTTAGAGAAAATGAAGATGATGTTCGTGGTTACAGATGCTTTTTGCCAAGTAATTAAACTACATTTTGGGGACAAATAAAATATGTTGACAACAGTCTGGTCTAACTGAGAATAAATGCTTTTTGATGCTATGAAAAACAGTAGAGGCACAAAATATTTAAGTGTGGAAAGAAATTACTGGAGATGGACTGGGGATGGATTTCCATCTTGCTTTAAATTTGATGTAAACTCCTGGATTTGTATGGCTTTATCAGACCACCCTCAGGCTCAGGGCTATCATGGGACAAGGATCCCTTACAATTCCATTTGCGGGTTTTCAGTTGTATAAGGTTGGGGGAAAGGATGGGGATACTAGGAAAATCATGTCAATGCTACTCACAACCCAGATATAATAGCATTATAATGGGGTCTTCAATTTCCTTGCAATAGTATACTCTGTGAAAAATATGTCTTATCAGTCTGGTGTATGAATTTGGGGTGATGACAGATTCCAGCCTGGTATCCTGGAACACTGAGTCCTTTACTGATCTGCAGAGAAGGTTCACAAAAAGAAAAGGAGGACTTGTGGCACCTTAGAGACTAACAAATTTATCTGAGCATAAGCTTTCGTGAGCTACAGCTGTCCTCATACTGCCTCACAAAATATTCTTTCACCTGGCATAGTGGGACTACCCCTAGCAGGGAGAAGAATTAGTTCAGACTTCCTGGCTCATTCGGCCCTCGGCCTCTCTGCTGGGATTGGCAACAAAGGGGCCAATTAGGGCCAACCACAGTGGTGTTTTCTTGTGGGAACTGGACTGAGACACCCTAATTCATTTCACCCAGCCACCACATGGTGACAACCCTGAGTCACTTCCAGCAAAGGCTCTATAACTCATTGCCAAATCCCCAAGCTGTACATGCCAGCATCTTCTGATCAGTGAAAGATCAGCAGTTACGTTCTGATTATTCTGCACTGTGTGTAGGAGATGTGTATACCATGACAACAAAATATCCTTGATGCTGCCCAGGACAGCATTGCCAGGATGACTAAGGGTAAGGAAATCTTTGTTCTTTTTCTGTCTGGAGAGGAATCAGATAACTTCTCAGGTGTGCAGTATTTTGAAAAGTAATCTGTTAGTGTAATCAGTTACTTTTGAAGATCCTGGGCAGAAAATGCACAGCAAATTCATGCAGGTACAGTTCCAATGTCAAATGGAACTGTGCTAAACACACCTAGGCACAGTGAGGCCATGAACTTTAAATCCAAAGTGTCTTTTCCTTTATGGGGATTAGAGCAGAGTTTTAGTTCTATTCTGACATTGTTTTGCGGTCTGGTTAAGTAGCTAGTCTAGCTATTCCAGGGGGTTCTGGCTGAGCTGACATCCTCACAGATGTACATTTTTAAAATCATAATAATGATTGTGTGGATTCCTTGTAATCAGACTATAGCTTAAATGCTTCTCTCTCCATTTTGTATCCCTTTATGGCCCTAATTATAAATAACTGAGACAGAGAACACCACTCACCCCTACAAAATGGGAATAATTACCTGCCACCAAACAAATGCAAATTAGAAAATGGAAAGAACTAGCTGGCTGTGCTTCACAAAATGACTACCACAGGTGATAGATCACACTCAAAAAGTCAGGGGTCTTCATGGATTAGTTTACTCTCTGATCTCCCCTGTGGGTACAGTATAGCGCAGGCTGATTATAGCCCTGGGAGAGCAACCATGTCAGATCCAAGAGAAGTGCAGTAACAATGCTGTTTGTAAACTAAATGTGGTGATCAAATCTGCCTAAGCTGATATCAAGAGCAGCCATGTTTTTACTGTGATTATTTTTCTCCACCCAAAGACTGGTGTTCATGCGGGTAGGTGTTCTCTCTTCTCATTTGATTCTAGCATTAATTATTCTTTTCTGAGATGGCATTGTTATCAGAGGCAGAGAGATGGTGATTACTAAACTACAAAGTAAAATGTGTGATATCATCCCTTCTCACACATCCCTGTGCTTTTATGTGCAGTATTCCGTCACACTCACCCAGCAGAGAATGAGAAGAGAGGGGACTCCTTCAAAATGCAGAGAAATAGACTGTCTGTGTTCTCCTCTGTCTACCTTTTTGATCTTCCTGATGGGGATTAGGAATTTAAATATCTTCTGGTTGAGATGGAGACACATCACTTTTCCCACCCCTGAGCTGAGATAACAGTTTGCCTCATGTTCTCTAAAACAATGTAGTTGTAGCCATGTCAGTCCCAGGATATTAGAGAGATATGGTGGGGGAGGTCATATCTTTCAACAGAAGTTGGTCCAATAAAAGATATTACCTCCCCCACCTTGTCTCTTTAATTCTCTAAAACACATTGTTGCTGCTAAAAATGTGCTCTGTAATTCTATTCTTTTAGAGATAATGAATCATAGAATCATAGAATATCAGGGTTGGAAGGGACCTCAGGAGGTCATCTAGTCCAACCCCCTGCTCAAAGCAGGACCAATCCCCAATTAAATCATCCCAGCCAGGGCTTTGTCAATGACATAATTAGAATGATATTATAGAGCAGTTAATTAATTCTGGGTAGGCTTGCAATGAACGTCAGCAGAGGGGTGATGAATGGAATACTCAACACAGGTAAGAGGGGTAAATGCAAGATTATGGAGACAGGATGTTGACTGTTTTTGTGTCTATGGCTATGTCTACACTGCAATAAAAAACTGCTGCCCTGAGCCTCCGACCCCGTGAAGGTCAATTGACTCGTGAAGCGAGTGGGTCTCACTGCCCAGGCTTCAGACTGAGAATCAGCTCCACAATTTTTAGTCTCGGAGCCCAAATCCTGCAAGCCTGAGTCAACTGATCTGGGCTCTGAGACTCAGCGTTGCAGGTTTTTCATTGCAGGGCAGACATGCCCTAGATAACAAGTATCAACCCATTTCGCTGTGCAACAACTGCTCTCTTCCGAAATAAGCAAATTAATACCAAGAGAGAGCTTGGAGCCAATGACTAGGAATGAAAAAGAAGCAATTACATAAATGAGAGATACCGGATCAGAAACATTACATTGTCAAATATATGTTGAGGGTTTCTTTACCTACCTTTCCGTGGTCACAGTCCAGGAAGAGGTCAGTAAACATCTGCCGCCAGATGTCATGTCTTATTATATCTCGGAAGTCATCAGCACACTGCCAGAGGTGCTTCAGGAATTCCTGGAACGTGTCACTTGTAAAGGTTTTGATGTGAGAATGGACATACTGTGGAAGAAAAGAAGAGGCAGAAATTTTTAATTTCTTTTCCAATAGTCCCTTTTTGTATGTACATTTTAAACTGTACTGCATATGGGGGACAGAGGCTGGGATACCTACTTGAAATCAAAACCAATTTAACGCAAGACCTGCAGTTTAAGTACACTGTCCACAAGAGTAATGCCAGATTTGGTGCATGGATGCTACTGCTGTCCATTTCAGTCAGTATTGGGGCCCCACTGTGCTAGACACTGAACAAACACTTATTAAACATGTCCCTCTCATTCCTGACCTAAAAGGTCACTTAGCTACTCTCACTGGCTCAGAGGCATTGGGCCAGAGTCATCCTTTATGTAATTCCATAGACTTAGACTCTCCAGTGATGAGTCTGGCTCTGCGCGTTCTTTCTATAGCATTTCGTATTCTTGACATTACTCCGGAGGTGGCATCTTGAGCAAGAGGCTTTTGCAGGATCTGCCGTGGCTCAACTCTTGAATGCCAGAATAATATTGCTGTCCGAGCCTTCAGAGCTGATGAGAACCATTCTGGAAAAACAACAAGCGCCACCACTAGAAAATGACCTTGCTGTCATCTAAGTCCTCTGACACTGGGAATACTACTCAGTACTACTAGATTTATCTTAAGCCCGAGTCTTGGAGACACTTTAACACTCTCAATTTATAGCCATGTGGGTTTCATAAGCAAAAGCAATACTGTTCCAAAAATGTGGTCTACATAAATAATAATGGCTGTCAGAACAAACAAGAGTCTCAGAGTGTGGGCTGAATTATTACAGCCGGTTTCTGGAGTCGGTCACAGTGATGGGGAAACTAAAAATGTTGCAGGAAATTTGTGAAATTTGGAGGTGTTTCCCATTAGTCGCTTTCATAGGGGACTGAGAACTAGGGACTCACATTCATGATCTTAGTAGACTTTTATTAACATTATTATCAGCCTCAGTGATACAACATTTCATGTTTGCTGAAAATGCTGTACAGGTAGGTTACTACTAATTAATATTATTTGTTACTATACTGGATGGTTCAAAAATACATTGAAGCAACTGAGGAAGGGGCAGAGAACAGGGAGCCAATGGAGGAGGGTCTATGAAGCAATGTGAGATAGCTCTGTGTTTCACCAGAGAGAGAAGTTATAGAGGTGGGTTGGAGGAGGGAACAGTGGATCTGTGATTACACTGATCCACTGGCTCTGTCCCTTGTGGAGCAGGGGTGCATCAGCAATGGGGCTATTGCAACCCTCAGGCCCATGGGCTCATGGAATCCCCCTACTAGTCAAACAGTCCCCTGGAGGGAGGATTTGGTCCATTATTAGAAAGAGAGGCTGTGTTATGTAAATGTCAAAGAAGGTCCTATGCTTTATCATTTTAATAGCCCTTCTCAGATAGGTCTGCACCTGTTGGTTCATGTCACAGGTCACAGGGTGTCAGTGAAGCAGGTGAGACAAGCGGAAAGGAAAAGGTACAGATCATTCTGATCTCAGCTACACCACACCAGTCCAGTACAATTCCACTGACTTCAGTGGAGATGCTCCTGATTTACACCGATGTGAGATCAGAACCAAATCTCTAAGGGGGAATTTGGGAGCAGGCAGTAGAATTCAATTCACAGAGCATGGTGGTAAATTATGCATTTTGGGAAAAGGAACTCAGGTCATGTTGAGCTACCCATGAAGGGCTGAGTCCTATCTGGTGCTAAGCATCCTTAGCTCCCACTGACTTCTCTAAAGCTGGGTACCTAAAAATTAAGACACCTATAATTAGAACTCACTTTTGAAAATTTGGCCCTGAAAATCTCTGTGCCTCAATTTCCGCATCTTAGAATGAGGGGAAAAATGCTTATTTCAAACTGAAATATTGTGGCTTAATTAATGTTTATAAATGTTGAGATAAAGGTGATATAGAAGACAAAAGTTGTGTTATTATGGACATAAATAGAATTTATTTTGAAAAAAATATTTGCCTCAAATGTTTAAATATATTTTAAAACAGTTTCCTTCTTGTTTAGGAATGATGGTGAAGGCATGAAAGGTAGAATAGTCACTAAAACAAGCCGCAGAGAAAAGAAGAGAGAGCCAACAGAAAAGTACCATGAGTTCACCCCAAGACAAGTGCAACTCCTTAGTGCAAACGGGAGACACGTGAACAAGGGGAAGGTGAGATTACATATCTAAGAGTGCTGGAAGAAAGGAACATGAAAGCCTCTCGGATTCTTTCCGCTATGGAGCCCCTATCTCTTTCTCTCCCCTATCATGAAGTGAAAGGACACATTTCATTCCTGACCTGTGAGTCATTCCTCTCATAACACACCTTGCCAGGCGGCACTCATGGTTGCTAAATTCCCTTTCTCACTCTCAGAGCTATTCATGGGTAGTGATTAGGTATCCTCTCCTTTGGGTGCCCGCTAAATATCACCAAGAGTCAAAGCCCATTTTAATAATTAATTTCTCTGCCTTTTTAAGTTAGTGGTTCATTGGGACAGTGCTTGTCTAGTCTGTGTCACCTTAGGCTATGTCTGCACTTACCGGGGATCAGCGCGGCTGCAATCGATGCAGCGGGGGTCGATGCAGTGGGTCTAGTGAAGACCTGCTAAATCGACGGCTGAGCGCTCTCTGGTCGACTCTGATAGTCCACCGGAATGAGAGGAGTAAGGTGAGTTGGTGGGAGAGCGTCTTCCGTCGACGCAGCGTGTTGTTGACACCGCAGTAAGTCAACCTAAGCTACGCCGACTACAGCTATGTTATTCACGTAGCTGGAGTAGCGTAACGTGGGTCAGCTTACGCGGTAGTGTAGACCAGGCCTCAGACTAGTAAACGTTAATGAGTTAGGGCCAGTCTACACTAGAAGCGCTACACTGGCACAGCTGAGCCCTTGAAGCGTATCTGGTGAAGATGTTCTGTGCCGGTGGGAGAGAGTTGTTCCGTCGTCATAATAAATCCACCTCCGTGAGAAGCAGTAGCTATCCACCCCGGTGCTTAGGTCAGGGTGATTTACATTGCTCGGGGGAGGCTTATTCACCCCCCTGAGCGACATAAGTTACACCAAAGTAAGTGGCAGCGCAGACCTGGCCTAGTGTTTGTAAAGCACTCTGACCGTGTAAAGTGCTATACAAGCGGATAAACACAACTGTTGTTTATTTATCATTAATAAAGTTTCCACTTCCATCATCTGTCTCTCTCTATTGAACAAGTCACTCTATTTTAGGTTGCTAATAAATACTACTAAAGACAATGGGTCAGATTCGGCCCATTGATGTGTGTCTATGGCTGCTATTAACCTTCGTGGAATCTGATGAAGCCACGTGTAGATCTGAGAGCAGAATCTAGCCCTAAGGACCTCATTCAAAGCCCACTGAAGTCAATGGGAGTCTTTCCCTTGACTTCAGAAAGCTTTGGATCAGGCCCTAAAAGTGTTGAAGTCTCTCCATTTCATAATGTAGGCCCACGATTTAACCTGTCTTATACATTGGGGGGGGGGGGGCGGCAGAGGGCTCTAAATACTTTTAAAATCAAATACGATGAACAAGAGCGACCCTTTTGGCAGACTCAGAAACATCAATGTGTGAGGTCCCACTCCTGACTCTGTAACAGCCATTAAGTAACCCAGAGCTGCCCTGAGTTCAAGAAAGAAAACATAAAAAGAGCCATTTAATGTTCAGCTCCATTAACAATCAATACTTTCCAAATGTGAAAAGGTCCACATCAGTCTGGGGCCAGATCTTTCTCTTCAGTCTTCCAGAAGGATGATGCAAACTGATAATAAAGGTAAATTTAAGATGAATATGGGGAGTGGGGAGGAGGAAATGTCCTGACAGTGATGTCTATTCAGACTGTGGGATAGTCTCCCGAGGGAATTGGTGAAAGCCACATCACTTAAATCATTTAAAACTAGACTAGAAAAAGCAATGAAAAATATCCTGGAGAAACAATCTTCCAGTGACTGGAAATAAGACTAGCTGAGCTGACTTTGTAGGTCCTTTACATTTCTGATTTCTATTACTGTATGCCTCAATTGTGAGTTAAAACAAATAGTACACACAGTGCTATCTAAAGCACTCTTCTAGACTGAACGTAATAGGAATTTATTCAGAACTCATTCATATATTGCAGAGATTATGGATTTACATATATTTTTTTAGTGACAAAAGGGATTCTTTGAGATTCCATTATCTGCAATCGTTTCCTTAATTAAATGCAGTCACATTGAGGTTAAATTTTAAAATATATAATTTCATGCTGAAAAAAGAAATCTTCAACAAATTATCACAAAAATGCATCTCTATGCAAAGTACTGAACATGTGACTCTCCTGGGAGTGCAGAAGGCAAAGAAATCACACACAGTCGCTTGGGATTAGTCTCTGCACAGCTGCTTTATGCTCTGTTCTTAATTATCGTAACTGCACCCACTAGCTCTGCTAAGTTAAGGGCTGTCATCATTTCTAGTCTAAATGTTCCTTTTCACAGTTTATAGCCCAACCATAAAATCTAGCTCTACTGTAGGTGGAAACTTGACTGGTAAAGTCTCAGCCCAGAGAGTTTTTCCAGTAAATTTAGGTTGAACTGATTTGGTTGTTTTTAAGTTAACGAAGGGAAACGTGATAGAATGAAATCCTTAACTACATTCCTTGACTTTGGTGAGTTAAAGTCACATATGTGATGTTTCTTAACTATACTTTTTGGTGTTATTTTTCCTTTATTTACTTGTAACTTGTTCCCTAGAGTGAATTCTTTTCTATTTTGGTAGATCCTAGAAGTCTGAGCACAGTGGGATGGGGACAGCTTCTTAAACGACAGGCTAGGCTAAGAGAGAGTGCATATAATGGAAGGTCACCAGCTTATTCTGCCCATAGAGCGCTGTCCCAAAGCAGGCCTAAAAGGAGAATCGACCATCTGGGCTGATATTTTGCGATTCTATTGGAGCACTTGTTCAGAATTTATAATAATCATGCCCGGGGTTTATGTAGCCCCTCTCATCTAAATAAAGCCCTTTACAAACAATTTCTTAAGCCTCACAAGAACATAAGGAAGTAGTACTTATCCTCACTTTACCAATACGTAATATGAGACACAGGTCTAAGGTACATTTTCAAAACTGTCCCACAATTTTGGGTTTCAAATTCTTAAATTTGAAACCCAAAATTGTGGGACGGTTTTGAAAATGTACCTTAGACCTGTGTCTCATATTACGTATTGGTAAAGTGAGGATAAGTACTACTTCCTTATTGACATTTTAGAAAGTATGATCTTAAATGAGTTGACCAAGGCCACAACACAAACCAGTTTTGTCTTCTATTCTCTAACCGCTAGATGACAGCACTTGCTATATATTCTGCTCACAATGATTTATGGGAACAGCTCAGGCAGATTAACAGCACCATTAGTAGCAGAGTTAATGTGGATACATTAGAGTGTACAGTAATCCCCTACACATACCTTGCTTTAAATTTATGCCATGGGGCAGTGACCCAGGCATACGACCAACCAATGTCCTGAGTGACTTTTGGCTCACCGAAGACACATTTAATTCTGATACACGAGGGTATGGGGTAAATAAGAACTCAAATCATAACCATACATTTATATCCTGATTTTTACAGTCTTAGTAGCATTTTCTTAAGATTACTTACATCTTTTGTCTTCCACCTTCCTTTGGGAGTTATAGAAATAGAACAAGTTTACAAAGACTTACTGGAACTGGAAAACTGGTCATTTATATGACTGTTACCAGAGCAGGTGGTGGTCACAAAGACTGAACATGCTGGAAGATGGAGTGAGAGGGATAGCTGTATTTATACTTATATTTTATATTTATATGGTTGTTTCTTTCATTGGTTACAGCTTTGTCACTGTAATAGTTCAAAGACACACTCATCATCATGCATGCAGCCACGTGCTGACAGTACACACATGCTTGCTCACATACACATGCACACACATGTTCAGGCCCACATGCTCACTCATACCACCCACACACGCTCCACCACCTTCACGAAATAGGAAACAGTCGGGGACGCTTCCTTGAATCAAACCACAGCATGCTGGGTTAGAAAAAACCCAAGGCACAGAGGGGTTGGGGGTAAGAGGATGAGGAGGCAGGGCTGATACATTTGACGTTCTGAGATTCTTTGTTTGCTGTGATAAATGAACTACTATCCTAGTTCCCCACAGATGCATGGGAGCAGCCTAGCACCACAATCATCACCACTGAATCCTTGTGTCTGATGGACAACATGCTGGAAGCTCCTCTGCGACAGGAGTTAATATTGCTTAAGTTCCCTGCAAAAGATACCGAACACTTACCTTATGTTCTGTATGCTCCCTGGTGTGGCTTTTAAACCAAAGCCATATGGTGGCAAAATATACTCACTCTATGGGCAAAAATAATAATGCTGTTCATCCCTGATTAGCCTTCTGTTGAACTGTACTTTGGTTAACAGAATTCCCAAAGGAATAATAGCACTATGGGAACCATACTAATTACATTAGAATGCTAGTTACATTGGGAGACCGTCTCTTGTGTGCTGTTGATGAAAAATCTGAATTCACGAGTAATTTGAAACATAGCTCCTTGCAGCATGGCAGAGGTGGTGTCCTCGCGCACGCTAAGGAGGACGCCAGGGAGATGTTTTAACAACATGGCTTTTAAAATAATCCCTCATAATTAATCCATATGTAAGGGGACTGTTGCCCCCTTACTAACATTCAGTGGGGTGTTTTGGTTGGCTAGTTCCCAGGACTAAAAAGGGGGAAGGGTCGATGGGGAATCAGGACCCTGAGACTGACAGCCCCCAGGAACAACGGGGAGAGGCCAATGCTCCAGGTCAGCCTGAATGACAGGGTGGGCAGGCTAATCAGGGAATCAGGAGGCCAGGGAGGTCCCGTCCTCCGTGTGAGCTGGATTTGCCTGGGTCAGACAGACAGAGTGGGGCCGAGCTAAGGAGAAAGCTGGGGCTCAAACTAAGCTGGGGAGCAGAGCTGGGCCAGATCCAGAGGGACCAGAAAAGCAGCCCAGAGAGAGCAGAGCCTGTCCTGGGAGCAGAGCTGCAGCCCCAAAGCCAGAGGCACAGCCCAGAGAGAGCAGACTTGCCCTGGGAGCAGAGCTGCAGCAACCAGAGCCAGAGGGGCCAGGAAAACAGCCCAGGAAGCAGATCAGTGCTGGGAGCAGAGTCAGAGAAGCAGCCTGCAGAGCAGACCTGTCCTGGGAGCAGAGCTGCAGCAACCAGAGCCAGAGGGCCCAGAGAAGCAGCCCAGGGAGCTGGAGGCAGAGCAGCAGCAGCAGCCCGGCAGAGACTGAGTGGTGGAGCTGGGGCTGGAGCAGTCCGGAGCTGGGTGCGGTGAGCAGCTGGGGAGACCAAGGGGGGACCCTGGGCAGCAGGCCCAGCACAGGGAGACACCTCAGCCAAGAGGCTCTGCAGGCCAGGCTTGGATCATAACCCCGACAGGGCGGGGGCGACACTGGGAAGAAGGGTCCTACCACTTAGAGCCTGAGAGCGTGTGGCCACCACCAGAGCATGTGTCCAACCCCCAGCATCCCTGCAGCACAGCCAGGGCCTGAGCAGGAGGCCTGGGACTTACAAGGAGCAGACTGTGAACTGCCCTGACGTTCCAGAGACACTGTTTGTGATGTTCCCTGCCACAGAGCGGGGTGATGTGTTTCCTTTCACCTTTCCCATTTTTTCCTTATTCTTTTTAAATTTAATTGTTGGTTAAATAACTTGCATTTGCTTTAACTTGTATGTAATGGTCAGTGGGCCAGAGCAGTGCCCAGTGCAGACAGAGTACCCCGGAGTGGGGACACCCTAGCCCCTGTCCTAGGTGACCACAGCAGGGTTAGGGGTCGAGCCCCCCAGGAATCCTGGGCCCAGCCTTGTTGGGGTTAGGAGGACTCTGCCAGACAGGAGAGTGGAAGGGGAGTCCTCAAGGGCAGGGAGGCCACTGGGTGAAGGAAGTGGGAGTGAGGACTCGGATCCTTTCACTAGCCCACTTCACCGGGGTAGTGCAGAAGCCAGGAAAGTTCCCCACAAGAGCGGGACTATTCCCCCACTTACACATAGAGCCACACAGGCAGCGACTCTGGAGGAAGCTAAATGTTCCACCCTGCTGGAGTGATGGGGAAATCTACAAAATAAGGATGGGTATGTGGATGTGAGCAGATAATAATGGTGACCTGGGAACATGGAGTTACCTAACAGTGCCAGAGTCACAGCTTGAGGCTGGGGAGAGGGGGAGGCCTCTCATCTTCTGTTGTCAGCACCCACCAGGGGAGGAAACACTCCTAAAAGGCATCAATAACAGGAATAGAATTCTGACTCAGGTGCAGTTATTTAGCTTCTCACCTCCCTAAACTCTTCCTCATTCACTTTTTTCCCCAGTGTATCTACGGTTTCCAGCTTCCTGTCGTAGATCTCTAATGGAGAAGGAGAGAAGATTAGACAGAAAATAGGCAGATGTATTTTTGCAGAATTGTATTTCTACCTAGGGCTACTCTGGCCTGTGGCTGCGAATGGCAGGGAGTTGAAGCACCTGTATATACTTTGCATGTTCAGCTCTGCTTCGTGATAAGTAGTGTACTTCGTGGCTATATAAATACTGGCTGGGTCTGATTCTTATATCCCTTTCCAGTGCTGAGAAACTGCAGTTCCCCTTCTGAAAGGCAAGCACTACAGGCTGGTGCAGACAAGCTTTTATGGTCAGATTCAAACAAGACATAAATAGGTGTAAATCACGACGACTTCAATGGGAGTTATATCTGCTTATGCCTGCTTGTGATGTAATGAATGGGTATAGTTCCCTTACATGCTGGGACCCAGTAGTCAGGTTCCTTTCAGCTGTGGCTTGACTTTGGAATTACCAGCAAGGACTGGAGCTTCCGTATTCTGAAAACAAGACTTTTACTCTAGCGGCCATATGGAGATAGATATTCCTGTTTACTTTACAACCTTTGCAGCCACCTTTTGGCCAGTTTCTGGGCCACAGTAGTGGAGCTGAGAAGAAATGCCCAGGATTTGCATGGGAAGTCTTGAAAGAAGAAATATTCTCTCTGTTGGGATTATTATTCTGTTATTCTTACTTCTACAATATGATGAGTGAAACATCAGGAATAATGAGAACACTCTCAGTGGAACCTACATATTTCTTGCTTCCTTAAGACATCCAAAAGTTATACATTATCTTTATGAAACTATAAAACACGGCTTAGTGCTCACTTAGTGTATTGGACTCTGTTAAATGAAATACACAGAGAAACAGAGCTGGGCTGTGAGTAAAATACTGCCAATAATGCCTAGAATGCCTGCAGAGTAGCCATCTGGCTAGGAACTTCCTTCTTTCTTAGAGTACCAGTATCCCCAACAGCCCCACAGTAGCACCTGAGGATTGGGTTTGCCATTCAGACTGTGTGCTACCAGTCTAAGATGAATACTCAGGGCAGTGATTACTATCACTGGGCAAAGGCAAGCTGTGGAGAAAGGTTATTTCCAGAGGAGGATTCCAGTGTGCTTTTGAGTGTCCTACATAGCCTCACATTTTCCAGCAAAGACAGATTTGTTGTTACTGATTATCATAATACCTCTATTTATTTTAAAGGTCTGACAACAGTCTTTACACTGCCACTTCAACATTTCTAGCCCTATCTATTCAATTATCATTATTTAATTATGTCAAGCGTAAGCCATAAAGAGGATGAGAATTATGCAAATCAGTTCAGTGCTGAATGCTCTGGTATGTGGGCCCTGTATGTATTGTCACTGTCATTCCTTTCGCTGGCTAGAGAAAATGCCTAGAGAAGATGAGCCTTGTCGCAGAGTTCTCGGGCACATTTCAGGATTTGCCCTAGAAGGTAACAGCTATGCTACGCTTTCATTTTTTACCCACCCCCAAACATGCCAAGTATGGCCCTAGTATGAAATGAGAGAGGGGTGGGGGATCTTCAGCTGATTTTCATGCACACATGAGGAGCAGGTTTGGCTAATGTGGGGGAAAGAAAAGAGGGACAGGCTACTTGCCGCTGTCAGAGTTTTATTACTTAGGAAGGGGCCCTGTGAGTCTGTTACTGGCAACTAGAGAGGCCCAGATCAACTTAGTCTAAAATGACTGGGCCAAATGCTGCACCCCTCCCCCGTTTCCATGGGCACGGAACAGAACTGGTGCAGGTCCAATTTATCTGGGGGGAGCTGCAGGACACAGAGAGGCCCTGGAGAGGAACTCTGCATGCCTTTTCACCCTGCAGAGCTCTGCAGCAATGAGGAAGAGGGGCCTGTGATGGGGATGGACTTGGGAAGTCAGGAACATGACAAGGAACAGACTAGATCCCTGTGGGCACACAGGGCTGCAGCTGCTACAATAGCCCATGGACTATAGGAATAGCTGTAGCAAGGCTGCACATCTGCATCAGGAGACCCCACCAGATGGGGAGAGGACTCCTTGTTCCCCAGCCCTTTTTAGATCTTCTATGCCAAGTACATTTACTCAGCTTTTGTGCTGTCATGTGGGTGGGGGGCCCACAAGCTGTGAAGTTATTTTTACATAATTTTATTAAAAAACAAACAAAAAAACACCAAGACAACATAATGGTTCACCCTCTGCCCCTCCCCACTTGAAGTCTTGCAAGCAAGAATCGTGGCTGGTATACCGTGACTGTCCTTATAGATTCCATGCCTACTTTCCTTTTGCTCCCATTCTGCACCAGAAGTCAGACCAAGGAAAATAAAACCAAAGAAAACATTTGTGACCTTACCTGGCCCTGCTCCCAAAGGAGTAGAAATGACATCCAGAAATGACCTCAGGGCACTCTGAACCTATAAATCAAAACAACAATTAAAAGCCTGAGTCATAGAAACACTCTTTGCTCATCTCCACTCCTTTTCAAACTCAAAGTAGCTGTAGTGTTACTCTCTCTCCCCACGCCTGAACCGAAAAAGGGCACCTGCTTTCCCTGCATTGACACTCTGGCCCGGGTTATCACCATTTGATTATTATGAACAGATTTAGATAAAGCAGCTCTATAGCAATTGGTTTCTCAGAAATGTCTTGCCATTTATTTTCTTCCTGCTTTGTTTTTGCCCAGGGCTCCTCAAATCTTTACAGCAACATAAGGATACCCCAGTGCTGAGAATGGATGACTGCATCACAGACCATACCCAGAGCCCTGTGATCTGAAGAGGTCACCCTTAAAGTGTTTGTAGTAAGTAAATGGGAATGTTATGCTAGACCACAGAAGGCACATTGCAGCAGTTCTGGAATTTTCCCATTAAATTAGACGATCCTAACGAACATTACTTTAGGCTCTTCCCCCCCCCGCCGCCTCCCAGGCCTCTCACCACTTACAGAAATTCAGGCCACGTCTATGTTATGTGCTTTGTATAGCCCATAAAGCTAGTGGGGGTCAGGGGAATTTCACAGCAGTTGACTTATTCGCCATCTATGGAAGGTGTCTGTACCAGCACCCAAGACTGGTTGATCCATCATGATGACTTTAAGTCTCGTCTTCTCAAACAGTGAGTCAATGGTTTGGGGCAAGGGGGACAATGGAATTAATGGTGGCCCTGAAAGGATAGGATGGGAGTAAGCCACCCAGTGTCTTCTGAGGTAGATTTTGAGTTGTGACCAGCTGCCGCCAGGAAACCCAAGGCTGAGAGATATAAAACTATCTGCAGCACTTATCTGGCTCCCATCACGGTAGCACCTGTGCACTACACAATAATGGATTTATCCTCACAACCCCCCTGTGCAGCAGGCCAGGGCTATTATCCCATTCAGCAGCTGTGGCAAAGAGAGGCTAAGTCACTTCCCAAAGGTCACACAGAAAGTCTGAGGCAGAGCAAGGACTTGAAGGCAGATCTCGTGGGTCCTAGGCTAGTGCCTAACCACTGGACCATCCTTCCTCTCCCTTCCTGCTATATAACATAGCAAACTCACTTCCACAATAGCCTCCATTCTCCTCCTCCCGGGTATAGACATAGCAGTGTTTCTGTGAATATCTGCCCTAGTTACCAGTGTGAGTGGTAGCCTTCCACTGACATCCAATGTCCATTCTTTGAACTGCACTGCCAGGGCCTCCTTTCGCATTTCTGCCACCTGACACTTGATTTTCTCCACCTGCTTCCTTTGCTCACGGTTTTTCTTTACCTCAGACTTCATCCTGGCTAGCCTGTAAGGCATGGGCGTATGGATCATAAAGTTACTGTCATAGGCTGAGCTAAGTTTGGTTTGACCTCTCCTGAGGAACAGCAGGAAATGGAAGTAATTGCACACGGTAATTCCTGTACTTTCTATTACATTAGGTCTTTTCCCCATTGAAATAGTTGATCTTTTGGGCAACAAACTACCAGTCAAATTCTATATAAACACTCACAATCCATGTCTTCATGAGGCAGCTCTTGGAAGGCGAGAATGTTTGTCATGAAGTGAAAGTCTCTGTTGAAGGCCAGTGTAATTAAGAATTTGAATGCAGAGCTTGAGTATCAAGTACATCACTGTAGAGAGAGCCTTTTGTGAAAGGTGCATGGAACTCTCTCTGAGCCCAGAGACAGTCAGACATTTAGGGACAAAATTATCCCTGGTGCAACTCTAGTGACTTGCAGAGTTACACAAAGGGTGGATTTTGCCCTTAATGAATGCACCTTTCTATGATGGTGCTAATCATTAATTATGGAGATGTTCTTCAATTTTCCTGCCGAACATTTTAGCAGGAACTGAGGGGTATAATTTTGCTTCACGTAATTTAACAACAAAATTGCATTACTATGCATTTGTCTCAGAGCCTATGTACCATTTAATGTAAGAATTGCACTGGCAGTGAACTATGTTTAATGAATTTTCCAAAGTGCTATTGCACAATAAAATTCTCACTGCTTTAGGACAGGGATAATTTGCTTACCATGCTTCTGTTTTTTATTGAACACAGGGTTTGCAAGCCTGGACCAGAAGTGCCTTTCTTTCTTCTGGATTCTAGCTGTTTTCCTTCTCTAACCTATCAGAAGGGCATTTGCCAGTCCTCCATTTTGTAGCCAGGATAAAAGGATTTTATTAAACTGATCATGTATAGATTTTTTTTTCTTCTGTAAAATATAAGTAAAGTCTTCAGGAAAACAACCCCATGAATGGCACTCATTGTGACTATAGCTACAGGGTAACAGCTCAATTATGGGGGGAGAGGGTCTGGAGTTTTTTATTCCCATTTCAATGGATTGTTAAAAAGTCTTTGTCTCTGTATTGAGAGCTCCTAACTGTTCCTTTCACCCATGTACTGTGCATTCACTGAGCCAGATATTGCTCTAAGTTATGCCAGTCTATAACTAGCAGGAGTAAGTGGCGCTACTCCTGTTTGTCTCTTGTCACTGAGAGCAAAGTCTGGCCCCAGGACTGTAATTTAACCAGATGATTTCTCTCTTCTCCAAGATTGTTTTTTCACTTAAGGTGTGATGATAATCTGATACTATCCCTGACCTCTCACTATAGTTTAGGAACAAGGCTTGCAATTATAAAGCAATTACATTTTAATTAATAATAAGGCCTATTTAACATATTATAACAACACACCGGCTACAGTAATATTTATCACTAGGTCACTGTTAAGTCATGACCATTTATCATGGAAGCTTCTTCATCAGTCACTCAGTTGCCCAGTATGTGAGAGGCATATGAATGATGCACGCGAGAGAGTCTTGTGAAACTTAACCCTCTTAGACCTTCTGCAACACTTATGATTTCACTTGGGCCTCAGGGCTCCACAGCCTTATTTTTAACGGGATTCTTGGAGGTGATTCCTGCAGCTCCAAATGGCACAGAGCTGTCTTTGTCTTGATCTGTTCCTTCATTTCCTTCTCCAGTGTTTTCACTTGGGATCATTTCTAATCTTGATAAAATGGTGAGATATGTGGATCAGATCCAACCTCAGAATGAGCAAATTAGGGAATTTACAAAAGGGCTTGCCCGACTACCACAAAAAAGTTATTTCTCACTTCTCCTGGCCTCTTAGATTTTAAATATTTGCTGTCCACTGGCACTGCCCAATTAATGGCCAGATATTTTGAAGAGCTGAGTGGAAACTGTGGGTCCTTAGCACCTCTCAGGACCAGGCCACATGTGGCTAAGTTGTTAACTGCAAAGAGGTAAAGGTCTGAGCCTCTGGCTTCTTATGCCTACATAGCAGTAAGTGTACTAACATCTCTAATTACCAATATAACAAGGACAGGATGCGCCTCTGTTTTCTTTACGCTTTCCCGGGAGCCTTCACTGTGTCAATGAAAATCCCTGCTAAAATCTTTCCCACATCTAGCCTCACATGGGGCATTGAATCTAGTCTTTGCAACACCAGAAATTCTGGGGCTAGCTCATCTATGGATAAAATCATAACAAACGTCAGCTGAAGGTGGATGCAGCTTCTGCGCTGATCTATCAACAATGTTTTTGCTTTCGCTTTGAGATGAAAAGAAGGAAGACTGCTTGGATTGAGTCCCACTGTAAACCCATAACACTGCAAATAGAAGCCTTCTCCACACCTGTTCTAGGAGAATCCTGAGTATATTGGACGCAGGAAGGACTACCAGGCTGTGCAGAATATAGGGATAATTAATATCGTTGAGCAGATTTCTGCCACAAGACGAGCACGTAGATTTGGCTCGGTGTAAGTAATGCCCTGTGGTTTAGAGTATGTACACGTTTATCAAGACCATGCAGACCTTGGTTATTACTGACCCTACAGAACGGAACCTGTGTGTGAAGGCTCACTGCTCAAGTGCAACACTATGGGAAAAACCTTGGTTCTGTTTAAGTCAACAGGAGTTTTGCCATTGACTTCGGTGAGGGCAGGACTTCACTCTATAACAAATGGCAGGTAGATGTACATACAAGAAGAAATAAATATTAAGGCAAGGAAAAAGATTTCAGTTTGCAGATATCAACTTATAAATGACAACGGGGAAAAATTACATTAAAAATTCCTTGACAAGGGCCTTTAAATTCAAACGGCACTTGGCTTAAAAAAATCCACAAAATAAATGGGAAAACTGCCCTGTTCACTGCTAGGAAAAAGCCAAACTATGGGACTAACTGAAAGACAGCTGCTTTCTGATGTGATTCAACCCCTAACACCATGATACAATGGAGCAGGGTCTTGGGAAACCTAATTCCCTTTTCTGGACTGCTTTAATAATGCTGCAAAGAAGAGATGTACCAGTTGCCAAATTAAATGGATCAAGAAAGTTCTCTGTAACTTAAAAACAGGAAATAAACTTAGAAACATTTCAACTATCAGCCCCTCTTCAGGAATGATTAGCAAACACAAAGCAGGATTAACTCCAATGTAAGAGTTGCCAGACTGCTTTGATGATTAATTTGGGCAGTGCCAAACACAAGGGACGGTATGTGCTATACATGCAGTGTGCTGCAATTTTGTTTCTCTAGGAAGCTTGTTCCAGCTATTACCATGTGGTCCTGAAAGGGCATGTAAATGCGTTTTCCTTTTGTCCTTGGGTGCAGGACAAAGATTGTCCCACTGCAGAAGTTTCCATCTGGTTATAACAGTCCTGGGTAGATGCACCATGGTGGGAACACATTTGTTAGTAATGCATATGATAAGCAGAGATATCTTTAGGGTGACTCCCTGCACAAAGAAGCATGTTTAGGAAGGAAGGAAGGAAGCCCCTGTTCTCCCACATATGGATGCATGAATCAGCTGGATGCATTGGCATCCTTTGAACAAAACCAGACATTAATTCAGGTGTGAGTTGGTTCAGATAAAAAGGAACTTCTCCCACCCCACTCTCATGAACTCCTGGCCTCCCAACATGGTCACAGTTAAGGTGGGGATGGAAGAAGCCAGAGAAAGACAAATCCCGTGATACTACCTGTTACTGCCATGGCTGTGTAAATCCCCTGGCACTGACAGCCATGGAGAGGCTAACTGCTGTGACTCCTCATACAGATTTCCTGAGCATCAGCTCTCGGACTCTTCCACATCGGTCAAACTAAGAACTTAACTCCCAAATTTTAAACTGGAATTACCAGCCCAAAGCAAAGGTAAAGCATGAAATCATAAATCTCATAATAAATGGCAAGCCAAAATGCTGAGTGCTCATGTGCTGATCACCAGTCTAGCTACATTTAAAGGCAGGTAAATAGAGTTAAGTGCAATTCATAAGAGTCAATTATCACTGCTTTAATTGTATCAGGTATAGGTTATGTATGTGCCTAAGTACTACAACAGCATAAAGAAAAGAAGTACTTGTGGCACCTTAGAGACTAACCAATTTATTTGAGCATGAGCTTTCGTGAGCTACAGCTCACTTCATCGGATACATACTGTGGAAACTGCAGAAGACATTATATACACAGAGACCATGAAACAATACCTCCTCCCACCCCACTCTCCTGCTGGTAATAGCTTATCTAAAGTCATCACTCTCCTTACAATGTGTATGATAATCAAGTTGAGCCATTTCCAGCACAAATCCAGGTTTTCTCACCCTCCCCCCCCCCCCAAACTCACTCTCCTGCTGGTAATAGCCCATCCAAAGTGACCACTCTCTTTACAATGACAGGTTTCAGAGGAACAGCCGTGTTAGTCTGTATTCGCAAAAAGAAAAGGAGTACTTGTGGCACCTTAGAGACTTGGTTAGTCTCTAAGGTGCCACAAGTACTCCTTTTCTCTTTACAATGTGTATGATAATCAAGGTGGGCCATTTCCAGCACAAATCCAGGTTTTCTCACCCCCCCCCCCACCAAAACACGCACACACAAACTCACTCTCCTGCTGGTAATAGCTTATCCAAAGTGACCACTCTCCCTACAATGTGCATGATAATCAAGGTGGGCCATTTCCAGCACAAATCCAGGTTTTCTTACCCCCCCACCCCCATATACACACAAACTCACTCTCCTGCTGGTAACAGCCCATCCAAAGTGACCACTCTCCCCACAATGTGCATGATAATCAAGGTGGGCCATTTCCAGCAGAAATCCAGGTCTTCTCACCCCCCCCCACCCCAACTCACTCTCCTGCTAGTAATAGCTCATCCAAACTGACCACTCTCCTTACAATGTGTATGATAATCAAGGTGGGCCATTTCCAGCATAAATCCAAGTTTAACCAGAACATCTGGGGGGGGGGGTAGGAAAAAACAAGGGGAAATAGGCTACCTTGCGTAATGACTTAGCCACTCCCAGTCTCTGTCACTCCCAGGTGCTGTTGTCATCATGAATAGGTCGGAATATGAACAAGAGGCTGCTCGGCAGCTCTCCAACACCACTTTCTACAAGCCATTACCCTATGATCCCACTGAGAGTTACCAAAAGCAACTACAGCATTTGCTCAAGAAACTTCCTGAAAAAGCACAAGAACAAATCCGCACAGACACACCCCTGGAGCCCTGACCTGGGGTATTCTGTCTGCTACCCAAGATCCATAAACCTGGAAATCCTGGACGCCCCATCATCTCAGGCATTGGCACCCTGACAGCAGGATTGTCTGGCTGTGTAGACTCTCTCCTCAAGCCCTATGCTACCAGCGCTCCCAGCTACCTTCGAGACACCACTGACTTCCTGAGGAAACTACAATCCATCGGTGATCTTCCTGATAACACCATCCTGGCCACTATGGATGTAGAAGCCCTCTACACTAACATTCCACACAAAGATGGACTACAAGCCGTCAAGAACACTATCCCCGATAATGTCACGGCTAACCTGGTGGCTGAACTTTGTCCTTACCCGTAACTATTTTACATTTGGGGACAATGTATACCTTCAGATCAGCGGCACTGCTGTGGGTACCCGCATGGCCCCACAGTATGCCAACATTTTTATGGCTGATTTAGAACAACGCTTCCTCAGCTCTCGTCCCCTAATGCCCATACTCTACTTGTGCTATATTGATGACATCTTCATAATCTGGACCCAAGGAAAAGAAGCCCTTGAGGAATTCCACCATGATTTCAACAATTTCCATCCCACCATCAACCTCAGCCTGGTCCAGTCCACACAAGAGATCCACTTCCTGGACACTACAGTGCTAATAAACAATGGTCACATAAACACCACCCTATACCGGAAACCTACTGACCGCTATTCCTACCTACATGGCTCCAGATTTCACCCTGACCACACCACACGATCCATCGTCTACAGCCAAGCTCTGCGATACAACCGCATTTGCTCCAACCCCTCAGACAGAGACAAACACCTACAAGATTTCTATCAAGCATTCTTACAACTACAATACCCACCTGCAGAAGTGAAGAAACAGATTGATAGAGCCAGAAGAGTTCCCAGAAGTCACCTACTACAGGACAGGCCTAACAAAGAAAATAACAGAACGCCACTAGCCGTCACCTTCAGCCCCCAACTAAAACCTCTCCAACGCATTATTAAGGATCTACAACCTATCCTGAAAGGTGACCCAACACTCTCACCTATCTTGGGAGACAGGCCAGTCCTTGCCTACAGACAGCCCCCCAACCTGAAGCAAATACTCACCAACAACCACATACCACACAACAGAACCACTAACCCAGGAACCTATCCTTGCAACAAAGCCCGTTGCCAACTGTGCCCACATATCTATTCAGGGGACACCATCACAGGGCCTAATCACATCAGCCATACTATCAGAGGTTTGTTCACCTGCACATCCACCAGTGTGATATATGCCATCATGTGCCAGCAATGCCCCTCTGCCATGTATATTAGTCAAACTGGACAGTCTCTGTGTAAAAGAATAAATGGACACAAATCAGATGTCAAGAATTATAACATTCATAAACCAGTCGGAGAACACTTCAATCTCTCTGGTCACGCAATTACAGACATGAAGGTCGCTATCTTACAACAAAAAAACTTCAAATCCAGACTCCAGCGAGAAACTGTTGAATTGGAATTCATTTGCAAATTGGATACTATTAATTTAGGCTTAAATAGAGACTGGGAGTGGCTAAGTCATTATGCAAGGTAGCCTATTTCCCCTTGTTTTTTCCTACCCCCCCCCCCAGACGTTCTGGTTAAACTTGGATTTATGCTGGAAATGGCCCACCTTGATTATCATACACATTGTAAGGAGAGTGGTCAGTTTGGATGAGCTATTACCAGCAGGAGAGTGAGTTTGTGTGTGGGGGCGGGGGGTGAGAAGACCTGGATTTGTGCTGGAAATGGCCCACCTTGATTATCGTGCACATTGTGGGGAGAGTGGTCGCTTTGGATGGGCTGTTACCAGCAGGAGAGTGAGTTTGTGTGTATATGGGGGTGGGGGGGTGAGAAAACCTGGATTTGTGCTGGAAATGGCCCACCTTGATTATCATGCACATTGTAGGGAGAGTGGTCACTTTGGATAAGCTATTACCAGCAGGAGAGTGAGT
This sequence comes from Caretta caretta, assembly GCF_965140235.1. Classification (NCBI taxonomy): domain Eukaryota; kingdom Metazoa; phylum Chordata; order Testudines; family Cheloniidae; genus Caretta; species Caretta caretta. Next base: position 2,710,629 of record NC_134222.1, on the reverse strand, counting down.
TTGTGTGTGCGTGTTTTGGTGGGGGGGGGTGAGAAAACCTGGATTTGTGCTGGAAATGTCCCACATTGATTTTCATACACATTGTAAGGAGAGTGGTCACTTTGGATAAGCTATTACCAGCAGGAGAGTGAGTTTGTGTGTGTAGTTTTTGGAAGGGGGTGGGGTGAGAAAACCTGGATTTGTGCTGGAAATGGCCCACCTTGATTATCATACACATTGTAAAGAGAGTGGTCACTTTGGATGGGCTATTACCAGCAGGAGAGTGAGTTGGGGGGGGGCCGGGGGGCGAGAAAACCTGGATTTGTGCTGGAAATGGCCCAACTTGATTATCATACACATTGTAAGGAGAGTGATCACTTTAGATAAGCTATTACCAGCAGGAGAGTGGGGTGGGAGGAGGTATTGTTTCATGGTCTCTGTGTATATAATGTCTTCTGCAGTTTCCACAGTATGCATCCGATGAAGTGAGCTGTAGCTCACGAAAGCTTATGTTCAAATAAATTGGTTAGTCTCTAAGGTGCCACAAGTCCTCCTTTTCTTTTTGCAAATACAGACTAACACAGCTGTTACTCTGAAACCTACAACAGCATATGCGAGAGAGAGAGAGAGAGAGATTTAACCATATTCCTTTATTCATTTAATAACTGGGAACTTCCATTATCTTAGTTTAGAGTCTAGACATGAGACATTTTATGTCAACATCTTCTTTCCTTAATTCCTGACACCCAAACCTGACTTCAGTTTTATGCAAATAGATGAGAGTACTGTACAAATCCTGTTATTCTACCAAAACAGACTCTGGAATAAGTGATCGGGAAGTTAATGAGTAGTTCTGACATTATTGCTGCCCACTCTGGTGCCTTTCATTAACACAGATGTTCACTTGCATATTTTTCTGAATTGACAAATCAAGACGAATGTATTATTTATTAATGCAACTGAATTTTATAATCTCCTCATGTGAGATGCTGTAGAAAAATATACATGAATTAAATAGCACTGGACCAAACTGTGCAGAGAAAACCAGCTCATCTGCTAATTTAGGATGGGCAATAATGATTCAAAGGGAAGTGCTGACGGAAAGAGAGCCTACAATGGCTAAACGTGAACGGATCTGAAATGAACATAGCTACAGAAGGATTGTAGCAAACGTTTTCCTGGCGGGAGATCCCAAGGAGAACCAAGACAGCCCTGCCCTTGGTCCAGTCAAGAGAAATCCTCAGGATGGGCACCAGAGGAACTTGGCTAACCCTGTTTTCATTCTCTTTGGAGGGACATAAGGGGAAAAGGGCCTCAGGAGTGTCTGGCCTATGTTGTTAACATTGGTGCTAAAAATGTCCAGAAAGGTCATAAAGTGTCCTCATTCCATGCACACAGTGTCAAATCAAGCACTGCCTACACAGTGGGGGTAGGATACTGCCTTAAATCTGCATAAGCCATTGATTGGCTATATCTGCCATGTGCTGGCATCTCTCTTGCTTCCAAGACTCGAAGAAGACAGCTGCTGGCCATGGCACAGAACTCCAGGGGATTCATTTGGTGCCGGAGGATGCCCTTTTGCCATCCCAGATTACAGTCACTGTATCCAATTAAGGAATGTACTGCTTTTTCTAAAATGAATACAGAGATACCATGAGAAGGGTATATTACAACCAAGCATAGTTTAAACTCACTCACCTGTTAAGTGCTGTATCAGGCACCTGAGTTTTCAACTCCTCCATGACAGCCTTCATCCCTCTCTTGTAGGGATCTAGTTTTGCAGATGTATCAAACTGAGGGTTATGCCTCATCAGATATTCTCCTAGAAAATTAATGGGATCAAACTTGGGTGGATCTTGGTCTGTTTCAAGCACCTTCTTTCTTTCCACTTCCATTAACAATTTTTCTACTCCTGGGACTAATGTGGGTAGGAGTTTGTCGAGCAAATAGGCCCTGGTGTCCCTTGTCATCTTCTCTTCACTCAGCCATTCCTTAGACAGCCAGTCCAGAGGTTCTTTCTTTTTTATCTTTTCTTCCTCTGCCTTACGTACATGAATCTTTTCCACCTTTTCCCTTTGTAGATTCAACGCTCTCTGTTGTACCTTCTCATAGAATGTCTCTTTCCATTGAGCATCCTTTCTGAGACCTGGCAGCGTAGCACTCTCCTGGCTTCTCCTTTTTGCTCTGATGGGCATACTCTGAACACTAAGCTTGGGGAGTTTCAGTCCAGGAGTTTGGCCTTCATCTTCTAGCACAGCAGCCATATTTCACTGTGGTACATGCAAAAGCAGATCAACACCATGTAATTCTGAAAGACATGGCAGAAATGTCTTAGATAGATAGAAAATACAAGGGAAAACAAATCTATACAGTTAGAAAACAATCAGTAGATGTTTCTTTTACATTCCTTTTCTAAATCAGAAATTGTTACTTTGCACTCCTAAATAAATACAGCCCATTTCATCTGAGGAGCTTAAAATGCTTTACAAGTGTTAATTATTAATTAATTAATTAATTATGCCTCACAAATACCCCGAGAGATCCTGGAGCTAAATATTTGTATTCCCTTTTATGGATGGGGAACTGAGCCACACAGAAGGATGCTCAAGGTGACCCAGCTAGTCAAAGGCGGAGTTGGGAATAGACTCAGGCGTGCTGTCTATCAGTCCCCCATTTTAACCATTAGACAACAGTTCCCCCAATTTGAATGTTTTCCTTCAGTTCCCCTTCCTTGTTTCCAACTTTTCTAATAATTCCCATGAGACATGGGATACAGGAAGTAATATGTGTGTAGTAACTGAGGCTGGGAGTTTTCCATGTAGCATCAACACCCTATTTTCTGCTATTCAGAACTGCCCATTTCGTCTCCATTTTTCCCATGCCCCTGGGAAGCAGTGAGGCAGATACTACGCCTACTTTACTTCATTTTTTGCAAATGTTTGTCCTCTGCCCATTTTCCAGTGTGGAATGTTTCTCTATGGGGTTGGGATCTGCCACCCCTGCTATGGGACAGGGAGCTCTGTGTTAGGAAGATGATGAGACATTAAACTGGATCCTGAGGCTGAGTTGTTCTCTAGCATTTCATTCTGTGGGTCACTTTGAAAGTGGGTTAAGCTAACAGAGTGTTCACACATGGAGTTATTCAGGAATAGCTATTGTGCTTTAAATTTACATCCCACCTTAATCCCCGTTAACTTTCAAGTGTAGACAGACCCTAATCTCAGAGACCCTATCTTCCTTCATCTTGGTCTCTCATAATGTTCATTCTGTGGAGCACCAGGAAGGACAGTGTGGTCCTGAGGTGGTGCATGAGCCACAGTTTGAAAGCTACTTTTGTAACCCTTCATACATACAGCTCTCATCTGCCTCTATGGGAATTGAACACAGGGAATGCAGGCAGAATCTGACTTTACTAGCCAATTCAGAGACCAAAACACCATAACCATCCTGCAAAACACCCCTAACCCAGGGCTAAACAATAGCAAGGATAATCTCAATATCAGTAACGTCTCTGAGACAGTTTGACCAAAGCAAGGTAATTCCAAGTTAAGGCTGCAACTCTGCCCTGAACGTGCACCGCCCTGAATACAGGCATCCTTTAAAGGGGTTTCTGGCTGATTATGGCCTTTCAGTAGCCATATCAGTAGCACTGTTTTTGATATATTTTGCTATTTCCACTTCATTCCTAAATACTTGTAGCTGCTCTGAAGAGTTGAGCTTTTCAGGAAATGCACAAAAGTGATATACGGCCATCTTGGCACACTAGTGTAATTACTAGCATGTTGACCTTCTGGTTCCTAGCCAGGGTTTGAGTCCAAATATTGCCTGAAATGGGTATGATGATCCCTAGCGGTAAATTTCTGGGTCGGCTTTCTGATAGGTCTGGTGGCACCCTCTAGTCATTTGTGCAGGGTGGTGATTATCTGCCTGGGGGGTTGGGGAGGATGGATTTATATGTCAGGGTGCTTGCCTGGCCCAAGAAATGGGTTATAAAAATGAGAACGGTCTTTCCCGTTTGCAGATATAACTGTAAAGGAGCACGGAGTTAGAAAGGCAAGAAGGGAACTTGTCAACCCCATTGGATTGCCATTGGTTAGGTGAGTTTCTTTCAGTAACATGTAAAACCAAGCTCCTTTGGAACATTGGTAAGACATCGGGGGGTTAAGCCAATGTCCTGGCCAAATTCTAAATGAAGTAGTTATATTGTGCCTACATAAACTACCGTTGCAATTTCAACTGGTTATGATATTTTTCTTCATTTCATTACAGTGTTGTGCAGTGTTTCTGTGCTTTGAAACAGTTGCTGCATTCCACTCTAGAGGTAACCGCATTTCAGTGACGACTGATGCGATCCCTACATATCCCACATTTACCTCCCAGGGTGATTGTTAGGATTAATTCATGTTTGTAAGGTGCCTTTACACAGAGTGAAAGACACTACAGAAATGCAAATAATCAATGGGTTTGACTCTCTATTCCATTAAACCAGTGGTATAACTCCAAAACTGCGGTGAGGAAACAGGGAACCAGAACCATTAGCAAACTAGGAGAAGGAGGAACATGAGAACAGTCAATAATTATTACAATATTAGCAACATTCACCCCCAAAGTGTCAGGATCATACTCCAAACCTTGCATCTGTCAAGAGTTACAGGGCCAAATTCTCAGTTAATATGAATTACCATAGCTTCATTGACTTCGATGCAACTATGCTGATTTACACCAGCCGATAATCTGGCCCATAATTCACACAGCTCTCAAATGCTTAGACTATTCCCAAGTACAATCTTCCCTGGTGGTAACGAGCATAATGTACAAAGACAAGCTAGTTTTGAACACCAGTGAAACTCAAAAATTGATATAAAGGCTCTTCATACTGTTCAAAGTGAAAGCAAGACAAGCCTTTCACTAGGATACCATTTTCCTGGCTCCTTTTCTGTGTAGCAAACATTTGTGCTCGATAGCAACACACAAGTACAATTTGATTACCTCTCTGCATTCAGGATATTATCACTACGATAAAAATCCGCTCATAATCAAGATAGGTTTCACTAGATATTTATTTATTTATTTATTTATTGTAAAAAAATTTCCAAGTGATTATTTGGGGAATTTCTGAGTTATTGAAGTGCTTTCAAAAGAAGAAACCAGTCTGGGAATTTGTTTAGCCCTGCCATTGCTCAAAAAATAATTGTCTTTCCCCAAAGAGCTTCAGATGAAGTTTTATCTGATTCATCACAATGGCCCAAATCCTCCAGTGTATTTAGGCACCTACGTACCTTTGAGGATCGATGCGATTGTGCCTAACATATTTGGAGTATTTTTTCTTTTTTTAAGTCCTGGTTAAAATCAACCTTTAAAACGACTGTGATTTCGCTTCCTGGAACTCTACTGAAGAACTGTTTTTCTTACCTTCCGGGCAGGTATCAAACCAGAAATGTCTCCTCCTGCTTTCAGAGAGGCATTACAGATGAATGAGAATTTAATATACACCCATCAGTTCCTAGCCATTAGAAAACTTACAAGTGAATTAGGGATTTCTCAGTCCTGCTGCGGAGCCAGGCTGTGAGTTTTACTCCTGGGTGTGTGTTTGAGGTTGCTAAGCAATAAATCCAAAGGTTGCTATGTCTCATCTACTACTCAGAACTGCAGTAGATTGTCCACTGCTGTTGGCAGTTCAATATAAATTCTTCCTTAACTTACATCATTGTGTCATATGACCGGGGAAAAAAAGGTCTAAAGAATGGCAACACATATAGCACTAAATTTCAGTGCTGCCCAGGAGAATATCCATCCGTGCCTAGGGACAGTAGGCTGACCTTCAGAGTCAGGGATCATGAATTCCAGCCCTGCCTCATTCACTAGGAACAGAAATGAAGAGATTTTAGGCTGAGCTGAGGATTGTACCAAACAGATGTGAGAACCTGAGAGCATAAACAGAAATGAATTACAGGCCAAACTGAAATACACATTACTGGGTTCTTCTTTTCATTTAGAACGAAGAAACTTTGGAGTGGCCTGTGGAGTAAGCCAGCTGCAGTGAACAGAAGGGGGTCTTTAAGCACGCTGTTCTTTAAGAACAGATTTAGACTGGAATCTGCATGATTAGGGTCTATCATTATTTCTCTTATTCTTCCATATAATGGAGAACCTGTTCCACAGGATGAAAAGGAGGAGGGAAAGAAAAGTGGTCTGCATGAGACTAATTCTGTTCTCATTCACCCTGGTGTAAATAGAGAGGCACGTCAGTGGCTTCAATAGAATTACACTGGTGTAATTGAGAGCAGAATTTCTCCCAATGTCTTTATTGATTGAATTACAAACTAGCACTTCTGGAATGGCTGACTTTTCCAGTAAATTGTATTTATCTTATGCTATTCTTTCTGCAGCATCTCTATACTTTTTGCTTTTTAAGATGCATGACCATGTGGATTGACTAATCTCCACATGCACAAGAACTCTGGACTATGACTTCTGCATGCTACTTATCTGCGGGACTATGGCACTGTACTCTAGCCTGCAGTGCAGGTTTATGATTGCTCATTTCATGGGATATCAGAGACTGTCATAAAACGTTAACCTTATCAACTTTAATCTACCAAAACAAAGGTTAAAAGTATGATTGTTTTCCAAAATCTGGTGCATTATTTGTTTGAACAGTGTAACAGGGTATAGCAGGGCCCCCTTTGCTCCTGCCTCTGCTCCAAAAACCACTCAGAGACCCTCAGGTTCAGCAATCACTGGTGGAGTTTATTTGCAAGGTTCAATGCCACCACCTTCTCACCGTCTACAGCTTGGAGGTTTCAGCCTTAAGAGCGTCTCAGTCTCCACGACCAGGAGGGAAGCACTAACACTCTCCTTCCTCTCTCTAACTTCCCCTTGCTTCCTTCCTCTGGGCCTGTCTATAACCCCAGGCTAATTAGGCTGGCAGCTGTTTCCCCTTCACCAGTCAGGCACAGGTTTCTCTAGCCAGCTCCAATTTACCTTCCTTAATTGGAGCTGGCATAACAGAACGCTGGCTCAGGAGTCCCAGCCCAGCACTCTGTAACAAACAATATTGTCTGTCTAATTTGGGAACAACTGAGTACTAATTCCAGATCTGGCTCACTCTGTGAAAGTCACTTAACCTTTTTGCCTCAGTTTCCCAAAGAGGGACATGAGTGTTAATATATCTGTAAAGGCCCCTGAAGATGAAAAGAACTACAGGTAAAATTCCCCCTGTGCAGAGGTCTACCCAAGGTCACAACACCACTTACATCCCACTTAAATTCTTGAAATAAAATTTGTTCCAAAGAGCTGAACTGGAGCTTAAATGGTGCATAAGCCTCATGTGGGTCCTACATAAATTACAATGATTTGGACATGTATATGTGCATATTTATTTGTTTTTCCTAAAGTTAATTAAGTATTTTAGGAAAAATTGTCAGAGTGTTTGCTGGTGGCCACACTCTGAGACCACCCAAAAAATTGTTGTGAGAACCCCTGGGGCCCATGTACCTAACTTCGCGTTGTCCCTGTCATAGGGTTAGCTGGGCCCATTAAGGGAGTCCAGGCCCAGGCTACCCATGACAAGCTATTTTAAGGGGAATGAGTATTTCTAGGCAGTTAACTGAATAACAAGCACCTTGGCCTGACAAAATGCCATCTGGGCTCATTTGTAGGGAGGTCCTCAGAGAGAGAAGCTCTTTGAAGTGAGAGGAGCTACCGGAGACCACAGGTCCCAATGACAAGGGCTGTGCAAGGCCTGAGCCAAAGGAAAAGACTTTATTTCAAGTGTATTTATATTTAATGAAGTAGAACCACAGCAGGGGAATTTTGTCTTACAAACTTTTGGACTGTGTAGAGTTCTTAAGGGACCCTGAGAGAAGGGAAACTGAGGCAGGAAGTGCTGCGGTGCCACACTAGGTCAGCAGGGGGTGCTACAGGGTAGGCATAGCCCTGAAACAGTACCCTGAGATGTTTTATTTTCCTGTGTGTGCTCCTATAAATACTCTTTCAAAGGTCTGCATGGTTGTAATTTAGGCCTTCGGCCATCTATTCTGCATATTTAATATCCTTCTACATAAACAATATTCTCCTGAATACACTCAAATACCCATTTGTCCAACTAAGGCACCCTTCTGTCCTCACTATAATACTAACTTCATTTTAGTATATAGCATTTGTTTTCAGGCAGGGAGCATGAAACAAAAATCATCTAAATCAGCTTTCATGGGGAAAATACACTGAAATTAATTGTAAATTTTTGTTACTATTATAATTAGCAAAACAGATGACTAGGGAATAGACACTTATTTTAGTATATTTGCAAAATGTGTTGAAGTAAACCCTAGATTACTGTAATAAAATGCATCTGAAGCTTTGGGCATGGAATTGTTAGAATAATCTAAAATGTGGCTTTAAAATGGATTCTAATTCTATTCACTTCAAATCAGGTTCTGCATGACTAATTCCTGTTTGTCTTTTCATTCCCTGGTGTACCTGATGTTTCTCTTTTGGAATTCAAAATGTTGTTGTGGTCAATCTATAAATCTTTCTAAAAAAGAAAACTATCAATTGTAAAAATACTCTAATTTTCCTCAAAGCTGCTGTTAAACCACCAAATGAGAACAGGCGGGGAAAAAAACTGGCAGGAGTGATCTAAATGGCTCTATTTTTATTTCTCTGAAATTTAAATACTGTGGCAAAACAGTAATCACACCCTATTTAACTCAGATGTTATATCTTAATGTTTCCTCAAATCAAAGCATATCCTTCTGCCATCAAATACTTGTGCTGTGCTGTTGACAAAATAATGTGCTGAATATGTCATCACAGATGTTTTGCTGGGGTAACTCTTATTATATGTTATTTTTTGTTTTGTACACAAGATGCAGTCTGGGGGCATTCTGTGCCCTTTTACACTTCATAGCGGGACTATGCTATAATCGTTGATGTTTGGTAATACTGAAAATAAAATAAAAGGTGTGTCAGCAAGGGAACTATTTTCATATTTACTGAAGACAAAAATAACTTGTGGTTTGGGTGTGTTAAAAGATCTCTGGGGCCAGTCCTGCTGAGCATGGTACCCACAGCAACTTGCAAGATATGGACACAAACTTATGATCCATGTAATTGGCTGTCATTACCACAGGCTGCATTCTAATTGTTCTTTTAAATCAGAATACATTTCCCTTATAGCTTCCTCCTCTACACTTAAATTTTGCTGCTGAAAACTACTCCACATGCAAATTATAGCTTTCTAATGGCCTTCAATCCCCTGGATATCTGTGGTTATTTTAGTTAACAATGGATTTATTAGACCTTTAGCTGACTATAGAAAACAACTTGGTTATTTACTTGTTAGGAATGACTTTTTACAGGTGTTTGCTGTTTAAATATTCCTAGAAGTGCCAATGAATAGGTGAAAGCCAGAGAACTGTCTCTTTGGGAGGCCAGTTCAGATAAGTATTTCTCTAATTACTCCTGAGGGAAATCCCAGGACTTCCACTTTTCCAAATCTATTCAAAATGAAACCCCAATCCCATCTGAGAGGATCGCTGGAAGGCACTGGGAACTCCTAACCTGCACACTGTTTACACCTGATTGTACTACAGAGATATGCAAATTGAGGATACAGGTGACATCCACCAGTGCTCACCCCCATGCCTGCAGGAAACCATCCATTGGAATTAATCAATACACCAAGCACAATACTTCACACAGAAAGGTAAAAAACAACAAGATCCCTGTCATAAGTGATGGGGTAAAAATCCTTCACATCCTCAAATGTGAGGCCTCCTTCTGCTTTCATTGAAGATAATGGCAAAAATCTCATGGGAGCATGGACCATGAGTTGACTGTCAGTTCAACACTCTGCCTGTGAAAGCATCTCCTTTTCTGCTAAGCTTCTTTGTCCAAATGCCAGGGAACACATAACATCTGATCCTACACTTCTTGTGTCCCCAAAGCTCCTGCAATAGGAGGTTTGGGTGTACTAGGAATGAAGAATTGCTCCCATGTCCAAGCAGACATTACAGTTATTGCTCATTATAAGGCACATTTCTCATTTCAGATCTAAGTATAACTTCATTTCATAGACCTGAGCTCCAGTTTCTTAAATTATAGTACATGGTTTAAATTGGAAGAGATGAATCAGGAAACCATTAAAGAACTCCCCACACCTCCTATTTTCCCTGTGTCCCTTAGCTGGGCTCCAGCAGTCTGATCTTTCTTCTCCCTGATTTTATCCTTACCCCTATGAAACCCTGGGATAAATAAAATGCCAGGAACACTAGAGGCCCAATCCTGAACTCCTTGCTAAAGGACTAATCCTGCATTGAGCCCTGTGCAGGGATCTGCATTGCAGAATCAGTGTCCAAGGCAAAAATCCCAAAGCAGTCAATGTGAAGTGCAACATTAGGCCCTGAAACTTAGATGACAAATCTGAACTGAACATTTTTATTTGCATTCAAATATTAAAGAAATGTAAACAGACTGTTTTTTACCTGAGGGACTGGTCCACTCTGCCCAGAGATTTCTGTTTCACTGAAACAATCCAAAAAATACACATTATGCAAATATAAAATACAATTTAAACATGCAGATGATGAAGATACAAGCAACCTTATGTATATTTTAAAGTTATTAAAAACAAAACGGTATCCCACTCTGCCCAACGAAATTGTGTTCATCCATGACATTTTAATATGTAATTTTTTAGTTAAGTACATGCTGCAGTGGTTTGCTGAATTGGGACCACAGTGATGAATTGGAGCCACAGTGCTTACAAGCAAAGCTAGAGAAGAAGGATGGCCTTGTGGTTAAGACCCAAAAGCCACAATCCCACAATTGAGGAAGAAGGCTGTGCTGATTTAAAAAATGACATAGTTTAGAGGGGAAGTGAAGGCAGCGATAAAAATAAAAGAATAATATATAACACATGGAGGAACGGGAAAGTAGATAGCAATGAATATAAATCAGAAGTTAGGAATTATAGAACATTGATAAGGGAAGCAAAGAGACACAAGGAGAAATCTTTGGTCAGCAGAGTTAAGAATCATAAGAAAGTGTTTTTTTCAATATATTAGGAACAAAAAGAATCCTGACAATGGTATTGCTCTACTACAGATGGAAATGGTAAAGTTATCAATAATAATGTAGAATAGGCAGAAGTGTTCAATAAATATTTCTGTTCTGTATTTGGGGGGAAAAAGATGATAGTGTTATTATATCGTGTTAACCTTCTTTCCATTACACTAATATCTCAGGAGGATGTTAATGAGAAACTATTAAAGTTACATATTTTTAAATCAGCAGGTCCAGATAACTTGTACCCAAGAGTTTTAAAAGATCTGGCTGAGGAGCTCACTGGACTATTAATGTTGATTTCACTAAATCTTAGCACACTGGGGAACTTCCAGAAGACTGGAAGAAAATTAACGTTGTGCCAATTTTTAAAAAGGGTAAATGGGATGATCCGGGTAATTATAGTCCTGTCCACCTGACATTCATCCTGGGGAAGATAATGGAACAGATGATATGGGACTTGATTAATAAAGAATTAAAGGGGTAATGTAATTAATGCCAATCAACTTGGGTTTATGGAAAATAGATCTTGTCAAACTAACTTGATATTTTTTATGAGACAGTTATGCTGACTTTATGTTAGTAAGTGCTATCCCCAAGAGCAAATGTTTAATGATCAGGCAACTGAAAGCATTTTAAAATGAGATTTCTTCTCCACTCAAGTTCTCCAATGTCAAATTTTGAAAGGGCCCAATCCTGCAATCCTACACAAATCCAGAGGGTTGTAACTTCTTTTAAAATTAAAGGATTAAAATAAAAAAAATATAATGAGTCTGTTACAGGGGTCGATAAGGAAGTGAAGGGAATGCACTGGAGTGGAAAAAAGCAATCCAGTTACAAAACTAGGTCACATAGAGGATCACAACACAAAAAGGAGTGTTCTTTTCTCTCTCTTAAAATGCAGGTGAAACCAGAAATACTGATCTCCTGAACAACCATATCTATACTCTATCCCTGGTTATACAGAATGGAGTACACTGCTGAAAATAAAAGAAAAGGAGTACTTGAGGCACCTTAGAGACTAACAAATTTATTTGAGCATAAGCTTTCGTGAGCTACAGCTCACTTCATCGGATGCATTCAGTGGAAAATACAGTGGGGAGATTTATATACATAGAGAACATGAAACAATGGGTGTTACCATACACACTGAAACCAGAGTGATCACTTAAGGTGAGCTATTACCAGCAGGAGAGTGGGGGGGGGAGGGACCTTTTGTAGTGATAATCAAGGTGGCCCATTTCCAGCAGTTGACAAGAACGCCTGAGGAACAGTGGGGGGTGGGGGTGGGGGATAAACATGGGGAAATAGTTTTACTTTGTGTAATGACCCATCCACTCCCAGTCTCTATTCAAGTCTAAGTTAATTGTATCCAGTCTGCAAATTAATTCCAATTCAGCAGTCTCTCGTTGGAGTCTGTTTTTGAAGTTTTTTTGTTGAAGTATTGCCACTTTTAGGTCTGTAATCGAGTGACCAGAGAGATTGAAGTGTTCTCCGACTGGTTTTTTAATGTTATAATTCTTGACGTCTGATTTGTGTCCATTTATTCTTTTACATAGAGACTGTCCAGTTTGATCAATGTACATGGCAGAGGGTCATTGCTGGCACATGATGGCATATATCACATTGGTAGACGTGCAGGTGAACGAGCCTCTGATAGTGTGGCTGATGTGATTAGGCCCTATGATGGTGTCCCCTGAATAGATATGTGGACACGTCTACCAATATGATATATGCCATCATGTGCCAGCAATGACCCTCCGCCATGTACATGCCCCCCCTCCTCTCCTGCTGGTAATAGCTCACCTTACGTGATCACTCTGGTTACAGTGTGTATGGTAACACCCATAGTTTCATGTTCTCTCTGTATATAAATCTCCTCACTGTATTTTCCACTGAATGCATCCGATGAAGTGAGCTGTAGCTCACGAAAGCTTATGCTCAAATAAATGTTAGTCTCCAAGGTGCCACAAGTACTCCTTTTCTTTTTGCGAATACAGACTAACATGGCTGCTACTCTGAAACCTGCTGAAAATAAAATCTAGCTAATAGAAGTGGCGAAGCCACCCAAAGGTTCAAAGCTAGAGACTGTCATAAAAAGCTTGTCATAGTATATGATCATACAAAGCATAAATATACAAAAAAAGTAAAAGTAAAAACACCTTCTGCTTGGGACTCTATGGAATATTTAGAGTGAGGGGGAGGATAGCTTATAAAGGGGCTGGAGGTAATTTTCCTGATCACTCCCTATAAATCACATAGCAGTGCTAACATGCTTTCCATAAAAACTATGTTTCAAAATAATAATCTGATGGTTGTTACAAGCAGTTCAATGACACTTTCTTTATGTAGGCAGTGTTGTTATAGCCATGTTGGTCCCAGGATATCAGAGAGACAGAAGATAGTCCAATGAGATATCTCACCCACCTTGTCTCTTTACTTGCTTTATGTATGTTTCTTTGCTTATTCTCCCCTTCTAATCTGATCCCTCAAACAGGTGCATTTTTGTGGATTCTGTATGTTCAAATTTCTCACTTTCTGCATAACCCTGAGTGAAGCATTCCCACAAAAATCACTTTCTAAACTCAGTTTTATTTTGAGTCCGTTTTTCATCCTCCTTCATCCACTAGGAGGCAAACGCTCATTAGTGAGCTTAACTTTTGTACCGTGGTAAAGGATAACTGCTGTACAGTTTGCCTAACAATTATTTTGACTGGAGGGCAGTGGGGGATAGACCAAAGAACTAGCACTGAGGGCTTTTCTTGTGCTTAGATTTAAAGGGCACAAAGCTTTTGTGACAGTTCTGTCAACCTGAAGGAGGAGATGAGAGTGAAATGCACTGAGTGCCTAAGAGGAATTGATGGGTTAATGCAAGCTGTTGGAGAAGAAGAGTGCTTGCTTTCTGTTTGATATGTATTATGGTCTCTGGTAATCACAATTAATAATCTCATTAGATGCCGACAAAAGGCTGATTCTTCATGCCATTAACTTAAATGGCAAAACTCCCATTAATGGCACCCGGACATGACCCTAACTGCTGAACCCCCAAAACAAATAAGTTTTGCTCCAGCTGTTAACATAACCGTATTGCTGCCCCCCTCTCGCCCCCATCCCTGCTCCCAGACTTCCACACTTTGAATTCTGGGGGCATTTTATGGCTTAAATTTGTGTGCGCACATCACAGACCCATCACTTTCTAGGTATCTAGGCCTCCATGGATTTAGTCAGCGAATCTCCCAGAGAATCCCAAAAGGGGATTGGATGCTGTTTTCTGTAGCGGATGGCTGGAATGTTGGGGAATTACAAAGATATCATCTGTGTTGCCAACTCAAGTAATTTTATCATGAGTGTCACAGGAAGTAGTTCTTAAAGCCCTAGCTCCGGGAACCATGGGATTCCACCTCAGCTTTCATTTCCACCCTCAAAAAAGAACAAGAAGAAGCAGCAGCAACGTCATCTCAGTGCTCCCTAAAGACTCAAAAACCGGAAGGTAAATAAAAATCACCCAGCAGTTACTCATTATTATTTAAATCTCATCATTGTAAACCGATCTCATGATTCTGGAGGCATGATTTTTTGAACACTTTGAGGGTAGCTGCCCTAGTGATGCACCCTGCAGGGTTCCTCTTGGGAATCCTTTCAACCGGGGGAAGGGAAGGGGCGAGCCCCTTAGAGCCCAGTCCTGCGCCCGTTTCCCGAAGGGAGTGGAGCAGGAAGGGGCTCTGCAGCAGCCCCAGCAGCGAGGAGGTGGGTTTCGCTAGGGGCCAGCAGAGCAGGGGTTAACGGCTGTTGCAGCAGGGCGCGGGCGTGGCTGGGCTGACAGGTGGCGCATGCGCGTTGGCGCCTTATTGTGCCCGGCCGGCCCAGCCCCGCCGCGCCTCGCTCACTCGGCGAGGGGCCGTTGGTGAAGGCTGAGCTGCTGCCCCCGGCGGTCACCGCGGTGCCGCCCCCGCCTCCCGCCCGGCTCCGGGGCCCCGCCATGGAGTAAGGCCCCCTCCCGCGGCCGGACGGGGCCCCCCGCCGCGCCTCGATGGCTCTGGTAACGGTGCAGCGCTCGCCTACCCCCAGCGCCACCTCCAGCCCCTGCGCCTCGGTGAGTCTCCCCGCCCGGCCGCCGCCTCCCGCCCGGCGCTCCCTCGCTGAGGCGGAGGGAAAGGCAGTTAGCTGCCACATAGGGTCCGGCTGGTGTGTGCGCGCGCATGCGCGCGCCGTGCCGCCTCCCCGCCCCCCCTTCTCTCGGGCCTGACAGCTGAGCGCGAGCAGGGCAGCCCCAGGGATGCTCAGGCTGGCTGCAGGCTCCGGGCAGGCACCAAGCCTGGACCCGTCCTGGGCAGCGGGGAGGGGATAAGCAGGATCGCTCTTGCTTTTTTCCCCCTTTGCCTTTTGCAAAAATGTCATTATAGCTTTTATAGTGTGCTTGCAAAACGATTAAGTGAATCTATGTCTGGGTCACTTACATACTGCTTCCCTATGTGGTTCTGGCCCATCTTTATTGCTCTGCTGCAAAGAAATAGCCTGGGGAAGGGGGTTCTCTCTTGGGCCATGTCTCTAGAGAGTGTGTGGGTTTCTGTTTGGTGGTGGTTGGCTTTTAACTTATTGAAAGCAAGCTGATCGGGTCAGGGGAGTCTTAAAAATATGGATCTCATGGATGGCATGTTTTACCCAACTTCAGAAGTAAAATGTTTGCAGTGAAATGACGTTTCAGTGGAAACCATTTGTTTCTGGGTTTAAATGCTGCCCTGTCGTGTTTGTCACCCAACACAGTTCAGGGTGTAAAGATGAATGAGAACCACCAGAAAGTGAAATGGACTATAAATAAACGGGCTGGTCTTCGCTTCCATTGTGCAAGAAATGTAAAAATCATTGGTTAAAAGGAAACTGGGGTTCTAATAAGTGACCATGTTAAATTCCTCCCCTACAGAACTGTATTCTAAAAATGATTTAACCTGGCATTTGCCTTTAGGCATCTTCCATGCATGAGCTTTCTTTCAGAAAAAGCGACTAGATTTTCCTTCTCAGTGCTACATGTAATCTTCAAAAGGCTGTATCAAACTGAGACAGTATTTGAAACAAGAAGATTTTAAATCTCTCCATGGCAGTGAAAGCTCTCATTAAAGGAGTCTTCAAAACTACCAGAAATTAATCCCAAATCAGGGAGCGTGGCAGGTTGTGAAAGGGATGCTGTCATATTCAAAATCATGTTTTGTTTAAAAAGGGGGGAGGAACTGAACATGAAGCATCTAAATTCCTACTTACAATTGATATAGTTTGTTACCAGCAGTTAACTGAGGATGGCAGTGAAAACTGCAAAGTCGTTTTCACTTCGTTTCTATTCAGTTTCCAGTTGGCTTCATTTTGAAAGTCTCATGTATTATCACACTCACATTATGTTTAGGTTGCAACTGCTTCAGGGGAATGTTGAAATCCCAGTTGTTTTGGCTAAAATAAAAACCGCTCTGAAAATATTTCTTGGGTTGGGTAAAATCTCTTTTGATCTAAATTGTGGATTAACTGTTTGATAGTATCGCATCAAATGTTATTTTGAATACAAGGGTATTAACACCTATGTTCTTTTTTTTTTCCTGTCTTGCTAAGACATTCCTGTTTTATTAGCAGTGCAGATTAACTCCACTTGTGTTACTTTGCTATAAATATTGATTAACTCTGTTACTTCATCATACGTTGTTTTCACAACCATGCATGGGGTAACAGTCTGGGCTTAGCTGCTCCTAACTTCCTCCATGTGTAAAACACTTCAGCAGTTAGCCTGTTGCCTCTTTCGGGTAGGAACTCTTGGGTTGGTGACAAGACTGATATTTTTTTTTAATGTAATTCATACATCCCAACTGATGCCTAGTCTCAAATAGCTCCTTCCATTTAAACTTGTCGTGATGATCACTTTGCAAGGCTGCCCTGTTTGGTGCAGCTAACCAGCCTGTTTCCCTTCTAGGTTACCAAAAAAGTTGCTTTGGATTTGGATCACTCTGAACAGTTAGGAAAGATTTCAGAGTAACAGCCATGTTAGTCTGTATTCGCAAAAAGAAAAGGAGGACTTGTGGCACCTTAGAGACTAACACATTTATTTGAGCATAAGCTTTCATGAGCTACAGCTCGGATGCAACCGGAACGAAAACGAAAGCTTATGCTCAAATAAATGTTAGTCTCTAAGGTGCCACAAGTCCTCCTTTTCTTTTTACACTTGTGAAGAGTACCACAGGATTTATGGTGACTAGTTTAGCAGATTACATCTCAGTTTTATTAGAATGAGGAAAGAGAGCGAGTACTGCTAAATATGCTAAAGGTGGTATTCTCTGCACACACACACACACAGCATTCATGCATCCACACTCTTTCCTAACTGAAAAGGAGTACTTGTGGCACCTTAGAGACTAACCAATTTATTTGAGCATAAGCTTTCGTGAGCTACGTGCATCCGATGAAGTGAGCTGTAGCTCACGAAAGCTTATGCTCAGATAAATTGGTTAGTCTCTAAGGTGCCACAAGTCCTCCTGTTCTTTTTGCAAATACAGACTAACACGGCTGCTACTCTGAAACCTGTCAAGAGTAAGTGTGTGGGCTCTAGTGTCCTGACCAGACTTTAACTTTAGTAATTACTTTCCGCCTACCTAAAACTCTCCTTGCAGTCTCAAGTGGAAATGGTATTTTTCATTTTCTGCCCTAAACAGTTGTAATGGGGTTTTTGTGAACTCTTCAAATGCCTTCTGCATTTCCCTAGTGGTTGAAGCATGTGTATAATTATTACTACTACTACTACTACAAATAATATAAAATTGTAAAAGTCCTTTGTGATCTTTTAGGATGAAAGGAGCTTCAGAAAAAATATATACTATTTCAGCTCATCTGCATATCTGCTGCTAAACTTTCTTCAGTGTTAAGCAAAGTATAGCATTTGGTTTCAATATATTAGATATGCCACCAAGCTTAAATAGTCACTGGAGTTAAGTCTCCAATCTTTGTCCATTGAGTGCCACAAGAATTCCCAAGCCACACTGTAGTGGAGACTGTCGTTTGGCTAATATCCAGCTCTTGTCAGAATTCCATTGACCTTTACAGCTCAGTGCCACTAGGTACCTGTGTGAGAAGGTTGGACTGAAAATTTCCTGGTGAGATGGCCCAAGAATTTCAGGTGATGGTCCCAAATGAAATGCTGAAGGCTTGTGCTTCTGGCAAGTCTATCACCTTGTTAATCCTCCTTAAGATCTTTATGCTGAAATTGACTATGGGAGGTCCCCTCTGCCTAGGGAGAGCCCTGTTGATTTCAACAGGGTTCTGGACAACTGCAGGAGTCTGCTCATAAAGTCCCTTGTAAGATCGGGGCCTGCAATTTTGTGGGAAAACTTCTGCATAATTTAGCAAGATGTTTGGTCAAACCGTGCTTTAATCCTTTCTCTATGTGCACAGGATCATAGGTTGATAGTTTTCTATAAAAAATAAGACTGGCTGCTGTAATGTTCTAATAGACAAATCGAACCGTTGGGTTTTTTGTTTTTGTTACATATGGATATTTTCTGTGTGGACACCAACACATTATACCAATCATCTAGAGTTAAATGTAAACCCCAACTTTTTGTTCCTTCTCTAGGTAACATGGGGATGAGGTCAAGTTAAATCTGATAAATTAGTCCCCCAGAGAGTGTAGAGGTCTGACGTAGCTTGATGTTTTCATGTCTTGACATAAAAATTCTCAGACTGCTGCTTTGCCATCTCAAACTGGGAGTAAGGAGAAAGTGTTACACTTGTGTATGCTTCAACGGGTGACCAAATGGAGGAATGAATTTCATTTCTAGGTCACTAAAGGACTTTGAGGACAGAGTCCCTTATAAATTGCTTGATGCTCTTCTGTTAGAAGTAGACTCCCTAGACAAGAAGAGGAGGTTCAAATAGTGCAGCGTCAATGTCCTTGAACCACAGGGGACTTCTGCATTGTGTGCTGCAAAAGTATTATAATTGGCTTCCCTGGATTCAGGGGAATAGATGATTCAAATCAGTTTGAAATTGGTTGGTTTTATTTCTGGATTTTTGTCCTCATTGCCATAGAATTTGAGCACCTCACAAATATTTATTGTGTTGTAGAGGAGTGTTTCATACTGTGATTTGACCAGGTTGTTTTAGATCTGCAGTATTTCACCTGGCTACTTATAAAGCATGATCTCTTAATTGTCTGTCTGAGTTTCCAATTGTAGTTTGGCTTTTGACTATGCTGGCACTCTTATCAAAAAAGAGAGACCTCTGTGCTGCATCCTACAAAACATTTCTTTCTACCAGAAGCAGTAGCTGGAATGAGCAGAAGTGTCTTATGGGCAGAGTATGGGTCCAGTGGCGATTTCATCAAGGTGGAGTACGTGGTTATTGTGGGAGTTAGAGAGTGGATACCTTCATCAACACAGCAGCCGTTGCTTAAGAGCTGAAGGATTTGAACCTTGTAAAGATTTCCAGTTTCTCTTCTGGAATATTGGGTGTTTGCTTTTTTGGCAAAAGCCTACTCATGTTTTAAGAGTAAAAGATGCCTTTTTATCAGTCTGTTTTTCCCTTAACTACAGCAAAGACTGTCCCTCTTCTCCCTATCTGAATCCCCACACTCCTCTGGAACTGTGTTTGTGGCGACATGGCATGTGTGGAGCTTTCAAGGTAACAGCCGTGTTGGTCTGTATTCGCAAAGAGAAAAGGAGTCCTTGTGGCACCTTAGAGACTAACCTATTTATTTGAGCATAAGCTTTCGTGAGCTACAGCTCACTTCATCGGATGTATCCAATATAGGTTAGTCTCTAAGGTGCCACAAGGACTCCTTTTCTCTTTGTGTGGAGCTTGCTGCCTCATGCCACAAAAAATTGCCATGCTGCAAACATTTTACATGTAAACCTAAAAGTGAATGCAGATCTAGTCTCAAATACTTGCCTTGGAGGCTTCCCTGTTTATAACCTACAGCTGGAAACAGTGCTTACAGGAATAGAATTAGGCCTGGCTTACACTTAAAACTTAGCTCAGTGTGGAAGATCCACACTCTTGAGCAGGGGTGGCCAACCTGAGCCTGAGAAGGAGCCAGAATTTACCAGTGTACATGGCCAAAG
This sequence comes from Caretta caretta, assembly GCF_965140235.1. Taxonomy (NCBI): domain Eukaryota; kingdom Metazoa; phylum Chordata; order Testudines; family Cheloniidae; genus Caretta; species Caretta caretta. The sequence continues at coordinate 2,690,494 of NC_134222.1, read as the reverse complement.
AGCCACAGGAATACATCAGCAGCCCCCCTTCAGCTCCTCCACCCTGTTCCCAGCACCTCCCTCCCACCCACTGGCAGCCCCACCGATCAGCGCCTCCCCCTCCTTCCCCACACTTCCCGATCAGCTGTTCCGTGGCATGCAGGAGGAGGAACAAGGGCATGGCAGGCTCAGGGGAGGGGTGGAGTGGGGGCAGGACCTGTGGCAGAGCCAGGGGTTGAGCAGTGAACATCCCCTGGCACATTGGAGAGTTGGAGCCTGTAGCTCCAACCCTGGAGTTGATGCCTGTACAAGGAGCTGCATATTAACTTCTGAAGAGCCACATGTGACTCTGGAGCCACAGGTTGGCCCCCTGCTCTTGAGTGTCATAGCTAAGCTGACCTATTGCCTGGTGTGGACAGTTAGGGCGACCAAAGAATGCTTCCAAAGTCCTAGCTGTTGTCACTCAGGGAGGTGGAGTTCCTACAGAGAGAGGAAAAACCTTGTCCATTGCTGTAGCACATTTAGCTGTAGGAGTGAGAGAAGCTTGGGGCCAGATCTCTAGTAGGGAGATTTAAAGGATCCAGGGCCGTGGTATCCTTCCTTCCTGGAGACTGTCTCCCTAGTTGCAAATATCTGTCAAAGAGGATCCTGGGAACCTGGCTTTGCAAAGTTCTTTTCACTTCCCCACTCCACCCCCCAGTGGCCTCATTTCAGTGGAATAATATGTAAACTGACATCAGCTGGACTCATGTGCAGGCAGCTCCGGCAGGCTGTATGGAAACCTGCTGTCTGAATTTGGACAATGCCAGAGAAAGCACTGCCACGTTCTGTTTGCTGTATGTCTTCCACAACCTTGCCATAGTCTGTTCCCAATAACTCCGCCATCTGGCTTGCAATTTGTCAAGGTTCAATCAAGCCTTGTTCCAAGACATAATGAAGATTTGAGCTGGAGGACTCTTCAGGATTTGTTAAAGGTGGAGTGAGTTCTTGCACAATTCACCGGCTCGTCTACTCTCCGGCTAGTCTAAGACAAATGGAAATCTATGAACTTCTCCTGTGTGTTTGGTTCCAAGCAACCTTTTCCTCTCCCGTGGGAAAAAATCCTCTCTCCCACTCTGTCTTCAAAAATTGTGGTGGTGGCTCAACCCATGCTTTCCAAGACTTCACTTATAAAACGAAGAGCTGGAAGTTTGCATGGCAAAGTCTGGCTGTGGAGGAGCGTTGGAAAGCAGCACAAGTCTTTTCCAGATGGTCTCTGTCTGTGCAGTATATGTCCACAGCAAATTAACTTTTGCTGACAGTTAGGTACTAAATGAGATTTCTCTGAATCTGTCTCCTAACCTTCCTGCTTTTTCCTGTGTCACACAGAAACTGATCATTCAAAAAAGACTTGTCCTGATTTAATCGTTTATCTGTTAATTCCATAAACGCAGAATTCTTCACTACCACACATAAAATGCACTGTATAGAGTTGGTCCTTGATGGTTAGTGTATGTAAGCATTTCAAACGTGCCAAAGTCCGCAGTACGTAGGCACCATTATTAAATTAAAAATAGTTTCCTTCCTGTCTGAACAAGAACCAGATTGTCACCCTTCTCCCTTTTATACGGTCTCCTAAGTGCTGTTGTCTCAGGAGAGATGTTGAGGCATTGTGCACCCGCTGTTATTGTGCCAAAGGTCTTCTGCTGTTCTCTAAAAGTTCCAGGACTTAGGCTTGCCCTGATCTGTGGCTCCTCATGGTTAATATCTGCTTTTTTATTTTTTTGGGTGCAGGGGAAGTGCAATTTTCTTAAATGTGTCCCGTTGATCTGAAGTTTTGATCATGAGATGGAAATGTGAAAGCCCAGTTGATTAGGCTCTAAATCTGCTTTGACCAATTGTGTCCAGTTATTTACTACTTTCCCCTTCTATGGTGGTCTTATCAATTCTATTGCTTCCATCCCCATATACACTAACCTAAAATATTGGAGGAAAACTTGTTGATGTCATGCAGAATGGAAGTCTGGGGTGTGTGTTTGATCTGGTAGCAAGAACATAGTTGATACCATATATACCTGGTGTAAAAGTCTCTGCATCGGATTTACAGTTTAAGGCATTGAAGGATGTTAGAGGTGACCTTACCAAAAAGCTTACAGTGGGATCCCCGTTAACATGATGAGGTGAACAAAGGAAAGTGGCCCGATGTTGCAGGATGCTGGCATTTTCTGGAACTATTACTATAGAACTGTCTCTACTCATTGACTATTAGTAACTCTTTCATTAATTTTTTTGAAAGACCCCTACACAGAGGAAAAGCAAAATAATCCTGTCTGACCCTTTCTTGAGAAGTGAAGGATCTGGGCAGGCAATCGGGCCCGGACTCCTTTCCAGTAAGAGAGCATACTGTTTCCCTAAGGGTAGGGAAGACAACTGACCCAGAAAGAGGAGATGCTGTTTTCATTGTTATAAAATTCACAACTTAAAACAACAAACCTTCAGCCAGTCAGCTTCCCTCTTGATCCCAGGAGGTTAGCTAAAGGGGGAAGCAGAACCCTGCAAATACGTTTGGAAACCTTTTGTCATTTTCTGTCTTCAAGTTCCTTGCTAGTAGAACATACAGGAAATATTTTCCTCAATAGTTTAAGAAACTAAATATAACCTTTCTCTGTTTTCTTTATTTTAATAGTGCTTTCAGGGCTTTCATTAGTAGTAGTCCTAACAATATAATTGCTAGGCAAAACACTAATTGACCTCTTAGCCCAAAGTGGCTGCAACAACACTGGAAACAACTCTTTAAACTGATCACGTTTATTACTACCTTTTAAAAATCTCTCCTCTCCTCTGCAGTATTTATCAGAGTGGCAGTCTATCTCTGGAGTTGCATTAATCAGTTACATGAGCGATCACTAGTTCTTATCAAGATGTGCTGATAAAGCCATGTTTTTTTTTCTTCTTTAACATGTGCCAGTCCTAGAAATCTCTGAGGTAACTGCCATCACTTCATTCTGAGATGAGGGACAGAGGAGAAGGGGGAGTTCTAAAGCCTTTCGGATGTGTGCACAGCTCTTTCATACTAAATCTTTCAGAGACAATAGGTGAGAGCCAGACTCAACATACACACCAGACCTTCGGCATCCTCAAGTGGCAGGGTCTGGCAAACAAAGTGGGACTATGATGGTGGGATAAAAACCTGGTTGTAGATCAGGCCTTTGCAATTTTTGTTTACTTTCCAGATCTACAAGAAAATACCAGAGACCCGTATCCTCTGTTTCATATTTTGCTGCATAATAGAAGGGTTGAGGTTTACTTTTTTAAGTATCTAAAACTGGGTTTTAGCCTGCTGCCCAAGACAAGGCTTTTTGACTTGCGAAGAAGAACTTTACCTTCTGCATACACATCTGTCCTAGATATTGTGATGCTCTTCTCTGCAATGACCAGCTTAGTTAAGCAGGGGACACATAAGTGTGCCTGCAGTGTCAAGTATGGCTTAGCGACTTTTCAGTTGTCAGGCCTTCACCTGCAGCACTTGGTTGTCTTGGAAACTAGCAAAAAGTAACCCTGGGGCTGATCGCTGCCTGATCTCAGTCTGCAGCTGACGGCCTCCTTCAGTCACAACAAACCACATCCTCCTGGTGCTGCAGACTTCTCCTTTCCATCTGACTTCCAGAAGAGTGCAATGCTTGCAAAGGGTGGTAGTTCAGCAGTGTTGGACACTAAAGTCCTCCACAGAATGGGTCTGGAATGAGTGACAGCAATGCCATAGCATGCCATCCTTACTTCTGTGCTACTGCCTGCAGAGCTGGGCCCTCAGTCAGCAGCCACCACTCTCCGAGAATGCTGTGGGCTCCATAAAGTCCCCCATTTTCTCTGTATGTACCAAAGTGGGCAGTAGTAACGTGCTTAGTGTTGCAGTTTTAGTCAGGAGTCAGCAAACTCAAGTTACTCCGAAGTTGTAAAGCTGAAATGATACTTGCTGCTCCCTTCCCCTTTATATGAAAGGAAGTTACCATGTGCCCTACAGGTGGAAAATCCTTTGTTTGCACAACAGATGTCTTTGTGGTACATTTATAGCCATGATCTAACTAGAAACTGGACCCAGGGGCTGATCCTGCAAGATAGTGACAACAAACTAAATGAGAGTCAACAGTGTAACACTGTCACAAAAAAAGTAAACATCATTCTGGGATGTATTCGCAGGAGTGTTGTAAGCAAGACACAAGGAGTAATTCTGTTCTACTCCACGATGATTAGGCCTCAACTGGAGTATTGTGTCCATTTCTGGGTGCCCTATTTCAGGAAAGATGGAAAAATTGGAGAAAATCCAGAGAAGAGGAACAAAAATGACCAAAGGTCTAGAAAACATGACTTATGAGGGAAGATTGAAAAAACTGGGTTTGTTCAGTCTGGAGAAGAGAAGACTGAGGAGGGACATAAGTTTTCAAGTACATAAAAGGCTGTTACAAGGAGGAGGGAGAAGAATTGTTGTTCTTAACCTCTGAGGATAGGACAAGAAGCAATGGGCTTAAATTGCAGCAAGGGAGGTTTAGGTTGGACATTAGGAAAAACTTCCTAACTGTCAGGGTGGTGAAGCACTGGAATAAACTGCCGAGGGAGGTTGTGGAAGCTCCATCATTGGAGATTTTTAAGAGCAGGTTGGACAAACACTTGTCAGGGATAATACTTAGTCCTGCCATGAGTGCAGGGGACTGGACTAGATGATCTCTCAAGGTTCCTTCCAGTTCTATGATACAGCCTACCTTGCTGGAAGTTGAGGGTGTATAGCACTTGATATCCAGGGAGATGGTGATGAATACTCTTGACCATTGGAGGGACAAAAGCTGCTGAATTGTATTTCTGCACAAAGTGTGTATCTGCATTGCTATTGGTCTATCTGAGGTATTTGTGATGGGTTTTTCCCTAGTAACATTTTCTCGGCAAAAATATGGCCAGGCTTTGCAGTCATTGCAATAAACTGTAATTAAAATTAAAAAAACCTCTTCGCACGTTGGTCTTATCTATTCTTCACACTTGTGGTGAAGCTGCAGTGTAGGTGTGTTATCTGTCAAAGTAGACAAAGCCGTGACAGAATTTGGTACTTGATTGAACAACCACTGAATATTTATAGCTAGTTGGAAATTATGGACATGGCATGTATTCACAGAGTTCTCTCTGAAGCAGAATGATGCACTTAATTTTTTATATATATGTATATTGTCAACAGGTGTTACAGTGGTGTCAGTTAGCACTACTACAGTTATAGGCTTGATACCCTTTCTAGTACAAGCTACTTCTAGGACGAGCAACCTGCAAAGAGAATATAGCCAGATCTGTTAAGTTAACTATCCTATCTTACTGTGTGTTTCAGTAAAAAATAAAATCTTCCTGAGCTAAATGCTAATCTTTGGGTGGAATAGGCCCAGCAGCTATCTCTGAGAATCATTGCTGCAGCTGTGCTTATCTGACTGTTGAATCTGTTAACAAAAGCCTGATGCTTCTCCCCTTTCAAGTTTGCAGGGTCCTGCTCTGAAGTGGTGCCTGTTGCTGGGGGGCACTCTCCCAAGGGGAACAGATTTCAGTTGGAGTTGTCGGGGCAGCTGTAAATCCCACCTTTTCACCATAGCATTTCCAAAGCACCTGAGAAGAAACTGGGGTGGCATGCTGAAAGGTAGCAGCTCATGACTAAATCTGAGGTAGACAAGAAAGTGACTGTGTGTAACCTAGATACAAGGGCTAACTTCAAGAATAGACACTCCAGAAACACCTAAAATAGACACATCTAACTCATCTGTGAAATAAATATTATAGGGGCGTCCTTCAATGGCTAAGCAAGCAGCAGCTCAATGAAAGAAGTCTGGGCCATATTAACTCTGAATACGCTGGTCTTCTGGGTTGATGCTGGAGTCTTGTCACCAAAAGAAACTACACCATTTGCCAAAGAAACTCCCTGAAAAAGCACAAGCACAAGAACAAATCTGCACAGACACACCCCTGGAGCCCTGACCTGGGGTATTCTGTCTGCTACCCAAGATCCATAAACCTGGAAATCCTGGATGCCCCATCATCTCAGGCATTGGCACCCTGACAGCAGGATTGTCTGGCTATGTAGACTCCCTCCTCAGGCCCTATGCTACTAGCACTCCCAGCTATCTTTGAGACACCACTGACTTCCTGAGGAAACTACAATCCATCGGTGATCTTCCTGAAAACACCATCCTGGCCACTATGGATGTAGAAGCCCTCTACACCAACTTTCCACACAAAGATGGACTACAAGCCGTTAGGAACAGTATCCCTGATGATGTCACGGCAAACCTGGTGGCTGAAGTTTGTGACTTTGTCCTCACCCATAACTGTTTTACATTTGGGGACAATGTATACCTTCAAATCAGCGGCACTGCTATGGGTACCCACATGGCCCCACAGTATGCCAACATTTTTATGGCTGACTTAGAACAACGCTTCCTCAGCTCTCGTCCCTTAATGCCCATACTCTACTTGCGCTACATTGATGACGTTTTCATCATCTGGACCATGGAAAAGAAGCCCTTGAGGAATTCCACCATGATTTCAACAATTTCCATCCCACCATCAACCTCAGCCTGGACCAGTCCACCCAAGAGATCCACTTCCTGGACACTACGGTCCTAATAAGCGATGGTCACATAAACCCCAACCTATACCGGAAACCTACTGATCGCTGTTCCTACCTTCATGCCTCCAGCTTTCACCCAGACCACACCACACGATCCATTGTCTACAGCCAAGCTCTACGATACACCCGCATTTGCTCCAACCCCTCAGACAGACAAACACCTACAAGATCTCTATCAAGCATTCTTACAACTACAATACCCATCTGCTGAAGTGAAGAAACAGATTGACAGAGCCAGGAGAGTACCCAGAAGTCACCTACTACAGGACAGGCTCAACAAAGAATATAACAGAACACCACTAGCCGTCACCTTCAGCCCGCAACTAAAACCCCTCCAGCTCATCATCAAGGATCTGCAGCCTATCCTGAATGATGACCCATCACTCTCTCAGATCTTGGGAGACAGGCCAGTTCTTGCTTACAGACAGCCCCCCAACCTGAAACAAATACTCACCAGCAACCACACACCACACAACAGAACCACTAACCCAGGAACCTATCCTTGCAACAAAGCCCGTTGCCAACTGTGTCCACATATCTATTCAGGGGACACCATCATAGGGCCTAATCACATCAGCCACACTATCGGAGGCTCGTTCACCTGCACATCCACCAATGTGATCTATGCCATCATGTGCCAGCAATGACCCTCTGCCATGTACATTGGTCAAACTGGACAGTCTCTACGTAAAAGAATAAATGAACACAAATCAGACGTCAAGAATTATAACATTCATAAACCATTTGGAGAACACTTCAGTCCCTCTGGTCCCTTGATTACAGACCTAAAAGTTGCAATTCTTCGACAAAAAAACTTCAAAAACAGACTCCAACGAGAGACTGCTGAATTGGAATTAATTTGCAGACTGGATACAATTAACTTAGAATTGAATAGAGACTGGGAGTGGATGGGTCATTACACAAAGTAAAACTATTTCCCCATGTTTATACCCCCCCCCCCCCCGTTCCTCAGACGTTCTTATCAACTGCTAGAAATGGGCCACCTTGATTATCACTACAAAAGGTTGTGTCCCCCCCGCCCCCCACTGGCAATAGCTCACCTTAAGTGATCACTCTGGTTACAGTGTGTATGGTAACACCAATTGTTTCATGTTCTCTCCTCACTGTATTTTCCACTGAATGCATCCGATGAAGTGAGCTGTAGCTCACGAAAGCTTATGCTCAAATTAATGTTGGTCTCTAAGATGCCACAAGTACTCCCTTTTCTTTTTGCGAATACAGACTAACATGGCTGCTACTCTGAAACCTGTCAATATAATTTTGGTTAGTGATACAAAAAGGTAAATACAACCTAGTCTTCCCCAGCATAGTGCAGGCCTAGCAGTTAAACAAACAAGGCCCTCCCACGTACAGGCATCCTTCTGTGCAAAATAAAATTTACACTAATGCAACTTAACTTTAACCTTTCAAAGTGTGTGAAGAGGTGATAACACCCTTTACTGACCTTCCAGACTACATAAACAAGTAACATCAGGCTAGCTGTATTACTTCTTATCAGGGGGGTTCTCTTTTTTTGTTCATTTTGTTTCACTTGAGTTCTGCCTGGGCAGGGAGAGGAAGCATGATGTGGTTTTAATGTGTTACTTGAAACTTATCACCGGATCTGGCTATTTTGACAGTTCTCCCTTCTAGCTGGTATTCTTGTTAGGCTACAGTTATTAGTCTTCTGCATTCTAATGTTGAACTTCACAAACTAACGCACTGCCCAGAAGCTTGCTCTTCAGCAGGGTGGCTTAGGTTTTGTTTTTATTTGATTTGTTTTGATGAAAAGATTTCATACAATTGAACATGGAAAATTAACTCCTTGTGACTCCTCTTTCCCCTTACTGTTAGGCGATTGTACCGCTTCTCAAACTGCTAGGGGGTGGCCAGCGACCATTGATATAACGTCTTGTCGGAGAGGCAGAGTTTCATCCGTGGTCCAGTGTACTCGTTATGTGCTTAGTTAAACTTGTTACCTAGATCCTGAATGGAAAAGGTGACTGTGGCAAAACTATAAATATAGTTGCTCTTCAACACCACCAAAAAAGTTGGGCAAAAAAGGCTTTGTACAAAATACCATGCTGGAGTTGTTAGCATGGCTTAAATTGAAGCTGCTCAGTCTCAAGTGGGTGAAATTAGTTATTGTTTGGTACTGTGTATGCTTATACACTTTGGGTTCTCTAATTTCATTTCTTCATGTTGGTGTCCTCACAAAGTGAAGCACAAAGACTGTACTAGAATCTTTTGCAAGCTGGCTTCTGAGGCTGTAAACTGTTTCCCATGCAAAACAGAAACTGTGAGGGCTGGTCTGGAGAAAAGCTTTATTCAGAACTGCATCCTGAGTACAGAAAGCAGAAGTTTAAGTCCAGCAGTTCCTGTGTGGTCAGTATTCACTCAAGTCCGGACACATGTTAAGAGTCATTGGACTAACTGCTCCCCATTACTGCCTGGCTTTTCTGAAAGAGAAAGCATCAGACCTGCTGCTGGACAGTTGGAGTGTTCTGGCACTACTTCAGTCTTCTCTTCTTCTGATGTGGAAGCTGAGCTAGTTTACTGAAGGCTTCTGATTGGACTGATTCTGGTGGAATCTCCATCCTTAGAGGTTTTTAAGGCCCAGATTGACAAAGCCCTGGCTGGGATGATTTAGTTGGGGTTGGTCCTGCTTTGAGCAGAGGGTTGGACTAGATGACCTCCTGAGGCCTCTTCAACCCTAATCTTTTATGATTCTATGACTCAACTGCTTTCTCTTGCAAAATGTGGCTGCCTTATGTAGCTCTGCTACAATGACTCCAAGATCTTTCTTGAGTGGTAGCAGCTAATTTACTCCAACATTTTGTATGAAGTGTTGGGATGATTATTTCCAATGTGCATAACTTTGCATTTATCACCACTGAATTTCATCTGCCATTTTGTTGCCCAGTCACCCAGTTTTGTGAGATCCCTTTTGTAACTCTTTGCAGTCTGCTTTGGACTTAATACAAAATTACTCAGGATAGTTGTCGGCAAATTTTGCCACCGCCCTGTTTACCCCTTCTCCCGGATCATTTATGAATGTTGAACAGCCCAGGTCTCAATACAGATTTTGGGGGGAACCCTGCAATTTACCTCTCTCCATTGCAAAAACTAACCATTTATTCTTATGCTTTGCTTCTTGTCTATTAACTAGTTACTGATCTTTTTATCCCATGACTGCTTAGTTTGTGTGAGGGACTTTGTTTGAGGCTTTCTAAAGTCCAAGTGCACTATATCCACTGGATCACCCTTGACCACATGGCTGTTTGACTCCCTTAAAGAATTCTAATAGATTGGTGAGGCATGATTTCCCTTTATAAAAGCTGTGTTGACTCTTCCAACATATCATGTTTGTTTATGTATCTGATAATTCTTCTAGTTTCAATCAATATGTCTGGTACTAAAATTTAGACTTTACTGGGCTCCAGATGAGATCCTTGTCATCAGAGGCTTTTCTAAAAATTAATGTTATGTTAGTTCCTGCTTCTGATATACTTTAATAAAAAAAAAAAAGGGGGGGGGGAGTTAGTTTTTGCTAGTTGCTCTTCAAATTCTTGTTTGGCCTGCCTGTTTATACTTGCAATATTTTTCTTTCTATGTTCCTCAGTAAGATTTGATTTCCAATTTTTAAAGGACACCTTTTTTGCTTTCAACTGCCTCTATTACTCTGAGACATGGTGGCATTTTTTTGGTCCTTTTTACTTTTTTTATTTAGAGGTATATATTTCGCTTGAATGCCTATTATGGTTGGCCTTATTGGATAAAGCGTAGGTCAGGATGGCTTTGATTTCATTGGTCTTTTTGTTCTCTACTTCAGGGGCATTTCCCAGCTGTGTTTCTGTTAAGCTAAACATTCAGTCTCTTTAGGTCCCCCTAAATTAACTTAATAGTATTGTAAATGTCACATTCAATCAAGTATTCTTTATAAAACTCCTTCCTTGTGCCTTTTAGACATTGCTCTTATAACTGTGTTATCTGAGCACCTTAAAAACTTAAAGTAGTCTATCTCTATATATATCTCTATATGGTCTCTGTGTGTATATAATGTCTACTGCAGTTTCCATGGTATGCATCCGATGAAGTGAGCTGTAGCTCACAAAAGCTCATGCTCAAATAAATTGGTTAGTCTCTAAGGTGCCACAAGTACTCCTTTTCTTTTTGCAAAGACAGACTAACACGGCTGTTACTCTGAAACCTATCTCTATATGTGTCTCCCTTCCCACTAGCAGGAATCTGTTTTTGTCTTATCTCCATCACAGAGGTATCTTAAAATGACTGCCCAGTCTCTCTCTGGGTTTGTTCCATCCATGTAGCTACTTTTAGTGTTGCCATCTACTCTAACATGCCAGCAGTAATATTCTTGGGCCTGATTTTCAAAGGTGCTGTGCAAACACAGTCTGAAATGAAGTCCATGAGACTGGGAGTTGGGTTGGGGCAATGGCCCAATGTGAGATGTCTCTGAAAACCCTGCAATTGCAGAGGTCTTTTGTTTAGATCCTGTACCCCAATCCCTGTTCCATTGGCTCAGGCTTCAGCTTAATCTTTTTGTCTACTGTCCACGTTGGTCTGATGCCAAAGACTACTGTAGATTTCAAACACTGACAGCATCTGATTTGGTTTTGCTTTTAGAGATGTGGTTTAGCACTGGCCAGAATAGCAAAGCTCAGACAGCAGTCAGTGGTTAAATGTAGAGAGATTAATTAATGGCTATGTGTTTGACTCATTTAGCTTCTAAATTTGTTTGTCATTAATCTGATGAAAATTCACTCTGGTTCAGCTCCCAAAAAATAACTTGTGTTAAGTCACGCTCTTTCTTTTCCAGGGTACCATTTTAACAGGGCTGGGCGTAACTGGAAAAGATAGGGTGGTCACAAGGTGACTGGGGTTATTTAGAGACAGTTGGAAAGCAGTTTGCGTTAACTGATAAGACCTTCTGACTTTCACTTTCTTTTTCAGCTACTGTTTACATCCCATGAAAACTCATTTTAATATTCTAGTTGCACGTGACTGAAAATTAAATTCTTTGGCTTTTAAAAAATGGCTGAGTTGTCAAGTTCCCATTTTGGATAAAACTGTTGTAAGGGCATTCCGCACGCATGGGATTTGGGGGAGGATAACTTTGAGGAAAGAAACCATATGAATTTACTGTCAGTCTTCCACTTGGAAAGAAATCTGAGAAATTAACATAGCTGTGATCCAGTTTAAGGGCCAGTGAGCAAGGTTTCTCCTGTCTGGCTCTTCCAGCTCATTCCAAGTGAATAGATAGGGGTCATATGAGGATAGCACAGACTGTATTGTAGATTTGCTGTCAACTAATGGAAACTGAAGTAGGTACCAAAGTTGTGCTTCCTCCATATGCAAATAAAAAGTGCAATAGAATTCAGAAACGTGAATGCTGGTAGCCTCTAGTACACCTATTCCTTGACTCTGAAATCCACCTTGTGTGGTGTGCATACAGAGCCTCTGAAAACAAGGAGGTCGGTCTGTAGGCTATTTGCTTTACAGCTTTCCTACAAAAGGCACTCCAGGCAGTTCAGCAGTGAAAGCTGACCTGCAATTGCTTGTCCTGTGCCAAGAATGGCATCTTCTTTCTCACTGGTCAATGTCCCGCATGGAAGTAAGCATTGTATTCTGCTAAAGTCCTGCAGATATGGTTCCCTGAGTAAGTTTGAACGGTATTCAGTGGAGCATTGTATGGTTTGAGAGCTTTTTCTGAGACCATGGTCCATGTTCCTATGTTTTACCTTTGTACATAGGCAACAATAATCATCTGTTTAAAAGGGGAAACTAATACTCTAACTATCTGTGCCTGGCTTGAAACAATAGATCAGATAAATTTACTGGCTTCAGGAATTTGGATACTGCAGTGAAATGCTCGAAGAGTAAAAAATCTGGAAAATGGATGGATTGGATTAGATTAGAGCATACCATTTTAAAACCCAAGTGTGTTTTGCTTTTTTAGTTTGTCTGGTGTAAACTAGTACCTAGCTTTAAAACACAGATTAAACTTGATATGATGATTCCAGAGTGTGTAAAAGACAGTCTGGGTATAGCACAATAATTAATTCATTAGCACTGTATTATGATGCGGCCTGGAGGGCTCATTATGCCAGGTGCTGTACATACACTTAGTGCGAGACAGTACCTGGTCCAAAGAGGCTGCAATTGAAATAGACAAGGCAAATGGTGAGGAAGGAAAGTGGTGGCACAGAGAGAGGAAGTGACTTGCCTAATGCCACGCTGAAGGTCATTTGTGGAGCTGGGTATAAAACAGTTCTCCTGACTCCCAGTCCACTGCCTTGGTGACTAGACCTGACTGCTTCTCGCTATTAGCATATGGCTGAACTAGTCAAGTCAGTCTCAAGTGGGAGGATGCTCAGTAAGAGAACTAAAAAGGTAGGACATGCCAAATGCTCAGGCCATATATTATGATGATCTCTGTTATACTAGAAATAGTCATACCCCATGGCAACACTGTTGACTAATCTGTTTCTGTGAATTCAGTCTTCTGGGGCAAGAAGCTTGATGATGATAAAGCAGCCAGATCTTGAACATATTGGTTGGTCTCTCAGTGTCCTACCCATCCAGGGTTGCCATATTTCTTTACGTGGGCCATGTTGAGACCATCCGCAATGGTTCTGGAGTCTGTTTAAATGTTGAGAGCACTGGTTTTTTTTGTTTGTTTGTTTGTTTTTGGGGGGGGGGGGTGTTTCTCCCACGTGGCAAAACAGTGAATGCAAACTTATTTGAAATAGTTTCACTGTCTTTGGCTTGATGTGTCTTGACACTGAATGTCTCACAGTGCATTGCTAACGTGTAACATTTCCAAGTGTATTCTTCTTTTTATTGGAATGAAGATGTGGAATTCTTCCCACAAGTGCTGCTGCTGGTTCCAGCTCTGTTATTTCGTAGCATGATCTTTCTTAAGCATATAATCTCTCATATTTGCTCTATGACAACCAGTTTGGAGGTGTTGCATGGTAAGGTGTGTATTTCTGTCAGGAGTAGCCATAAGTCTGGAGATGGCAGGCTGAACGGCAGAGCTGTACCTTCTCCGATGTGTGAGAAGAGCTTAGGGAGTGGGACGCTATGCGCGGGAGTCTTTTTATTCCAGGGTTTTTGTTTTTTGGCTTGTCTGTAATTTTTTGTTTTTCAAGGGAGCACTGAACCACTAAAGCACTACAAATATTACTTCTGGATGTTTAGACTTTTTTATTCACTGAATCATCATATTTATTAACCTGACAAATTAATAGCAAACTCTTCTTTCAGTTCATGCATGCGCCATATCAGAACTCTGCTTGTCACCACACATAAGAACTTCATTCATCTGCTTTACAATGTCATTGATGACAACCTGGCAGTGGCCCAGTTGTGAGCAAGTTAACTACAAAAGGCTGCATTGTAAACCTCTCTGAAAGTACATGCTACATGAAGTCTAAAATTTTTTTTAAAAAAATGTACAGACTTGTTTTAGGCAGTTATATGCAGCCAAGTAGTTATAAACCTTTGAAAGGATGATGGTTTTCAGAGGAGTTTTGTCTTAAAATGGGAACGGGCTGGAATTAAGGATTAATTCTTATGGTTTAGATGAGGCTTCAAACTTCTATGAACCTAAGGTGTTTGGTAAAGTAAAGGGATATTTCATGCTGAGTCAGGGGTAGGTAAATGATGACTGTCTTACTGAGCATACAAGTTTAACTGCTTAGCTTCTTGTAATTTGAGTAGCATTTGGAGTGGAAATTGCAAATACATGTATGCAGACTATATTTTGCCGTGTGTCTTAGGGCTAAGGAAATTATCTAGAGAATGGGGAATGCTGGTGAGGTGGCTTATGGTAATTGTACTGTATTGTCCTACGTCTAGAAGTGCCATGATTATGCCGACCTAAGTTTTTGGTGTAGATGCAGCTAGATCGATGGAAGAATGCTTCCATCGGTACAGCTACAGGGGCTCAGGGATGTGGATTTCCTACAGTGACCAGAAAAATCCCTTCCGTTGCTGTAGGAAAAGTCTATGCTACAGTGCTATAGTAGCAGTACTGGGGCTGTGCCACTTAGTGTCTGTGGTGTAGACATGGTTTGAATCTAGCACCAAGTAATGTCTGCCTCCTGCAACAGTCTGCAGGCTCTGGGATAGATCTTCATCTTCATGCTGCGGGTTTTGTGTGGCACACATGTGGTGTTAGGCTCAACATCGCAGAGTTCCATGGCCTGGTCATCCTGCCAGAGGCCCAGAGTGTATCTGAACTCCTTTGCTTTGCTCTCCCAACCCAGACTCCTCCTCGCCACATGTTCATTGCTTTCTGGCTTGGATCCTTCTTGCAGCACCTAGACAAATCTAGAAATACTTCAGTATTTGTCAATTACACAAACCAAATCACCCTCACATTTCAGCTTTGGGTTTGCTTTGTTTCTGAACTTTGTGGTAACTTAATTAGCCCGTCTCAATAAATGTAATGGGTTGTGGAGGGTTTTCTGTAGCTGCTCTTGATTAAACCCAGCTATTTTCCGTGAATTTCGCCATCATGGTAATAAACATAACATTTAAAATGCTTGTCATGCTAGCTTCTCGGGAGTAAATCCAGCTGTAGTAAACCCTGTCAGAGCTGGAAAATATTAATCCTCTTTGAGAGAGGGGGAAACCGAGGCACAGTGAGGTGAAAGGGGGACTTGTCTAAAGTCATGCAGCAGTGAAGAGGCAGAGCTGGAAGTGTAGAACCTGCCTCCCATGTCAAAGTGGTGACACTCCTAGCCTCTAAAGTGGCTAAAAATCTCATTTCTTTCTGCTTGTAATAACTGTGGGATATGGACAATAGCTTGAGTTAGATGCACACTTAATTGTCTGCCAAAGGGTGACCTTGAGAGTTTTACCATTGACTATGAGGTGTGGAGGAGAGTTAAGCCAGTGCTCGGTGCTTTGGAAAATCCACTCCTAGTGCATGTCCCCCAGAAAAGTGAATGGCTTATTCAAATGCATGGAATGTGTCATATGTTTTGTCACTTTCTCCTTCCCTAAACTTCACACAGTAGCTAAATGAAATGTATACATTTCATTTTTAATGAAAGTACACATTTGAATAATGCAAAATGATGCCTGCTTGCTAGAATTCCAGGGTACAAGCAGGAAGGTTTGGCAGTGTGCAGAAGCTTTCCAAAAATGTTTGGTGGTAACTAACAGCATAAATGCTCATGACTGAACTTCTGTTGGAAGTTGCTGTTATTATATTAAAAAAGGAAATACAAACTTGGCAACTGAAATCTCTGAGGGAATGGCTTTAACCACAGGATTGGCTACTCCAGTGATGTGGTTGTGTTACCTTACGAAGCGCTTGTGTTCCAGCACTCCCCAACACTAGTTGCTGTCAAATTTTCAGTACAATGGCTGAGCTTAGTTTTCACTCACTCTATGCTAGCTGGAGGGCAACATGTGAACAGGGAAAATCTCTTCCTAAGAAACTAGGAAATAGTGGAACACTGTGGTAATGAAACTGATACCCCGATAAGGCAGTGTTTTTTCTATAAAACTGTTGTTCCTAACAGCTAAAAGAAAAAAAAATATTTTTTTTTTTTAAATGGTCAAACTTCATCATGGAAATATCAGCTCTTGGGTCTGGCGATTGTTACTATGACCTAACGTACCAATTCATTAGCCAGTTGTGTTGAATTTATAATCAACTGGCTTTTCTGTACTCCTCATTAATAGAGAACATTAAAATATCCAGCTGCAGACTGTTCCCTTCAAACATGTGACACTGACATCAGACCTAGAAGTAATCATTGAATGGTCTCCAAAACTGACCTCATTCAACACCACTTCCGTGTGCTGGTATAACAAAATGTTGGGTAACTTGACTTCATGGTTACTTGTACTTCCATTAATTTTACAAGATGGGCCTTGGCCCAGTTCTAGCTGAAGTTCTTGAAAGACTTCTCTGAAGCTCAAGTGTTTGTCCAATTGTTCTAGTGCCAGACAGGTAAAGGGGAAGTGCTCCAGGCTTCACTAAATAGCCCAAAGGCGCGCGCTGGCCACCTCCCGCACCCCTAGTGTATAGTGCGAGGCAGTGACAGAGTAGGAGCACTGGGAACTGAACTGTGCAGAGTACACCTCTTTCCCTCCCGCTCTGCCATGAACTTGCTGAATGACCCGCGAGATATCACTGTATGTAAAGGACTGATCTCTTGCTCAGTATGGGTGTTAAGGCTTATATAAGTCCCTTTCCCAAATGAAGGGTAAAACATTTGTCTCTCTAAACCTGTCAGTAGAGCTTGCTCTGCTTCCTCACTGTGGATCCTTATTTGGCTCAAACTACTGTAATAATGACACAACCATTTCCCTTCCCTGGAGTCTGGACACTGTTTCATTTTGAATCTGAACTGACATCCTAGTTGGAGTGACTAGTCATGACCTAAATGAGAGTGAGTCCTGGCAAAGCGACACTGGAGGTTTGTTGCTTTGTGGATGGTATTGTTGTGCTACTTTCTCTCACAAATCAGAATTCTTTGCATTAATTACAGGGCTTCTTTCTCTCCTGCCCGGCACAAATGTCTTGCTGGTGTCCATGCCATCAGGGTAACAGACTCCAGGCTGGCATGTTTTTCCATGAACTCGGTATATGTGGCTTCTCTCTAAACTGGCAATATTTAGTAGTCCCTATCCTTTGTAGTTTTCCATGTCCCTTGTCATTCAGATTGCTTGTCTTTGAACCCCCTCTGTTTCTGGTATCTCCTTTCTGGGAAGTGGGGATCAGGACTGCACACAGAATTCCAGAGGAGGCATTTTTTGTAGACTTCTGTCATGGTGGTGTAATATTTTCAGTGTTCTACATCCCATTCCTAATGTGTCTGAAGAACTGGGCTTTTTTTTTTTTTTAAATACTGTAGCTGCACATTGAGAAGAGCTATTCACTGAGCTGTCCATAATGTTGCTGTGGTGGTCTTTTTCTTGAGCTGTTAAAGCAACTTAGAACCTAGCAAGGTTTATGAGTAACTAAAAACTGTGCTAGAATAATGATCTGTAGTCTGGTGTTTTGAAGGGTACTATAGAATGCTACCAGGCTTCATAAAGAGCCTTGATCTGGAGAAGAGGAAGTGAAAAGTGTAACCCCATGGAGTTGCGTGGATGAAAGAGAAGATGAGCTGGATTACAAGAGGTGTGTTGGAGCAAGTCCATAGAAAGAGAATGCTGGCCTCTTGGCTGCTGCTTTGGAGCCTCCAGGGGGCCAACTGGATTTTCTTTGTAGGCCAGAAGCCCATGAGGCTGGCTAATAAAATTCTGGGCAGGTCCCAGAGTCTGGACCAGTTCTGGAGCCCGGCAGTCTACATAGCAATGAAACAGTCCTTCAGCCTGAGCCCCAGGCAGCTGGCATGCAGACATACCAAATCAGAAAGGTAGCAATTCACTCATGCTTGGTAAATAACTACATGGGGCTCAATTCTCCATTGCCCTGCATCCTATGAATCCCAGGGATGAGTCTACAGTTACCAATATGGTAATATAGAAGACGCGTTCTTTACTGCTTTTCCAGATAGTAACCTTGAAAGGTTTCAGAGTAGCAGCCATGTTCCTCTGTATTCGCAAAAAGAAAAGGAGGACTTGTGGCACCTTAGACTAACAAATTTATTTGAGCATAAGCTTTATGTAGCTCACGAAAGCTCATGCTCAAATAAATGTTACCCTTGAAAGGTCTCTCCTATGTTTAGCGCGTTGGGCCAGTTTCTGGTACATCATGTTGAAAATGGAAATTTGAATAGCTTTTAAAAAATGCTTTCCCACATGAATCATCTTGCATGAACTCTTAAAATAGAATATCGTCCCAGGACATAAGTCAACACAGACCTTCAATGTGCTCAACCCATTTCCAGAGTGACTTTATTTAAAACAGAACCGTCAACTTTGTTTCTATGGTTTGCTTTTAGCTGTAGTCTTCTCCTTTAGTGAATAAGCATATCTCAGCTGGTATTGTGAATGTGTTGGCTGTGTGATGGAGGGATGGTATTGTCAGTTGTGCAACTTGGGATAACAGCTACATGTAACATCCGCCCTTTTCAAAGGGCCAGTGGGAACGCACGCTACTTGTTTCAAAGCATCTCAGGCTGAGTCTGGTTTTTGTCTTCCACTTTCTGATCATGGACAACTCCTACTACAGGGAATAGGAAGGGTGCATGTGTGCACTGAAGAGACAATATCACCAAATTTTTCTTTCTTCAGAGACTACTACTCCACTCTCATTGACTGTAAGTGGCATCTTTTCAGATTATTTATACCCCAGTGGCACTAGCCATCCTAGTAACATTCTAAATTCAGTGTTCCAGAACACAAACTTGTGAGGATGCTGGAAAAAGCAGTGACCAAATGAAAAATTCAAATCAGATTTACTCCATTTCCTTATTAATAATCACAACAGCAGGGGAAGTGTAACAAGCAGCGTTGCTAACTGTGTGTAGCTGAAAACCTTGATAAAACAGCCCTTGATTTTAACAGTAGATGTTTGGAAATCTTACAATGCTGAGCCCGTCATTATGGCTTTCTGGTTACTGTAATGACCTTTGTTAGGCCAGGTCTAAGGTATGTCCGCTTCATTCCCATAAGAAGTTTAGAAAGTTTTTTAAAATGTGATGCCTATGGGTGTCTGGAAGCTTAAAATTACACATATTAAATTGAAAAGGAGTACTTTTCACAGATGTATACATCTGATGAAGTGAGCTGTAGCTCACGAAAGCTCATGCTCAAATAAATTGGTTAGTCTCTAAGGTGCCACAAGTACTCCTTTTCTTTTTGCGAATACAGACTAACACGGCTGTTCCTCTGAAACATATTAAATTGGCCACTTGTGCTGTTGTGTGGTGATTCATGAGTCCTAAAAATGTGCTTCTGTGTGATAGTTTCAACCATGTTTTGGAGCAGACTCTGACCCAAGTAATATGAAGTTACATCATCTCTTCTTGATGTTTTTTCACTTGGATTTTAGAGCTGGGTAGTGAAAACAGCGCCTTTTGACCCTGAAATATTCTAATACAGAGTGTTAAAGAACTTCAGAAGAGCACAGTATTTTGGCTAGAAATGTGTATAGGAGCTAATGAGGAATAGAAGGGCACAAAGATGATTAATTCTGTGACTTGTGACTAGTTTACTTCCTGTTCATTAAGTGCCTTGGGAATGTTATTCCTTTAGAAATAGCCAACTGGTACCAATATTGCTATTTCTGGTGATTTTGCCAGCAGTAGATAGTCTGGGTTAAATTTTATATCAAACCACTTGTTCATTGGCCAGGTAGCATCCAGGATTCCTCAAAGCTTTCCCCCAAAACTTGCTAGGAATGTTTGTATGTGAGATATGTCCCCTCACCTGTTGTTTTTGTACGGCTTTGGGATTTGAAAACATAACTTTTGTGCTTTTAGGTTTGTTTTGAGTGTGTGGAGTTTTTTTTTAGAACTTGACTGTTTTTTAAAAGTAGTTACTTATAAACTAGAGAACAGTTGGAAGCCAGCTGCCTTCATCTCCAAACCTTAGAAATGTCTCAAAAATTAACAGAGATGAAAATGTTGAGTATCTGTAAGTTTTAGAACTTGTGCAGTAAACAACAAATGTCTGTGCAGCAAGTGCCTATGCTGTGTTTCCTAGGTGGTCAGGATCTGCAAATGCAGATGCAAATACCCTTGGCTAATTTGTTGATAAATACACTGATCACTGACTGTCTAAAGATGAAAAGCAGAAGCCTACAGCAAGATTAGTTACGCGATTGAGAGAATAAAAAAAACATCATATGCTCTTTATTCCTTTGAATGGGTGGAGTTGCTTTGACTCTGCCCTTCTGGGTATGCTGAAGTGTGTATCTAATCCATCAGGCTTAAATAGTTATTGACCCATAATATGTGGAGGTTTTCCCTGTTACTTAACTTCAGGAATCCTGACTGTATAATGGTGCATCGAGATTTCTTTAATTGCTGGCCACTGCTTGTATAACTTCTAATTTTTAGTCTGAAGTTTTCAAGGCCTTTTTTCTTGAAGCTTGGAAATGCTGTAGATGGATTAAAAACTGAAAATGCCACGGGTTGGGTTTTCCCATTGCACTTGCAGAGCTCTGCCTCCTTTAACAGTACTGCATGGCTTGAGTGCCGGGGTCTGTTGATGTGTGACTGGTGTACAAGTCAGAAGTTCTTTCACAACTCAGCTGCTTCTCTATCCGCTTAGAAAGCGGCTTCAGGAATTTTAAGTGAAATTGATACCTTTTGCATGGGATCTGTATATGAGAGTGGAACAGCAAAGGGGTACCCATCATAATCCAATGTTGTAGCAGCACTTGTCAGTCTATCTAGGCCTGAATTAGCAAATGCCATACTGGCCTCAGCAAAGCATGAGATTTTCAAAATTGTCAGTCTCATCAGTTTACTAAGTAGCAAGAGTTTTTCAGTAAAGATAATGAGGGAATTGGTGCCTGGAGTGTGGAGCATTTGGAGCAGTGTCTTGCGGAATTATTGGAGATAGAATATGAAGCTCTTGTCCACAGGGGAGGGAGAATTATTGATATGGCTCTGTTTTTCCACACAGTAGCGTGACTTCATGTTGGTTCTGAGATTCAGCCTTAACTTGAGAGCTCCTTGCCCCTCTGGGTTTAAGTGAGATTCATTTTTACTTGACTTGTGTCTGTGCTTTTTTTTTTTTTTAAGTTTAACCTTTTACACTTACAGCTTCCGTACTATTTCCGCTTGGGAGAGCCATGGATTTGGGGGATCATTCTCACTTGATCTACTCAGTGCTCAGAGGTGCTTTCCTCAAGAGAATTGGAAGGATTGAAGGCTTAAATGTATTAGAGAGGGCTGACCTCTTCTAGTTCTAATAAGATTTGGTACCACATGTACACACCTTTCAGGCTTCACTGTGCTAGTCTTTAATGCAGTGTGAGTGAGTGAGTGCTCTGTTTTAACAGGACTGCAGAGAAAATGCGTTGCCTTTCCTTTACCGCAGACTTTGCCTGCCCAAAACAGAGGGCACTAGGATACAGGGAAATGCAGACTGAAGTAAACTCAAATCTTTAATCAAGTTTATTTGAGTTGTACAGCTAAATGGCTTTTGTTGGCTCTCCCCTCTTCTCTTCATGCTTCCTTCGGGCGTTAGTGTATATTATGATATTCAAAAAGATGGGGATTGAAGGATCAAGCTTTGCTTCTAACTGTCTGAAACTTTCCTCCTCAGTGACGTTAACTGCCTGTGTTCTGACCATGCTCACAAGCAGGGTGCTGTTACCTACGCAATAGTAAAATACCAATGAACTCAATGAAAGCTGGTAGCAGTGTTGGATATGGGACCCAAACTACTCCATTCATTGTATTCATGTTTAAAAGCATCTGTTCCAATGATTCTTGCATGTGATTTCTTAAATATGCCATGTGTAATAGTGTAGGTCACAGAAGGCTGAAGTCCCCAGCCTTCTAGGCTCCCTTCTATCTAATGATAGTTCATGGTGGGACAGAAGGTCATGGCTTTCAAACTCTGGCTAACATTGGGCTCTTAAATGTTGCTGCCTTAAAAAAAAAAAAAATAAAAAAAAAATCCCGATTTATTTTCAAAAGTGGCTGAGCTCTTACAGTTTCTATTGACTTCAGAGTGGGCACTGGAAGTGCTCTGCACTTCAGAAAAATCATACCATCTATATGGGTGCCAAAGTGACATGGGAGCACAGATCCCATTGACTGGCAGGTGACTTAGTTTTGCCAGCTCACCAGTATTGAAACATTAGGGGTCTCCTGAAGGCCCCAATGACTGAATTGGATTGCATGAGAATCTGAGTTTTCACGTTTAAGAAAAGGGAAGTTTTTAATCTTGGTTGTGGAGAAAAGCTTGAAAATGTGACCTGAGTACTGCGTAAAGACTCAAACTAGAAGACAAACCAAACTAATTTATATACAAAAAAATTTAAAATTTTTTAAATTTTGTGGCTCTTGAATGCTTGAGGCTGGGCAGATCTGGATTTAGAAGTTCAAGGCCTATTAGATGGCTTTTGAATATCCCATCTGTAGCATTGACTTAAACATCTAAGGGCTTGTCTACACTAAGGCCTGCTCCACACTACGCAGTTAGGTTGCTGTAAGTTGCCTTGCATCGACCTAGCTGTGGAAGTGTCTTCGTTTAACTTTGGCTCCCACTGACCTAAGTGCCTCTCTACGTCTATTTTAATAACACCGCCTCCCCGAGCAAAGTCACTGTCGATGTAACTAGGTCGACCGAGTTACAGCGTAGATATGGCGTTGCTTATGTTGACTGTTGTTGGCCTTCTGGAGCTGTCCCACAGTGCCACACGCTGATAACACAATTGATACAAGCTCTCCTGGTGAGGACGTGCATCGCTGACACAAGGAGCCTAGTGTGCGCACACAAGTGATTTAATAACCAGTGGCTGGATGCTGACAAAAGTTAAGTTGGCAGAATTTTGTAGTGTAGACATGGCTTTACAGCACGGCAGCTGTGCTGGTGTGGTGCTTAGGCGACGCTGTCCATGACAATGGGAGAGCTTCTCCTTTGGTGCAGGTACTCTACTTCCCCAAGTGGCAGTAGCTACGTCCTGTCGACACACTGCTGTCTACACTGAGAGTTCGGCCAGTATAACTGCATCACTCAGGGGTGTGGAGTTCCACACCCCAGGTGATATAGTCGTACGGACATAGAGCTTGTACTGTAGACCTAGGCTTAATTTTACCTGACACTGGATAATGGGCTTTTAAAACTGCTTTGTCATAGTAACCGAGCATGTTGAAATTCTTTTCCTACGCCCTGAGTTGCAGAAATGCTGGTGCAAATGTCATGTGTACATTTTTTTTGAAGGTCAATACTTAACACATTTGAATATGATAATTCTTAAAAAATTGTGTGTTTTGTGGGATGTTTCCCTTTTTTCGTTCACCCCGAAATCACTACATTTAGTTCTGAATGGCCTAAAAGTAATTCTGAACAAAAGCTCTCTATGGAAAAATAAACCAAGTCAGCCTTTCAAAGCCATGTATTGTTGGTCTCTGGAGTTGTAAGACATGAGTCTTAAAGTTTTTAACTTGTTCCTGGACGAAGACTTGTTTAAGTTTTAGTCTGGAAAATGAATTTTTTTTAAAGTGTTTCTAAACTCTTGAAAATGGGGGGCTTCTAATGAAGTTGACATGCACCTTTACACCCTTTCCTCATTAAGTGTATCAGTTAACACTGGACTGATAAGCAGCCTGAGTGTATTGACAAAACTAATGAGGGAATTGGTGCTGGAAGGCAGAGAGAATTTGGAGCAGTCTCTTGCAGAATTGTAGGTGGTGTAATATAAACACACTGTAGTCCTGTCTCTCTTGGCCAAATATGACAAACCTATAAAGGAGGAGGAGTACTTGTGGCACCTTAGAGACTAACCTCACTTCATCGAAAGCTTATGCTCAAATAAATTGGTTAGTCTCTAAGGTGCCACAAGTACTCCTTTTCTTTTTGCAAATACAGACTAACACGGCTGCTACTCTGAAACCTATAAAGGAGGCTGGCTGTAGAGCATCATGATTTGAATTGTCCCATACGTATGTATCCCAAATGGCCAGGTGGCCTCCTTTGAAGCTGTTCAGAAAAATGTGGCATCTCTCTCTAATTGAATATGCTGTACCTGCAGCACTTCTTCGGACTAACAAGGTAAACATGTCAGTGTTGCCACTGGTCTCAGTTAGATGCACAATGTCCCCGTTAATAAGTGCATAATATAGTCTTCAAATAACCATTTAAAAAGTGCAGAAGTGTATAATGCTGCTGACTGAAAAGGCTATCCAGGAAAAGTGTTAAATATGCAGCAGCGATTACAGGTGGGCAATCTGTGTAAACGGGGTCCAGATAAATAAACGCTGGATAACTGTACCTCCCTGACCTTGTCTCCTTTTAGACCCATGCTTTCTTTGCTCAGACAAGCCTGTCATCTGGATGCCTTTTTTTTCCCTGGACCTACGTCTAGGCTGCCAGTCTTCCTGGACTGCCCTTCTGACCCAGTCCACTGTGCCATTCTTAAGTTCTTCTCAAAACCTACAGCTTCCAAGTGACTTTCAAAGTAATATAATTTTATATGAAAATAAAACTAAAACTGCCAAAATAATTTCCTAAAACAGCCATTAGCAATCTACACATGTGCTTTAGCCACGTACTGACCATCTGACTGTGTTGTCTTTGCCTTTTTCATCTGCTCTTCTGCACTTTATAAGAGCCTCAGGGCAGAGCCTCGACCTTTGTCTGTGCTGTGAAGCCCTATGCACCTCTTTACAATGCTTATTACTAATTATTAATAGTGTATCCCTGGTACGTGTCTGGTAGAATGATACAAGAGACATGTCTGATCCCCAGAGTGTGAAAAGAATAAGTTGGGGCTCTACTTCCGTAGCCACATGGTGCACAGATCTGGAGATATAAGAACTTGCTTGGAAAGGAGACTTCTGCTTTCTAAAGCTTCAGTCTCTTCAAAAGTTACGTAGGTTAAAGCAGAACTCTAGGTAGCTGTGAGTTTATATAATGGTGGAGATCCAAACATCAGCGTTCAGAAGGTTCTGCTGTAAGTCTGTATATTCATGTGTGGTGTATGGCCAACAAATGGCAAGATTTCTCTTCCAGCACTGTAAAATAGAAAATCCTTTGAATTGGCCTTATCAAATTGGGACTAGTTTGAAATTTTCTGCCCCTTAGCTGCAAAGTGCAGCTGGGAGTTCAGCTAGGACTGCAGTGCAGTGTGAAGACACACACCTTCCAAGGAGCACTCCTTTCTGTCCATGGGCAAATCAAAGCTATGCTCTTTGTTGCATTACTGTCACCAGGTGAAATTCACTCTGGTGGTGGGCGTGGTGACAGGGACACTAAAGAGGCCCTTTACAAAGACAGAGCTGGAGAGATGTCACTAGCCCCTGCATGCTGTGCAGCAAGTCTTCACGTCGGCCCCATGTGTATTGGCACAGACAAGGCTGAGGGAATGGACATGGGACTATGTGGATCTGGTTGCTCTGACTCCCTGTGAGAAGCATCGGGAAGTGAAGTGCTCTTTCTGCAGCATTTAAGCTTTCATTTTAAAATGGAACATACTCTGATTCGAGCCCTTATGGCTCTGAGGAAACCTTCAGTATGGGACCCAGGCAGTCTTGACGTTCTTCCAACTGGCTGTGGCCCAAATCCTGTCTCCAGCACGCAGCCTGGCTGTGCACTGGGAAGATCTCAGGGGAGTGCTCCATTCTTCCCAGGCCCACTCTCCCCCAGAACTGCTCTGTAACTCGACCTCTGAGGAAGCCTAGCCTCCACTGCACTTGGGTTGCTACGTGGCTGGGGAGAGCCTGGTGGATCCATGTAGTAGGAGATCTGCTGTTTCACCCCAAATCCAGCAGGAAGAAAATGCAGAGCTGGCTTTGTGCGGTGCAAAGTGTGCATTTTCCATCCCTCCAGCTGTGCAGTAGAACCATACCAGCTCTGCTACAAGTGACCCTCCTGCCAAAAAGGGAGAGGGCAGGATTATTTTTCCCCATAACAAGGGTGTGAATTGCCTCTGTTCATCTCAATGGATTCTTAATTCCATAGCCTCTGTCTCTCTGCCCATTTTGTCTTCAGCATGGCTCTGTCCAGATGTTTCGTGAGGACTTAGTCATCACTCTGCTGCATGCTCCAGACCTTGCACATGTGTTGAGGTCTGTTGGCAGGCTGAGCACTAGCTTTCTGGCCGGGAGCCTACTGGGTGACTTGTCAAGTGTTGCTCAGTCCTATGAGGATAAAAGTAGAATATAGTGGGTGCTTACATATCCTGGTGACTTATGGAAAGGGCAAGAATTACTGCATTGTGGAAGAGAAATCTTGCTTTCTCAATACAATGTGGCTTCTGACAGCTTTTCTACATGAGAAAGTTGTCCTAATATAATCAGAGGTGAATTTAAACTGATATTGGTTTAAACTAGTGCAGACCTTGGGTGGGCTGTCTCTCTCCTTTTTGGGGTGAGTGGCTTATTTCATTCCCAGGGGACTTCAGCTAAAGCACAAAAAGCCATTTGTAAACCAAAATAAGAGTGTTCATGCAAGGGTTGCATCATTTTAACAACTGATTTAAACTGGTGGAAACGTCTCACCTAGACAAAGCTAAATACTCCTTATATAGGGTAAAAAAGCACCTGGTCTAAGTACCCAGGCTCCCTTTCTACAAGAAGTAACAGTCCCAGTAAGCACAATGGTTTGTAAGAGTTTTTTATGCTCTCTGAATGTCTCCCATTAAATTTCTCACTGGGGTTGGCTAGAAGTCAACAGCTCACGTGGGCAGTTTGTATGTTTCAGTGCTTGGTGGCTTGAACTTCCATGAATGCATGATGAAATTACACTTCAATAAGGAAGTCAGATATGTAGTATGTTCCTGCTTTAGCCCTATGGACAGGGTGACACCATCAAGAGCTGTAGCTGTATCTCCTTTCGCAGTGTTATCCTGTCTACCAGCACATGCATGGAATAATCCAGGCACAGCCAGAAGCTGTGCAAATGCCAGTGTACTGCAGACTTGTATCTTCATCAGTTCATTTTTCCTTCTTGGACAAAAAACAGTTGATACCTGCCTCTTCAGATTCCCTCACTGTCTTGTCTTCAGATTCCCTCACTGTCTTGTCTTGTCTCACAGTTGTCAGAGATCCTTATGGTACCACTACTAAACAGTCTCTCCTCTTTCATTACCAAAATCGCTCCTAATAAGTTGAAGTTTAAATCCATGTTCCCTGTTGAAATGGGGTGTGTTGGGTTTTATTTTCAGCAGGGGTTTGCTGGGACGATTTATTGTGTGAATGTGACACACAGTAAATGCAATGTCTGGTCCATAGCTAGAGGAGAAATGATATGTATTGGGATCCTGGAGATTAAGTAGTGGTCGCATTTGGTAGAGTTTAGTTACTCCTTATGCGGTCAGCCTCTGAGTGCAGTCCTGGAGAAGCAGTAGCATGTAAGGGAGTTACGCTGTCAGAGCAGTCGGTGTTCCCCGTAGGAGAAGCACCCCACTGTTGGCACCACTGATGCCTGCTCAGATCAGGCTACGAGCAGTCAGGCAGAGCTGCGTGGGGGAGGCTTGTGTAAAAACCCATCTGTCTGGGTCATGCGTGACTTCAGTCGGGTGGCTAGTCCCTCAGTTTCATGAGCATAGAAACTCAGTTGCAGTTTCAGCCCCTTTTAGATGGGGTTTTAGCCACACAACTCCTAGTTGTAGCTCTGAAAGTCTGTTAGATTTTCAGATGACCTCCAGCTTGGCAGCTGTTCATGCTGAATTCCTTAGGACAGAATACAGCTGTAAGTGTGGCCAAAATTTCCAAACCTGGGTGTTTTTTGAAGTTTGGCTCTTAACAGGCTATATGCTGAGTGCTGATGTAATAGGTTCCTTAGATGCAAGGACTCTCCTTAAGAAATCTATCTAATCTTAATCAATTTTAGGGTTCTTGTTAGTGCCTGTCACTGTAGTATCTAGCCAGTTATGGCGTGTATACTTAATTTTGAACAAGACCTTGCTCTGCCATGGAGTCAGCACATCTTGCAGGTATCCGCTACTGCGGTAGCGCTCTTCGGGTGGTCACTGTTCACATTTATAGCAAAAGAGGAGAAGGGGAGGCTTTTAACCAGATTAAGAGGAAGGAGAAAGTACAGGGATTTAAGGATTAAGAAACCAAAGGCAGCATGCAGTTGCTGATTAAAAGCCTGTGGTGGAGAAGCCAATCTCTGGATTGGAAATCAAGCCCTTTTTACACCTATAATGTGGGTCAGAGCATTTCTAAAATTGTGACGTAAGTATTGTGTAAGGTTTGAGGAAGGATGGTTTCGATGATTTTTCTTCTCCTCCCCTCCACCCCCAAAAAAATCTTTCCTGCTGTTCCTACCCCAAGTATTTTGCACAAATGTCATCATGCCGCCCCTGCAGAGAATCAAACCCTGTGTAGATTACAGGATTGGTAGAAAGACTGGGGGGGGGAAGATCTGTTACTAAGGAGATATGAGTTGTTGTATGTTGTCACTAGTGGCCAGTCTGCCAAAGGGAAACAGATGGCACAAAGGAGACCAGGATTATACGGGCGGTTACTACATAGCAACTGCAGGGCAGCAAGAGTGGTGGGTCTGGTGACCTTTCAGGGGTCAAATAAATCCTGTTCTGTGGCAAGAATGACAATAGACTTTTTTTTTTTCTTGTCAGGCAAACCAGCTCTTTCCTCTTTCCTTGTGGGCAGTTCAAACCGTGATACAGCTGCCATGAAGGCACATGCACCATGACTAGCTCCATTTTCTGGTCAGAGCCAAAGTTTCATTTTCCATATTATCTGAAAGGGGGAGCTGGCATGCAGTTGACAGCTTGTATATTGTGAAAATAAAAGGAAACCTGCCTTCAGCTTGCTTCTCTCTCGTGTCCATGACGTACACAATTTGGCTATTCCACGTTTTTCCTTGTTAATTCCTCCATTTCCAATGAATCAGCGTTCACTGATTTGCTGTTGGGGGTTTCATTAGAAAAAGGCGTGTGTTTTTTCCTTGCAGCCCATGAAGGAAGTTAAGTGAGACCTCCAACACTTTCGAAACACAAGTTCTGAATACAGTGCCCTGCGTTGCCAGCCTCTGTTAATTTTTATGTCCAATGAATTAAGAATGCCCCAGGAAGGGACAATGTGTTGGTGGTGACCCTTTTATTCGGTAACTAGGCAGAGAGGAGCTCTGCAGTACCAGTTTGTTCTTTTGCTGCCGTCCAGGTCAGTCTGTGCAAGATGACGTTCTTCATCCCCTATGAGGAAGAAAACTTGGTCCAAGGGGTGACGGAACTGCAGCTCATGGTAGACCAGAGATCTTTGCTTTTCACAAAATAGGCTCCTTGACAGCCAGTATTGGAATACTGAAAAATGACTAGCGATTTGATTTGAGATGACTGGGCGACAATTGAAAATGCAATACCACAGATGCCAGTGACTTCATCTGCAAGTGTCAGTGACTTGCTAATGTACTCAATGCTTTTTTTGCCTCTGTTTTCACTAACAAGGTCAGCTCCCAGACTGCTGCGCTGGGCATCGCAAAATGGGGAAGAGATGGCCAGCCCTCTGTGGAGATAGAGGTGGTTAGGGACTATTTAGAAAAGCTGGATGTGCACAAGTCCATGGGGCCGGACGAGTTGCATCCGAGAATGCTGAAGGAATTGGCGGCTGTGATTGCAGAGCCATTGGCCATTATCTTTGAAAACTCGTGGCGAACGGGGGAAGTCCCGGATGACTGGAAAAAGGCTAATGTAGTGCCAATCTTTAAAAAAGGGAAGAAGGAGGATCCTGGGAACTACAGGCCAGTCAGCCTCACCTCAGTCCCTGGAAAAATCATGGAGCAGGTCCTCAAAGAATCAATCCTGAAGCACTTGCATGAGAGGAAAGTGATCAGGAACAGCCAGCATGGATTCACCAAGGGAAGGTCATGCCTGACTAATCTAATTGCCTTTTATGATGAGATTACTGGTTCTGTGGATGAAGGGAAAGCAGTGGATGTATTGTTTCTTGACTTTAGCAAAGCTTTTGACACGGTCTCCCACATTATTCTTGTCAGCAAGTTAAGGAAGTATGGGCTGGATGAATGCACTATAAGGTGGGTAGAAAACTGGCTAGATTGTCGGGCTCAACGGGTAGTGATCAATGGCTCCATGTCTAGTTGACAGCCGGTATCAAGTGGAGTGCCCCAAGGGTCGATCCTGGGGCCGGTTTTGTTCAATATCTTCATAAATGATCTGGAGGATGGTGTGGATTGCACTCTCAGCAAATTTGCGGATGATACTAAACTGGGAGGAGTGGTAGATAGGATACAGAAGGACCTAGACAAATTGGAGGATTGGGCCAAAAGAAATCTGATGAGGTTCAATAAGGATAAGTGCAGGGTCCTGCACTTAGGACAGAAGAACCCAATGCACCGCTACAGACTAGGGACCGAATGGCTAGGCAGCAGTTCTGCGGAAAAGGACCTAGGGGTGACAGTGGACCAGAAGCTGGATATGAGTCAGCAGTGTGCCCTTGTTGCCAAGAAGGCCAATGGCATTTTGGGATGTATAAGTAGGGGCATTGCGAGCAGATCGAGGGACGTGATCGTTCCCCTCTATTCGACATTGGTGAGGCCTCATCTGGAGTACTGTGTCCAGTTTTGGGCCCCACACTTCAAGAAGGATGTGGATAAATTGGAGAGAGTCCAGCGAAGGGCAACAAAAATGATTAGGGGTCTGGAACACATGAGTTATGAGGAGAGGCTGAGGGAGCTGGGATTGTTTAGCCTGCAGAAGAGAAGAATGAGGGGGGATTTGATAGCTGCTTTCAACTACCTGAAAGGGGGTTCCAAAGAGGATGGCTCTAGACTGTTCTCAATGGTAGCAGATGACAGAACGAGGAGTAATGGTCTCAAGCTGCAGTGGGGGAGGTTTAGATTGGATATTAGGAAAAACTTTTTCACTAAGAGGGTGGTGAAACACTGGAATGCGTTACCTAGGGAGGTGGTAGAATCTCCTTCCTTAGAGGTTTTCAAGGTCAGGCTTGACAAAGCCCTGGCTGGGATGATTTAACTGGGAATTGGTCCTGCTTCGAGCAGGGGGTTGGACTAGATGACCTTCTGGGGTCCCTTCCAACCCTGATATTCTATGATTCTATGATTCACCCTTGTCAGGAGGATGGAAGGAAGAACAGTAGAACAGTCACTTGTTTTCTCCTGCTTGCAGGATCTTGCAGGCTGCACCAAAGCTACTCCCTTAAACACAGCTTGGGAGCCAGAGCTGCTTGGATGTACAAACCTGAGGGTAGCCGCCTTCAAGGGTGGGGAGGACTGAGACAGAGCAGCTGCCTTAGTCTGCTGGTTTTTTGTCACCGCCTGAATGATTTTCTGGTGCAAACAAAAGATATATGGGGGTTTGATCTGCTTCCTCTGAAACATCAGGATTGGTCATGGCTGGAGATGGGACATTGGGTGGGGAGGGCCAGGGCACCGAGGTAGCACCAAGCAGTGTCTCTCTGTCTCTCTCTAGGGCTTGGCTGGCCTGCTTGTGCTCACAGGGCTAACTGATGGCCATGTCAGGGCTAACTGATGGCCATGTGTGGGGCCAGGAAGGAATTCTCCCCTGCTCAGGTCGGCACAGGGGGTGAGGGTCACTTGTCAGGATTATCTGAGGGTATCTCATGTAATCCCTTCTCTGCCATTGTGGAGCCTCAGATGTTGGTGCACCTCGGTCCCTCCTGTTCTCTGCCTGTGACACACAGCGGTTTAGTTTGCTGTGGGCTGTAATACTTGGATCTCCCGTCAAAGATCCAGCCTAGTGCAACACAGGTCAGATCATGTTCTGTACTTCATGTAACGTGTGTGCAAGAAAGTGCTCTAGCAATTGCTGCTTAAGCTCATGTCCAAATGACTGCATGCTATCTGAGCAGTGAGACAGAACTGCAGTCTCTGACTAGCCTCAAGACCCCTGAGCTATCCCTCGCTTTTTGCAGTGATGGTTAGTGCCCTCCTAATGCTTTCCATCCAGGGATCTCAAACCCTTTTCAAACATGCCTTGAATAAAAGCCTTACCAGCCCCCTGCCAGGTAGGTCAGGATCCTTATCCGCACTTGACAGAAGGTGAAACCAAGACAGAGGTCAAGCGACTTACCCTTGTCACAAGTCAGCACCAGCAGTGGGGACAAATCCTTGCTCTAACCATTAGACTGTGATGTCTCCCAGGCATTTGCATTCTGGACATAGAGCTCTTTCAAATGGAGTAGAGGCTTCCTGGCTAGGCCTGGCTTCAAATAGCATTCTACAACCGCACTTAGTTGCTGTTTGCTAGGCTGCTGCAGATCCCAGACAGCTCTATAGGATGCTCAGATACCTGCCTCTGCTGTGACCCACACATGCCAGGTAACAACTTGCTGCTTGTAATTGCACTCTTGAGCACAGATCCAGGCTGAGCAAGGCTAACCGCTCCCCTCGGAAGTACAATATCACAGCACTGGACAAGGTTCTGAATGCTCTTCTCCACCTAAGCTCTTTAAAGCAGCAATAAGTGACTTCCGCTTCTCCAAGGAGTTTTTTACCAAAAAATAAGGATATCACTGCACTGCACTGCACTGCACTGATCCCCCCCCCCCCAACCCGCCCCCCCAACTCGGCCCCCCCACCACCACAGCCCCGCATCTCAGAGCCTGGGTCAGCTGGCTTGGGCTGCAGGGCTCCAAAAAATTCAGGCTTGGGCTGGAACCTGGGCTCTGAGACTCGCCCCCACTCGTGGGGGTCTCTGAGCCCAGGCTCCAGCTCAAGCCCAAATGTCTACACTGCAATGTTAGAGCCTGAGTCAGCTAACCCTGGCCAGGCACAGCCGTGCTGGGTCTTTTATCACCATGTAGACATACCCGAAGAGGTCAGTTCCTGACCTCTTCGGCACCATGGGTCCTGCGTGGTCTGGCTGTTTAACTCTTACATCTGCGCTTCTGCTACTTCAGCCATTGCATCCAGCACTCGTGCTGAGAGAGGGTGGGACGCACCAGGTTCACTGCATCTGAGTGGGTGAGAATCTGTTGGAAGTGTCTTTCTCTGCTTAAAACTTGTTTAAAACCGTTCCGGAGCATGACGCTTTTTTAACAAGGAAACTTGAAATTTAAATCTGCATCCGTAGGTGTAACTTCTCCTCCACCCCATAATGGTCCACTGCCTAAATGTCGGCTCTCTTAAGGCTGGTCTGCACAGGGTTTTTGTACCTGTGTAACTGTGGGATAGTGCATCTTGGCACAGCTCCTCATGTGGGTGTCAGTGTAAAGATGCTTTCTATCAGGAAAGCATCTTCTGCCTTCCACTATGAGCATACTTACACCAGTGTAACCGTGTCTGCACTAGGTTGACTGTACTGTTATAGTTTAAGTGGCACAACTTGCGTGTGTATACAAGGCCTTAGAATATGTAACTTACTCTTCATGCTGTGTGTGAAGATTTAATATTTTTATTAATGTAAATAACTGCATTAGTGATACAAACAATATACATCTACAGCCTTGGCTGCTGGGGGCCCAGAAATAGCTATAAATAACCTATATGGTGACAGGAAGATGTCTTTTGTTTTATGATCGGCCCCTTCCTTCCCCTTGCAGCATACCTCCCTTCCTTCCCCCACCAGAAATAACCCCTTAGCATCTGTAAAACTTCCTCGTATAGGAAGAGAACCTATATGGTTAGCATATATAGTGAATCTCTAGTCAATGTACAGAGTGGGAAATCTGTTCTGTGGGAATTTTCATTTTAAAAAAGGGGGGGAGGAGGACTAAAAATGGGCACTGCTTCTGCTATGTTGATCTTTGTCATTATTGCATGTAATGTGGTATTAATGTTCATGAATTATGAAGGACTGATCTACAGCAATCTGAATTCCCCACTCTTTATCCTCTGTACAGCTGTTATTGGCTAGAGATTCCATTACGAGTTTTTCCAGTGCCATCTGGCTCAAGGTATCTTTTATATTCTGCACTTCTGGAGCCTGTCTGTTCTGGAAATATAGAGCCAGTCCTAAGCAAGGTTTTGACTACTTGATTGTGCTCTTGTGGAAAGCACTTGATAGGGCTGGTTAGGTTTGTTTGCTCTTTATACGTATAATTTAAAAAGTACTGGTGACTGTATTAGATTAGACAAATAGGACACGCCTCCCTCTTATTTGCATAAGGGCTATTAAGATTTGCATGGACAGCTGACATCCATTCACTGCTGATATCCCTGCCGCTGCTGTGCAGGAAGGGATTTTCTTTTAATCACAGGTCATTTCTTATGTGTAAAATGGCTCCAAGAAGTCCATGCCCTGAGATTCACCCATGTGTATGTGTAAACATATATTTTCACTTGGTCTCCAACTCCGTTTTGCCTCTGACATTGGCAACAATTCTTGGTATGAAAGCTGGAGCCACACATGGTCATGCTCATGCAAAGAGCTGTTTTGGTCACACATGTCACATTGGAATGGGGTGGGGGGAACTGGCATTTAAGTTAGTGCTGCAGAGAAAATGAAGAATGCTTGTCAGTTACAAGGAGCCTAGTGCAGGACTCCCTAACACTTGCCTGCAGGGAGGCGACACAAATCTTCAAAGCTTGAAGTTCTAGAAAATTATATACAGCCTAAATAATCTCAGATCATTTCATATCTCTACCTTCCTCTCTGTCCTTTGTCCAAAATGTCCAGTAGCACACGCTCAAGTCTCCTGGAGGCTAGAGAGCAGTGTTTGGTTAGAATAGGGCTGTATCCTTAAAGTTCCGTGTGGCTGTCTAGGTGTTGAAAATTGATCCTTTGCTCTATGCTGTCATTCTTTCAAGAGAAGTCACATTATTAATGCTCCTTTAATGCAATGTGTTTAATAGGAATATATATGTACGCTGCTCATGCCATTCCTCTAAGGCAAGTCTCCTCTTTGATTAAAGCAAAAGCTGTTGTACTCCCGGCACGCAAGACTATTTCATTTAATGTAGAAATTCAATTGACAGTAATCTCTTCTGTTTTTAATCTCCTCTTGTGGTGTACTGCAGTAGGTGATGTCGCACTGTATTTCACATCCTGACTCTTGTGCTACCAGTTGAAGAATTTTAGATTTTTGCTTTTAAGATCTGAAAGGTTTTTATTTATCTTGTTTAAATTTGGTTACCACTGGAACAGGATTTGCATAGATCACTTATCTCCAGCAGAAAAGATGAAAGGCTCCATTAGGAGCTAGCTTTTTTCTTTTTGAGAGCAGAAGCACAGTGTCTTTGACCTAAATATTCCAATTCCTGACACAGCAGTGTGTTACAGAGAACAATACCAAAGAGATGCTAACATCTGACGAGAACTTGGCTGCTGATAGAGTTAGCATAGGCTGCCTTCCTCCACAACCCATATGTATATGCAAAAAAGTGGTGGGAATGAATCTTCCACCAAGTTCTCTCCAATGCTTCTTGTTGTTAGTTCTAGGTTTTGCAGTTGCTCACCAATTAAAATCCCATCATGTCTTGTCTATCCTAGTGTCTGTCACCACTGACCACCTACTGGATGGAACACTAGACCTGTGTGCCTGTGTTTCGTCGACCAATTCTCTTTCAGATAAAGAAGACTAAATCAACTGGAAGGATTCTGTGGGTTTTTGGTAATAGTAAGCAGTCGTAGGATAAGAAGGAAGGTCCTCTCATGGATCAGTAACTGGTTAAAAGACAGGAAACAAAAGGTAGGAATAAATGGTCAATTCTCAGAATAGAGAGAGGTAAATATCATGGCACTAGATCTGGGATCTGGTCTACATATTCATAAATGATCTAGAAAAAGGGGTAACCGGGGAAGTGGCAAAATTTGCAGATGATACAAAATTACTCAGGATAGTTAAGTCCAAAGCAGACTGCGAAGATAACTTGTTAACTGCCCCGTTCTGTACATTCCTTCAGCAGCATCTGGCATTGGCTGCTGTTGGAAGACAGGATACTGGGCCAGATGGACCATTGGTCTGACCCCGTGTGGCCATTCTTATTCTTATGTTTCTAAGTACTATCTGAATTTGGACTGTCCACTAATTCATCAGAGCCTCTCTGTTTATTCTTATGCCTGAAACGAACAGAGAAACTTTTTGACAGTTGGTCCAGGAATGGGGGGTGTCGTCTTCAGGGGGTGGAACTTGCATTTCTACTTCCCAATGCCTGCAGTGGAATTGCAGCTTTCAAGTGATTTGTTGTCTTGCTTGGTGCCTCGCTACCCTATCAGACTTGGAAGTGGAAGGGACTCCCTCCCTTCCTTGCATCCTGGCAGGGACAGCCAGTCTGCTTGCACCCCATCTCTTTAGTGGGTTTCTGCTCTGATGATGTTGAGGGAAGCTATTTTTTCTCCTCTAGCAGAAATGTTGTGCATGATGTCTCTGGATCACACTGTCAGTGGTCTGTTTTGCCATGCTAAGTCTGAAGTGGAAAAAGGGAGGGAGACGTGGTGTGAAATACTACCCTACCTTGACTGTTGCTGTCCCACATCTGAGGTGCAGGTGTCGCTGTCAGAATTTCTAGTATACTTTTGCGCCTGAAACTTCCCCATGTAACTGTGGTGCTTGTCTCAGGGTCTTGGGTGGCTTTCATGTGTTTAAAGCAAGGTGTTATCTTATCCAGGGAGGCAATAGGAACGGGCTAAAAACATGAATAGATCCCAGAGCTATCACAATGAAAAGACCAGTGCTAACTGGCTGAATGATACCTCTTGGTCCCTGCTTTGGAAAGATCAGGAAGAGCGATTGCATGCAGAGATTTACACGCACGCTCTCTCTATCTTTCTTGTGGCCTATTTTAATTGTACTTGTGGTTCCAGGTCCTATACAAGCCTTTCTGATTGGTGCCTTTGTCATTCAAATGCATAACAAGGAAATGTATTTGCTTCAGTGTAGCTCTCTGCTGTGCTCTGTATTTTTACCCATGTACCACTCACTCCTGTGCTGATCTCACAGGCATGGTGACTGCTTATTTCATCTTCAAGCTCCTTGGACTATATCAGGTAACTTTTTTATAATGTGTATGAAAAGATATGAAACTAATTAGGGTTTATCTCTTCTACAAGCCCCTCAAGCTGCCCTGGAATTAATTAGTTCTGCGTTGAGCTTTATGGACCATACACACACATGTATAGGTGCGTTCACATCACTGCCAAGGAAATGGTATCTAGAATCAACTCAGTTCAAAATCTGTTACTTAATATTCAGAAAATATTTCCATAAACTGCTAGTAATCTTCTCAGCTGTGGCATGGACGAGAATGAAGTCAGTGTGCAGTTTGATCCTCTGGCTGCCCACTTTCTGTGGTTAAAACATCCTCCTTGGCATCAAACAACTCCTGAGCAAAGTCCAAGCATGGAACTCAAAATTGTGATGTTTCAGAAATTCAAGCTAGAGTTAATTCATGTGCAACCTTGGGTCTTTCAAAAGATTCAGCCCAGGGTTTCAAGTCTGTCCTTGTTTCTTTGTACCAGTCTGTTGTTGCTGGCACTCGGGCCTTGCTGTAAACACAGCATATGTGGGGTTTATGTTTAAGAGAACATTTTTTAAAAACTTCGTCACGTAGCTGTGCAGTGGAGAGACATGCGTATGGTGGTTTTGAACTGAATCTGTCTGAATTTTGTTTGCTCCCAGTAAGTGATTTTTAAGCTCACAGTTCATAGGATCAGGCTCCATAACAGGGCATCCTATGCACAGTTTGTCATTGGCGCTATTGGGCTTCAGCTGGTACTTGTCGTGCATTCCTTGTGCAGCTCAAACTCCCTTGGACTTCGGGAGTCTATGCAGTGAATATATTATCTCCACGTGACTTCTATGATTGAGGGCAGTTGCCAGTATTAATCTGGTCGGGTCCGTAGGCAGAGAAGGAGCTTCGTGATCAGGTGCCTAGGCAAGGGATTGCTTATCATGCTGATGCGCTCAGTGCTGTCCGAAGAGCGCCTGTACCAAAGAGCCTGCAATGTGTGAGGCAGCTGTTGCAAAGACACAGATGTACTGGGAAACCGGAGGATGCTGTCCCACATGCTCATGAACAGCATTTGCATGGATTAGCTATTGGGTTAATGCTTGGGTGCATAGCCCCTGATTTGATTAGCCCAGCTGCCTTCTTCTCCACAAAGATCTTGCCCAGCTGAGAGGTTTTCAGTGTAATTTGAAGTGTATGCACAGGGCTCTACCCAAGGAAGAGTAGGTAGAGTGAGCACACCTTTACTTCAACAGCTTAGCAATGATCAGATCTATAGCAAAGGATGTCTTCAGTTCCTACTCTCATGAGCCCATTCAGTTCATTTCCTGATGCTACTCAATAGCTGGGAATGAAAGTTTACTCTAAAGCAATCCTGCCTCATGAGGTGTGGAGGATTTGAGTAGTAGCAGAACAAAGTCAAATGATCCATGATGGTGATCAGACCCCTTGCAAAGGTTAATCCTGCAAGGTAACTGGCCTTGGCGGTATGCTAACCACCTTGCACAGTCTCCTCTGTGTTGGGCTAGTTACTGCTGTTGGCAGCTCACTCCTGTATCAGTGAGTTTGTTGCCATCTTTCATGGGCTCAAAGCACGTTTTGGCCTGGGGGAAGGCTGGAAAGCTTTCTGTGTTTTAGAAATGCAGATACCACTGTATGCTTGTGTCTCCGAGCGGCATTAGGTCTTGTGCTCCCTGTCAAAGGAGGACTTTTATTTCTTAAAGGGAGGGGCATTGTCAGCTTGAAGTCTAGGTATTTAAAATAGCTTGATGCCCTACATCCACACCTGAGTCCACCTGCTGACTGGGGATTTGTAACCACACTTCACTATTTTATATTTTCTTCATCCCGCTGCTTGTGTGAAAGATCCCTGCAAACAAAGGAAGAAACTGATTTATATAGGGGAAACCATGAAAATGAGCTGGCTACAAAGATGCCAAATGAAGGCAACTGAGCTGGGGAAAATGGAAGTCTCCCACCCCCACCACCCGTAATCTCCTTCCATGAAAAGACAGCTGGTGCAAATTGTCTTCTCTGTAGAAGTCAATGGACTGGTCACACTAGCTGAGGATTTCGTCCACGGTTGCAAAGGCGCTGGAGTTGGTGTGGCAATTGACCATAGATGACTACCAATGCAAGGCTTTCTCTCTGGAGCTTGGTGCCTTTTGGGGTATCAAGGCTGACTGCTCTGTGGTTAGAGCAAAAGCCTACATTAGTGATTTCAGCAGGGTTGAACTAGTGTACGTGAAGGCACACCTGGTATCCTTACAAGTTGTGGCTAGGAGTCATTGCACTCATGGCATAGGAGAGCCTCCGCTCTAGAGAGAGAGAGAGAGTCTAGACACAAGTTAGAATGACAGTTTGTCTGAATTGCCAGCCTCTTGGCCATGTAGGTTGTTCTAAAGGCTTGTTGGTTTAGTCAGTGTATTAAAGTTCCCTGGAGAAAGTCAGTGGTGGGGGTTGTTTTGGGTGGAGGGTGGTGAAGGGCAGATCTGAAGTTGGCTAAATGTACTGTCACACTAGGCTCTTGTGTTCCCAGCCCCTCTTCAGAGAGGGAAGAGAAGATAAGTAAATGCACCAGGCTTGCAGCTGATGGAATTTGTAGGTGTATTTTTGCATTTCATTTATAAATTGATCTAGCATCTTCCATTAAAATGTCCAGCTAGAGCAGTCTGACCCCAAACTAATTCTGGTGATCTTTTTAATGCCATTCAAAGTGGGGCTTTCTGAGTGTGTACAGTCATGGGAGCAGATATCATTTCTTTTTGATAACAGGAATCTTTTCTAAGGAAGATGCTGCTAGCTGTTATGATGGAAGAGACCATTTTCTCTGGTTTTTTTTATCCTTTAAAATTATTATTTTTATGTATGTATGTATTAATTACAGTTTTATGGTAAAAAGCTAACTCCTGGTACAGATCCAGTTTGGTGATGTAGCCTGGCTATGGGAAACTCTGCCATGCATGTTAGACTACAGCTGCATCTTCAAACTGAGGGTGGAATGCATAAAATGTAGTGGTCTATTAATACCACTGCTTCACACTGGCAAATTGAGAGATTAACTCATCTGCTTGTTTTGATAGAAGGGCGTTCTTGATAGTAGTTTAGCAGCTGGCATTTCACTTTGCAAAGGATGCAAGCAGCAGTTGAGGCATGTTTTCTACAAGTTTTTCTGACACATGCTTCAGCAATATAACCAAACAGGTATGCTAAAGTGAGTTTATTTTAGGGTTCAAACAAGTAGGTGGCAAGAAGCCTCACTAATGTACCATGGCTAATGAAAGTGTAGTAAATGTTAGCTACAGTAGTTTTGGGAAGGAGTTGGTGAAAATCATACATCTTATCCAACGAATGTGTGTGCCAGGGAACTCAGACATGTTACATGCAGACAAACAAGCTGGCATCTGAATTTCAGAATGCAGATGAGCACTGTTTTTTATTGCCACATGGAGATAAGAAAGAAGCTTCATAGGGACAGGAGAGTGGCTTATGTGACATGGAGAGAGTGCCATTGTATAAGCCTGACGAATGCTAAATAATGTCTCTGTTCTCCCTTGCCCTTTTAATGACTGTCAGAAGATCAAAGTAAAAACTGGGTTTGTGTTTTGCATATTCTGTTCCGCATAGCCTGAAAGGTGCAAAGAGTGAAAGTTTCATCTTTCATTTTAAGCTGTCGTTAATACTGCGGCCTCGTTAGAGCCATGGCTCTCCTTTTGTTTCCCCTGAGCCCCCTGTTTCTGCCATTTCTCTGGCCAAGGAAGACAGGGCATGACTCCCTTTGGAGCTTGTCAAGGCTGCTTCTAAACCACTAGGAGTTGTACATTGGTACAAGGGGCTGGCTTGAGAATGGAACAATCAGCCCCTAGGAGCCTCTACATAGCACTAACCACAAGCTACTGGCCAGGCACTCAGCGCTGAGTTTTGGCTGTAGCGTACAGTTTGAAAACACTTGAGAGCTTGTATTCCAGGGCTGCACGCGAGACGCTTCAGTGTTGGTGGCTGTCAGCTCAACAGACGCCCCACTGTATGCATCTCCGAATGGCCTTTTGTACCACAGTTGGAAAACCAGCTTAAATAGATTCTAGGTAGTCTCCTTAGCTGGCTGCACTGCAGCAATACTTCCCACGCTTTGGGAACGCACTGAGAAATGGCAACAGGATCTTCCAAAACGCGCTCTAGTTAAAAGTAACTAGCATGTGGGAGATGCATCCTCCTTCATCTCCCGTAGATGAGAGTCACTCCTGAACTTGTAGTGTTTGTCCATGCCATGTCTCTCCTGCCCTCTAGTGGAGAATTTGTATTAAATTGTAGTTCCAGGTTTAGAGCGGCCCCTCGTCTTTACAGTATGTTTAGTGATCTTACTGCTTTACGGTCATAGAAAAATACGTGTGAATGATTACAGCCTAGCTCAGGAAATAGTGCAATAGCCAGATATGCAGCATGTCAGGTGATGGTCCGAGCTCATGGTGGAGGAGAAATTCCATGGCAGAATAAGGGAGTGTTTTGAAGTGGAAGACCGTTAAGCATAACAGGAGCAGCCCATAAGGCGCCACCAAGAGGAGGCTGCAAAGGGGTAGTCAGAAGGGAAGCTTGGGAAGTGTGAAGCAGATAAGAGAAGCTGTGCTGGAGTTGCAAAGAGCCTCCAATAGGAGACAGAAAAGATTGAACTTGATGTGGAAAGTCAGTGAAAGAGTCCCAGGGTGAGAGGAAAGTGTTTTGGGGAGCAGGATCCTGAAGAAGCTGGAAGGACGGAAGTAAGATGAGATGCTCCCATAAAGCTGATATGGGGGTGGGGCGTGCATACCTAGACAGATGCATGAGATGCCAACTGGCTGGAGGGGAGAGGGTAGCAGACAGATGGACAGGAATCTTGGTAGTGAAGACAGATAGGGAAGACAGATGTTGCCATAAATCCTAAAGGTTAAAGATGAGTTTTCAGATGTCCCGAGCTGGACAGCAGAGTGCAGGTAGCACTGTTTGATCTTAGAGACTGACCAGAATCGCATGTGTTCATAGTCCAGTTTATATGACCATAAGTGGCTACGCTCTGAACTCCTGACACTAAAATGTGCTGCATTTATGTCTATAATGTTTAGATCTCATCAAGTCTTCAGCGGCGACAGATGGCAACTGATGGGGTCCTGTCTATCTGCCTCCATGTTTTCAGAGAGCTCATGAGGTTTAAATTCCGTGTGGAGCCAAGATAATTGAAATGGTCTATATGCTTCAGGGCATCCCCTCTGTTTGTTTGTTTTTGCTGAGGGGACACGGTGCTTGCTAGTTGCCATGGCTGGGGTTTTTTTGGATGTGCAGCTGGCCACTTGCTGTAATGATGTTGCTTGCTGCACGTTCCAGACCGAAAACAGCATTGTCTGCATAGCTTAGATTACTGAGTGAGGTTGTGCAGACCTGAAGTGCTTCTCTCCACTACTTCACCTTATCCTGGGCTTGAAGAATGCATTTGACTAGAGAACAAACCCTTTCGAGCTTTTGGCTCACCCATAATGGCTGCTAGTCACTTTGTTGACTGCTGTTATTAGACAGGCTAGTAAGTCCCCTTCCTGGGGAACCCATATGGAGTGTTGGCCACGTGTCTTGTGACCTGGCAGAATCCAACTGGTTCTAAGGATAGTTTGGTGCAGATCTGCAGTGGGCAAACTTTTCAAAGTGCTTGAGTGACCTGCATGCTTTTGAGAATTTTTTTACCCTGCCTGACAGCAGATTAACTCGGACACAGGAAAACGCAATCTGATTGCAAAGTTGACAACGGGTTCCCCGTTCCTCATGTGCCAATCTATCCGTTTTTAGGAGGTGGGATATCTAGCTCTTTCAAGTCACTTGACTTGCACCAGTTAGCTACACTCCACGTTGGTGTTTCCCTTAAAAGGAAATTTGTTCGTAAGGAGATAATTGCACATACACTTAGGACTTCATAGCTAAACCAGGAAAGGCATCTGGTCCTGAGACTGTCAGTCACTTGATTATTCTAGATTCGACCTCACTGGTAGATGGCTGATGAGGGGCTGTTACAAACGCTTGTTGTTTAAAGGTCCCAATGATGGTGAGGGCCGTGTTGTGCTAAGTGCTGTGCAGGCACCTAGGAAAACAAAGCCCCTGTCGCCTAGAGCTTTCAGTGTAGCCAGCACAGAATGGCACCGCATCCTGGCCAGCTGCATGCGGTGCTCGTGACAAGTTGCTGGGAAGCTCAGGCTAAAAGCCTCGTGTCTTCAGCTACCTGGGATGCCGGTTGCAAGTACAGCTGTGGCCAGCCTGGTGTGCAACAGCCTGGCCTGTGCCATCCCTGTGGATGCCCACATAATGGCAACCAGCTTCAGGCTCCTGCCGTCACGCGGCCTATCCGAGCCGCAGCTTGCAGCATCCAGCCACTTTGAGCCAGTCCCTGCCTGCGGCTGGCTGAACATTGTACCGCTTCATTGCAGGAGGGAGGGCTTGGAAAGCTGCTCAGCCGATGCTCTCCCTGCGTGGTTGTACCTGTTTGACAGTGTTAATATTTGCATCACGTTCTCTCCTGATGATGGAGTGGGTTGGGGTTTTCAGTTAGGAGAGGAGTGCCGGCATGCCTGTCTCACGCTGCTGGAGTGACACTGCTAATTCTGAGGCCTGCGGTGTGGAAGGTAGCCCTGCTGGCTTCCCCTCAGCATGTGTAGCCTGCAGCTTTAGCTCCAATTTGTTGCCATAGGTGTCTGTTTTGATATTTGTCTCCTCCTTTACTAGGCATTAACGGGGGTCTGAGCCTGAGAGGCGCTGAGCACCTATGCTCCTGGAACTCTGCTAGCGAGCACCTCCCAGGATCAGATTCTCGGATAGCAGAGATGCAAATATTTCTGCTGGCCGTTCCGCATCTGTATCTTGCATTTTGTATAAAGAAAGGGCTTGAGCTTTGCACATAATAACGAACAGGACCCAAGTAATGCTGCACTGATGGCTTTCTTGAGCTGTGCCTCTCATTCTGTGAAGTTACAGGAAACCAAATCTGGTTATACAATCCCCTGGTGGTGAAATGTGACATTTCCATTCCACCCTTCTTGAGCCTGTGACTTAAGAATTGCAGGACTCAATCTTTCTG
Source organism: Caretta caretta (assembly GCF_965140235.1). Taxonomy (NCBI): domain Eukaryota; kingdom Metazoa; phylum Chordata; order Testudines; family Cheloniidae; genus Caretta; species Caretta caretta. Next base: position 2,646,329 of record NC_134222.1, on the reverse strand, counting down.
CAAATTCCGCAAGTGTTTCAAAACTCCTTGCTCTCCTGCCCCTGAGCAGCAGGTCTGCACCTACCCTCTGGTGGGGCTGGACGGGAGGGTCAGCAGACATAATGGCTGGTTATTCTGCTGATCCGGACCCAATCCACAATCTTATTTCTTACTCTTCTGCTACCTCATGATAGGTCCTAGCCAAACCATTCCATATTTGTCTCCACCTGTACGCCTTGCAGGTGGCAGCTGAATGGGCTGGTAGGGATGGGTGCAAGAGCATTTTCAAAGCCATAGCAGATGAAAGATGTAGAAGGAAAGCTAGGATAGTTCCGTAGCTGGCAAAGCCTCGGTCTCTGTATCGGGTTCACTGGCATGCAGCATACAGAGTCTTTGGGATTCAGATAAACTCCCCACGTGCGGCAGGTGCGGTCACTAGGAATTGTGGTGATAGAACATTTTTGGAGCCATTCTAACAAAGGTATCTAGGTGTAATGCAATGCTGCAGGGGAAAGCCTAGCATGGGCGCTTTATAGAAATATAATGGGCACTTTCTGACTGTTCACTCTAGCTGTGCAAAAGTTGGTCCCTTTCTGCTGATAGCCTTCTTCCCACTCCATAAGCTCCTCTGTGGATGCTCCTTTACAAGTGCTAGATACCTCTTCCTCCTCCACAGAAATGCAACCACTCTGGGGTGGAATGGAACAGCTGTTAGGACAGTAGACTGGAACACTACACACCAGTCTAACAGGGAGGAAGAATCCAGGATCTAATTTAAAAATCTATGGGAGAATGACATAAATGTCTGCACTGGGGTTTGGTCAGTATATCTTGCTAATGCTCAGCCCCTGGAGAACAAAGCTGTGGGACCTTCAGTGCCTGGAGGACTGTGGGTTTTACCTCTTGCCTGAAAGATAGCAAAAACACTCCATAGCACTGCACTGGGGCAGTGCTGGCTTAAAAGAAAGAGGAGCCACTTATTCAATTGCCAACACCACTACCTACAGCACCTGTATGCTCTTTGGAGGTCTCCCTCCCAAATAACGGAAGGTGTGACCCTGCTTGGAATTGGACATGGAAAAATTGTTCTCCTTAACCTCTGAGGACAGGACAAGAAGCAACAGCAAATGCGGTTTAGGTTGGTTGGACATGAGGGAAAAACTCTCAGGGTAGTTAAGCCCTGGAAAAAATTGCCTAGGGAGGTTGTGGAATCTGTCATTGTCTGACCTGTTCTTAAAAATCTCCAAACACCTGTTAGGGATGGTCTAGTTATTACATAGTCCTGTCCTGAGTGCAGGGGACCAGACTAGGTGACCTATTGAAGTCCCTTCCAGTCCTGTGCTTCTATGAGTCAGTACAATCACAGCCTAAAACCCCCAAGTGACCTGGGCATAAACTTGAAAGAGTAGCGTTGCCCGTATCTCCTGTTACCAGGTGCTGAGCTTTGGTTTCCTTGAAGGCCTTTCTGTGCCAATTTAGAATGTTGCTTGTACTTTAAAATGCTTCCCAGCCACCACAGAACTACATCGGCCAAACTTGATTTTATTATTTTCACTGATAAAGCAAATTCTACACCCCTCCCCCAGTCCTGCCTGCGAATGTCCATTTAAATCTGCTATGAAGTGGAATTAATCACCTTGAGATTATAGAAAGTCCTAATAAAATTCCACAGCATGTTAGAAATTATGCCGATTAATTTTGCATCAGAAGCCGCGGACTGTGTCAAATTTCTAGTTAGTCTGCACTTACCCAGCCCCATTTTGGGTTCACTTTTTTGCTCTTTTTTGATTCTGAGCTTCTCACTGTCAGACACTGGGATTTCCCCCCCCCAGGAGCAACGTAAGTGCTTGACGGTTGGTGCTCTTTGGTTGGCAGAGATCATTGGAAGGCCATGCAGCAGCATGTTAAAGTCTGCAGTTGAAAAATGATTCTCATGTGTTTATTTAAAGGCTTTCAGAAAGTAAGTGCATATGCAGCAGTAGAAAGAGAGATGTGCAGGGGTAATAAAAAAGAAACCCTCCACCTACAGACACCGCCCAAGCTAGTGAAGTGCAATGGTCTGAAGTTTTATGAATGGGTTAGTATTTTAACTGGTCCTGTTTTTTCTCCTCTGTGCATGCAGGAGGCGGACAGTGGGGAGGAAGAGTGCCGGTCCCAGCCCAGAAGGTAAGAGTGTCACTTAGCGCTTGCAGCAGTAGTGAAGGATGGTTTCCATGGTGACTGCAGCGCAGGTCTCTTCCCCTGCTCCCACAGCCCCTTCCCACTTTCTAGCTCTTGCTAGTCCAACACAGCTGGATCATCTTGACCTTTCTTGGAAGCTAATGTCCACTAACCCCAGCCTAGACAGTGTCTTCAGCAAAGGGGCCACTGCAGCAGAGGAAATTGGCTCTGTGGTGGGTCAGAAGGGTACAGCAAGGCTTCCTGGGAGGGAAGAATCCATGCCTCTGGGGAGGGGTGCTTTGGCCACTACTACATGGGGAACAGGTGGGAAGAGCCTGTGCAGCTGTGGGCGAAGCGTCCATTGCCAAGTCCTGTGATGCTGAGCACTTCCAGCTCCCAGGCGTGGCAGTTGCTCAGGTTCCCAGGATTGGCCCATCACCCATGACATGGGGATACTGAGAGCTTCAGGGCGCAGTGGCCTTGCTCCATTGGCCGTGGCCCTCTAGTAAAAACCCAAGCCACAGCCACTCCGTCCCTCTTACTAATGTTGGGTGAGATCAGGTTAATCTGTTTATGGGACAGCATCACAGAATCTGACTTCATCCTCCCGTTAGCACCCTTCAGTTCTCGTACTCCTTCACCTCTAGATATTCCTGCAACATCTCCTGGCAGCTGATCAACTGTCCCCAAAGCTGAAGCGACTGGGTTACTTCATGCCTGTAAGCCCAGCCATCACTTACACTGCTGATTTATTTAGGAAGTTCTCACAAGTTTACAACTCCTTGCCATGTAGACATGGAGGACAACAGTCATTACAACAGGGAGTGTTTGTTTAGAAAAACAGACAGTACTGTAATCAGATCTCTCCATTTAATCCCTGTAATATGGGATCACTGACTACCCATGAGATGCTGTTTTCCATGATTTTATTAAATTTGAGTGAAATCAGATTACACGTTTAACAAACCGGGCATGTCTTTCAAATGTTAATATTCAAAAAGTTGGACAGGTGTGCTAGCTTTTTTGCAGGTGAGTGTACTTTGAGCATTGAATACATGGTAATGCAGTATCAAAGTATCTTTTTGTCCTCTGCCTATTTCACTGGGTATGTACGTGGCGAGTGTTCCTCTTGCACACATGTCCTCATACCTACCCAGGCATCGTCCTCTGTTCCTGTCCGAGAATAGTGAGAGCCAAAGGAGCTGTAATCCCAAAATAATCCATAGAAGAAGAATGGGAAGTCTGTATTAATTTCTGTAAATACCAAGTCCAGTCATGTCAAACAGAAAACTGTATCTGCCATCAAACTCTTACCTAAACAAAACCAGCTCACCAGAGCTAAGCACATTACACGGGTTATGAGCTGGTGACCTCTCGGACTTGTCAGCCACACAGTTAACAATGGTAACTTTTCCACAACTTCAAAACTTTCAGCTGTTTTTACTCTGAAAATTGGATCATTTCAATGAGAGCTACTTTGAAAATAGCTGCTGCCTTTAACTAGGTGACTTGTCCAATGGCAACAGAACTGTCTCACTGAAATGTTCTCTCTGTCGGATCTCTCCTTTGTGTTAGCTTTTTATGTAGAGAATTGCAAAGGAAGGAAGTACAATGATTCTTTCTGGCTGTTGTGATCCTATCTTGTTTGTTATGAGGTCCACAATTCCATGGTATTGAGGTCTTTGCTCTGCATGGCCTTGGAGGTGGACCACATGGGTCAGTCGGGCAAGGGAGATATGGTTCCACCTCTGAGAGACCACCAGCTTTTGGCTGCCTCTTCAGCTGCAGGCAGGCAGAGGTGGGTGGCTTTTTCCCCTGTAGACCACCAGCTCCTGGAGTCGGGCACCTACATGAGACTCTCTAGTCTCATTAAGAAGTCTATAGCTTTGGTGATTGTGGAGAAAAGCCTGAAAACATGAAGCCTGAAGGCTCAAAAGCCTAACATAAATAACAAACCCAATTTATTTATTAAAATCTCATGGCTCTTTGGAGCCTCACTTATGCACTTGGGCTTGGCGGCAGTGTGGGATTTTTTTGTGTCAGCTCAGTTGCTGTGGCCTAGTTAGGGGCTTCTTTTTAAGATGGGTTCAATGATCACATTTTATGCATATTTAAAATACTTCTCTAGGATAGGAAATGGCACCCTGCTGTTGACATGGTGACCTCTGCTCCGAGACTTCCTGTTGCTGGTGGTAGGGAAGCTAACGTTAGCCAAGACCCTTTCTAAGGGGAAATAAGCTGCTTGGACAGACGTAATAAAGATCTGAAGCCATTTAGAAAGCTGAAATGCTGTTTCTGGGTGGCAGTAAGTAGCCTGTCGTGTCTGCAGAATGGTATTAGATGGAAGCTTTCAGTTAAAAATGCGCTGAGTTAAATCCAGCCTTAATTAGGAGCTGTACTTAGGTGCCTTTTAAAGAGTTAATTTTATTAATGGAATTTCTGAGTGCTTGTCTGAGCAGGGCCCAGTTGGTGCAGCTTTCCTGGGATGAGGCAGAGCTGATGCAATCATTCTAACTTACCTGCCCAGGCCCTGGCTTTTATCTCTGACTCCTCGCCTGCAGTGGGTTTGATTTAAATAGCTCTTTCAGGAAGAACATTCCATGCCTTGCCTGACCTCATGCAAAGTCATGATAGCACCAGCCTCGGTAGCGTCCTCTGCCCCAAGCATGCCTCAACATCGCCCACTGACTCCAGCATGAAAATGTGGGGAAATTCTACTTGAAAGCATTTTCATTACAGCAGGAAGTCCGTTTCAGGAATAAGATATTAAGTTAATCCTTTCCTACTTTAATAAATGCTATTAGGTAATTAACAGGGATTTTTTTAAACACTTAATTTTTCACCTATACAAGGTGTAGTTTAAATATTGGGAGTAAGCACATACGGAGATGCATTTAACATCTTCATTTTCTGTGCACTGTTCAGTCTCTAAGCTTATCAGGCACGTGTGCCTTCGTCTTCCCCTCTGAGCAGGCTGGGATGCTGCCCAGGGGTACCCAGGTTGTGAGGCACCTTGCTACCACCTGCCCTTAACAGGAGAAAACCCTGTCTACCTGCTGTGGTCAGCTCCCTAGCTCTACTGGCCACACCCAACACAAGCCCTGCCTTCTAGGCCTTGCAGGCCCCATTGTCACTCTGCAAGTTGGCAATAGGCACATCTCAACCCTCGAACCATCTGAGTGGCTCCCTGGAGCACCCAGCCCCTGCTCCACTGGACTCTCGCAGTGCTCGCAGATTCGCTGCTCCCAAAGAAACAGGGCTCTGCAACTTACCAGTCCCACCTCAGATCACCACTGCATTTAACACTCAACACTTAAACATGTTTATAGTGAAATACGTTTATTTAACAAAGCCCAGAGATTCTGGTCGTAGCAGGTAGAAGTATCGGAAACAAACGGTTCCATGTCAAATAAAATCAGAACACGCACCCTAGAGCCTAGATTTAATGAACAACATATTCTTGTGTCCTGTAGAGTATTGCTTACCCTGCGTTCTTCTAGTCCTTTACACCCAGACTGGCTATGGCCCTCCTTTCACGAGACAAGCACGCTGTCAGTTTGCCTCCTCGGTGAAGGATTCAGTGTGTCTCTTTGCACTCCAAGATATACCAGATCAAACCTTTGTTCTTATTCATATACAGAACATCCCCTTGCCTTTGTTTCTTCTTGTAAATTTCACAGTTCCTCCGTTCACACCTGACTCGGTATGCAAATAGTCATACAGCTCAAGGCCAATGGCCAGACAGGGAGATGCGTGATCCTTTCAGCCTCCAAAGTGTCACCTCTTGGTGACCTGCCTCAACTCCAAGTCCTTAAGACAGTGGTCCCCAAACTTTTCAGGGTTGTGCTCCCCTTACCTCTGTCTATGTCCCACCCCCCTAGGGCCTAGGAGTGGGGCCATGGCTTGGGGCGGGAGGGCAGACGTGGACAGGAGTAAGGGGGCTGAGGCTGGGGTCCCAGCTAGGGGCTGACTCCGGCTGCTGGGGTCCCAGGGCCAGGAGTGGAGCTGGGTGGCACTCCCTCCCTGTCCCCTGTGGTGGCTGGCCCTGGCCCCAGCTGCATCCCCTTGAATGTTCCTCTGCCCTCCCCTCCCAGAGGGGCGCACCCCACAGTTTGGGGTCCTCTCCCTTAAGAGCTCAATTTTCAATATAGATACGTAACTCCTAAATATTATCTGTATATATATTTTGCAGTGACGACCAGGAGATTAGCGCAAACTCCTGTGTGGCTGCAAAGCAAATAAAGTAACTTCTCACTCAACATTGTAGTTATGTTCCTGAAAAATGCAACTTTAAGTGAAACGATTTAAACTAATCCAATTTTCCCATAAGATTTCATGTAAATGCTTCAACTTTCAATTCGGAGACCTCACCAAGAAACAGTCATTAGTGTGAAGAGCCAATAAAGTGTCTTAAACAAGCTCTAGAAGTATTGCTGGATGGTCTGCTTTCTTCTGGCCATTCTATGGAAGACAGATTGATCAGAGATGCTACAAGAGCTACTTCCTTTGGCAGAGAAGCTGTGCAGCCAAAGGAAAGAATTGGGTGTCTAGAGAAACAGCGGAGTGTGACTAGAGTATTGGGGTGCGCTAAAGCAAAGCCCAGCAAGACTCGTCCCTGACACTTGAATGGAGAGCTGCTGCCACCTGATAAAAGGCAGTGACAAAAGCAACTCCTCAAAAATGAGTAATTTAATGACTCTGCTGCTGAGACCTGCCAGGGGCTCCCAGATGGGTAAGATTAGGAAGCACGCTAGTTTTTAATGTTAGGAGATTATATGTAAACTGGCACCGTTTTTCATAAGCACTGTTACATTACATGCCTGGAAGAAATCCAACTCACTATGAGCCGTGGTGATAGAATTATAAAATATTTAACATCCAAAAGTCTTAAGTTAAAAGAACATTAAATGTGCAAAGTGAAGCACTTAGGAGTTTAAAAAATGCTTGAATCAATGATGTCCATACAACCTTAATTTGACCCCCCTCATGTGTGTGCATTATGATACATGATCTTTAATTATATGATCACATTCCTTTTTTAAAAGGACCCCTGCCTCTTTCAGTGCACGAAATGGATGGTGCACAGACAACCTTAATTAAGGCGTTTCCTAACTGTTTAGTTTTCCCTTTGCAACCTTAACGTTCTTCTATTGTAATTTTGTGGATGTAATATATCGTCTCTAAACAACACAACTGGTGAAATACTATCAGTTATTTAATAATTAATTGGGGACTTCCTTGCTAGGTGTAAAATGTAAAACTCAAACTGGACAGAATTCTGATTAAGTAGTATGGAGTCTTGCCTTTCTGTAGATATTGCAAATCTGCTATTGTGAAAACTCCAAAAAAAAATTAAAAAAAAATTTTTTTTGGTTCTAAATTGGTGCCTTGAATTTTATTCTGATTGCCTTTCAGGTGTGTAGATCCCAGAAAACTTACAAAATCATTTCCTTTTGTCAGCTTTATTTACTTGACAATGGTAACCTCTGGAACTTATTACCGCAGGAGTGTCAGAGGCTAACATGACCTATCTTAACAAGCTTTGAAAAAGGATTGGAAGCTTGTGGGTAATGAGAATATCTGCAGTTTGATATTAGTTGAGATTTAAAAAGTCTGATGTTTGGAACAGATCTAACCCCCCTGTGCTTCAGGGTATAAGCCAATTTCTAGCTAATGGAGGAGGAAGAAATTTCTCTTATGGGCAGACTATTCTATAATTAGGTTTCTTGGACCTTCCTTGGAAGCATCTTCCACCAGCTGTTGTTGAAGACTGGGTACTAGACTAGAGGAAACACTAGTCTGATCTGTTACAATGATTCAGACTTTCATAGTAAAGTCTCAACCTTATTTCAGTTGGTTACCTTATCAATTTTTATGTTGGGGTTAATAACAGTTTCTGTTTACAGAACCCAAGTGCAGGATGCTTGTCCATGTCTCTGTCCAGAATTGGCTTGAGCTGCTAGAAAACAAGGAACCTTGTTTCAGCCTTGCATTGATTTTGGATACCCCTTAAAAGCTTTCAGTAGGTGTATCTTTAAATAGTCAACGTCTGAGCCTGATCATCTGAAAAAGTCCATTTAGCTTTAAATAGCTCATCTTCCACCCCCTGCCCTAACATACGTGTCTTCCGCGCCCCCCCCCCCCAAAAAAAAAAGTGTCCAAAAATGAACTTTAATGAGCCACCATTGAAAGTGGGGACAGTGTGAGGACACCTACTTTTTATGCTGCTCCTCCTGGCTTTGTAGTAGCATTGACCACACTGCCAGCAACTGCCTTCCAGTACTTTGGTCTCAGCAAACTAGAAATCAACAGCCAAGCTCATCTTGATTCTGAGCAGCAGAGTGCGGGAGGGAAGGGGATGGAATTAGCTGGGGAAGTTATTTTTACTCATTGGAGGATGTTACAAGTAATGGTAGGGTACATGGTGTAATAGAACACTCAAGTGTCTGCATTCAGGATCCAGTTTTCATGTATTTGTCCTGTAAATAATGTCCTGTTTTTATGAATAGTCAGCCTGACCGTGAACTACGGATGAGGAGTCCGTGATTGCAGTGCTGCTGTCAGGTGTTTCACATCACACTCTCTTTACATGCAGCGGTGAGAAGAGAATGTTACACACAGCCCAAATCAAGGCTTTGTGAAGTAGCATTGCAGAAACAGGGGCACCATACTTCTCTCGCCCTCTGTTTGTAAGAATACCCATTCTGAGGGCACTGCTGCAACATAAATCCAGGGCCAGCTCCTCTTCAGCTTCATGAAGACTTAGTCTTTGCCCCAAAGAGCTTAGACTCTGAAAAGATAAACTAACACAGGCTGGTGGAAATGGGCACCAACACACAAGCAGGGCATGATTGCCATGCACTTGCTCTTAGTTCCATGGGAAAGTGGGTTTTTATAATCTAGACTGGCTTTATTTATATGAGGGTGTTAGTGGGGATTGTAATGGGGCAGAAGAAGGGATTGAGTTAGTCCTAAAGGTTTGATGTGTAGGATTGTGATTTGGGAAAGGTACCACCCAAGAAAAATCATCCCTGATTAGAAACAAATGTTCAGAGGATACAGGGAATGGTGTACTTGGGTAACACTGTGTCAAGTATCGGGGTAGCCGTGTTAGTCTGTACCCACAAAAAATAACAAGGAGGCCAGTAGCACCTTAAAGACTATCAGATTTATCTAGACATAAGCTTTAGTGAGTAAAAAAAACACTTCTTCTTTTACCCACAAAAGCTTATGCCCAAATAAATCCCTTAGTCTTTAAGGTGCCACCGGACTCCTTGTTGTTTTTTTGGAATACACTAACAATTTAGCATAGCAGTACAAAGATTGCTGAGGGTGGGGTGATAGCCCATTCACATAACCTAGTCTGAAAGGCTGTCTTCAGCAGAAGAGAATGTATTGTTTGGAGGAAGATGCTTTATTTGGTAACATCAAAAGGTGCATATACCATTAACTCTTCATCAGGTCTGAGAGTTAGAAATGCAGACACGGAAGCTCCAATTTAAACAAACAAGCAATCAAAAAACCCTTGTCCTGCTAAGTGCTGATCTGGAGAAATAATCCTTATTCATGTGGTGGTACAAAAGATGACACTCTGGCCTGATTACACCTCTAAAGTCAGCAAAGGGTGTAACTAGCAGTGACTTAGGCTCTGGTGAGGACTCAGGGCAGTTGGCACTGAGTGTTTCAGAAAGAAAGTGGTGTTTGCATTCTGCACACTACTCCTCACTAAACCTGAGCGCCGCACACCAACGTATGCTAGCGTACCTCCATCTGCAATTCCACCGCCGCATATAGGCGCTCTCCTGCAGCAACCTGTTTGGAAATGGAGTATGGGAGTGTTTATCTGACTGATACGGAGGTGTTGAAACTGGCTTAACACTTATAAAGTTCTCTGTGTTGATATGGGAGCTTTCTTCTAAAGATCTCCGCATACTACTATTACCATTACTTCTTGTTTCTGCTTGCTTTACTAATGAGTCTCCCCTTCCTCTCTGGCTCTGTGCACACAGGTGATCGTAGACTTTGTACTGGATTTCTTTTAATGACAACAAAAACACACCTTTATAAAGGAGAGCGCGAGAGAGGAGAGTCTGAAAGCAGAGTGTGGCCTTGTCTTGAATAAGCTGTATTGGAGGAAAAGTACCAAATGCATTATCTTCACTTCTACTGCTTTTAATACGAGACTTCAATACTAGAGTAGACACTGAGAAACTGGATGTTTAATGCTCGCCTTTGTCTTTATGGATGTCTGATTTGTGATTCTCCTTTCCTATACTGAAACGATTCCCCTAGGGTTATTCCTCTCCCTTAGATACATACTTTAGAAATAAAAATGGAACTCTCAGTGGTGTTGCCTTAATGAGCAAAATGTAAACCTCAGGCTACCTTCTTCACCTTGAAGGGAATGGGCAGGAGAGGTCTGTGCTGGAGGCATCTCTGTGAGTTTAGCTTTGGAATGCAGTTTCCAGGAGGCTTTGTCATTTTAACCAGGAAACCAGGTTTCCTTGAACATTGCTTTCAATATACCTCCTGAATTACAAATAGAAAACGCTTCCATTAGAAACAAAGTGAGCTAGAGCGGTGTTGATGAGTGGCATGGCTTAGACTGCCTGTTACAAAATTGTGAGTAAGAACCAGAAGTGTAAATGTTTCCTGACGTCTGAGATAACCAGACTTAGAAATGGAATCTGTCCTAATGAGATGATACAGGATTAAATACAGTTTTGTATAGCACCTATTTCTTAATCAGTATGCACCAGGACATCTTACTAATTACTGAGTTAAGTCCCCCTAGCAGTGTAATATAGCTGCTGTATAGACAGATAAGGACCATTGCCACGGTGAGTCATGTGCCTTTGATTCACAATGAAGGCTTTAAATTGAATGAGTTTCCTTCCTGCCCTGTCTTTCCCTCCATCCTGCGCTGCACACGGTGGTTGGCTCATGAGCACTGTGCTGCTGAAACAGTTTGGGCTTTGGTGAGGGAAAACCTCGTCACATTTGTGGGCTTTGTTTTTAATACAGATACAGTTTGTAAACACCTGGGATGGATAGGCCTGATCATATGACTTGTCCATCCTGAGTGGTAGAAGGACCGCTCCAGAAGTTGTCAGGTGGGTCTCTAAACAATTGGGCTTTGCCTGTTTGCATTCTCCTGTATCTTTACCATCAGGCTTTTTCCAGATAGTCATTGATTTGTGTGTCTAATTCACTTAGACCCAGCTTCAGCCCCTGCTTATCTCTGTAAGCTGTATGGCCTCTAGGGCACAAAGCAGTGGAACAAGTCAACAAACCTTTTACCTGAGCTGAAGGTGGGAGGGAAGTGAGCTGCAGCTCAAATACTGCTGTCCTTCATGCACAGTTTGTAGTGTGATTAATACTTTGCGCAATTTAAAAAGAAATGTTAAGTTCCAATGTTGTGTTGTCAGAGAGATGCATTGCTCCTCTTCCTTCACATCACTCGCTACTCTTATCTCAAATACAGCATGGAGAACAAGCATGCTCCTAGTGCGGAAGGACTGCATGCAGTTCTTTCTAGAAGGCCGTCAGTACCCTTCCTGAAATCTCAATGCAGAGAAAAACTTGGAGTTCTCTTACTTACAAACATGGAGAAGACAAACATGCTGCCTCTGTATCCGTCCCTGCCATGCTGATGCATGAGGTGCTGCTGCTAGACATCAAAGCTAATCGTTTAGGCCATGGTGGTGGTTTTGATTTGAACTTGTCTTCTCACAAATGACCCAGGAAACAGATGTGTGGCAACGTAGGAATATTTCCACACTCATGCTCAAGGTGACGGAACAGGCCGTACAGTAACTCACCCGGCTCTGCAGAGGAGTGCATTCTGTAAAGCAGAAGCTTCAGAACTTTACATAATTCCATCTTATGTGGAAGAAAAATGAGTCTAGGTCCTACAATGCCTTATCTGTCACATTGCTGTTAACAGGCCTGGGCAGAAATTCATGCACATGCCCTCCTATTGTTCAGAGGTGCCCCCAGAGACTTTTCACATGATCTGCACAACTGAACCACTCTCACTGTAACCTAGCATGGTGTCCACACAGACACTTTTTGTTCTTACACTAGGCAAAGCCCGTTCACGTCTGCCCCACCACTGCAGGCTCCCTGCAGCCGCTTCCCCCGTGCACACTCACCACGGCACGCCTACTTGTAGCACGTCTGAGTGAGTCCTGCAGGCACAGCAGAGGGGACATGAGCCTTGAGCCCCCTGCGGAAGAGCCCTACGACAGGAGCTGTCTCTAAAGCAACGGCGAGGAGTAGCAGTTTTAATTGCAAAACCCACCCGTAGAATCCCTTAGAAGTGTAAAACAGGGTGAGGGGCTTCCAGCAGGATCCTCTTGCACTAAGCACTGTATACATGTGTAGTAAGCCTGTCTGTGCCCCACACTGCTTGCAATCTTAGCATCTGATGAGAGGCAGCAAACAAATGTGGGCACGGACGTAACAGTGCAATAGAGGTTTGCTCTGATATGCAGCACACCAGGGGCCGAGGCAAGGGTGGAAAATATTTTAACATCAGTTTACACCCATGCCTCATGTTCATAGAATCATAGAATCATAGAATATAAGGGTTGGAAGGAACCCCAGAAGGTCATCTAGTCCAACCCCCTGCTCAAAGCAGGACCAATTCCCAGCTAAATCATCCCAGCCAGGGCTTTGTCAAGCCTGACCTTAAAAACCTCTAAGGAAGGAGATTCTACCACCTCCCTAGGTAACGCATTCCAGTGTTTCACCACCCTCATAGTGAAAAAGTTTTTCCTAATATCCAATCTAAACCTCCCCCACTGCAGCTTGAGACCATTACTCCTCGTTCTGTCATCTGATACCATTGAGAACAGTCTAGAGCCATCCTCTTTGGAACCCCCTTTCAGGTAGTTGAAAACAGCTATCAAATCCCCCCTCATTCTTCTCTTCTGCAGGCTAAACAATCCCAGCTCCCTCAGCCTCTCCTCATAACTCATATGTTCCAGACCCCTAATCATTTTTGTTGCCCTTCGCTGGACTCTCTCCAATTTATCCACATCCTTCTTGAAGTGTGGGGCCCAAAACTGGACACAGTACTCCAGATGAGGCCTCACCAATGTCGAATAGAGGGGAACGATCACGTCCCTCGATCTGCTCGCAATGCCCCTACTTATACATCCCAAAATGCCATTGGCCTTCTTGGCAACAAGGGCACACTGCTGACTCATATCCAGCTTCTGGTCCACTGTCACCCCTAGGTCCTTTTCCGCAGAACTGCTGCCTAGCCATTCGGTCCCTAGTCTGTAGCTGTGCATTGGGTTCTTCCGTCCTAAGTGCAGGACCCTGCACTTATCCTTATTGAACCTCATCAGATTTCTTTTGGCCCAATCCTCCAATTTGTCTAGGTCCTTCTGTATCCTATCCCTCCCCTCCAGCATATCTACCACTCCTCCCAGTTTAGTATCATCCGCAAATTTGCTGAGAGTGCAATCCACACCATCCTCCAGATCATTTATGAAGATATTGAACAAAACCGGCCCCAGGACCGACCCTTGGGGCACTCCACTTGATACCGGCTGCCAACTAGACATGGAGCCATTGATCACTACCCGTTGAGCCCGACAATCTAGCCAGCTTTCTACCCACCTTGTAGTGCATTCATCCAGCCCATACTTCCTTAACTTGCTGACAAGAATACTGTGGGAGACCGTGTCAAAAGCTTTGCTAAAGTCAAGGAACAATACATCCACTGCTTTCCCTTCATCCACAGAACCAGTAATCTCATCATAGAAGGCGATTAGATTAGTCAGGCATGACCTTCCCTTGGTGAATCCATGCTGGCTGTTCCTGATCACTTTCCTCTCATGCAAGTGCTTCAGGATTGATTCTTTGAGGACCTGCTCCATGATTTTTCCAGGGACTGAAGTGAGGCTGACTGGCCTGTAGTTCCCAGGATCCTCCTTCTTCCCTTTTTTAAAGATTGGCACTACATTAGCCTTTTTCCAGTCATCCGGGACTTCCCCGGTTCGCCACGAGTTTTCAAAGATAATGGCCAATGGCTCTGCAATCACAGCCGCCAGTTCCTTCAGCACTCTCGGATGCAACTCGTCCGGCCCCATGGACTTGTGCACGTCCAGCTTTTCTAAAAAGTCCCTAACCACCTCTATCTCCACAGAGGGCTGGCCATCTCTTCCCCATTTTGTGATGCCCAGCGTAGCAGTCTGGGAGCTGACCTTGTTAGTGAAAACAGAGGCAAAAAAAGCATTGAGTACATTAGCTTTTTCCACATCCTCTGTCACTAGTTTGCCTCCCTCATTCAGTAAGGGGCCCACACATTCCTTGGTTTTCTTCTTGTTGCCAACATACCTGAAGAAACCCTTCTTGTTACTCTTGACATCTCTGGCTAGCTGCAGCTCCAGGTGCGATTTGGCCCTCCTGATAACATTCCTACATGCCCTAGCAATATTTTTATACTCTTCCCTGGTCATATGTCCAACCTTCCACTTCTTGTAAGCTTCTTTTTTATGTTTAAGATCCGCTAAGATTTCACCATTAAGCCAAGCTGGTCTTGTTGACCACTCACGCTGACAAGAATCCACAGCTCCACAAGAAACTTTTTTCCACCTCAAAGGTGTCAAACTCTATATGTGCACCAAATACCTCTAAATCCTTGTTAATCATTCTGATTTATCTTCCTTCTGATGGCAACAACCCTAACATTTTGACTGTTAACACGTGCACTAATTGAGGCCTTGCTCATGCAAGGAGTACCGAACAGGTGGACTGCTGGCTCCATGTACTCAAAGGGTCTGCCTGCATGGAGCTCCTTGCAGGATTGGGGCCTCAGTATGTTATGACTGTGCAGGGAGGCTAGAGTAAAGGCTTTTTGTTCTAGTGTGATATCCTCAAAATCCAGATTTAGGACTGAACGTGATGCTTGGAGATTTTGTAATTTGGTTCATGTTTTACTTGCAGAATAGAAGATAAGGTCGGACTCTTTATAGTGAATTGCTTCGAGAGAAGAGAATTTAGTGTTATGTGCATGCAACTCACTCTGGCATTGCCTGACTTTGGAATGCCTAACCAGGCTCCCTCAACATTCTTTTAACGGAGGCTTTGCATGGTAGATTCATAATCTGGTCTGACTCTAATGGAAGCCAGTCTGAGTTAGCCTTGGGAAGTGGTGGGAGAGACTTGAACTGCTTTCTGTAAGCTGGCCAAGCCACTTGTTGTGAAGTGTATGTGCCTATAGTTGTTTTTATTTTTATTTATTCCCGATAAATATGGAGGCCACAATCAGCAGTTTGTTATGCCAAAAGGCCAGAGCCACTATTGTGTACAGCCCCTAGCCCTATTACCCCAGGCAGTGGGCTGATAATCCTGTTACCAGCTATTGAGCGCTAAACACAGACGTCTAAAACAGCAAAATGTAATCCTGGCCTTGCCGGGGGGGGGGGGGGGGCTATTTACAGTGATGCTTACTTACCCACCTTATTCCAGAATTTTAGTCATTTAGAACAGTACCCCTCACTGCTTTGACTCCATGCATTTTAATACATTTAACTCTTCGCATACTTGAGAATCATCACCTAGAGTGAAGAACTTTACCCTGTTGCTAATATATATTTTAACAGCCTTTTGTGTCTTGCAAGTTTAAAAAACACCTAAATGGTGTTTATCAAAATTCAGATGCTTTTCTTTCATCCCCCTCCTGAGGATCTCTTGCTGACATCTCAGTTTCTGCTTGGAGCCCTGAAATGCCAGGGTAACACTTTTTGGCAAAGAAATATGGGGCTGTTTCCCTAACCCTGAAGAAAGTAGGCTATGAGAACTGCATATTTCAATTCCTACAGGCTATTTGAATAGTGCATACTGTCCTGACTTGTAGCATGATGTTGAGAGAGATTTGACCATGGGGCTGATGTTTCAATCTTTACAATACAACTTCTTTCATAGAAATAACATGGAAATCTGTTCGTAGTGCAGATCTCAGTACAATCTTAAGTTTTTAGAATTGCTGCTGACACCTTACACTATCCTCAGAATGATATGTCCTTGGTGAAGCATCTCTTACATTGTTGGTCTCCACATATGGGATGCAATATCTGATTTTAATCCAGGGTTAATTCCTTTAGAAATGTATTATCCGTATGTTAAGTGTGATTGATTAATCACTACATTGGTTTTTCCACTCTATGGAGGGACTGCATTTGTAATGTTTGCAGAACATACTAAGATATTTCTAGCAGCTGTTGGGGCGACATTTTAGTAAATTAAATGGATTATCTCAAGAGCCTTACTCAAGCACTGTGCAGATTATTCATTAGCATGGGGACAGAAGCGCTGGTTTGTTTTCTGTATGTGGACATTGGTATGTACTAACTCTAGATGGGGCCCTCTCACCAGGCTCCTGAGGAGCTGACGGGATCCTGCTTCCCTAGTGCCCTGACTTGCATACCTTTGGCGATAAGACAGACTAATTCCAGTCTGGCAAAATGCTTCTCTTGCAGGAGGACAGCTGACTAGTGTTGCATCTTCTTAAATTAAAATGTCTTTGGAAGACTCTTAAACTGTAATATACAAATGCTCCTGGGTGTGCAGTGAGACACATGAGTTAATGCAGATTCCAGCAAAGACTTGCAGTGACAGATCCTACTAGATATTTTCCTTTTATTCATACTCCAGCTTTTTAAAAATATCCTTTCAGGTGAACTTTGCTTGTCTTCAAAGTGTCTGTCCAAAGTTGTCTTGTGCATATCTGCATTACTACATGCTCTAAATTCTAAATAACCCAAGAACTTGCCTTTTATGATGCAGTTTTATTTGACCTTTTAACATTTTCTTGCATTAAAAGAAAAGGGGAGGGAAGTCTGTCTTCATTCAACAGAGTTTTGGGGGGAGTTAGTGGGTGAATGTGTACTTTATTTCCTCTGGATCTTCACTCAGCTGCTAGCAGAATCTTAACACATGGATTTTTTTAAGTGTCTATTGATGAAAAGTAACTTGTTCACTTTCAGTTTTCTCATACTGAAATGGTTAAGTGCCGCTCATGGCCCCCAGCCCCTTGCTCTAGTGTAGGAAGAGGAAAACAAAGACTTTTTATAATCCCTCCTCTCTGTCCACAATTCAATTTATCCAACATACTTTTTTCCCCCGCCCCCCAAGAATAAGCTCATCTCAACTGCAGTGACTGGTCAGTGCCTTGCGTCTCTGCAGTGTACACCCATAATTGATGCTGTGTAGTAAGCAGACACAATATGCCTAGTTTGTGTATACTACTTGTCTGTCATGGAGTAGTTCCCATAGAAAAATTATTTCTGGTACCTGAAGTGATTTTCCGATTGCTTTGTTCTTCTGTCAAACTGCTGGCTCTCTGAAGAGTTAAAGATAACATGGGTCTGTCCCTGACAAAAGGCTTGGTGATTCTCTTCTCCCTGCCCAATACGTAGAACTAATTGGGTTGTGGTGGATAATCAGCTGCATATGAGCTCCCAGGGGGACACTGGTGTAGCCAAAAGGCAAGTGTGATCCTTGGATGCATAAACAGGGGCATCATGAGTAGCAGTAGAGAGGTTATTTTACCTCTGTAATTGGCACAGATCTGACCGCTGCTGGATTCCTGTGTCTAGTTCTAGTGTCTGCAGTTCAAGAAGGATGTTGACAAATTGGAGAGGGTGCAGAGAAGAGTCGGAAGAATGATGAAAGGATTTGAAAACATGCCTTCTAGTGATTAAACTCTGAGAGCTCAATCTCTTTAGTTTAACAAAAAGAAGATTAAGGGTGACCTGATTGATCTATAGGAACATGCATGGGGAACATAATGATGATGGGCTCTTCATTCTACCAGAGAGACTTCTAACAGGATCCAGTAGCTGGAACCTGAAGCTAGACAAATTCAGATTGGAAATAAGTTAAACTTTGTAATGGTGAGGGGAATTAACCATTGGAACAGTTTATCATGGGTCCTGGTGGATTCTCCATCACTGACAGTTTTTCAAATCAAGATTGGCTATGTCTGCTCTAGGGATTATTTTGGGGAAGCTCTATGGCCTGTTATACAAGAGGTCAGACTAGATGGTCGCAGTGCTCCCGGCCAACCTTGGAATCTGTGAATTAGGATGGCCACCCCTCTGACTCCCTGCCAGGCGGGGAACTTGCTTACTTCACAGCATGTTTCAGAGTAGCAGCCGTGTTAGTCTGTATCCGCAAAAATAAAAGGAGTACTTGTGGCACCTTAGAGATAAATTTATTTGAGCATGACACAGTGACAGCATGTTTCTCATCTAATTTAAAGTAATCCCTGAATTCCTGGGTTGCTCCTGGGAGCCTTGTCACCAGGGGCTTGGGAGCAAAAGATGAAGATTAAAGGGAGTTAGAATGCTGTGGATCTTTTATTTTACTTGTGTATGGAGAAATATTTTCCTTAATGTGCTCTTCCTCCCGGAGGAGGTGACAGATGTTCAGCCTTTACTAAGAACTAGGGCAATGTTACTGCCAGCTCTTGGAGGAGTCTTATGCTGTTGGTACTTCTACCATGCTGAGTGTAAAAGGCTTGCTTTGCTGACTCAGCATTGGCAGTCTTCAGAGGGGAAACAAAGCTCCATGGCCTCCATTTCACAATAGGAACTAGTGTAAAATCCTGAGCATAAACCAAACGGGAATACGAATTGTGGACTGACTCCTGGTGTCATAAACTGTAGCATGGAAGAAGATTCAAGACTGGCAGCTTAACTGGGTGTTAAATAACCTAATAAGAGGTGTAGCAGTGGAGGTGGGGTGGTGAGTTGTAAAGTCCTCCCTGGTTACAGGTCTCTTGCTAGACATCGGAGGCTAAAGCTATGTCTGTACTACAGCCTATGTTTATCCTACACCTCTTCTGTCGCTCAGAGGTGTGACTAAACCACCCCCCAACAGACAAGTTACACTGCCATAAGCGGTTGTGTGCATAGCGTGAGGTCGGAGGGAGAGCTTCTTCCGGTGTGGAGGTGGGTTTTCTTTATACCCACAGGAGAACTCTCGCCCATCGGCCTAGCATCTTCCCTAGACGTGCTGCATTGGTACAGCTGTATGTATAGAACAGCTTTTGGCCTTGAGGTTGAGTCTAAACTGATGGAGTTGCATTGAATGAAGTGAGCTGTAGCTCACGAAAGCTTATGCTCAAATAAATTGGTTAGTCTCTAAGGTGCCACAAGTCCTCCTTTTCTTTTTGCGAATACAGACTAACACAGCTGCTACTCTGAAATCTAAACTCTTCAGTAGTCTTTTAAAACTGTTTTTTCCTTTAGTAGATTGTAACACTTGTCATGGTAGTAGCTAAACTTATTTTTCTAAACATCTTGTATGATGATTTATCCCCAAAGCATCTTGGAACACATTTCCTGGTGCCCATCATTATGGCGTAGATGTGAAATTTTACTTTTTGGTTAAAGTTGATACTGCACTAATTAAAGGGAGATGGGAATAGGTCAGTGTGTGAAACCTAGCAGAATGATGGTTGGATATTGCTTTTAATATCCCTGCTTGCCAAATGCTTCTCTTGTGTGCTAGTGTACATTAATCATGTGGTGAAATTAAGTGAGACAGAAAATAATAAAACTTGCCAAAATTATTTGGAAAAGGGCTATGTTAGTACAAGAAAGTTAATAAAGCTTGACTAATGTCTGCTTATGTTCATGGAGGGTGTTATGCAAATAACTGGTTTCCCACCTTAGCTAATACAACCAGACTAGCTACTCTGTCTTCATCTCTTCCTTACAGTGCTTGTGTTTCCATCTTCCCCTTCAGCAGCCTGGGGTGATGGAACAAATCTCCTGCCTAGATGTGTAATTCTCTGCTGGAGGAAAAGAAGAGCCTGCTGCTCAGGCATTTAATAATACACTTCTATTAAGTTTATCAGTTAGCTGCTGTAGGAGCACTGTCATTAAGTTAGACAACGACCATGCAACAGCCTCTTCTAACTTCCCACTAGGGAACTTAATTCTTATCTGGGTGATAGGCGGTGCAGGGGAATAGAGTTCCCCTCTAATCGCGCGTGGGCCATTGCTGTCAAACTTGCCTAAGGGAAGGGAGAATCAGCCCTTGTGGGTGGGGTATCCAGTCGCAGGGAGGGGCCAGGGCCCTAGCCCCTGCAGCTGTGGACGCTCCCCAGCCGTGAAGTGGCATGCCCCTGGGGGGAGCAGCTTTGAGCTCCGGGCTGAGGCCAAGCCCCGGGCGTTACTGGCCTGCTCTCCCCTTTGAGCTGAACGTCTCCACCCAGCATCTTCAGCGCCTGCCCCAGGAGGTCCGGCCTGGCCCCCCCCAGCTGCAGGGGGGCCTGGCCGCCGGGCACCCCGCCCCCGCTGGAGCCCAGGCCGGGTCTTGCTCAGGCGCCCTGCTCCGTGCGGCCACGCGGGGCTTCGCTTTACCGCCGCCCCAGCCCCGTGACTTGGCCCGGGGGGGGGGACGACACGTGGGGGGCCGGGCCGCGCCTGCGCGCTGCGGCCGGGGGCGGGGAGCCGGCGCACAGCTGGGCGGCGCGTGGCTGCCCGGGCACAGGAGCCGAGCGAGCGAGCGAGCTCCGGGCTCCGCCGCGTCCGCTGGCTGCCCCCGCGGGGCCCCGCAGCGCCTCCCCATGACCCGCAGCCGGCTCGGGGCCGGCCCGGGCCGCGCCCGCCCCTGCCGCTGCCCCAGGATGATCCCCTACTTCTCGGACAACGCGGTGATCTCCCAGAACGCCATCAACCAGCTGTGAGTGCGGGGCCCCGGGGGGGTCGTGTCCCGGGGGTCAGTGCGGGGGGGGGCGGCATGCCCCAGTCCCGGGGCCAGTGCGGGGGGGAGGGGTAGTAGTAATGCACGGAGGAGTCATGCCCCAGTCGCCGGGGGGGGGGGGGGGTTGTGTTAGTAATGCACGGGGGGAGTCATGCCCCAGTCGCCGGGGGGGGGGTTGTGTTAGTAATGCACGGGGGGAGCCATGCCCCAGTCGCCGGGGGGGGGGTTGTGTTAGTAATGCACGGGGGGAGCCATGCCCCAGTCTACCCGGGGGGGGGTAGTAGTAATGCGGGGGGGGGGTAATGCACGGAGGAGCCATGCCCCAGTCGCCGGGGGGGGGTAGTAGTAATGCGGGGGGGGGTAATGCACGGAGGAGCCATGCCCCAGTCGCTGGGGGGGTGGTAGTAATGCACGGGGGGAGCCATGCCCCAGTCGCCGGGGGGTGGGGGGGTAGTAGTAATGCACGGGGGGAGCCATGCCCCAGTCGCCGGGGGGGTGGGGGGGTAGTAGTAATGCACGGGGGGAGCCATGCCCCAGTCGCCGGGGGGGGTAGTAGTAATGCGGGGGGGGTAATGCACGGAGGGAGCCATGCCCCAGTCGCCGGGGGGGGGGGGTGGTAGTAATGCACGGAGGGAGCCATGCCCCAGTCGCCGGGGGGGAGGAAGCCATGCCCCAGTCGCCGGGGGGGGGGTGGTAGTAATGCACGGGGGGAGCCATGCTCCAGTCGCCGGGGGGGGTGGTAGTAATGCGGGGGGGGTAATGCACGGAGGGAGCCATGCCCCAGTCGCCGGGGGTGGTGGTGGTAGTAATGCACGGGGGGAGCCATGCCCCAGTCGCCGGGGGGGGTGGTAGTAATCGGGTAATGCTCCGGCCGGCAGAGTTTTGCACTGTGACACTGAACCGAGCGTGGGCTGCCCGCAAGCCTCAGCTGCCAGGGAAAGTCTGTCCCGCTCGCAAGGCAGCAGCTGTGAGCCCTCGGGAGAGGCGGCCCAGTGGCTGGGCCGGGAACGGCAGCAGGGGGTTATCGCTTGTTTGTGCTGCTAGCTCTTTAACTTGCTGCTAAATCCATGCCAGCCCCAGCAGGCAGGCGATCCGGCTCGAGGACGGAGGAGTCTGGGGCGGGGAGGGAAAATCTACCCTTCTTTAGCTGAATTTCTTAATCAGACTCAGCCTGTGTCGCTTCCCGGCTGGAGGAGACTCGGTGTTCTCACAGTATCTGCCCTTCCAGGAACTGAGCTGATGAAACACTTGCCCAGGAGCACAAAGATGGGTTGAATCATGTGGTTGGGGGGGGGCTTGGTCAGAAATGCAGAATGTTGTTTGTCTTTGGGAACAGCAGGACAGCTGCCTGGGGTGGGGTGGGAGGAGAATTCTTCACTTTGCCTTTTGGATTAGGGTCTTCTACAGTTTGCAAGAAAATACTCCTACAGTTTTTGTCTTAATGGCTTTTTTCTTTTAAGCATCTTTTCTGGTTAGTAATTCTGACTTCCCCTTTAACGTAGGGCCAGTAATCCAGGGCAATGGGGAGTCTAGTCTACACCATGGCCAAGCTTTTCACAAGTGACTTTGAGTAGCTCCTGTTTTGGTGCCCAACTTGAGATTCCCTCAAGCTCCCGGGTTTTTCAGAGGGTAGGTGTTCAGCTTTTTCTGAAGATCAGATTCTTTATAACATGGACATCCAAAATCACTAGTCACTGGTGAAAGTCTTTGCCTGTATCAGCAGAGGCTTTAGAAAGGAGTTGTCCTCTTAAAGTCTGAGACTGAAATTCCTGTAGTACTTCAGGCTTGGGTATCAGATATCGGGGAATGCTATGAAAATAGCCACAGAGGATTTTCAGTCAGCAAATTAGCCTTTTCATTACTATCTTCTACCATGCTGCAACAATTTATCAACCTCCAATTTCAGCTTTCTGTAAACTTTCTTCTCCCCCACACCGCCCCAGGCTCTGAGACCCGAGAGTGTTCTCTTATAAAGTGTGGGTTGAGGAGCGGGAGGAGGGATTGCGTACTTTTGTTGCCAGGCTGCAGCTGCTCTTCTGTTTTCTGCAAGGACAGCCTGGAAGCTTGAAACTTTGGGATAAACTCTTAGTTGCATGCTGATAGTACAGACTCTTACTTGGTTAATGCTAGGAGTCCATCAACATACATAAAGTTAAGGGAATGCATGGCAACACTGTGACAACCTGGGGTTTTGGTAAATGTTTTGGTGTCCCCCTCCGATTTCTGTTCCAAATCTTCATCCATTCATAGTCAGTGTCCTAGCTCCTTTCTGTTCAGGATAATGGACAACCGATGCTACAAAAAATGGAGTGGCACCATCCAAAACTCTGCTTTCCAATGGCTAGCAAGTTGTGCGGGGATACGAACTGTCAACCCTTGCACGTGCTGTCCTCCTCTCTGAAGATCCCCTGCTCTCTTTTTCGAATGCATAAGCTGGAGTCTAGCTTGTGTACTGCCCTAAGCAGCAAGATTTGTCCATTGCAGCAGTAGATGGTGCTATGGTTGAAGAGCCGTGGGTGGATAGGGATTACAAGTCACTACCAGTTTTGGCCAGCTTCAAACTGAAAGGCTCCATGTCCCATTGCTAAGCTTCTTGAATAACCAGTCCCTCCAGCGGTACACACTGATTTAAATGCACCTACAAATAGGCATTATTAATTAATAAATAATAGTGGCTTTGGGGGAGTTGGTAGTAGGGGAGGATCAAGTCTCAAGGTAGACACTGGTAGTGGTATAATCATGCATGGTGGTTCTTTCAAGAAATCAGCTGCTGTTTTATCTTCTGAAGAGACCAAGACAAGCTTGAGAATAGTTAGATAAAATGTTGGCATGAACCCAGCTGGTGCAGTGTTCCTATTGTGAAGAGCTTCCACCAGAAATCTGGACACTTTGCATTTGAGATATAGCTTGATGAGTATTCTCTCTTAGATTTGTCATAGAAATTGGTCACTGGCCACTGTTGCATCTCCCTTGTGTTTAAGACTAAACAATTGGTGCTATGTATTTGTTAGCTTCGTCTGTTTAATGAGGTCCTTCTAAGCCTTCCATCCTTGACCTGACATGTTTGTAATTAGTTATTCTGTTTAATTGATAACTTTGCCTGTAAACATCACAGCTCTCCCATTTGTGTCTGTGAATGTGGGAATCTAACAGTGTATCCAAGGTCTCTGTGTAAATAGTGTCTGCTTTGGGGGATCTGAGGCAGCAAATGTGTTGGGTTTTTGTTGTTGTTTTTGTTTTTCTGTATCAGGATAAATGCTGGTATTTGCTGAAACATTTGCTTTATAATGTCTTGCTTATGTTAGGTAGCTAGGTAACAATTTCAATGGTTATAGATGTGTTTGATTTATATACATTACTCAAATATTTAACCCACAATCTGAAACTATCTATGGAGAGAGGCATGCAAAAATGGTGCCGAGGGGAAGGAGAACTCAACTTTTCCTGTCTCTGAGGGTCTGATCGCCCAAGGGTGCTGTGTCCAGGAGCAGCTGCAATTGCAGTTTGCTTGGAAGGATCGAACTCTTTCCTTTCCTGGAGTTGGTGATAACTCAGTTATCAGATGAGCTTGCTCTGTCCTCAGCCTTCTGTAAATTGAGATTAACCGGCATTAAAGAGTTTGTGGCCCTTCATCTAGGGCCCAGTGTTGGATTAGCACATTTATCTGGGACAGGGTTTTAAACTGGGAACAATGGTGTGGTTTTTGTGATTGGATAGTGGGAGTTTTTTCAGCTGATTGTTCTTACATTAAAATGTTTTGCTTTGCAAATCAGGAATTCAGTTAGAGATCACAGATCCTTGTACAATTACCTGCAAAATCAGACGTCAAGGTTTTGCTGCACCAAAACATTGTTCTCTGTGTGGAATGGTAAAGACAGCACCTGGATTGCTAATGCCAGGAACGTTTACATGAGTGTATTCGTAAGTAGATGCAGTTAGCGAATTGGCCCTGACTTTCAGGCATCAGCAAAAAAATGATTCCTGTGTTCAGGCTCTGAGTTGGTGGTTTAGTCAGCTGGACTAGACCTTGAATATCTCTCATTCACAAGGTTAAAATCAACATTTAAGAGACTCTTTTGTTTATCAAAATACCACCATTAAAACTGTATCTTGATTTTGGGCCAGCTGCTACTCCTGTTGAACTCAGTGGGAGGAACATTTAGTTATTAGCTTTTTCCTGTATAGGACCTAAAATTTCAACCAGTGGTCACAGCAGATATTGGAAAGATCAAGGTAGATGAGGTGGACCTGTAAATGCCCAAGAATTTTTACCTGAAGACACCTACAGTAATCTCCACAAGTCAGTCTCCACTCTACTTGCTGTCTGCCCTCATTCTTTAGGGTTAATCACAAGGTTTTGGTATCTTATTCCATGTATTAGTCCTTGAAATATGTTACTCAGCCCTGAGAAGGTAGCAAACTGTCCTTAATTTTACTGCCAAGTCTCTTTCTCTGCCTTCTGTTTTTTTAGAGAGGAAGTCTGGTCCAGTGGTCAGGGTGTTCCCTGCTCTACCACAGACTTCCTGTGGCAAGTACTTAGGGCCAGATTGTCAAAGGTATTTAGATGCCTATCGATGCATCTAACTCCCCTTGGCACTTGGGTGCTTTTGAAAATCCCATTTGGAGCCTAGCTGTAGCTTTGGACAACTGAGTATCTTTGAAAATCTGTCCCTTCGTCTTTGTGCCTCAGTTCTCCATCTGCAAAATTGGCTTAAGAGCACTTTCCCACCTCATGGGGTCTGTGACAAAGATTAAACCTTACCCAGATACTATGGTAAGGGGGGACACGAGTACTAGCTAGAGCGCTAATAAAAGCATTTTAACAATACGGAAATATTTATACATATGTTGTATTTGCTATTTTGTAAACTGAGAAAGATCTTCAATGATACTTTTATTTTCAATGCTGGCCTGTTCCCAGTTGTGGGAGCTAAACTCTCTGTGTTGAAGAGACTGTGTTTCAGACTAAAAGGAGGAATGTAGAACTACCAGTTTCTCCAAAAATGTTTTATGTGAGTTTTGGAATCCTTTACAGTATGGTTCTCAACCTGTTTACCATTGTGGGCCGCATATACAGCTCTCTGTGATATGTGGGCCACATCCAACACAATATGTATACTACCTGTATGGCCCTGAGGATGTCACATGGGCCACAGCTGTGCGCTGATTGGGCTGCAGGTTGAGAACCTCTGCTTTAAAAGAAAAAGGCAACTAAAACTCTCGGTAGAATTCCTTTCAGCAAAGGGTTAAACCTAGTCATGAAGTGTCTTTGCAGAATTGGAATACACAGGATAGTGCTACCGCTTAAAAGTAACCAGCTTCCTTCAGAATTTGTGTAACATACAAGGGATGTTACAAATTGTTAATAGGGCTTTTGATTTTGTACACAATGTAATTAATACTCATTTTATTGACTCATTTCTTCCTATCCACTCCTCACTTTAGGCCCTATCCTGTGTTCATTTTCTTTCCCCATTGCCTTGAGAGGAAGCCTTTATCTAGAAATCTAACTTTGTAGTGTAAAGTTTAATCTTCAGTGTAATTCCTTGTGTTGAGGCATGTGTTCAGCCATGAAATAGGTGGATGCTGCTTTTCTGTATCCTGGAGGCTTTTCTGTATCTCAGGAAATGTGGAGTTCTATTGAAGATCTTTAATTGCTTTTCTATCTTTGTAAATATTTTACCATTATAGTGAGAATTGCTGACACCTCGGATTTAAAGAGGGAGCTGCAGACAAATGGAGATTCAAGGGAAAGGGAGTTCCACGGAGTAGCTCAAATTGCTGCTTTCAACTGCAGTTGAATTCATTTTGTGAACTAAGGGTCACTTGTAGTTTTGGATGTTTGAAAATCCAAAATAGACTGGTTAGATCTTTTCCCATTTAAAAGCTCAGTAGAGACTTTTGATCAGCACTGAATATCGATATTACTTTCCTGGCATGCAAACTATATTTCTCTGG